>NC_089843.1:211508270-212198270 GCF_035609145.1 Eleutherodactylus coqui
TATCTATCTATCTATCTATCTATCTCATATACATCTACCTCATGTATCTACTTATCTAATATCTATCTATTTCATATCTATCCATGTATCTTATCTATCTATCTATCTATCTATCTATCTATCTATCTCCTATCTATCTCATATCTATCTATCTCCTATCTATCTCATATCTATCTATCTCCTATCTATCTCATATCTATCTATCCATCTATCTATCTATCTATCTATCTATCTATCTATCTCATATCTATCTATCTATCTATCTATCTATCTATCTATCTATCTATCTATCTATCTATCTATCTATCTATCTATCTATCTATCTATCATCTCACCAACAGTTTAAAGTGTAACAAAAACTCTATATGTATTTATCTTTTGTAACATTTCTGACTGCTTGTGAGATGTTGTTGATATTATTTGTGGCTTCTCAAAAGACTTTATGTAAAGCTACATCATTGTCATAATGGCAAATTCGGCTTTACCACAGCTATAAGCGGTATATATATATATATATATATATATATATATATATATATATATATAAAATTTATAATAGTGTTGTACTAATATCCATTTTACTGGACTACAATTTTTGTATTGTCAATAATAGAAGTGTATGTATAGTTGTGAATGTATAGGCTAAGGGCAGCTTTACATGGGCATATGTGCAATTGTGCCAACATATTTACGCTATGAATGAGAATTTTTTGCGCGCGTGTCTGTGTATATTACTGCACTTTTTTCCGCACACTAGCATGCTTTTTTGTGCATGAGACAAAACCTTGCCCTGATTTAAATGGGTATTTAGTCTAATAATGTCCAAATGTCTTCTTGTTTCAGTGGAATTGTGCATTTCCTTGGGTATTGCATGTGCTTTTGTGCACCTCCTCATAGACTTCTATGGGGATCCATGGTGCACTATTGCACACAAAAATGCTGCATTTTATTTCGTATGCCCTAAATATGGAAATATGAATCCACCCATTGAAACTATTCCCTGTGTATTACATGAGAAAATTTGGCGCGTGCAAATATGCCCATGTGAAGCCGGCCTAATAATGTACAATAATTGAAATCTATGTTTAAGGCCCCCTGTTCACAGGCATTGCGAAGACCCGCAGCAGATTTCCGCCGTGGGAGCCGCGGCCGAATCTCCGCCGGTCAGCCCTATCTGATAGGTAGACTGGCCACAGAGAATCGGGGCAATTCACAGCATGCTGCGAATTGCCCTCCGCGAGTGGAGAATCACAATGATTCTCCGCTCATGGACAGGGGCCGTTGCTTTCCATAGCAGTGCTCACTTCCATGGACATGGGGCCTAAGGGTGAATTCCGCAGCTATTAGGTTCTATTGAACCTAATAGCGTTCTGCCTGCTAATGCTTGCTTGCAGAATTCTGCCGCGGATTTCCGCAGCGGGAAATAAATTTATTTGCCGCAGATTTACACTGTGGGAGGTCTCCATTAATATAGCATATTAATGGAGACCGCGGAAATCTGCAATCACTTGCGTTTTTAATCGCGGTACTCCCCTGGCGTAAATCTGCGGGCATATCCCGCAACGCTCGTGGGCATGAGCCCTTAACCAATCTACTGGCTGTAAATACTTTGACTTATATTGTTCCTAGTTTTCATACATTGTTACATTTTATTTCATATCCAGTCTGTTTTATAAACAAGTGTTTAAGTTAAATGAAAATATTTAGAAATTCTTTATCAATGTGAAAGTTACCAATTTTTACTGCAGCATTGGTTATCGGAGAGGTGAATGCCCGCTGGCACCTAAAGGGTTGAAAGAGCAAGACAATTTAGGCAATAAAAATTTAATATGGTGAAGCCATGCATTAAACAAGGACTTGGGGGAGAAATGTAGTCACAAGTACCTTGCATAACATCTGCTGCACTTGTCAAGTCCAGTTTGGATGAATCTTACAGAAATGCTTTGTGAATCTATTCTGCCTTTATTCGGCGTTTGCACAATAATATTTTTAGTCCTGGCTCGGCAGGACGAGGCTTTTAACCCAATTTACAGGTTGGAAAGATCCCATAGAGACACATGTAGCCAAGCTTCTTTTTACCTTCTTTCTAAATGAGCTGGGCAGACTGAGTGGTCTGGAAGCTGCAAGGGCCCACAAGGGCCACAGCACACCTCCATGAGGGGTGACAGCGGTGGGATCTGGATGACAAAGTCTATGGGTCCTCTTAAACAAGACGATACTCGTATGAATCAGCGAGTAACGTCACCATTGTCTCGTTCGCTCGCATGTAACCTGTTTAGTCAGACACATATATCGTTGGCTCATTCAAATGAGAATCATTCAGTCTTTCACATTATAAGGCTTCATTCACATGAGCGTATATCGGCTGCGCTTTAACGCCCGCCCGATATACGCTGCCCATCTAGTGGTTTATAATGCATCAGTTCAGATGGGCAGCAGAAAAGCGCCGGATCAGCCAAGATAGCGCATAGGAGTGCATTTCGGCTGGGCGCTTTTAAGCCGGCCAGGAAAGATAATTCAGCTACTATCTTCCTGGCCAGAATACGGAGGCCGCTGCCATAGACTCCTATGGGAGCCTATGACAGCTGCGGGAGAAGCAGCGTGTCTGCTAAACTGTCACCCCCTTCCCTCCTTCTTTCCGCCCCTTGCCAGCTGTTTGCAATGGGAGGAGGCAGGATGGGGAGGGAGCTAGTTGCTAAGCTTCCACCCCATCCCATTGCTGGCAGCCGACAAGGGACGGAGAAGAGGGGCTGGGAGTTTAGCGCACTAGCTCCGGCCCGCCCCCTTCCGTTGCCAAGAGTTGGCGAAGGGATGGAGACGGGAAGGTAGTTTAGCAGAGCTAAACTGTCTCCCCTCACGCAATGGAAATCCGGGCTCGGTGTATATGCATCGGACCCTTGCCGTATGAACGGGCGCACAAACGGCAGATTTGTGCGCCCGTTCACGTGATTTTTGGTCGCACTGTGACACAGCCCACTGAAAATACCTACGCTCGTGTGAAAGAGACCTAAATGAATGAGAGGGACTGAATGAGCACTCTCTAAGGTCTTTATGCCTGAATGAAATGGATGAGCAAAAAGCGAATGATTCTCGTTTATCGTTCATTCCTCGGCTGGTGTTTAGATTTTTCTCATTTGAACACTTTTTTGAAAAATAATTCTTCTGTCTAAAAGCCCCCTAGGGGCAAAAATGCACGGCCGTATGCAGAACAACGCTCGCCACTGCGTAGTGGCATTGCGCATGAACAGGGTTTTTCTTTTTCTTTATCGGAGCATTCGTACTCCGCACCATAGAGTGCGAGTTTGCAAAAAACAATGGTTTTGATTATAACAGCCGCATAACAGGACAAAATCACGCCCATGTGATAAAGCCCTGAGGGCTCCTTCACACGGGGGTACTTGTGCGCGTTTTTGCACACGCAAAAATTGCGTATTTAATACATTCAGAATAGAACCCGTTGATGTCAGTGGGATCATTCACTTTTTCTTTTTTTGCGCGCATTTTTCGGACGCAAAAAAATAGGACCTACTGTATTTTTGTGCCATTTGCACACTAAGGGTCCACATAGACGTCTATGGGAGGTGCGCAAATGCACATGCAAATCTGCAGTATGATGCGCAGTTCTGTGAAAAGAAGAACACATCTGGAACTCATTAGCCATTTAAATTAGGTCATGCACCTAGACATGCCCCACGTGTGCAAAAAATACAGGAAACTATGCAGACATGCGTGCAAATCCCCCTCGTTCATAGCGCAGGTACGTTGCTTTGCAGCATGCGCATTTATGCATACTCCCGTGTGAAAGAGCCCTTAGTCAGCAGCACCACTCCCATAGCGAGCCAGGATCAATTATACTAAGTCACTAAACAGTCCAGAATCCGAAGGACCAAAATAGCGCTTCTCGTAAAAAAGAGCATGTAGCAGCATAAAAGTGCAAAAAATAGCAAAAGTTGGATTTATTTCTCCATCGCCAGCAGCAACGTTTCAACCTGTCGGTCTTTGTCAAGCATAATGATGTGCAGGTCAAAACGTTGCTGCTGGTGATGGAGGAATCAATCCAACTTTTGCTATTTTTTGCACCTTCAGGCAGTCACATGTTCTCCTTTAAAGTGGTGGAACCTGGATGGTGCTGTCATAAAATGTTCAATCATACAAAGACCTTAAGGGCTCCTTCACATCGGCGTATGAGCGCAAAAGGTATAGCAAAAGTCTGCTAAAACCCTTCCCTAGACGGAATAAACAGCTGCTCTACGATTTACGATTGGAGTTGACAAGTCACACAAGTGAGTTCCAATATTAAGCACCCGACCTCCATGATGAAATTCAGCATCTCATCTATATAGAAGGAAAACAAGCATCAAAACAGAACTTCTTCTGTTATCTCCATCTACTAATCCAGTAATCCTAATATCTCCATCTAAGTCTGTGGTACCACCCTAACTCGTTAGCACCATACCTGCTGCTTTGGGGTCATATGTGTTTCTGATCTTTCCTTCGCTCCTCATGTTCAGTCACTCGTTTGCTCATGTCACTTGCATCTCAAAAACATCTCCCAAATCCACCATTTTTTGGTGTGGATACATCAAAAGCTCTTTGGTACCTTTTACATGGGCATGGAATATTCTGCAACAGGGTTGTGGAATAAGCCCTCCTGAAGAATATTCCGCCACAAAGTCCACAACACTGTCAAGTTCATCTTGAATGCAGCAGCTAAGGTCATCTTTCTATCCAGGTACTACTCCGATGCCTCTACCCTGTGCCAGTCACTACACCACTGCCTCCACCTTGTACCGGTTACTACACCAATGTCTCCACCCTGTGAGGGTCACAACATTGATGCCTCCATCCAGTGTCGATCACTACACTAATGCCTCCACCATGTGCTGGTCCCTACATTGATGCCTCCACCCTGTACCGGTCACTATATTGATGTCTCCACCCTGTGTCCATCACTACATTGATACCTCCACCCTGTACCAGTCACTATATTGATGTCTCCACCCTATGTCGATCACTACACCGATGCCTCCACCCTGTGTCGGTCACTACATTGATGCCTCCACTCTGTACTGGTCACTATATTGAGGTCTCCACCCTGTGTCGATCACCACATTGATGCCTCTACCCTGTGCCGGTCACTACACTGATGCCTCTACCCTGTGCCAGTCAGTACATCAATGCCTCCACCATGTGCCAGTCAAAACATTGATGTCTCCACCCTGTTCCGGTCACTACATTGATGCCTCCACCCTGTGACGGTCACTACATTGATGCCTCCACCCTGTGCCGGTCCCTATATTGATGTCTTCACCCTGTGCCGGTCACTACATTGATACCTCCACCCTGTGACGGTCACTACACGGATGCCTTTACCCTGTGCCAATCAGTACATCAATGCCTCCACCATGTGCCAGTCACTACATTGATGTCTCCACCCTGTGTCAGTCACTACATTGATGTCTCCACCCTGTGTCGGTCACTACATTGATGCCTCCACTCTGTACTGGTCACTATATTGAGGTCTCCACCCTGTGTCGGTCACCACATTGATGCCTCCACCCAGTGCCGGTCACTACATTGATGTCCCCACCCTGTGTCGGTCACTACATTGATGCCTCCACCCTGTGCCGGTCACTACATTGATGCCTCCACCCTGTGCCAGTCACTACATTGATGTCTACACTCTGTGCCAGTCACCACATTGATGCCTCCACCCTGTGTCGGTCACTACATTGATGTCTCCACCCTGTGTCGGTCACTACATTGATGTCTCCACCCTGTGTCGGTCACTACATTGATGTCTCCACCCTGTGTCAGTCACTACATTGATGTCCCCACCCTGTGTCGGTCACTACATTGATGTCTCCACCCTGTGTCGGTCACTACATTGATGTCTCCACCCTGTGACGGCCACTACATTGATGTCTCCACCCTGTGTCGGTCACTACATTGATGTCTCCACCCTGTGTCGGTCACTACATTGATGTCTCCACCCTGTGTCGGTCACTACATTGATGTCTCCACCCTGTGACGGTCACTACATTGATGTCTCCACCCTGTGACGGTCACTACATTGATGTCTCCACCCTGTGTCGGTCGCTGCAAAGTTTGCCTAAACTATATAGAATATAATTTAAACTCATCACTCTCATCCAAAAAGCTCTCCTCAGTGCTCCTCACTCTGTTTATCCTTTCTCATTATTGTCATCTAAACAAAAGGAGGAAGGGACAAACTCATCCTGACTACAAGAACAAGAACTGCCCTGCCTAAAAGCAAGGTTACCACCTCGATAAAGGTAATCCACATTTTGTGCCTCAGCCACTAACTCTAGCAACCAAAAGAAGCAAAACACTAATGAACAAACAAAAGCCCTTCTTAGCAGCAGAACTCTTCCACTAGAAACACATCCTGTAGCCACACCAACCGAGACAATGATCAGCAACAACCAGATGAGAAGCAGACTCAAATAATGACTGACGCAATGCAACTGGAGAAAGGTCCGCAAACACCAAAGTAAAATCCATATACGAAACCAGAGAACAAAGTCAGTGACGGGGAAACACTAATGGAATAGAGACAAACGACCCAAGTAACACCTAAAGAAATAACAAACCACAAGACCATAAACATCAGCCAGTCAGTCTTTGCATCGGGTCCTAAATGTCAGACAAAATAGTGCAGCATTTTGCTGCGCTGTGATTGATTGCTATGGGCAACAAAGGCAGTTTCTCTTTCAGACAGATTGATCAGGGCAAAGTAATGTCAGGTAACTCCGAGGAAGAAGAATGCTACTGTAGCCCTGAGTAATGAGATACTCAATCAATTGTAATCAGTCGTCAGTTGTGCGGATACAAAGAGCACTAAACAGAAGAAAGGATATGGACATCTCAAGAAGTCCTCAACATCACAAGACCAGTACCCGGTTTGCTTGAAAATAAGGCCTACCCTGAAAATAAGACCTACCCAAGATTTTTGGGGAGGCTTAAAATATAAGCCCTACCCCAAGAATAAGCCCTAGCTGTATTACATTAAAAAAGGATACATTACCTAGCAGGCTTGATCTAGGTCCCACTGCTCTCCAGAGGCGGGATTAATGAATTGGCCAATCAGTGCCTCGGCTAAGTCAATTTATAAATTCCACCTCCGCAATGCAATGGCTGTGATTGGCTCTGCGACTGCAGCTTAGCCAATCAATGCAGCGCTCAATGAACCAATCTCAGCCATTGCATTGGTTCATCGAGCACTGCATTGATTGGCTGACCAGCACTTGAAAACCAATCAGAGCCATTGCTTTCTGGAGGCGGGATTTATGAATCCCGCAACAAGGAAGTGATCTTCTATGGGTGGCCGAGGACTGCAATAAGCACCTCGGAGCTCCAGAGAGCTGTGGGATGGACCTGGACCGAGCCTGCTAGGTAAGTATAATAAGGCATTCCCCGAAAATAGGACCTAGCACCTCTTTTGGGGCAAAAATTAATATACGACAGGGTCTTATTTTGGGGGAGAGACTGTATCTGCTGTGTTTGACCCTGAAAAACAGAAGATCCTCAACCTCCGACCTAAAAACAATGTGGCGGCAGGCAAGACTTAGTACCGAAATTGTTGGTAGATATCTGAATTTCAGTGGTCTGGTCACACATCGTCTAAGAAAGGAACCTCTGTTGACTCTGTTAAGCTGCTGCCCTTAAATGGGTCAAAGACCAAAGAACAGTGGAAATGGGTAATTTTCTTGGGTGAAAGGAAGTTTAACCCGTATCAATGAGAAGGAGCTGAACTGGAGAAGTTCATCCAGATTGTGTCCTCTCTACTGTTACGCATCCAGCATCTCAGATCCTATGTGGACACCATCTATAGAACATTGTTGGGATACGTGGGGCACCACTCTCAGGCCCCCTTCACACGGGCATATTTGTGAAAGCGCAATACACCGAGAATGGAACCCGCAGATTTCAATGGGTTGGTTTATGTGTTTGTTATTTTCCTGCACAATAGAAATCAATGGGGATCAGCAAAAAGCACGCAAAGTATGCTGGGAGATTCATGAAACGCTGCGCAAGTGTGCAGGAAAAAGGACACATCTGGAACTCATTAGACTAATTAGACATTTTGACTGGTGTGTATTTTTTTACCGCACAGATGAACATGACTCACGGGCGCAAAAAGTACAATAAACTGTCGCAACAAAGCATAGTTCATTCCACAAATACGCAACACTCAGGCGCGCACAAATAGGCATTCGAAAGTGTGAAGGGCTAAGTACAGAAGTACAGAAGGAATCATCCACATTAAGGGCACATTCAGACGATCGTATATCGGCTGGGTTTTCACGCCGGCCGATATACAACGTCCCTCTCTGCAGGGGGAGGAAGCTGGAAGAGGCGGGAGCAGTGCACTGAGCTCCCATCTCCTCTCCACCCCCTGCCAGTATTTGCAATGGGAGGGGCAGAACAGGGGCGGAGCTATGCCTGGGAACTTAGCCCCGCCCCATTGCCCCCCCATTGCAAATAGTGGCGAGGGGCAGAGAGGAGGTGGAGAGGAGGCGGGAGCTCAGTGCACTGCTCCCGGCTCTTCCAGCTTCCTCCCCCTGCAGAGAGGAACGCCATATATCGGCCAGCGTGAAAACCCAGCCGATACACGATCGTCTGAATGCGCCCTTAAGGCCGGCTTCACATGAGTGTATGCATATTTTTGCGTAACTGCTGCTTTTTTTGCACGAGCTTCAGCATACTTTCTGTCTGCAAGCCATGTTCATTCGCACTGACTACTATGGGGACCTTCGCTGCGTAAATATGCAGAAAAATAGAGCATGTCTAGTTTTTTTTGTGATGCAACTGAAATTCGCAAAATACAGAAATATGAACAAACCCATTGAAATCAATGGGTTCTAGTCTCTGCGTATTGCGCACGCAAATTTTGACCGTACAAATACGCCTGTGTGAAGCTGCCCTCAGGGAAATTCAGGAGGCATTTATCCATGTGCAGCATCACAAAAAGGGGTTGTCCCGCGCCGAAACGTGTTTTTTATTTTTTCAATAGCCCCCCCGTTCGGCGCGAGACAAACCCAAAGCAGGGATAAAAAAAAAAAACGGATAGTACTTACCTGAATCCCCGCGCTCCGGTGACTTCTTACTTACCTTGTGAAGATGGCCGCCGGGATCTTCACCCACGGTGGACCGCAGGTCTTCTGTGCGGTCCATTGCCGATTCCAGCCTCCTGATTGGCTGGAATCGGCACACGTGACAGGGCGGAGCTACGAGGAGCAGCTCTCCGGCACGAGCGCCCCATTCAACACAGAGAAGACCGGACTGCGCAAGCGCGTCTAATCGGGCGATTAGACGCTGAAAATTAGACGGCACCATGGAGACGAGGACGCTAGCAACGGAGCAGGTAAGTGAATAACTTCTGTATGGCTCATAATTAATGCACAATGTATATTACAAAGTGCATTAATATGGCCATACAGAAGTGCTGAACCCCACTTTGTTTCGCGGGACAACCCCTTTAAGTCCACAGCACATCCAAAACCTTGTTCTCTCAATGAGCCATCAATGCTGCAATACAGACTAGAGAGGGCCTGCTAAGTACTAAGACCCAGCTACTGTATCACTCCGTACCCTTTACATGACATGTAACCTTTTACAAAATGGCTTTAATGTAAAAATTATCGCAAAATATGCAGTTTTGTAAGCATTTAGGCCGATAGCAGCCGGATGTGCAGGATGTTGGGCGGAATGTCAGAAAATTCATTGTATGTTGTTAGCAGAGTTCGGATGTTAAGGACATGATGGATACTGATTTGCATACATGTTTATATAGCTGCTTTCAGAGCCTTTCAGCTTCAGTAATTATCAAGTTATGTATGAAAGTAGCAAAACAAGGTGATGCAATTATCGGTGGCCAAATATAATACTTCCCAATTAAATCGCAAAGTCAGCCAATAAAGAGATGTCGGTTCTGACCTACTAATTCTACTGCAGAACACTGCAAAGAGGCAATAAAATAAGGAGCAATTATGTTAATTGGTCACAAACACGGGGATCGTCAGGGACCCCCGGCATCATGCAGACTAAGTTCACATATCTTTTAGAGGGACCAGGGAATACACAATATACATGATGGACATTATACATACCGATGACAAAGTTAGAAGTAGATGAAAAGTCCTCAGAAAATTCTTTAGGACCCTCAAAAAACTTTTTTATGAAATACTCAGTGGGAGCTTTTTTGTAAAACACTTCCTTAACACAACAAAGAGGTAAAGGGAGATTACAGAGGTTAACAGGCCAAGAAGTGGACCAAGAATTGGTGCAGTTAGTAAGGCTTTGGGTTGTTAAAGAATATGCTCAATTTTAGCATCAGGGTGTACAGCACTAATGTTACTGTACCTGTTAGCATCAGGCTGTACAGTACTAATGGGCTGCACCTAAAAAGGGAGGGTACAACTCTGTTGATGACGAAGATGACTGGAACTGGATAATGCTGGAGGAAAAGTATGTTATAGTGAGAATAACTGAGACATGACTGGATGGCTGTTTATTTGCACGAATGTTTATTCACAACCATCTGCTCATGTAAAAAGTCCTTTATTCAGTGGTCACATCATAAACACTTATACAAACATATAAACTGTATGCAGCAAGCTCATGAAAGCTCTCGTAAGTGGTGGCTGCAGACAGGCAAAGATTGTGCATGGATTGGGGATCTGTCAGCTGTCCTAACATGACTATTGACAGTGAATTGTTGAGTGAGAAGCTGATTTCATAATCTCGACCATCTCTCCATTCCACATTTATGGCGTATCCTATATGGCTGCTACACTGCTGAAGTCAGTGATTGGCTGCAGAGGTCATATATTGATGACACAACAACTCTGCTGCATCACTAAGGCAGAGGTCACATATTGATGACACAACAACTCTGCTGTATCACTAAGGCAGAGGTCTCATATTGATGACACAACAACTCTGCTGCATCACTAAGGCAGAGGTCACATATTGATGACACAACAACTCTGCTGCATCACTAAGGCAGAGGTCTCATATTGATGACACAACAACTCTGCTGCATCACGGAGGCAGAGGTCACATATTGTCGACATGATGTCACCACCGTTGCCTTGTAAATAAAGATTGGCAGGGAGCAGCAGAGAGATGGCGCTGGAGTGGTGGCAGACTCAACAGGTAAGTAACACTTATTTTTAAACCTCCGTTTTCTGCCTTTGCTCCAATTTTGACTGATCTGAAACAACCCTTTGCATGCTCTCCATCTGTTCTGTGCTACTGAAATGTGTTTCTGCCTCACGGACGGTATATCTACCAATTTTTATTACTACTGTTAAGAAATGAGTACCATTTTAGAGCATACCTCTAGTGGCATTGCATTCTATTATGGCACCCAAAGCCTCTCCTTCATTGGTGCTTTCCAGGAGACACTTTAAGGTGCTTTTAGAAGGTATGATTTTTGTTAAAAAAATCATTCAAACAAGTGAAAATGAAGGAAGGGCAGGGGGGGGGGGGGGGGGGAGAGAAAGAGAGATCTAATCACCCATCACTCCATAGTATGCTCTGTGCAGGAGTCAATCATACTAGTCCATGATATCTTGGCTCTCCATTAGCACCGGTCAGTGTATCCTTGATATTTGAGTAGTAGACTCCGATCCTGAAGCTCTGTTGATCAAGTAAATGCATAACGGTTGCTGATGAACTGCTATATCGGCAGGGAAACGCGTAGAACCGGTTAACATCCATTGGGATACAAAACAATATATCAAGTTTCTAAGCTAACTACTGGGGTCTTCTTGTACCATGTAAACCCCTATGACAACTGATCAGACTGCTGTGCCCGAATATATCCAGATTGGAGATTCCTTAGTGCACCAATCTCAATAATTGCTCTCCAGCCACGGAGCCCACCATTACTGTGGTAGTGTGTGATGTGTTTTTGTAGCCCTATTTTTAACCAACATTAATAAAGATTTGTGTTTTAGTTAACCCTTTCCAATCCAATTTGTATTCTGGTTTTCCTAGGGGGCTTACTCTTTTTCTGCCATTATACAACAGCGCTATCTGCTGGCTAAAGCCAGTACTGCATGAGGTGACACGTTGGATAGGCTCTGACAGCAGAGAGGCTGGCAATATACAGTAAGAGAACCCGGACGATTGTCTTCCATCATCGGAGCTGTACAGCCTTAAATCATAATGTCTTCAGACATCTATTCTGTGAAGGGCTCATGTGAACGAGTCAACGATATATTTGATGTATAACAGGCTGCACAAGCAAACGACCGAACTCCGCCATCAAACGAATCAAACGATACATCGTTAGATTCACACGGACATATTTGCGCACGCAAAATTTACGCGCGATACGCAGAGAATAGAACAGATTGATATGACATGGATCACTCATTTGCTCATTCAAACGATACATTGTTTGGTGTATGGTGCGCTATGAGCGAGTTTTTTTGTCGCAAGTGTCGTGTATTTTACTGTACTCTTTGCGCAGGTTCAGTTGCCCGCGCAAACAAAGACACACCGATTTAAATGGTTAATTAGTAGAGATGAGCGAATATACTCGTTTCGAGTAATTATTCGATCGAGCACCGCGATTTTCGAGTACTTCCGTACTAGGGTGGAAAGATTCGGGGGGCGCTGGGGGCGGGTGGAGGCGTGACGGAGCGGGGGGTAGCAGCGGGGAACAGGGGGGAGCCCTCTCTCTCTCCCTCTCCCCCCACTCCCCACCGCAACCCCTCACTCACCCATGGCGCCCCCCCGAATCTTTTTGAAAATCGCGGCGCTCGGGCGAAAAAGGGGCGTGGCCGAGTAGGTTCGCTCATCTCTATTAATTAGTCTAATCATTTCTAGATGTGATCTTCTTTTCAGTGGAACCCCACGTGTATTGCACACCCCCTTGCATATTGCGTGCAATAGACATCTACGGGGGCCCTTGGCGTGCACAAAAGTAGAGCCTACTGAGCTTTTTTGAACGCGCAAAATACAGAAATGTGTACGAACTAATTAAAATCAATGGTTTCTTTTCTCTGCATCTTGTGGGCATAAGTTTTGTGTATGCAGATACGCCCCTGTGAAGCCGCCCTTCAGCATTATACAGCACCTGATCTGCTGGCCTCTACTTCTGCTGCCAAATTTAAATTCCTGATGGGAGGTGAAAACGCGAACAACATTGGAGGTACCTTTAAATTATAAAGTAAGCAATATTTTAAAATGCGGTCCATTCTACCTAACTTTATATTCTGTGAAGAGTCCTATATGTGAAGGCTGCAGACAATGCGCATCACAAATGGTCACACATTACCATAATGTCATGGCTGGCATTAGTATGAGCCTGTGTCACACAGATATAGTATCCTGCTGGCTGCTATGGTTGCCATCTGAAGTGATGAGGAAAAAGAACTGAAATGCATTGAGTGAAGCCCGGTAAGTGTGCCAGCCGGCCAGGATTAAATGAATCACCGGAATTGTCTCTAGCAAATAACATTGTAACATTGATGTAGCAAAAAATATGTTGAATTTCATTGGAAAAGTTGAGACTAATCGTATTGCATATATCACTGGCGTTTGCCATCCGCAGAGTAGCTGCTCCAAGGTATTCCAGTAATCCGTTTAGATATGCGAAAGAGCAGCCCGAGAGCCACTTGGAGCACAATGTCATCCTATCTAGGACGATAAACTCTATAAATGAAGATGTTCTGCTCATGTGTGTCCAGGATGACGGCAGGAACAAACCTCCATTGTTTTCATGGATACATTCTCACTGTTTGCAGGGTCGTCACAAAGCGACACTGAAGAGAGGCTTTTCCATAAGCTCTTCACGCATTACAATCAGTTTATAAGGCCGGTTGAAAATGTGTCTGATCCTGTCATGGTGCATTTCGAGGTGGCAATAACTCAGCTCGTTAATGTGGTAAGTCAACAATCAGATCCCTCCTTTATTAGTAATCAATGCAGAAATCTTGCAACTGTATGTAGATGTGCGTGCATGTCTGTGCGTGCGTGCGTGCATGTCTATGTGTGTGTTCTAATAATGTAAATTGTTCATATTCACAATAAAATTCCCTCCGCTCGCACAAAACGCAGAGAATATAATCCATTGATTTCAATGGGTTCCCTCACATTCTACGATTTTGTGCTCAGCTTTCAAACGTGCAAAAATATACATGACATGCTCTAATTTTGTGCGCTTTTGCACATCTAAGGGCTCTTTCACACAGGCATATATCGGCACCGTTTTCACGGCCGGCCAATATATGCCACCCATCTGAGGCATTGGTTTCCAATGCCTCAATTCAGATGGGCATTTTTTCCACCGGCCAAGATGGCGCATACGGTGCGCATTCAGGTCGGGCACTTTTATGTCGGCCAGAAGAGATAGTTTTGGAACTATCTTTTCCAGCCGCCGTACGGCCACTGCCATAGACTCCTTTGTGAGCCTATGACAGCTGCCGGAGAAGGGAGGTAGTAGGGAGTTTAGCAGTGTGTCTACTAAACTCCCACCCCCTTCCCTCCTCCTCTCTGCCCCATGCTGGCTGTTAGTAATGGGAGTGGCAGCTAGTTGCTAAGCTCCCGTGGCATCCCTCCTCCTCTCCGCCCCTTGCCAGCAATGGGTGGGGGCAGGAGCGTAGTACACTAGCTCCCACCAACCCCGCCCCTCTATATTAACAATTTCTGTAACAGCTCAGCCATATTCAGCAACTTTAGCAACCTGATTGGTTGGCTGATTCAACCTGATTGGTTGGCTGATTCAACCTGATTGGTTGTTAGGGCTGAGCTGCTACAGAAATTGTTAATATGCACCCCCTCCCTTGCCGAGAGGCGGCAGAGTGGATGGAAAGGGGGACACAATTTTGCAGAGCTAAACTGTCTCTCGCCGCCCAACTCGGCGTGTATTCGCTGGACCCAGGCCATCTGAACTCTCGTTTTAATGCCCGTTCACACGATTTTTGGCCGCACTGTGGTTGTGACATGGCCAGATGAAAATCGTCATGCCCATATGAACAAGCCCTAAGTCACCATAGGTGTCTATAGGGGTGAGTAAATGCACACCCGATACGCACTGAACTGTATGATTTCATGGGGAAATCAATACCACCGGGGACTAATTAGGCTGCACAGCCTGTTCCATCATGGCGCAGGTGTGTCCCGCCCCGATGTGAATGGTCCTGGCAGCGCAGAAGAGTACAGTAGAATGCGCAGATACGCATGCAATTGCCCACAGTAGCGCTTCCTTCACAACACAATTCCGTGACACTAACGCGAATGTATCTACGCCTACACTCGTCTGCAGGAGCCCAAAAGGAAGAGTTTTCAGTACTTCTCGTACTGATGGCATAAGGCTGCGCTCGCATGCGGTATTTTTGTTACGGTTTTTAATTGCAATCAAATTAATTAAATACTGCGTAGAAATACACATGTGGTGTTCAAAAATCGCATTCATTTTTTTAATGTGGTTTTTAGTAGTGGAAGAACTGCAATTAAAAACCTTAAGAAAAATGCCAAGAGGGCACACATAGCATGCATAGTATGCTGTTCCAATCTCCCATAGGCGTCCATGTTGTCTCTCACACGAATTACGCAAAAAACGTGCGCAAGAAAAATTGTAGCCTAAACTATGTTGACTGGTAGGTGGTCCTTCTAAGTTGTGCGTTCCTGCTACAGTTATGTCTGTCTCTCTGTGCACCTCCCCGCTCCATCCTAATTTCTTCTTGGTGGTCTGGCATTGGTAGATGCACCCCTCCATTGCTGTTGAAGTAACTGTGGGATGCTGGAGTGAGTGACTCAACTTGTCACTGTTGAGTCAGCACTGAGTGGGCTGCTGGAGTGAGTGAGCAGTGACACTGCAGAAGGTGCGCGACCACTCCGATGCACAACTTAAAGGGACCATTGACTAGTAGGCAAGTCAACCCAACTGTGAGAAGCACTAGGTTTGTATGAACCGACACAAATTCTTGTATATGTATATTGCTTCCTGTGGATGGGATTATAATTCTTTATTACACATTATTGATATAGGTCAGTGATGGCGAACCTTTTAGAGACCGAGTGCCCAAACTGCAACCCAAAACCCACTTATTTATCAAAAAGTGCCAGATTTTATTCCCGTCGTTCTAAAAAGGACAGGGCTGCTTCAAAGTAGACAGCGTACAGATTTTGACTGCTTTTTGGATGCGGAAATGCTGCAGAATGTCCTCAGCGGAAATTTCTGTGGAAAATTCTGCAGCATTTCTGCATCCAAAAAGCAGTCAAAATCTGCACCCTGTCTATTTTGAAACAGCCCTGCCTATTTCCGCCAGCAGTAATAGTGACCCCCCCCCCCGCGACCCCACGATAATAGTAACCTCCCCACAGCGGCCCCCAGAATAATAGTGACACCTCACAGCGGTCCCCAGTAGTAATAGTGACCCCCCACAGCGCCCCCAGTAGTAATAATGACACCTCACAGCGGTCCCCAGTAGTAATAGTGACCCCTCCCACAGCGGCCCCCAGTATAATAGTGACCCCCCACAGCGTACCCTAGTAGTAATAATGACACCTCACAGCTGCCCCTAGAATAATAGTGACATCCCACAGCGGCCCCCAGTATAAAAGTGACACCCACAGCAGCCGCCAGAATAATAGTGACACCCCATAGCGGCCCCCAGTATAATAGTGACACCCCATAGCGGCCCCCAGAATATTAAAGAACATCCCAAAGCAGCCCCCAGTATAATAGTGACACACCACAGATGCGCCGAGTATAATAGTGACACCCCACAGTAGCCCCCAGAATAATAGTGACACCCTACAGCGGCCCCCAGTACTAATAGCAACACCCCACAACAGCCCCCAGTAAATAAGTTAAACCCCACAGCGGCCCCCAGTATAATAGTGACATCCTACAGCTGCCCCCAGAATAACAGTGACATCCCACAGCGGCCCCTAGTAGTAATAGTGACACCCCACAGCTGCCCCTAGAATAATAGTGACATCCCACAGCGGCCCCCAGTAGTAATAGTGACATCCCACAGCTGCCCCTAGAATAATAGTGACATCCCACAGCGGCCCCCAGTATAATAGTGACACCCCATAGTGGCCCCCAGAATATTAAAGAACATCCCAAAGCAGCCCCCAGTATAATAGTGAAACACCACAGAGGCCCCGAGTATAATAGTGACACCCCACAGCAGCCCCCAGAATAATAGTGACACCCTATAGCGGCCCCCAGTACTAATAGCAACACCCCACAACATCCCCCAGAATAATAGTGACATCCCACAGCGGCCCCCAGTATAATAGTGATACCCGACAGCGGCCCCTAGTATAATAGTGATACCCCACAGCGGCCCCCATAATAATAGTGACACCCCAGAGCAGTCCCAGTATAATAGTGACATCTCACAGTGGCCCCCAGTGTAATAGTGACATCCCACAGCGGCCCCCCATCGCTCCTGCGACCCATATACTTACCCCCTCCTAGTGGAAGCTCCGCTACTCCTCTGCTCAGCGTTGCTGCTCCGCGCTGTGACGTCAGTCTGCTGCTGCACACCTCCTCTCTCGCGGAACCATGTAGGAGACATCAGGGGAGGGGGGAGGAGGTTTTTCGGCTGCACACTGTGTGTGCGCCGGGATCAGCGCCGTTAGCAGCACAGTGAGTGAATGCCGGCAGGGGAGCCGCAGCCCCTCCCAGTATTCACCAACGTGGTGAGCGGCCAATGATGACACGTGCCAGTAGGGAGGGCTCTGCGTACCACCTCTAGCACACATGCCATAGGTTCGCCACCACTGATATAGGGGAACATATTCTGCAGTTCCAGACATAATTGTATCCATTCGGTTTAACCACCATTTCCCTGCCGAAGGTATATTTCTTTGGTCCATGTAAGAAGGCACTTCAGTAGCCAAAGACATATAAGATACATCCCTAGGGTTCGCTCACACAAGTAAATTTGCGTAGCTAACTTACATACGCAGAAAAACCACGACCATTAGAACCAACA
Organism: Eleutherodactylus coqui; assembly: GCF_035609145.1. Taxonomy (NCBI): domain Eukaryota; kingdom Metazoa; phylum Chordata; class Amphibia; order Anura; family Eleutherodactylidae; genus Eleutherodactylus; species Eleutherodactylus coqui. Next base: position 211,526,264 of record NC_089843.1, read on the forward strand.
TGGAAACATTTAGACGAAGGAATTTTAGAAGTGCGCCAGAAAAAAAAAACTCACCTAAAAAGATAGGACATCAGCGATTGAAATTCCCTGTTACGCAAAAATATAGGTCCTGACCGATCTTCAGTGTGCAAAGCACAGAAGCCTCCATAGACTCCTATGGGTGACTATGTGAGACGGCCGGCAAAGGGAGATGAAGGAAGTTGTCGGAATACGTCCCTATGTTGTGAGGTTAAGTAAACCTGGAAACCATGTAGATTTCACATTAGCATAAAAATACTACCTGGACATCTTGCTGGACGCGTGTAATGATCATGAACAGGGCTCGGATGAGGTATTGTTGGCTGCGATTGGGCATCATGGCATGCTGATTTATTTTAGACATTTTCATCCAAATTCAAGCTAATCCTTCAGTATGTGGGAATATAATTAGCGGATCAGTGCTTCGGCCTAACTTGATAAAGTTTTCAGCTTATATATAATTCTGCCAGGATTTGACCGGACTCTGCTGTGTTTTATAAAATGCCTGCTAATACATAATGCGGACAGCTTAGGACTGACGCTAATATACCGAGTGACGTCAGGTATCCAGAGAGTTAGGCTGCTGTTTTATATAACACTGGAAGGATACATTTGGAGGTTCCGTCACAGATCCCGTACCAAAATACCGGAATAAAAAGTCCTGTGTGCAGCGCTCTTTCGTCCGGTAAAATAGGCACATGGTGATTGGCTGGCTGGAGAAATCCACACCATCAGGGCTCTTTCACACGGCCTGATGATATACGCTACCATCGGAGGCGTAATAACCAGTGAACGGGCGCACAAATCTAACATTTGTGCGCCCATTCAGATGGCATGGGCCCCGATGCATATATGTCGAGGCCACCATGCCGTGGCCCCTTCCCCTTCCCTCCCCCTTACTGGCTCACCTCCTCCCTGGCTGTTTGCAATGCAAGGGAGCAAGGCGGAGCTAAGCTCCCACCTCTTGTCTGCAGCCAGAAATCGGAGGAGGCGGGATGGGGTGGTACTTAGCTCCACCCCTCGCATTCATGCTGCTAAACTCCCTCCCACCTCCCTTCTCCGGCCGCTGTCATTGGTTCCTATAGGAGCCCATGCAGTGGCCAACATATCCCAGCCCAAAAGATAGTTCTAGGACTATCTTTTGGGCCCCGACATAAAATTCTGCACATATAAATGGCGATAGAATTGACATATTGCGGAATTATATTCTGCACTGCAAGTCAATTTCTGCATGAGTTTTGTGTGGATTTTTCAGAATCTCATCCACTTTGCTTTCCACCACTGTAAATGCTGTAGATTTTCTGTGCAGAGGTTCGCACGGGAAATTAGCGGCAGATCCGCCCTGAGTGAACACAGCCTAAAACAGTGTTTTCACAACTTACTGATAAATCTTTGTTATGGGCCATTTACACGGGATGATTATCACTCAACATTTGTTCACAAGTCCCCCGTGGGACGCTCCGGGTCTCCTCTCTGAGGAATTGCTTACAGGCTGCAGCTTGATCGCTGAGTTGTGTGATTGGCTGCAGCAGCGCTTTGCATCCCATACATGGGTTGCTGCTGCCTGTAAACAATACATCGGAAATGAGACCCAGAGCTTCTGATGGGGGACTTGTGGGGACCCGCGGGGAGCTGGGAGGGGTGAATTTTAACTGGTTTGTTATTTTCCTGCATGGGGGATCTGGTTTTAACAAAACATTATCTTGGGCAAAATCTTTAAGTCGTTACCATTTAAAAATGTTGCCATATTATATTTGTTGTCTTTTCCTATAGGCTGTTATTACGTATATATATAAAAAACACTCTTTTATTGTTTTTTTTTTTTTTTTTTTTTAAATAAGGATGAAGTTAATCAAATCCTGGAAACAAACTTGTGGCTTCGGCATGTAAGTATGGGCTATGTTGGGCTGGGGCCTCAGGAGGAACATGTATTAAGTGTTCACAGGATCATAATATAATATGCCTTTTAGGGTCAGTATCATGGCCATAACACCTACCAGAGACGCCTATGATTACAGTGGACTGAAAGTAGATGGACATAGAATCCAATGGGGATTTTTTTTTTTTGATAGAACCAGGGAAGTGTCTGGGGGTTGTGGCTCGGATACTGACGCTATAATGTAGTTGCATTAGGGTAGTGTTAAAGCGGATCAGTCATGGGATAAAGTTAACGGAGTTGGCTATATGACCCAACAGCGATGGCTCTACTGACTCTATCCCATTTTGTATTTTTCATAGTCACCACCATTTGCAGAGACAGGCTTTTCTAAGCCCTGGATCTTTGTCCTGTTAATGTGTCAAGGGGGCGGTCCCCACCAGCCAGTGTCAATAGCCAGCATGCACAGTTGACTTTATCCCATGATAGGTCTTCTTTAACCCATTAAGGACCCAGCACTGTAAATGTACAGCACCCTGGTCTTGGGCTTAAAGCCCAGCCAAATGTAAAATTATGGCAGGGATTAAAGCCTCCGGCTTCTGCAATCAATCAGAAGCAGGACGGGTTGTCAGCTGTTAGTCATAACCCTTTCAGCCTCCTCATTTATTTATCCCCGCAGACCCTGATCAGCTCTGCCAGCTCTGTCACTATAAAGGTTGTTTTCCCCTGTAACTGGGGCTCCTATGGACGCCCCAGCTACAGTGGAAAAGTGTCAAATTAAAAAAAAAACATGTGAATGTCCCACAGAGGTCTTATATGATGTAATGGGGGACATAGATAGTAAAAAACATGATTACATACACAAGTAAAACAAGATTACAGAAAAAACAACAATATATACATAAGAAAGAAAATAACCCAAAACCAACGCCAACCAAAACAGTCGCTATAAGCGCCCTGTAATCCAAAACCATATATATTATATATCAAAACATCCGAAACAAAATGAGGAACCCGTTTCTATACTTTATTTTAGCGTAAATATCCAAATAAAAAAAAATTACTATAAATATTAAAAGAAAATTTTTTTTTTAGCTTTTTACCCCCAATAAAACTAAAAAACTGAAAAGAAAAAGTCATTGAAAAAGATATTTTAAAAAAATTGCCCTATATGTCACGGAAATAAAAACGCAGCAAAAATAATTTTGGTAGCTAAAGGAAAAAAAATAGGGTATTAAAACCGGCACAAGGGTAAAATCCCTAAAAAGTGTCTGGTCCTTAAGGTACAAAACAGCCTGGTCCTTAAGGGGTTAAACTCACCTAACTGTGTTTGCACTTTTAGCTGCACACATCCACATTGGGCTTCTTTCCCACGAGCGTATATTGGCCGCCGAGGAGAGCCACGCTGATAAACTCCCTCTCAACTGCAGCCGCTGCCATGGGCTCCCACCTCCCTTCTCCGATCGCTGTCATTGGTTCCCATAGGATCCCATGCAGCAGCCGTCGTATTCCGGCCCAAAAGATAGTTCCAGGACTATCTTTTGGTCCCAAAGTAAAAACGCCTGGAGCTATATTGGCCGGCCGGGCGGTTTTACGTCTCAGGAATACGGCCATGTGATCTGATGCATTGGAATCCAATGCATCAGATGACAGCGTATATAAGCCGGCCGATATACACTTGTGGGAAAGAGCCCTGAAAGAGAAGTTCCATTTTCATTGAATGGATATTCCCATCTTCTGATGTTATGGTATATCAGTGGGGTATGTCATATCATTAGGATCCCTGCACATCAGTGCTGCTGGCCAAGTGAGTGCGGCTGGATTGTAGCACTTAGCAATTAAAGGGGTTGTCCCGTGCCGAAACGGGTTTTTTTTTTGCATAGGCCCCCCGTTCAGCGCAGGACAAACCCAAGGGATGTGGTGAAATTTTAAAAAATTTTTTACTTACCCGAATCCCCTGTCTGCAACTTCTTCCTTCTTTCCTCCAAGATGGCCACCGGGATCTTCACCCACGATGCACCGCGGGTCTTCTCCCATGCTGCACCGTGGGCTCTGTGCGGTCCATTGCCGATTCCAGCCTCCTGATTGGCTGGAATCAGCACACGTGATGGGGCGGAGCTACGGGATGACGCGTAGAAGGGGGCGGAGAAGGGACCGACCAGAAGGGAGAAGACCCTTCTGCGCAAGTGCGTCTAATCGGGCGATTAGACGCTGAAATTAGACGGTACCATGGAGACGGGGACGCCAGCGCAGGGGAGGTGAGTATATAACTTCTGTATGGCTCATATTTAATGCACGATGTATATTACAAAGTGCATTAATATGGCCATACAGAAGTGTATACCCCACTTGCTTTCGCGGGACAACCCCTTTAAGGGCCCTTTTGGATGAGACAATTTTCGTTTGAACGAGTGAACAAGCAAATGACGTCTGAATTTGCTCGTTTTACTTACAGTAGATCTTTCAGTTGTTTTGTAGCTCATTTTGACTAAAGAGATTCAACACTCTGCAACAAATTCTTATTTCAGGATTCTTGTACTTTTGTAAAGTTGAGACCAAAAGTTTTGAGACTGACACAAAGTTGGGTTTTCACAAAGTTCGCATTCTCCCTAGATTGTTATGAAGAGTGATCGGCTGAATTACAATAAACTGCAGATTCATTCCTTGGCATGAAAATTAACTTAATCACAAAAAAACACTGAATTTCATCCCGTAACATAATGATCTGGTGACATCATTTCCGTGATCTCTTTACCTTAGAAGAAAGTGTTAAAGGGTTTTAGTCATTAAAACTAAACCCCGTTCCCCAATAACAAAGGCATCAGCTGGCGCTGGCATCATCAGTGGCTTTCGGGTAGACGGGCTCAGCGGAAGCATGTGACCGCTGCGGCCAATCAGAGGCCTCGGTTTCATGCCCCAAACTCCTGGCATCATGGCAGCCAGGATATGAGCACTGATGCCAGGAACACCCACGGCGGCGCTAAGGCCTCTGATTGGCCCCAGAGTACACATGCTTTCATCGACCCGTCTGCTGCATCCTATGGACTCATGAGAGGTGAGTATACCCTCCTTTATTATTATAGGCAGGGTCCAGTTGGAGGACGGGGTTTTGTTTTAATGACAAAACCCCTTTAGCAAGGAGAAGGCAGCTGATATCACTCTGCCATGCTGATTGAATTATAAGAGCAGACTGCTTGCTTTAACCCCTTAAGGACACGGCCTATTTTGGGGCTTAAGGACGCAACAATATTTGGCAGATTTAATCTCCATTTTTCAAAAGCCATAACTTTTTTATTTTTCTGTCGATGCGGCCGTATAAGGGCTTGTTTTTTGCGTGGCGAACTGTAGTTTTTATCGGGGCCATTTTTGAGTGCCCAGATTATATTGTAAAACTGTGGCGGGATGGGGGCGGAGCTAAGCTCCGTCACCGTCCCGCCCCCTCCTATTGCAAATAGTGGCAAGGGGTGGAGAGGGGGCGGTAGCTCAGTTCCTGCTCCTGGCTCTTCTATCCTCCCCCCTGCAGACAAGGACACCGTATATCGGCTCGGCGTGAAAACCCAGGGCGAGAAAACGCATCAGGGAGAGAAAACGCATCAATTCTGCCATAGATTTTTTTCTTAAGCGGTAATTATGCAGCATAAATGACACAATATATTTTTTCTGCGGGCCGGTACGATTACGACGATATCAAAATTCTTATATTTTTTTTTAGGTTTTTCCACTTTTCTGCAATAAAAACTAGAGATGAGCGAACGTGTTCGTTTAGAGCAATTACTCGAACGAGTATTGCTTTTTTCGAGTAACTGCCTAATCAGGTGAAAAGATTCGGGTGGCGCCGGGGGTAAGCTCTCTGCAATTACAGCGCGCTCTCTCTGTGAACCCTTCCCATGCCACGATCTACATAGATCGCGGCAGGGAAGGGGTTAACAGCGGGGGTCGCATCTCTGATGCACCCCCGCTGTTGCAGTGGGAGGCTGTCTATCAGTGACAGCCGTCTCCCGCTGCCGGATAGCGTGAGATCTCTTATGATCTCGCCCTATCCACATGACATAAGGGTACGTCCAGTTGCAGGAAGTACCCCGCTGTAATGATGTACCCTTACGTTATGTGGAGGGAAGGGGTTAAAAGATGGATCACGCTTGACAACTTCTGTTTACCATGGTTACTTCCAAGGAAACACATGCAGTCAACATTACATCAAAAGGGCTTCACAGGCAAGGACATTGCTGCTTCTAAGATGGTCCTCATATCATGATCAGTTGGAGGTTCTTGAGGAGTGGAGTTGTGAAGCACTAATATAAACTACAAGCCATCATGCTCAGAATGAAAATGTAGCCTAGCTAACAAGCCCCAGTAACATTGGGCCAGCTGATGACCTCCTGTAGACGTGTAACTGTTATGGGGGTACTGGACATCAATACTTCAGCCATCACTCATCTCAGGAATCATGTGTGTATTTACTTTCCAATTATAATTTAGTAATTAAAGGGGTTGTCCCGCGCCGAAACGGGTTTTTTTTTTTTCAACCCCCCCCCCCCCCCCCCCGTTCGGCGCGAGACAACCCCGATGCAGGGACCTAAAGAAAAATCCGCACAGCGCTTACCTGAATCCCCGCGCTCCGGTGACTTCTTACTTACCGGCTGAAGATGGCCGCCGGGATCTTCTCCCTCGGTGGACCGCAGGGCTTCTGTGCGGTCCATTGCCGATTCCAGCCTCCTGATTGGCTGGAATCGGCACGTGACGGGGCGGAGCTACACGGAGCCGCTCTCCGGCACGAGCGGCCCCATTCAGAAAAGAAGAAGACCGGACTGCGCAAGCGCGTCTAATTTGGCCATTAGACGCCGAAAATTAGGCGGGCTCCATGGAAACGAGGACGCTAGCAACGGAACAGGTAAGTGAAAAACTTCTTATAACTTCTGTATGGCTCATAATTAATGCACAATGTACATTACAAAGTGCATTAATATGGCCATACAGAAGTGTATAGACCCACTTGCTGCCGCGGGACAACCCCTTTAAAGCACAATTATAGCTTTATCTCTGATTTTACCAGGATGTTCTCTTCAGCCTCCTCTTCCCTCAATTCCAAGTAAATAAAGTGTCTTCATTGTTTTATAGATCTGGAATGACTACAAGCTGAAATGGAATCCTGTAGATTATGATGGGATTGAATTTATGCGCGTGCCGGCAGACAAGATTTGGAAACCGGACATTGTTTTGTATAATAAGTACGTAGTCTGTTTTGATCTCACAGTATGTTAGGCTGAAAAAATACATCTGTCCACCTAGTTCAGGCTATTACCCCCACTGTTGATCCAGAGTAAGGCAAAAAACCCCAATGAGGTAGAAGCCAATTTTCCTCATTTAAAGGGGTAATCCAGGCAGTGTCCACAAGGATACACCGAGGTTGGTGTGGAAGCGCTGCTCTGACCCCATGTAGTAGGTGCAATCCCTTTTCTTAAAGAGGCACGAGATGTGTTTTTAGGCTTGACTCCTCTGTTTTTATTAAGAATTAATCCAGCATATAATAATAGATGTGTTTTGGGGCCGTTGGGCACCTTCCTCAGTGCTCCACTCCTCTGCAAAGAGAACACAACAATGCTGGCTGTGTGTCCCTAGCTAAAAATACTGAGGAAGGGGTGCAATGGGCACTACATAGGGGTCGGAGCAGTATTTCTGCACCGACTCTGGTGTATCCCGGTGAGCGCTGCCTGGAAAACCCATCTAACCCCTTCAGTGGCAGGTTTATTATTATCATGTTAGTGCAGCAAGCTCCGGAGATTTTCCTGAGGTAATTCGAAGTGGCAAACATATACAGTGGCACAATAACTGTGTGTCCTGGCCAGCATTTCAGCACTAGAGCTGTCCACGGAAATCCTCCGGGGTTTAACTGCATGGTCAGTGCAGCAAGCCCTTGAGATTTTCCGGGCGTGCCAATAAAGGAGTTAAGGAAATTAAAACTTCTCCCTGACTGACGTCCTATATTAATTATTCAAAAATAACCATTTATTATCTGTGTTCCCCTTTTCTACAGTGCTGTCGGAGACTTTCAGGTTGAAGGAAAAACAAAGGCATTACTTAAATACAATGGTCTGATAACTTGGTCTCCACCAGCAATATTCAAGAGCTCATGCCCAATGGATATAACATTTTTTCCATTTGACCATCAGAACTGTTCATTGAAATTTGGGTCCTGGTCATACGATAAGGCGAAAATTGATCTTTCCATCATTGGGTCCAAAGTTGACATGAAAGACTTTTGGGAAAACAGTGAATGGGAAATAATAGATGCTTCTGGGTACAAACATGAAATTAAATATAACTGCTGTGAAGAGATCTACACGGATATAACCTACTCGTTTTACATCAGAAGGCTGCCTATGTTCTACACCATAAATCTAATTATGCCATGCCTCTTCCTTTCATTTTTAACTGTGTTAGTCTTCTATCTTCCATCAGATTGTGGGGAGAAGGTCACCCTTTGCATCTCAGTGTTGCTTTCATTGACTGTGTTCCTTTTGGTCATCACCGAAACAATTCCATCTACTTCTCTGGTAATCCCGCTTGTTGGAGAGTACCTCTTGTTCACCATGATATTTGTAACCTTATCAATCGTGGTAACAGTATTTGTGCTCAATATCCACTATCGGACCCCAACAACACACAAAATGCCCAAATGGGTAAGAGATGTATTTCTAAAACGTCTCCCTAAACTACTCATGATGAGGAAGACCATGGAGAAGAAAGATCGACCATGCTCTAAAAGAACCAAAAAGAGAACCTATGGCAAGGCAGCGAAACTTGTAGGCTCCCAAAGCAGAGATGTGGAAGTGTTTGAAGATGAGACATGTTATCATTGCATGAAAACAAAGGAACAAAGTGCCCGGAGCCGGAGACGCCAGCACCATGAAGCCTGTAATGCAATTCAGCAGTCTCCGGCAGAAATTAGAGATGTTGTTGAGAGTATCCAGTTCATGTCGGAAAACATCAAAGATCACAATGAAAGAAAAGAGGTATTGCCCATCATTTGGGAGCTGTGCAGTTATTGAAGTTGCCTACAATGTAGTATGGTCTTTGTAAAGAAATGTTGATATCTATATAGTAATATAAGCCTATATTTTCAGTGCTATTCGAGTTGGGTACCAGCTACCTAACATCTTCTGTTGAGGATGTCGGCCATTTTGTCTTTGGGTACGAAGAATATGTTTTATGCTGTTTTCCTTAAAGCTTAAAGAGGTTGTTTGCTTTTGATAGACCCTTTTTATTAGAGGTCCTCGTGATGATAAGCTGATCCAGTGCCTAGGGCCCACTAGTAGCATTGACTCTGAGGGTCCACCCTTACAACTACATGCAAATTTTAAGTGTTCATAGACCTCCGGTATGAGCAGATTATGCCAAACTGAGTACGTTTTCTCTCTAAAAGGTATTTTGAGACTTTAATTTAGATGGTTTATCCATAGAGTAAAGGCCCATTTAGACACAACGATTCTCGGTCAAAATTCACTCAAAGCCATCTTTTGAGTGATAACCATTGGGTCTAAATGCACGGACATCTGGCAGTTTTCGTGCACAATTCGTTCCTCGCTCAATTCTAGTTTTCTAGAATTGAGCGATGAACTGTTATCAGCAGTGCAGGCTGTTATCACAGTCGACAGTGCAGATAAGATGCTTTCAGCTTGTGTCCAGCTGGTAACTCACAGCGGGACGTGAGCTTTAAGCGTGAAGAACAATGCAGCTGTTTGCTTATGCAAAACAGCTGTATTGTTGGCCAAGCACTGGTGGTGGTGTCCCGCTACTATAGACTATGCAAAGATGATCGCTCAAAAACTGTCACTCAAATTGTCATTTGAGCGATTTCTGAGCGATCATCTATCAATGTAAATGGGGTTCTAAGCCATCAATGTTTGATTGGTGGGGGCCCGCCACGCTCATATCATTGTATAAACATGCGCAGTGGCTGATTTATATGGACTGCTAGGCCTAGTACTACAGCACAGTGACAGGCTTAGATATACTTGTATAATGACATATATGGTATATTAGGATATACCCTTAGATATGCTCGGCAGTACACTGTCCCCGGATGTTACTTTATAATTAACATCAGTCCAGCCCCCAAGTCATTTCTCCCATAATAAGGACTAATAAAGTACCGCGATTTTCGAGTACTTCCGTACTCGGGCGAAAAGACTCGGGGGGCCCTGTGGGTGAGTGGGGGGTTGCAGCGGGGAGTGAGGGGGAGAGGGAGAGAGGGCTCCCCCCTGTTCCCCGCTGCAACCCCCCACTCACCCACAGGGCCCCCCGAGTCTTTTCGCCCGAGTACGGAAGTACTCGAAAATCGCGGTACTCAGGCGGAAAAGGGGCGTGGCCGAGTAGGCTCGCTCATCTCTAGTAATTAACTTTCCCTTTCTCTCTATTTGGCCCAGACTGCCATGATGACTGCTCTCAGCCACAATATTTCTATGCAGAATTTACTACTCCTAAGTTTTTGGCTCTTCGCTTTTCCAGCACATCCTCAACACAAACTTGCTATCCTGCAAGTGGCAAACAGTACCCCAGATGGTAATTAGGGTTGCCAACAGTCCAGAATTTCCTGGACAGTCTGGAAGAGTAGGGGACTTTTTTCCAGTGTCCATTAAAAAAATAGATGCATCCATGATGGTTTTGAGGCTATTGGAACTTAGGTCATTATGATTGTAATTATTGCCATTTTCCAGCTCACAGGGCATGCTGGTAATGAGTTCATATCAGTAGCTGACCTATAAACATGTATCAATTATATTCTTTATCATTCATTATGGTTTTCTAGTGTGTCCAAAAAAATATTGGTTGCCAATGATTTTTGGATAAGATGTCCAGGTTGACCTTCCTTCGTGCCTTACACAGTAAATTGTGCCTCCTGAGTAATAGTACCTCCCTTTTTGCTGCACACAGTAATAGTATTCTCTTATATCCACCCAGAGTAATAGTGCCTCTGTTTTACCACACACAGTAATACTGCCCCTCTTACTGCCCCCAGACAGTTTTGATGTCTCCTTATTATCCCTCCACAGTATTGGTGCTCCCTTTCAGAACATTAATGACTTGCCCTTCATGCCCCCATTAGTATTGGTGGTGTCTGCCTGTACCAACAGCAGAGTGAATGGTGTAAAACATGGTTCCTTGCTGATCCACCATAATATTTATCTGTGTCTGGGTGCAGAGGAAATGGCTCTGTTTTGCATGTCAGTTGGCGTGGAATGGCAATGTTGAGGAGACAGGGTTTCATGGAGAAAGAATACAGGCACTGACAAAATATTTGTATGTGGAGGTTCAGTGGCAAGTATGCCATGTATATGATCAAGCAGACTGATAGGCAGAAGAAATAAGTTACCCATGCTTTGGTTAATATAAAGTGCCAAGCCTACTAATTGGCTTGGGGCGCACCATGGGATTCACTGCTCCCCAGGGGAACAGTCCAAGCCTGAGCTGATTGCATGATGTCCTACTGCTGGAAATCGCGGTGATCAGTAGTAACCAGCAGCGGAACCTGAGAGGACCAATGTGTCAAATCACTAGAATATCATGGAGTAAAATGTAACTTTCAATATAATTGTTTAAAAAGTGTTACAGAAATAATTATACATAAACAAAAAGACAAACAGGTAGGTATGGTATGTATCCTATTACCATAATTCAGACATTTTCAGGGGCTTTTTTCAGTTGGGAATATTCAAATATCCTTGTTAACACATCTCATTCACACTCCTTGGTAAATAAGAAAATGGATGGTCCTATGCAGGAACTTGTCCTTAATAATACCCTGTTAATGTCCTGTCTTTCCAATACAGTGCACTAACACAGTGCAAAGAAGCATTACATGATGCCTACTGAGTCAATGGGTTGTCTATGTAATGCTACAGACATACCAGGTCTTCAAGAACTACAAGCACTCTTTGTGTCTACTTTCTACTCCAGCTAATTAAAAGAGAATGAAGGGTTGTCCTATATTAATTCAGAGTTCCCTAATAGAGTATTTAGAGTATGTTCTTACTAAACAGATTATTCCTTTAAACATTGGTCATTGCTACATTCAGCTTCTTCTGAAGCCTCTGTTAACTATGTACTTTTCCACAAGTGACAGGTGTGATCACAAGGGCTTAAACAATTTTCACTCACTCGATCTTGCTCTTGCCTTCCATTCAGGTTGTAAATTGAACATAAATCATACCTCAACACAGTCCATACACCTCTAGACACACGTTGCCACCACTTCTTGTAGAACAATGGGTAAGAAGTTCTGAATACACTCATAAATTGCTCTCCAGCAGTCAAAGGGTCAACACTATCAACTATATAGTTTCAGAACAATGACTAAGCTTATTAAAGTTTTAAGCTTTAAATTAAAAAAATGCAGTACTAGCAAAAAACATTTTAAAAACAAGTAAAAGATAAAAAATGACATAAAAATACAAGCAAACAGTTATAAAATAAAGGAAGAGGGAAGGATCTTTAGTTTGGAGAGACGGTGCCCATCTGCCCTGCCTGTGCAACCTAGACTTAGGTGACAAATATGACACTTCTTCAATGGATAATAGCATTACCTCCAGAACTCTTTTCCTGCAATTAAAGTCCTTAGCCTTTTCCTTACAGCCTCTTTCCGTAGGACTCTCTTATCATGGTATTTATAGCCTCAAGTACTTTCTTCAAGCACTTTAGAATATTTAGCTTCACATGTAGTGATCATAAATATTCTCCAGGTTCCAATTATGAATAGCAGTAATAGAAATATCCCCTTCTACTATAGTTATGGGGAATGTGCAAGTGGATGGCCAAGGGCAGACAATTCCTTCTTGCTATAGAAATTACCTTACTTCAACTAGATATTTACTTGAAAATTAACTCCACCAAAACCCTTAGTATAAGATTCTAATAGTAACAACTGAGCACCTAAAATAATGATGCAATTCTAGGACTCAATATAATGGTTAGGGCTCATAACTGATGCGTTCAAAAAATCGAGTGACTGAAGCTGGCATCACGGCGGAAAAAAACGCTGCGTTTATCCCCACAAAAGGGCTCGGTCACAAGGGCGTTTTGACGCTCAAAAACAGCACTGCCCGCTAAACTCTGTCACAGAGGAGCGCGATGTTCTCCGATTGAATTCAATGGAGCCGGCAATACAGCCGGCTCCATTGAAAGCAATGGGCTGCCTGCCAGCGCTGTAGTAATTTCGGGGAAGGGCTTAAAATATAAGCCCTTCCCTGAAAACCATCCTAAAAATGTGTAAAAAAAAAAAAAAAAAACTATACTCACCTTTCTTCAGGTGCTGGGGCTCAGCACATCCAGCTGGCTCTTCTCATGAACTGCTCTCAGTAGTATTCAGCAGGCGGGGATTTAAATTCCCCGCCTGCTGAATGGGCTGCCTCTGATTGGCTGAGCACTTTGACCAATCAGAGGCAGCGCTCAGCTATAGAATAACAGCTGACAGCTGCCTCTGATTGGTCCCTGAACTCATGAATGGGTGAGTGCTGCCTCTGATTGGTCACAGTTTCACTATTAGTAAAAAATACAGTATACACAGCTGCTATGACTATCTGGACTATCATTGTGTGGAGATTACACTTATCATTTCTTTGTCTTTGTTTCAGGAAGAAGATGACTGGAAGTATGTTGCTATGGTCATTGATAGAGTTTTTCTCTGGGTCTTCATAACCCTGTGCGTTTTAGGGACTACCGGGTTATTTTTGCAGCCAATGATAGATGGGAATAAAACATAGACGTTTTCATAGGGGAGTTATAAAGACCTAAAGAGGCTTCCTTGGTTAAGTCTCCGTACATTAATGCAGAGTTTATTCAAAGTTGGCTCTCATCTGACACCAGTATAGCAGGATCATCCAAGAAGCCATACAATATGTGCGTTGCTCCTTTGTATAGATCATTGACTCGAAATGACAGCGTGTGCAATTCTCTATTTGAAGCGCAAGTCACAAAACAGTCTTATGAAAAAGAACAAATGCATCTCCTTCGTTTCATAGATACTGCTATGACATAAACCATCTTGGGGACCACCAATTAGGATTTGTTAACCACAAAACTTTGGAAAAATTATTTAGACTTTTTTTAAGCAAAAAAATGGGATTGAAACTTTGTGAAAAAGATGGCATCATAATCACATAATCTTTGGAGTTTATGGGAGTTTCAGCCAAGTTTTCTTCCTGTAAGTTTAAGCATGTGCCAAAAACCAACTAAAATAAAACATCTATTTTTTCACACTATCCTGAATATATCAGTATGTACCTCACCCTGAGCTACCAAGCATCTAGAAACAGTCATCCAGAGACCAGTCTAGTTGTAAGAGGGCTTTATGTCCTCCAAACCAACAATGGTTTTGGTGAGGATATGATGCACATTTCCATCTGTACGACTTTTGCAAAAGGGGGGAAGATATTTCCTCTGGGCCGGATGAGGAGTATCGTTGTTGCTTGGCACAACTCTCATGAGAGCTATAGGCTGGACAGCAATGGGCAAACGCTATAAAACTGTAATAAGACTTTGTCTCGTGTCACGCAATGCATCCTATGCATCAAGCATTAGCCAATGTTCACCCATTCACAGATGTATCATTCACTGCTCTCTTCCTCAAGATTTCAAATTAAATAGGAAAATGTAGAAGAGAAGAATATTTAATTGTGTAGAATTTAAAGTAGACGCACTATGCCACAGAGCGAGTATACTCGCTAAGGGCAATGGCTCGATCGAGCATTGCCCTTAGCGAGTACCTGCCCGCTCGGCAGCAAAGATTCGGCTGCCGGTGGCGGGCGGGGAGCTGTGGGGGAGAGTGGGGAGGAACGGAGGGAAGATCTCTCTCTCCCTCCCGCTACCTCCTGCTGACTGCCGCAACTCACCTGTCACCCGAGCCGGCAGCCGAACCTTCTCTGCCGAGCGGGGAGATACTCGCTAAGGACAATGCTCGATTGAGCAATTGTCCTTAGCGAGTATACTCGCTCATCTCTACACAGGTGCCAAAATTTTATACCGTATATGACTAACGGAGATCTAGAATACATAGAATGCCAACTATCTATGGCAGCATGGTGGCTCAGGGGTTAGTGCTGTTGCCTCGCAGCCCTGGAATGTTGGCGGTAAATCCAACCTACGGTAACATCTGCATTGGGTTTGTATGTTTTCTCTGTGCTTCATATGAAATTGGCCCGTATGTGTTTGAGATAGAGGATTTAGATTGTGAGTCCCATAGGGAACAGAGACTGATGTGAGTTACGCATATGTGTGTGTAGTGCTACAGAATATGTTGATACGATATGTGCAAGATAATAAATCTATATAGCCCTAACTACACATGGGGGCAAGAGAATGAAAACCGTCTTTGTTCTGTACCTATTCAAAATACATGGTTAGCATAGTCATATACAAATTTGACCTTGATTGTGGTGGCGGGGTGCAGAGAGTAAAGACTAGAGATGAGCGAGCATACTCGTTAAGGGCAGATACTCGAGCGAGTATCGTCCTTTTTGAGTACCTGCCTGCTCGTCAGAAAAGATTCGGGTGGTGGTGGTGGTGGGGGGGGGGGGTGAGCGGTGGGTTGCGGGAGTGCGCAGGGGGGAGCGAGGGGGATGGGAGAGAGATCTTCCTCCTGTTCTCCCCCGCCGACACCCAAATCTTTTCTGACGAGCAGGCAGGTACTCGAATAGGACGATACTCGCTCAAGTATCTGCCCTTAACAAGTATGCGCGCTCATCTCTAGTAAAAACCCATTTACACTTACAATTCATTGAAACGATAGCTTTTGAGCGATAATCGTGTGTAAATGCTACCACCGTGCATTTTTCATCTAAATGATTTTTAGGTGGGTTTAAAATCCATTGTTCAGACCACAGGCTTTTTTCTCCACGGGAGCAGGAGATAACATTGTATTCCCTCTGCAGCCCATGAGAGAAAAAAGACCACAGTCTGTTATCTCCATGGGAGCTAGAGATTACATTGTCTTCTCTTAGCAGCCCATGGCAGAACAATGGAGCTAATTGCAGAGCTCAGACCACCTGCTGAGTTCTGCAAGCAGATCTGGAGGCTCATTTGCATTCAAATGAAGCTGATAAAGTACTAATAGGCATTAGTGCCCATTAGTACTTTATGCAAAACGATCTCTTATCTTTCAATCAATTGAAAGATTACCTTTGCGTGTAAATGGACTTTCATGTTATCTTAATCTATTAAAAAGCTATTGTTCTCTTATCTTAACACAACAAAACCCATTGTAAAGTAATTCAAAGTAAAAATAAGCTACCCTGCTAGCATGGCACAAGGCAGGCTTCATTGGGACATATTTGGTCATACATAAATTATGTGCAAAATATGCAATAGATAGAACCTATTGATGTCAATGGGTTTATTCCCATTTCCATATTTTTCTCGTGCATTTCAGACATGCAAAAAAAAAGTATAAAATATGCCTTATCTTATAGAAGTCAATGGGGAGGGGGGGGGGTGCACAAATTCGCATGTAATATGCAAGAAGATGCATAAAAAATACTGCATAACTCCACTGGAAAAAGAACAGGTCTGGAACTCATTAGACAAATCAGCCATTTCAATCAGTGTGTGTTTGTGTTTTGCCCGCAGAAGAAGTGCAGTAAAATACACTGACACATGCACTACAGGACCTCATGTGGCACAAAGTGTTAAGGCAGCAGAATGCAGCCCTAAACCCTCACTCATAGCCTGAAGGTTGCAGGTTCAATCCCCTCATGGTTCAGGTAGCCAGCTCAAGGTTGACTCATCCTTCCAAGGTCGGTAAAATGAGAACCCAGCTTGCTGCATTGTAATAAAAAAAAATTACCTGAAAGTGTTGTGGAATCAGTTGACAATATACAAATAACAAGTCCCTTTAGATGAACTACGAAGTCTGAATTCTTACAATTAACTTTTGCTTGGGAAATAATAATGCCTGCACTCTACCTCATTCCGATCCATTATTGGTGCAAAATACCAATGTTTTTATGCAATACTCCAAGGATATGCCCAGTCAGGATACTTAGTGATGCATGCAGTGCCCAGATAATAAACAGCCAATCAAAAAAAAATCACTCAATATATATGTCTCCTTCTGGCACCAATAGTGGCCCTTTCTAAAGCTCACTAGACATTGACCATGTGACCTGGCTGCCAAATCTGTTAATGACTTTGCTTGTGCTACATGTCTTCAATGGGTTATCTAACTTATTACATTTTTATCCAAACAGCGTAAAAATAACAAACCAGCTTATAGCTTACCTCTCCCAGCTCCCTGGCCTGTCCAGCACCAAATGTTGAGCTCTGTCATTGGCTGCAGCAGCCTGTGATGTCCTGTACACAGGCTGCTGCAGCCTGTAAACAGTATGTCATAGGGAAAACCTGTAATAGCAGAGCTGGACACAGCGGGGAGCCAAGAGAGGTGAGCATAAGCTGGTTTGTTATTTTTACACAGTTGGAGCCTCTTTAGATAAAAATGGAATATGTTTGAGAACCCCTCTAATGTTATTGATCTTGGCAGAAGTGTAACTTGAAGCTCCTAAGCCCCATTGTAAAACCTGTAAACGGGGCCCCCAACTATAATGCTTTATTCATAGTACTGGGCTCCCTATATGGAGAGGAGAGGCCTTATACGCCCCTAAGGCTCCTGGGCCCGGGTGTAATTGCATCCCCTGCATCCTCTATAGTTACGGCAGTGGGTCTTAGTAAGCTTTTGAGATTACTTAGGCGTTCTTGTTATCATCTCTCTGCTGCTGCTTCTTGATTGGATCTTACTACCCCTGATTCTGTACTGCTCTGCCTTCCAGTACCCTGTATCTGATCCATCTCAATCAAATATATGCTCGGTAGGGTTGCTGTAAACCAAATTACCTGCTTCACCGAAGAAGCACTTGGAATGGAAATTAGCTACATGTTTAAAAGGTCAAGATTGTGTTAAAAAGAATGTTAGTTGATGTCATTGCAGGAAGGGCTATTATAGAGGTGACATCATTATTGGCTAATCAGAGAAATTATATATGCAAACTATCGAAGCTTCTTAATGCTGCTTCGTCGGACTTTGTCAGATTATAACTGAGGAAACATGTATACTCCACAGATCAGGAACAGTGGGATTAATTAAAAAATGTCAGGATGACAAATGGGAGGAGAGCGCAACATGTAAATAATGATAAACGAGAGGTATACGATGAAAGGGGAAGAGGTCATGA
The DNA here is from genome assembly GCF_035609145.1 of Eleutherodactylus coqui. NCBI lineage: Eukaryota > Metazoa > Chordata > Amphibia > Anura > Eleutherodactylidae > Eleutherodactylus > Eleutherodactylus coqui. The sequence continues at coordinate 211,544,375 of NC_089843.1, forward strand.
TTGAGGACATCACCAGTTAGGCTGCTGGGTGTGACGTGTCCATGTGGGGAGACATATAGCCCGGAGCAATGTTGAGACCATGTGCTAATGTCTGGAAAGTCCTCAGCAGTTAAAATTTACATATTTTCTTTCTCTGTCATATGTAAAAGTTTCTTTGTGTCCAAAAACGTTTAGATCCATTAAACTGTGATCCAGTCCAGAGAAATGGTTCCCCATGGGTGTATCCAGCTTCATTATTGTATGTCTGTGCCGATTCATCCCGGATTGTAGTTTCTCATTAGTCTCCCCAATATAAATTCCATCAGGGTATCTTGTATACTGTATCATGGACACCACGTTGGAGGACGTACAGGAGAATCTGTCAGTGAGTTGATAGTCCTGTTGGGTGTTGGGTATGTGGACGGTGTCCGTTGGTAGGATGTGGGGACCAGTTTACATTTTCTGTTATTACAAGGGAAAGGACCGATCTCTGATGGTGATGAAAGGGCACTACTGATGAGGAGATTCCTTAGGTTTGCTGGTTGCAATTATTCTGCTGACTCCCATCACTGTTCTATTTTGTCTTAGAAAACCGGTCAGTCATGATATGGCCTATGTGTGTAAAATTAACGAAAAAAAGTATTTTTGATATTCCAAGGTATGATGCAAAAGGGGAAATAACATAAACAGGTGAGTTTCTTTGCTAAAATCTCAATATACCCTGGAAAATAATAATAATGTACTCAGTTTGGCACATATTTTTTTAATACGTGGATTACATTTAAATGTAATGCATGGATGTGTCAACCCCCTCTGCTACATCAATATGCCTTAATAGAGCATATCAACAGTGGACGGAAGGGGACAAAAGGGGAACAGGCTGGACAGGACTCAAAGGTCCAACAACCCATCGGACGGAGGGGTAAACAGACTGGACTCAGATGTAGACAAAACTGGATCCAGACCAACAAACAGAGATCAGTACAGCATGCACCAAAACAGGAGAACAAATGGTGCCCATATAGGGGTGGGACTAAAATAAATACACTTATGTTATGGCTGATTGGCTGGCTAGAGGAAACACCATCCTGTCAGCCAATCAGACCATGGGAGATATTGAAGCAGGAAAGAGAAGAAGGGAACATTAAACACTGAGGAATTTCCAGCAGGCGACACCTTAGGGGACCTTATGCAGTAACAGGAAACACTGAGGGATTTGTGACAGACAACACCTGGGATTTGTGCCCCAGATGCCCACAGAGGTAGGTTCACTGGATGGACTGTGTGTTGATGTATTTACACTAACAGAAACAATAACAAACTTAAGCCTAAAACTGTCTATCACTTTTGAGAAGGCAGATCTATGGTGGCATTCCGAGGGTGAAATCTTTGACAACTGAGACTTTCCCTGCAGGTTATGAAGAACTGTACACTGTGGAAGCCCCATTTGTGCACCTTTGTATATGGTTGTTATAGCCTATTATGCTATGACTAATATTCATAAGCAGAGGCATAAAGCATATGTTCACTTCAAGAACATTTTCCTCTCAGAATTAGACTTTCCTGTCTATTAATGACAGAAAAGGTAGATGGATATAGGGTTGATATTTCTCTCCATATTACAGATACTGGCGAAGAGATAATGGAGAATGAGAAGGGAAGTGTAACGGTGTGATGAATAAATGTAGACATATCTGGGACACTCTTTCGCTAAGCTGCTTTGGCCAACGGCAAAATGACTGCTTTAGTTGTAGTTAAAGGAAAAGGGATAATGCAATAATGTTTTCCCTGGGAGTGTTCTGTGGAATTAAACACGGCTCTGCCTGCACTCTGACTACCACTGGCAGCGAATCACAGGGCGTGCATAACTTTTCTCTAGAAACGCTCTTATGTGCTTTAGTTTTGCATTACTTCTCATATAATTAAAGTCATGAGTAACTTTTACACTTATCCAGGAGGCACATAGCTTGTTTATATTCCTTGCAGGTCAGCCCATGTTTCTGATAAGGTGCATTACTTTGGGTGCTGATAAGGGGCACTTAAATGTATGAGGTAGATACCTTGAGAGAGTTATGAGAAAAAGAAGAATTATGACCATAGTGCAAAAATATTAAAGGGATAGCTCTCAACCTCTGGCAAAGAGGTGCAGCATATACAGCGAGCGCAAGTTTGTAGCAATTTTCCTGGTTCCTTCTTTTGATGCCCAATGGTCCTGCAACATTCCCAACTATTGGTGTTGCCATAATCGTGCCATCCAGAGTGCTCTACAATATTAACAGCCATAGGCAAAACAGTCATGATGGGGGTGGTCAGAGACGATGTACTCATAATACTGCCTGTAGCAGACCATGCTCCAGGGTCTGACAGAGACAATAGAGACAATATAGGGTTAGAGATGAGCGAGCACCCAAATGCTCGGATCCTCGTTATTCGAGTCGAGCTTTTCGTAAAATTTGAGAGCTCTACTCCAGTAACGAACCCCATTGACTACAATGGGAGTCTTGATCATTTTTGTATGTGGGACGCCAGGTGCCGAGTTTTTTTCTCTCTCTCTCTCAGCCAGCCAGCCCAAAAAAAAATTTGCCGTTGACACGAGCGCTGTGCCGGGTCGAACACAGCGGGATGCTCGATATGTACATTTATCCAAGTAGAGTTACCTCGCCATATCTGTAATTCCTAGGTACCTATAAGTCAGATAGGAGCCAAAACTTGGGGTTATCTGCAGCCATGCTTTCAGAGGAGCGAGGCTCTAATTTCAGTACAATAATGTAAAATCTGATGGTGACATTGTACTTTAATGAATCAATTAAAGGTTTGAGTTCTGTAATTAGCTCCATTGTTCAGCCACGGGCTCCCAGTGGAGAATTCAGCACCATGGACAGCAGACACAGTGTGCCGTCCTGCTTATCAGCTGTTCTGCAAGTGGAGCTGAAAACTGAGAACAGCTGTAACAATGTTATCAGCTATAATCAGCTCTCTGCATGCAGAGTACAGCGTGCGGTCCTGCTTATCAGCTGTTCTGCTGAATGACAGTTGTTAAGCAGAACTGAAAATTGTCATTCTGCCGAACAGTGAAAGAGTGGCACATTTAGACACAATGATTATCGCTCAAAAGACAAATTTTGAACAATAATCATTGTGTCTATATGGCCTTATGTGCAGTGTTTTAAAATTTTCATTTTTTTCCATAACAAAGCGGGAATGAATTTTTGGGGTCTTTTTCTGGTTTATTTTTTAACATTTTATTAAACTTTTTATCATTGTTGTAGCCCCACTGAACATGCGATCACTTGTATAATACACTGCAATACAGATATGGCAATCGCTAATCGAGTGGCGAGGGGAACATGCAAACTTCCAGTCCTCTGCTGTAAGTAACCCCTCAACTGGATGGGACGGGTGATTGCTTGCCATGCTAAACACAATAACTACTTGTTTACTCGTGCAGCAGAAGACAATGCCTTTTCTTCACACTAATTAAAAACCTGCCAGCCAGAGATTCCTTGCATAAACACACACCCACCTGAGCAAACAACATGTACAGAGTTTTCTTTAGCTAATGAGGGAAATGGAGAGAATTTCAAACAATTATCTGTAAGTTTAAATACTCAGCATTTGTATGTCAAAAAGTTGTTCATTCATTTAATCATTCATTCAAACGACAACCGTTGTGTGTAAATGGGGCTTTACTCCCCAAGATCATTCTGATGATCTGTATTTCTTTTAGGGTGTCAATTAACCCCTTGAGTGGCACGCCCGGAAATTTTCTGGGACGAGCTCTACTGCTCATAGTGACATAGCCCGGAAGATTTCCGGGCTATGTATCACTATAGGAGCTGCAGAGCACGATGCCACAAGCTGTGACAGTGTGCTCTGCCTGCACAGACCCACATAGAGCAGTGCAAGGGCTTTGAAAAACCAGCAGAAGATATTGCCGATATGCCGGCAACCTCCTGCTTTGTTTACAGGTTGCCATAGAGACCATCGGCTTGTCAGAAGCAAGCCGATGGTCTCTGTGGCAGGGAGAGCTTGGTGCTTGGCTGTGAGAGGACAGCTAGGTACTAGCTCTTACAGCAGAGATCAGAGAAAAACTCTGATCTCTGCTGTGTTAACCCTGTACATGCTGCAGTCTATGTGACTGCAGCATGTAAAGGGCTGTCACTGCAGCATGTAAAGGGCTGTCACCATCGGACCCCTGGAATGTGATCAGGGGTCCTGATGGGTCCCTGTGGAAGTCCCCTAAAGAAACAACAACAAAAAAAAAGTTAAAAAATTATAAAAAAAATAATAAAAACACTTGTCTCCCTTTACTTTGTAAAAAAATCAAAAATACAATCACACATGTGGTATGCATATGTCGTAATGACCCAGAGAAGGAAGTTAATGCATTATTTAACCCCTTAATGACATGGCCCCTTTTTTTCTTTTTTCCCCATTTCTTTTTTTCCTCCCCCCTGTTTAAAAAATCACAACTTGTCCCGCAAAAAACAAGCCCTTATATGGCCATGTCAATGGGAAAATGAAAAAGTTATGGCTCTTGAGACGCAACTGCAAAATTAGTTGAAATTCAATGATTAGACCATTTTAAAAAAACCTGCCCTGGTGGGCACGACAGGGTGGTAGGAAACCCGCCACTCAAGGGGTTAATCATGCCATGTCTCTGCTCTTTTGTACTGTACATATACAGTATGTGTGTTTCTTCAGACATCTTGGTATAACTTATCTAATAGCGTAATAAGTCTCTAGTTCCAACACAGATGTGAATGCAGCCTTAGTAACCTAACAATAACTTGGCTCTAAACCTTCTGCCTTTAGCTTCAGTACCTTCATTCTCGGATCCATTTATTATGAATGGTCGGTTAGTAAAGAATGTAACCATTTAAAACATTAGCCAATGATAAATGTTTTATGTTCGGCAATTGTTGGGCTATCTAGTTGCAGCAGCGGCTACCCCGGCCTCTCTGATCCGTAACCCTACACATTTTCCAGTGAATGGTATGAGTTTACCATGGACAGTTTCCCGAAAATAAAAGGCTGATTTAACTAATGGCGCTCCCTGTCCGTCTAGCGTTTAGAACATAATCAGATTTAGCCGGCAAGGTGGATTTGTGCAGAAATCTTTACAGTACATCCATTGTAATTTCAAAAGACTGTGAGATTACGTTACGGCAGCGGCGGATTGAGTCTGACTTTCTTATTTTTTTCCGTCTCGGGGATCGGTGGCCACAACGTGACCTTGCAAGGCACCACATCAAAAGCTTCTCTTGTTAATAATTCAGTCCTTAAGTGCTGTGTCCAAATTGCTTTCGCTATTTTAAGCATAGAAAATGTCAAAACTCCTAAGCCGAAGGGAATAGAGTCGAAGATTTTTTTTTTGTTTTTACCAGATTTTTAACTATGACCAGAGTTGTGGATTTGGAATTCCACATTTAGAAGGGATTGCTTTATGCGGAGCTGTATCAGATCTCCCCCACTTTTAACTACACCATATCCTTCTGACTATTCTTGGCTCACAGATCCTTTCATGAAAGCTTAGTGACTGCAGCTGGATGGAACTTAATTTATTTGACAGTTTTATGGTTCACTTGAAACAATTTAAATTGCCATCAATCACTTCCTCTTTCTAAGTTAGCAGTCACATTTGACTTCCAGCTACAAGAGCAGAATATGAATTTGGTCATAATTAGAATATACTCAATTAAAAGATTATTCTTCCTGAAGTCAGACTTGGTTGGGCAGTATGGGAAAGATTCATTACTGCATTGCTGGAGGGCAGAAGATAGAGATAAAGCCATGTTCAGCCAGTATGTAGAAACGAGAGAGGGATCCATGTGTGTCGCCAGAAGAAAATCTTGCCACATTAGAATCAACTATGGCGGGCCTTTTGTCTGCCCAGCTGTGCGGTACACGAGACAGAGGATAGGTTACATAGGGAACTTGTGGGAGTTGTGTAACCGAGCGTCACTTGCGGGGTGTATTCACACAGGCGAGTTCCATCCGATAGCGATATGGACAGAACTCGCAGGTGTTACCGCGTTTCCCCAAAAATAAGACAGTGTCTTATATTAATTTTTGTTCAAAAAGGTTTAACTTTTTTACACATATAGCTGCCTGGACACTATTTAAATTGACTTTTTTAATTAACTGTCAGCAGGGCTTAATTTTGGAGTAGGGCTTATATTTCAAGCATTCGTAGAAAGCCCGAAAAATAATTTTGCGTCCTCAAAAATTCTGGAAAATCATGCTATGTCTTATTTTCAGGGCATGTCTTATTTTCAGGGAAACATGGTAGTAACACATTGATTTCAATGGGTTGATGCATATGAGTCATTTCCTCTCGAATAGTGCTGCAAAAATGAAAAATTTCTGCATGTCCTATTTTCAGGCGATTGCTCGTAAGGAATCGGAATTATTTCCTATAGGAACTGTAAAATGAAAATTTCCATCGCACTTTATGCATCATGAGCTAGATTAGGAAATAAATATATTAACACATGAACAAAGTATACAGCTGCAAGATAACGAATAGAGATGAGCGAGCAGGCTCGGTAAGGTCGGTTACTCAAGCGAGCATCGCTCTTCTTGAGTAACTGCCTTCTCGTCCGAGTGTGCTCGGGGGGGGGGGGGCAGTGAGGGGTAACTGGGGGAGAGAGATCTCTCTCACTCTCCCCCCACTCTCCTCCACCGCCCCCCCGAGCACGCTCGGACGAGAAGGCAGTTACTCGGGAAGATCGATGCTCGCGCGAGTAACTGACCTTACCGAGCCTGCTCGCTCATCTCTAATAATGAACCCTTTGGAATTACCACAAATTTTTGCATACGTAAGGGCTGATGCCCACAACCATAGTTCTATTGAACTCAATAGCTTAATGTACACGCGGCAAAATTCCACTGCGTAAAATTACCCGCGGCATATCCTATTTGCCGCGGGACTACGCGCGGACGGCTTCTATTGTAGTCAATGGAGGCCGCCCATCACGCTATACATCCGCTGTAACACAGAGGAAGTATAGTGTGAATACGCACCCCGCCGGCCGTGTCATATGACACTGTCGGTGCATGATGTGACACTGCTGGCGGATCCGGAGGTGAGTAAAGGGGTCTTTGGGGGGGTACCAGGATGGACTCCGCTATGGTATTCCGCTTGCGGAGCCCATCACGGCCGTGGGCATGAGCCCTAAATGCTTCCCACTCAGCGCCTCACATAGGTGAAGCTCGGCATCCCGTAATAAGTCTTTCAGTGTAAATGCTCTGCATGAACACTAGTGGCCTCAGCGGTGACGTCAGCGCTTGTGCAGTTGTTTAAATGAACGTCGGCCCGTGTAAAAGGGCCATAAGTCACAATTATAGACAAATGCAAAACTATCCAAAGTTATTCAGCTCTGATCCGTTATTGAGTAAACATCCACAGTGAAGGGAGAAAAAGGAAGTGGGGTTGTCCCGCGCCGAAACGGGTTTTTTTTTTTTTCAATAGCCCCCCCGTTCGGCGCGAGACAAACCCGATGCAGGGACTTAAAAAAAAAAATGCACAGTACTTACCTGAATCCCCGCGCTCCGGCGACTTCTTACTTACCTAAGTAAGATGGCCGCCGGGATCTTCACCCTCGGTGGACCGCAGGTCTTCTGTGCGGTCCATTGCCGATTCCAGCCTCCTGATTGGCTGGAATCGGCACACGTGACGGGGCGGAGCTACGAGGAGCAGCTCTCCAGCACGAGCAGCCCCATTCAACACGGAGAAGACCGGACTGCGTAAGCGCTTCTAATCGGGCGATTAGACGCTGAAAATTAGACGGCACCATGGAGACGGGGACGCCAGCAACGGAACAGGTAAGTGAATAACTTCTGTATGGCTCATAATTAATGCACAATGTACATTACAAAGCGCATTAATATGGCCATACAGAAGTGTATAGACCCACTTTGTTTCGCGGGACAACCCCTTTAAGTTTAATATAGATTATAGATGCGCCTTTAATGGTAATCACCTCCAGCAAATGCTTCCTGTAGCTGTGAACAAGATTTGCACAATGACTGTCCTTACATGAATGAAGCAGGCGATGTGCATGCACGCTGCCGCTCCATTCATTTCTGTGACAGTGCCAGACATTGCCAAGCGCTGATGCTCAATATTTTCCAGCGCTGTCATTCACATGAGTCACTGAAATGAATGAAGCAGCAGCACACATACTCAGCCTCTGCTCATTCGTGTGGGGACCATCAGGATCCGCAGCGATCATAACGTTATTCCCTATCCTTTAGATTTTGGTACAACCCCTTTAAGTGCACAGACTGCTGACTCACAAAAACGTTACTTTGTTTCAGAAAGTTGAAACATTTGTTGGGATATTGATAGTAATAGTAAAAAAATACTTTTCAGCAGCACTCTTAAGGCTGGGGTCACACAAGGCGTTTTTCCATTGCGCTTTTGCCGCAGAAGAACTGCTTCTGCGGCAAAACCCCTTCAAAGTTTAATTTGGGCTTGCGGATTTTCGTGCGGAAAAATCCGCGAGTTTTTTCCACAGCGCTTTTTTACTTTTTGCCGCGTATTTGGCTGCGTCCATAGAGGTCTATGGACAAAAAAGCGCTGCGGAAAAGACCGTAGAATGAACATGCTGCATCTTTTAAAACCGCGCCGCAGTTGCATTTCCGCACTGCGGCTATGTGGAAAAAATCCGTCCTGTGAGAACAGCTTTTTGGCAAATCTCATTTGTGCTGCATTGCACTGCAAATGCAGCGGTTTTGCCGCAGTGCGGATATGCAACGGCAATCCGCGGCAAATCCACCCTGTGTGACCCCAGCCTTATTAGAATCACCAACCTTGGTGAAGCAATGTGTGCCCGCTGCTCCAGACGGTCCCCACCCAAAAAGACCAATAGCAGAGAAGTAAACCAAAAAAATAGATGCCAGCAGCAAAGGAGGTGTTGTTTCACAGTCCCAAAGGAACCAGCTTTATTCTACTTCAAGCAAGTAAAATTGGCAAATAGTTGCGACGTTTCGACCCAACAGGCCTTTGTCAAACTTGGGATATTGTTGTGACTTATCAGTTGCAACTTGTTAGGACATCCCTTCAGAGTACAACATGTCATGGAAATACATTTCACCAACCTATGACTCATAACTTGTCTGTGCCCCATAAATTCATCAGAATGTTACTGTAACTCCAGTTTTCAGTCAGCCAATGCTCTTTGTACATATCTGCTTCAAATCATGGATGAATGTGGGATTGACTTCATGAACACCTTGCTTGAGCTTGAAAAGAATGTTTTGGACACTTTAACTCTTTCTAATCCAATTTGTATCCTGGTTTTCCTAGGGGGCTTACTCTTTTTTTGCCGTTATACAACGGCGCTATCTGCTGGCTAAAGCCAGTACTGCATGAGGTGACACGTTGGATAGGCTCCAACAGCAGAGAGGCTGGCAATATACAGTAAGAGAACCCCGACGGACGTCTTCCAACATCGGAGCTGTACAGCCCTAAATCATAATGTCTTCAGAGGTCAGACAGTGGATTGGAAAGGGTTACATATTAAAAAAAAAAAAAAAAAGGTCTAATAACTTTTTCACACTACTATTTCTGTAGCTGAAGTCCCAAAGCAATAAACTACATATGTTGGCTGTGAAAACAAAAGACAATGGTAAATAAATTATGGAACTAGATTTTAGAGATGTTTGAAGTGATAAAACTGACTCATTTGCAAACTATACTTATCCATTGAACACTAACTGAGAAACAAAGACACTGATGGGTCAAGAAATAAAGCCCTGTTAGAACCCGCCTCCCCTTCCTAAACAACTAGCCTTAACTAGTCCCATTCACTTCAATAGAATTCAGCCTGCAGTACCAACCTTGGCCACTGTACAGCGTATGGAGCTGCGTGTTTCCTGCAGCAAAACAGCTAGAGGTGGGACAACAATCCATTTAAGGATTAAAAAAGAAATGACAAGAATAAGCCTACTGACTGTCACAGAGGCTGAATGAAAGGGAGTAATCAAAATATGCAAATGCTCTCTGAAACTTTGTATCTGTTTTAACAGACATTTATTAAAGACATACCTTTTTTTAAATTTGTAATATTTTGGCAGAGAAACCGTGCAAGTGAACAAAATATTCTCCATAGCTAGAAGGACAGTCAGTTGTAGTAAATCATCTATACACATGCAGTCAGGGACGTAACTATAGGGGATGCAGGGGATGCGGTTGCACCCGGGCTCAGGAGCCTTAGGGGGCCCATAAGGCCTCTATTCTCCATATAGGGAGCCCCATACTATGAATAAAGCATTATCGTTGGGGCCCTGTTACAGGTTTTGCATTGAGGCCCAGAAGCTTCATGTTACACCTCTGCATGCAGTCATATAGGAGCAAGGCTATCACAAAAAGTATCCAAGGGTTGTTTGTTCTACATTCATGTCAGTCGGTGTTGAACTCATTCAAACGTGCAATATACTCATGTCAGGACTTCATTAGAGATGAGCGAGCATACTCGCTAAGGCTAACTACTCGAGCAAGCATTGCCCTTAGCGAGTACCTGCCCGCTCTTGTCTAAAGATTTGGCTGCCGGTGGCGGGTGGGGAGCGGCGGGGGAGAGCGGGGAGGAACGGAGGGGAGATCTCTCTCTCCTTCTCTTCCCCCCGCTCCCCCCTGCTCACCGCCGCAACTCACCTGTCACCCGCGCCGGTAGCCGAATGTTTAGACACGAGCGGGCAGGTACTCGCTAAGGGCAATGCTCGCTCGAGTAGTTTGCCTTATCGAGTATGCTCGCTCATCTCTAGACTTCATTTATCGGATTTAAAGGGGTTGTCCCGCGCCGAAATGTTTTTTTTTTTTTCAACCCCCCCCCCCCCCGTTCGGCGCGAGACAACCCCGATGCAGGGACTGAAAAAAAGAACAGCACAGCGCTTACCTGAATCCCCGCGCTCCGGTGACTTCTATACTTACCGGTTGAAGATGGCCGCCGGGATCTTCTTCCTCCGTGGACCGCAGCTCTTCTGCTGTGCGGTCCATTGCCGATTCCAGCCTCCTGATTGGCTGGAATCGGCACGTGACGGGGCGGAGCTACACGGAGCTACACGGAGCCCCATTGAGAAGATAAGAAGACCCGGACTGCGCAAGCGCGTCTAATTTGGCCATTCGACCATTTTAGACGGCGAAAATTAGACGGCAACCATGGAGACAAGGACGCCAGCAACGGAGCAGGTAAGTGAATAACTTCTTATAACTTCTGTATGGCTCATAATTAATGCACAATGTACATTACAAAGTGCATTATTATGGCCATACAGAAGTGTATAGACCCACTTGCTGCCGCGGGACAACCCCTTTAAAAATTGTGGCAGAGCTTAAAGGGGTTGTCTCACGCCGAAACGGGTTTTTTTTTTATTCAATAGGCCCCACGTTCGGCGCGAGACAAACCCAATGCATGTGTTAAAAAAAAAAAAAAGTTTAGTACTTACCCGAATCCCGCGCTGCGGCGACTTCTTCCTTACCTTACTAAGATGGCCGCCGGGATCTTCACCCACGATGCACCGCGGGTCTTCTCCCATGGTGCACCGTGGGCCCTGTGCGGTCCATTGCCGATTCCAGCCTCCTGATTGGCTGGAATCGGCACACGTGACGGGGCGGAGCTACGAGGACCAGCTCTCCGGCACGAGCGGCCCCATTCACCGCACAGCGCAAGCGCGTCTAAAATCGCCAGAAGACGGCGATTTTAGACGGATCCATGGCGACAGGGACGCTAGCAACGGAGCAGGTAAGTGAATAACTTCTGTATGGCTCATAATTAATGCACGATGTATATTACAAAGTGCATTAATATGGCCATACAGAAGTGTATAACCCCACTTGATTTCATGAGACAACCCCTTTAAATTCTAGTCCAAATCTTCAAAAAGCTCCTTCAGAACATCAAGGAGACAGTGAAGTTCTGCACTTCAGGTTGTAAATTCCGTCGAGCGATTATTGAAATATTCGGGTAGAAAGTAAAAACTAATAGTGAATTGGAAAAGACGATTCCGACTTCCATTGATTTCAATGGCAATAAAATAATGTAAGGATGTGCTTTTCTATTAATGTGGATTAGTTGTTAGCACCGTTGCCTTTCACTGCCGGGAGGTCCAAGGTCTGAATTCAATCAAAGGTAACATCTGCATGGACTTTGAAAAACTCCATTGAGATTTTGCCCTTGGCTAGATTTGAACCTACAACACAAGCACTGCAGGTATCAGGACTAACAACTGAGCCACCACACCTGTCTGCTCTGCTCAGGAGGAGGAGAGGAATAACAACAGCAAGAGTAAACACAAAGAGAACAGAAAAATCCCATCCGGATGTTGCCCTTGGTTAGTTTTGAACATAGAACTCTGGTTCTGCAAGATTACCAAGTGAGTCACCACTGAGTCTTCGTCTTTTGGATGAAGAGGCAGAGAAATGCGAAGAAAGAAGTCCATGCATGTGTTGTCCTTGAACATATTTGAACCAAGGAACCCAGCAGTAAAACGCAACAGTATTAATGACTGAGCCTCCATGCTTGCTCTTTCTTCTTTTTCTTCCTCTTCCTAATGAGCGGGAGAAAGAGAAGAAAATGAAGGAGAAGAAGATTAAGGAGGAGAAAAGTAGTATGAGAAGGAGAAGAAAGAAGAGAAGAAGGAGAAGAAGTGGGGGGAGGGGAAAGAGAAGAAGGTGATGAAGGAAAAAAAAGAAGATATCCTGCTCCTTATTCTTCTCCTTCTCCTCAGGCAGAGAAGAAGCAGCAGGAAGAGGAACACGCAAATATCTTGGTGGCCCAGTGGCTGGCCCTATTGCCTTGCTGCACTGGGGTTCTAGGTTCATGTCTGATTATGGACAACGTGTGCATGAAGTTTGTGTGTTTACTATTCTTATTCTGTTCTTCTCCTACTCTGGAGTAGAAAAAACAGGTGTGGTGGCTCAGTTGTTCTTGGTTCAGATCTCTCCAAAGACAACAACTAGACATTTTTTATGTTCTCTTTGTATTTATTTCTCCTAGCCGGCTCCTCAGGACAGGTGAGTTGGCTCAGTTGTTTGCACTGCTGTTTTGAAGTGTTGTAGGCCAATATCTAACCAAGGGCAAAACCTAGATGGTGATTTTATGTTCTCTTTGTGTTTATTGTTGTGCTTCTCCTCCTCTGTAATAGGGCAGACAAGTTTGGTGGCTCAGTTCTTTAGCACTTCTGTCTTGCAGTGCTGGTAGGTTCAAATGTGGCCAGGGCAATATTGCAAAGGAATTTTTTTTCTTATGCTCTTTGTGTTTATTCTTGCTGTTGTTTTTCTCCTCCTCTAACATAAGCCACAGCGGTGTGGTGGCTCAGTTGTTAGCGTCACTGGTTTGCAGTGCTGGAGTTCTAGGTTCTAATCTGACTAAGGGCAATATCTGCAAGGGTTTTTTGGTTCTCTTTGTGTTTATTTTAGCGGTTGTCGGTCTCCTCCTCTAGAGCAGAATAGACAAGCGTGGTGGCTCAGTTGTTAGTGTGATTTTCTTTCCATTCTTGCCATAAATTGGATCAGGATGACCCAATCCGATTTTGCAAAAGTCAGTATGATTTTATAGCCCGGCCAATAAAGACAACCAAAATTATTTCTGGATGAGAGAAAATAAGCAATATGAGTGATAGCTCGCCCCCCCCCCCCTCCCCCCTCACACACACAAATAAGAGCAATTGTCATGTTTCTTTATTTCAGGTTAAAACAAACTATAGAAAAATAATGGACATAAGAAAATGATGAATCAAAGAGCACAAGGCGGAAACAAATTAGTTTATAAAACCAATATATAGTGGTGTCGCAGTACCCCAGAGTTGGGTACTCCCGCACTTGCTGTGCCAACTATGCCCTTACAATCAGGTCATAATGTAATGTATAATGAGTGTGAAATGTTATGATGTTATTGTTCATATTCCTCCACATCTGGCAAGATTCTCCAGTCTCTGGAGGAACAGGTCACCTAGCAACAGTCAGGGGAGTGGATAACCAGGCTTAGCAAAGAGTAGGTAACCTGAGATTTGTAGTTTAGATCTGCATTACAGGTTGAGCTAGTGTGTCAGTATAAAAGCGAGGGGTGGGCAAAGTTAAAGTAGTGTAGTCCAGGGAAGCCTGAGATAGAGACCAGGGAGGAACCAGGAGAACATCTTTACTTAGCCTTCCGAGTCCATGCTTGTAGTCTTTCCAGTCCAGTTGAGAGGAGACTCAAGGAGACTGGAGAATAACCAGGAGAAAGCCAGTGTGGTGGGAAGTTGAACACCTAAAATGTGAGTACTCAAGAACAAGAACGGAGGAGAGTAGAAGGAGGTCTAAGTCAGTCATTTCTAAGCACCAAGCAGAAAGAAAAGCAAGTTAGAATCAGGCCCGGCCAGGGGACAGAGGTAAAATGCAACGCACAGAGGATAGATGTAATTCCCTGTATTAAGTCCCTGAGGATCTGGAGAAGTAATTAATGCCAGTAACTGTATGCAACAAGTCAAGTTTATCTCTCATCTGCTCTTGAAGAATAAAACAGCTTTGGTTCACCGTACAACCTGACTCCTGGAGTCAGTTCCTACCATTTATTCCATCTTCAACATTGGCACTGAGGTACCGCACTAAGCACTCCAGGCAGGACAGAGGTTGATCCCCATTTTTGTTTAGTTCTCCACTTTTTATATTTTATTCGGAAGGGATCCCTACCCATATACAAGCTGGCATCATGACAAAACAACATCTCCCCTACCCGACTCCATGAGTAGTGCCCCACTGGGGTATCACCATCTCACCCTGCCCGACCCTATGGGCAGCATGCAGTGAGAACTGCCAAAATTCTCCACCTTGCCAGGAGGAGCAGCAGAGCCATCTAAATTTCCCTCGCTGCTTAACCCCTCCTAGGTTTGGCCCAGTCTGGGCTGGTGCAGCGTGATAACATAATTTCAGATAGAGTAGATACGTTCATGTAAGAAAGAGCACTGATGCCTAGGTAAGACTTGTTCTTTAGAGATGCTCTTCCCATTAGGATTACATGTTGACCTTCATAATTTAGGACATATTGTGCTTTATCAAGTTGCCATCTAAACACACTAACCATTCTCAAGAGTGCAAACTCAGCAATACAAGAAAAGCCATAGACATTCCTGAATTGGCATTTGAGAAGATGGTAGAAGCACAAATTTATATAATACAGAGCTAAAAATTGTATTTCTTTCACACTGAATGGGCATTATTCCATTTATAAATCAAATGATTGACACTAATGAGCTCAAGAATAGAATATTTTGGCAATAGTATAGGAAAATATGATATAACGACCTTATCCTCCATCTCTAAATTCTTTGGCCTACCGGTGTATGTAAATTATCCTGACAAATTGTATTTTTTCTTACAGTTTTGTATGAAAAATGGGTATGGTTGAAGCGAAAATTTGAATACGCAGTAATAGTGCAAGTAATATAAGAACTAAAACTCAACACTTTCACTTCATAGAAAAGTTCTCATAGTATTCATCTTCAGCTGCAAGTCAACGGGACCGTAAATTATTAACAGAAAATAAACCAGGGCACCAGGAGTTAATTATTGTCTCTATTCACAGATATAGGAAATAGGTCGTTCTTAAGTGCCACTAATATACGCACTGACTTCCCCTCAGGTCATATAGAAATACACATAAAAACATTAAAAAGGACATCAGACCATAAAAAAAACCCTTGGGCATATTTACACTAGGGGATGCATAAAGAGTTACTCGCCAAAGCAAAACAAATCTTTAAAGCACACCATACAGTGCAAGTGCAGCCATATTGTGCCTTTGTGAAATATGCACTTAGTTTCTAGCCAGTCACAGGTGACATTCTGATTAATATTGGCTTAATGCAGAAAAACGTTTACCACCGATGATATAAATGCACTTCAATAAATGAGCAAAAAAAAAAGGAGGGGGTGGGGCTCTTTGAGGAAAGCAGACGTGCGGCGAGTGAGCTCCAACCCTTCAATACATGATCTGCAGCACCCCGTCTCTGGGAAGCCTTCAACCAACTCCCTTGCACACTGAGATGCTGTTACGTGTGCTGCTGGGATCTGTAGTACTAAGGGTTCCTAGCAGCACAGCTCCACAGGTGTTTGGGGGTTAATTGAGCTGGCTGGGTGTGGTATTCCCCAGCAGCCAATCCCCTTTAGTCTGCAGCACATAAGAACCAGCATTCTCAGTAGTTGAGGCTTGTCTGTGCACTGTTTGGATATATCTGGTTTGTGCCCGCTCAGAGCTGTGTTTGCAAGTAGGTCTGTTGTGTCTCTCTGCCTCCCTAAAGACAGCTTGGACACCTGTAGTCCTAGTCTGCAGCACATGCAGCCCCCTTTTCCCTTCCCCTGGCAGGTGCGGCCTCCAAATGTCTTATGTCTTGCTCTGTGTGTCAGTTGGTGGAACCCTGACACAGTTTCCTAAGTCAGCACAGTGGCTGACTGTCTATATCCCTTGCATGAGAACACTTATAGACTTGCTATGAGTTTTATCTGTGCATGTGAGCTCTGGGTGGAGTCCGTGCCGGTAGAGTCCGAGCCCTGGTTGTCTGTCCTGTTGCAGCTTGCTGTGTGAAGTGTGCTCTGTTCTGTCCTGTTGCAGCTTGCTGTGTGAAGTGTGCTCTGTTCTGTCCTGTTGCAGCTTGACTCCTGGTTAGTGTAGGGACTAGCGGTATAGCCAGGAGCTGTGAAGTGGCCCGCTAGCTTCCACGTTTTGATCAAAATGTCAACTAATACCTGGTATTTATATTCAGCTTATCTGTTACTAGTGGTTGCATTTTGGCTGCTGTATGCTGTGTTTTCTGGCTCTGTGTGTCTTGTTGTTCTGTCTCTGTCATGTGGCATGTGTATGTGCTCTGTTCTGTTGCGTGGTTCCTAGGAGCAGCTAGGGCCCAGATCCGAAGACCACTGGGACGGTCTTTATTGGAGCGATGTCCCCGCTTAGGTAGGGCCATGTCATCCTCCCTGTAGTTTAGGGCCAGTTGTCTGAAAACTAGTGTGTATCCATCTCCTTTGGTCACGATCGTGTGGGCCCTGTGCTTAGTTAGCCCACACGATCGTAATAGAAGCTTATTCTCAGGGCTACTTCAGTCAATCATATTTGCAAAAATGCGTATTTCAGGGCAGCATATTTGCGCAGGGAATAAAGCTGTCTGAGCATAGTACTGTACTTTTTGCATGTGACACACCCCTGCCCTGATTTAAAGGACTATTTAGCCTAAAGGTCAGGTTATGTTCTTTTCCCCCAGTTTTGTGCAGTGTATGGTTCATCTCTCCTTGTGTATTGTGCATATTTTGTGCACCTCCCACAGACTTTTATGGGGACACTTAGTGTGTAAATACGTAGGATAATACAGCAGGTCCATTTTTTTGCGCATGACCGAAATACGCACAAAAAAATTGTTAAGGTGAAAAAAGAAATTGACATCAATGAGTTCAATAATCTACATATTAGACATTTGACTGAAGTCCCCCTCACTCAGAACTCAAGTTTAGAGTGTTTCTCTGAACACCTTGGACATGGTGGACATCTGCAGGCCACTGTGGCATATCCAGGACCAGGATCCTGGATCTCTCTGGCACCGTACCTGAGACTGGAGGGACACTAGTCTTGAATAGGTCTGGACAATCGTGGACTATAATAGGGGTAATAGGAGCAGAATAAGGCTCCGGGGGGGCCATGGATGTCCAACCACCACTAAGATCTTTATACAGCTCTACCTGTGCTACCATATTGTCTCTTATCCTGCCCCCATTGGTCTATGTACTTTGTAGGTGCGTCCTACCCTACCGTACTGGAGAGCGAGATGATGTATGTGGAGTGGAAGTAGGGTGTGATGGCAGCCTGCTCTGTACGCCACAAAAGAGAGGTTGGAGACAGGCAGCCTGCTGAATGTGCTACTACAAGGCGGTAGGGACAGCAGAACAGGAGAGAAATCTGGCAGGGGGCCATGGGCTTCCAATCTTTCACTATTTTGTCCATGATTTTTGCCAGATCTGCATCAGAAACCCTGAACAGAGCCACTGACACAGGTGGAATAGCCCTATACACATAGGTACGCTTTTACATGCATACAAACATACACAGCATACTTTTACACATCAGATACACAGACACGCACATATACATGTGATACATAACTACATGGACCACGACACACACAGCAATTTTGCATGGACAAATAGTGCAAAAATGGAACAGAGAGACGGAAATCCAAAACCGAGATTAAGCGCTAGCCCTAAGGTTGTGTACTAGCCCAGAGTTAGCGGGGACCCTCCATAATGTTATGTTTTTTTCTCGTGTAATGGTATTGTCAGTGTCTTCTATGTAGTATGCATTTGATGCGTATTGCACCTCTGCAGCACTGAATGAGTTAATGTCTGAGTTATGTCTGGGAAATGTATCTTGTTGTATGTCATGTAACTATGTCTTATATATGTGTTTGTAAGGATGTTACGTGGTGAGAAAGGAGGAAAGAGAGTTAGTGGAGTAGTCTTGCAAAGTCTGCAAGTGAGTGAGCCACACAGACACTGGCTGATCTGTGTGGTTCAGAATGGAAGAGGCTGAAAGATATCCATCAGCTTGGCCTGGGACTGCTTCTCCCAGGAGGTGCCAGTGCTACCACTAAGGGAGAGGGAGAGATCACCGCCGCAGAGGATGGAACGGTGGCATCATGAGTGACAACGGACTTTAAGGTAACCACTAGTTACCCTTTGCCTGTGACCCCCCACAGCAGTAACTTGGACGGGTCCCGGACTACCTTCAGCGGAGGAGATGGTAGAGCCTGCGTGACATAATTATTCATTATCTACCCTGCCATCTCTTCGTCTGTAGGCCTGCTACTCGGATGCTGCACTTGGTTGTGTTACTATATACATGTTCTATTAGACTATTTAAAAACTTTAGATTGGTGGGGGACCCACAATCTCAATACAGCCCTAGGCCCATGGCAACTTTAATCTACCTCTGGGTCTGGATTCTGCATCTCCTAATAGAATTGCTTGGACCACCCTGTGACGGCTTAGCATTAAGGAACGGCAGACAAAACTTGCTGTTAGGCCATAGGCACAAGGCTATGTGACTGCGGGCACCATCTTGTAAGGAGACCACGACTTACTTGGTCAGCAGGAGTGCTCAGAGTGCTGCTTTCATCGGTAGGTGGCTATTGTAGTGTCTGCAGCTACCGCATGTCTCTTGGAGTTCCCCTGTGTGTCACTGCGGCGCTAACATTCTGAAACCATTTGCACTGGGCACCACAAAGCTATCTATTGTTTACCCAGGTTTACTGTCACCTGGCCCAGAGGGGTGAAGTGCCTGTCCACAACCCATCAATGGGCTGAGGAGTTGTCTACAAGGACCTAGAGGTCCTGCATGGTCAGCTAGGGAGAACTTCAGACTGGTGTCATCCCACAGAGACTTACCTGGTAAAGACATGAGTATTCGTGGAGGCTTTGCCTTATTTTTTTTGGGTCTGTTTCTGCAGTCCTATTTTGGAGATTTGCTTCCATACAATTTTTGTGAATTGTACAAACGGTCCGCATAACAATTTTGCAACCAGTTTTTCAACAGACACTGGCAGTCTGTATTACATGGTATCTCTCTCCACCTAGTGTTCATCACATTATTCATGCAAATATAATTGTGTCTATGAGACAGTGACTCTAATGTAGCCAGACTGCCTTATCCTTGCTATGCTATGAGCCTCTATCAGTGTAGACCGTTTCTATTTTTTAGCCCCGCCAATCCTCTCCTAATATATCCTGCTGTCATCCTATCCTACCAGTTAGTCCAGATCTCTAGACTATACTCCAACAGAATGGGTCCCAGTAAGATGTGGATGAATTAAAAGTTTTCCCTGGGCTACTTGGGGATCTCAGTCTAATTGTGATCAACCTAAGTCCCCAACTGGGAACGCAAACTCTGAGGACACTGAACCTACCTTGAAACAAGTGTCTACACAAGTGCGGCTATTCTAGAGTGTCACAGGTAGCTCCTTGACTGGGAAAATAGAAGTTCTCCAAAATCTGAAGGAAAAGGTGACTATGTAGAGGACCATATCTCTACATTGGATGATAGAACCATGGATTTACCTGCCACGGTGCAAGTGCTTCATAAAAAAAGCAGACCTGTGGTGGCAGAAGGCTGACAACTTGAACCACTTGCAGAGAAATAATCACCAGATCATTGGCCAAGCTGAGCGTGCAGAGGGTCAATGGCCTGATACTGTTGTGGAACAGTGGCTATGTTCTTTCTGTTCTGATGCACAGTTCTCCTCTACCTTTGCAGTAGAGTTGGCCCATCATGTCCTGCCCAAGTCTCTGTAACTAGGGGCCCCTCCAAGACAACTTCTGGCAGGCCATAGAACTGTAAAGACCATGACATAGTGCTTCAATTCGCTTGACATGCTCAAGAGATCTAAAATGAGAACAAATCAAATGCCATATGCAAGATCTATACACACTCAGGGTGGCTTCACACAAGCGTGTTTTTGTGCGTACATACGTGTGCACCCATGTACATGCAAAAATATGTGTGAATGCCGGTCCGTGCATTGCCTTCAATGGAGCAGCGGCTGCTGCCGGTGGCTCCATTAAATACAATGGTCTGCCGGCACCCCTGAATTGTTTTTCAGGGAAGAGTTTTACATATAAGCTCTTCGCTGAAAAAACTGAATTTTAGTGTAAAAGTAAAAAAAAATAACATACTTGTCTGCTGCTGCCATTTTCCCGTTGGGATGAAAAATACAGATGCAGAAAAGGAATTCTTCATCCTTGCGGAGAAAAAAGAACTCCCTACCACAGCTGTCACAGATGACAGCTGCAATAGGGGATCCAGCTGCCGTCATCCTGTAATTGTTTTTCAAGGAAGGGCTTTAAATATAAGCCCTTCCCTGAAAAACATGAAAAAAAAGGTGATATAAAAAAAAAAATCACAGGTCACAGTGCTCAGCCGATCAGAGGCGGCCCATTCAGCTGGTGGGGATTTTAAATCCCCGCTTGATGAATATTCCTCAGAGCACTGCAGGAGAAGAGCCGGCTGGATGCTGCTGAGCCCTGGCAGCTGAAGAAAGGTGAGTATGTTTTTTTTTTTTTAAATCACCTTTTTTTCATGTTTTTCAGGGAAGGGCTTATATTTAAAGCCCTTCCCTGAAACACAATTACAGGATGCCAGCAGCTGGATCCCCTACCACAGCTGTAATCTGTGACACCAGGACATCGCAGCGGTGGACAGGTATTTAAAAAAAAAAAATTTTTTCCTTTTACACTAAAATTCATTTTTTTCAGGGAAGAGCTTATATGTAAAGCTCTTCCCTGAAAAACAATTCAGGGGTGGCGGCAGACCGTTGTTTACAATGGAGCAGCCGGCAGCAGCCGCGGCTCTATTGAAGACAATGTGTGCATTCCCTATGGTGCACGCATGTCCTATCTTTACAGGCACATACCTGTAAAACACGGACATGTGAACACACCATAGGGAATGCATTGGTTCTAATAGACGCGTGTTTTTGTGCGCACGAATGCACACACAAAAGCACTCTTGTGTGAAGCCACCCTCAGTGGCCTACCAGGCACCTTCACATTTTGCATATTCGCTGTGAGCTATCCGCAGTAGAAAACTCACAGCAAATAGGCACGTACGTAGAGATGGTACGGATTGTGTTGCGGATTTGCCACAGATTTTAAGACTTGCATTTTAAAGGTTGAAACTCACAGCACAAATAGGCATGCAGCGGATTCAGAATCTGCCATGTTTGTGAAAAATGCTGCGGATTCATTGCGGAAATATTCTACTACATGTGATGGAGATTTTTGCAGTTTCCACATGGCTTGTACTGTAAGGGCTCATGTCCACGGGCAAAAGAAGAATTAAAATCCGCAGCGGATTTTAACTCTTCTCCTGCCCACGGATTCGCACCCCATAGGGATTCATTGACCACCCGCGGGTAGATAAATACCCGCGGATGGTCAATAAAAGTGATTTTAAAAAAAATGGAGCATGAAAAAATCTGTACCATGCTCCATTTTCATGCGGGTCTCCCGCGGGGACGGCTCCCGCGGGCTTCTATTGAAGCCTATGGAAGCCGTCCGGATCCGCGGGAGACAAAAATCAGATTTTACTCACCCGCTCCGTTTCTTCTCTTCGCCGCGGCGCCATCTTCTCTCAGTCGCGGCCGGATCATTTTGCTTCGGGACGGCGCATGCGCGGGGCACGTCACCGACGTCATCCTGCGCATCCACCGGGCCGAAGAAAGCAGATCCGGCCGCGACGCAGAGAAGATGACGCGGCAGCGAAGGAAGTATCCGGAGCGTGCGGGAGGTGAGTTAATTCTGATTTATTCTTATTTTCAGCGCTCATGTCCGCGGGGCAGGAGGGACCCGCTGCAGATTCTACATGGAGAATCCGGAGCGGGCCTGATTTTCCCCGTGGACATGAGGCCTAAATGCTGTGGAATTTCTGCAGAAAAATCCGCAATGGAAATTCCATACTATTTATGCAAAGTGTGAAGGCACTTTTAGATTCCCTTGGAGAAGTTGTAGGATAATTGCAGAGTATTTTAAGGGCACGGCTTCTCATAGAAGTTTATTTGAAATATATAGACCAGATTTCACTTCAGCTATTATCTATGTTTGAGGATGCATATGCAGTGTCCGAGGATAAGGGCATTGTTACGGTGGCGCTACCATCTCCTCCCCTGGGAGTAGCTCGGGACCCTCCAAGTTACGGATGGGTGAGGTCACAGGAAAAATGTAACCGGAAGTAACTTAAAATCTTCTTGTCACTCGTGACGCCAACGTTCCGTCCTCTGCAGTGAAACTGGTTGCAGGAAATAACTTAGTCCACAACAGCAGAATAGGCACAGATACAACAGAAGGAGATGGTGTGACAGGGAGGGGACTCGGGAAAATCCAGACAATCCACAGTCTAGTTATCTGAGAAATCCAGCTCCCGGTGACTTACTTTCTCTCTCCAACTCTCTACCAGTCCACACTCATGCTTCCCGTGCCTTCATCCGCCAAGCAACGATCCCTATCTCATGCAATGCTTAGTGGTAGCACCAGCACATCCCAGGCCACACATCAGGGAATCCTTCAGCTTCTTCCATACCTCCACACGGACCGATTAGATAGTGTCCATGGGTAGACAGACCTTCACTCAAGGCTCAATCTCTGACTTCCTCCTTGCCAGAAGTCAGATCACAGACAGATAATCCGCCTCATTCACCTTGCAAACACATATCTCACAAGGTCACATGACATATCACATGATGCAGAAGAGCAATACTTCAAATGCATACAACATAGAAGACACTGACAATACGATTTCACAAAACATACATCCAACCTTATGGAGGGGCCCCGTTAACTCTGGTCACTACACATATACCAGAGGGGAGTTTCCAGATGAAGCCTGGAAAGAATCCAGAACAGTGCAACCCATCGGCCTACTGAAAGATTTACAGTGCTTTGGTGAGGATAAGTGGGTGAAAATTGCCAAATCAAGATGTGCCATGCTGATACACAACTACCCAAACCAACTGAATGCTGTCATAAAGTCAAAGGGTGTATCAAAGTATTAGTTTTAGGGTGTGACTATTTCTGTTACCACATTTCTTCATTTCTCCACCCTAAAATTCTAATTTTTCAGTGGAATTGTACAGATAATGGGTCACATTGAAGGTGGAAAGGGTGTGTAGACTTTATATTCACTGTATATTGAGGGTGCAGCTGGTAGAGATCCTCAGGTCTCTGCAAGAATATGGAATTATCATGCAGCCCTGGAACAATCACCAAAAACTACAAACTGTTAAGTGCATTATGAAATCCCTCAGAATTCCCTATTCCACTGCAGTCATCCCAGCGTGTGATTTTTGCTCAGTCGATTGCAGAGACCTGGCTTACCACAAGTTAACACTGGCTAGTGCACAGACAGGTTGCCTTGAAGAGGTGGGGGAGGAGATATGAGCCCCTGTATGACATGGTTGCCACTTCTGCACATGACGATCAACAGATGGAATATACAAGGGGGTGCTGATAAGTCTTTGGCTTTGTTTTTTTTTTTGTTTCTATGGTAACGAATGTTACATCACATGAAAGCCTTATGTGTCCAATATATGTTTTCAAAATTTAGTGTTTGTAGCTTATGGCAACAGTGATCTCGGCACGTGGGAAAACATGGCGGAGTCTAAGGCGATATTCACAGCAAATGAGAGCAAAGAGTGATAAAATACTTGTTTCTGAAAAGGAAAGTCCGTAAAGGATATTCATGGTGATATGTCGCAGACATTGGGGGATCAATGCCATTCATATTCTACAGTGAAGAACTGGGTTGCCAAATTTAAAACGGGCCACTTCAGCACCAATGATGAGAAACGTCCTGGACGACCGAGAGAGGTTGTTGTCCCGGAGATCGTGGATGCTGCGCACAACCTCATACTGGAGAATCGGCCAATTTCAGCTGAAGGAATAGCAGACATCATGGGGATTTCTGGTGAACGGGTTTGTGCCATTATCCATGAACATCTGAACATGAAGAAGCTAGTTGCAAAGTGGGTCCCCAAATGTTTGAGAATAGATCAGAAAAGCATGCGAGTGAAAACTTCCCGGTCCGATAAGAACTTCCTGGATCGACTGGTCACTATGGATGAGACCTGGATTTATTTGTATGACCCTGAAACCAAGGAGAAGTCAGAAGAGTGGAGGCACAGTGGTTCTCCTCGACCAAAGAAGTTTAGCCACTAAGGTGGCGTCTGTGTTCTGGGATAAGGAGAGCGTGCTGCTAGTGGACTACCTTCACAATGGTTCCACCATCAAAGCAAGGTAATACATTGAACTTTTGGCCCAATTGAAGGCAGCTCAGAAGGCCAAAAGGCGCCGCAAGCTGTCCAAAGGAGTCTTGTTCCTCCAAGACAATGCCTCCGCTCACACTGCACAAGCGACCATGACAAAACTGGTGGAGCTAGGCTTCCAGCTGGTTGACCACCCACCATACTCACCAGATCTAGCTCCCTCCGACTACTATCTGTTTCTAAACCTGAAGAAACACTTCAAAGGGACCAAATCTCACACCATTTCGGATGCCATGGCTGTTACAGGTGACTGGTTTGAGGCACAACCAAAATCCTTTTTGCAAGGCTTACAGAACTTGGAATACCGATGTAAGAAGTGCATTGGCATTAGTGGAGAGTATGTGGAATAAATGTAAAGTTTCATCTTTCTATCTCGTTTCTTTTTGGGTAAAGCCAAAGACTTATCAGCAGCCCCTCGTACATATAAGTACTTAAGAAGATTGGCCTGATTTGCAGTAAGTTGTATTTAAACAAGTACTCCAGGTTTAGACCTCTTTAATAAAAACCTATTTTGTCCATGTATGTAATATTCCTGTGGGCATTCATAGCCATAGGTATTTTTCTGTGGGCATTTTCCTGGTCACTGTTAAAAGCAGGTCTGATCTCTGGGTACTGTACATCTCTTGGCATACATCATGCTTTGGGAAGGCCAAGGGGCTTTGTGCCATCAATGTGAAAATGATTTGGGTCCCTTTGTGACAACAGAGCTCTAAATAGATTAAAGAGCTGTGAAGGACAGACCTCGAATTCTATTAGCCATATAGGATGCATTTTAAGAGACCACACTAAATCCCTAGGAATTCAATGTGCTTTTCAAGTCCAGGGAGTGCTCCTTAAGGCCCATTTACATGCAAAGACAATCTTACAAATGATTGAAAGTTTTAGCAGTCGTTTTGCATAAAGTGTCTATGGACACGAATATCCATTAACACCATCAGCTTCATTTGCATGTAAAAGGACCTCTGGGAGCTGTTTGCAGAGCACAGCATGTACTCTGAGTTATGCACACAGCTCCATTGTTCTTGCAGGGAGTGCTGCAATGGGGTATAGTATGGAGCAGGCTTTCAAACCATTAATAGGGAAGCACCTTAAAAGCAGTAAAGTCATTACAAAGAAAAAAAAACACAAAATGAAAAGTTGAGGTAGGACCTGCACGAGTAGCAAAATACCTAGTGAATTTGTAGCCAATTGTATATAATAAATTGTAGACTGTGCAAGTTAGAGATGTGAAATTCTAGAAGGCCACAGGGTGGCTACAAAAGCTTAAAGGGGTTGTCCCGAGAAAGCAAGTGGGGTTCAGCACTTCTGTATGGCCATATTAATGCACTTTGTAATATACATCGTGCATTAAATATGAGCCATACAGAAGTTATTCACTCACTCTCCGTCCTCGCGCTCTCTCTGCGTCCCCGTCGCCATGGTGCCGTCTAATTTCTTCCTCAGCAGTCTGTTTTAGACGCGCTTGCGCAGTCTGTACTCTCCCCGCTGTGAACGAGCCGCTCCAGCGTGCCCGCGCGATACAGCTCGTCTGCGCATGCGCAGACGAGCTATCACTGCACGGGAGCGCGCAGGGGCGGCCATTCAGCTCCCGGCCTCCCTTTAAATACTGGTGAAGGCGCAGTCAAGGCTTTCACCCAGAACCAGCAGCAGCCAGCCGGGACCATCAGCCAGCAGCCGCCAGCCATACGGGACCAGCAGCCGCCAGCCATACGGGATCAGCAGCCGCCAGCCGGGACGAACACAATCCAAGCCGTGCAGCCGCCTGGGTAAGTGAGGTGTCTGGGGTGCTGTGGGCGCTGGGGGGGGGCTGTCTTTGCCCGGGACTCAGATTCTGAGTCCCCTGCTGTATTTATGGTTTGCCTACCACTGTGCCCCGGGCACTACCGCAGCGTACCTGGGGCCAGTTCTGTGGGGTCGAGGGGCCAGTTTTCTGCGGCCTGCTGGATGGATGGATTGATGGATGGACGGATGTATGAGGCTGCATGAATGAATGCATGGCTGGATATGTGTGCATAAGTGCGTGCGGATGCATGGATGGATGGATGGATGGATGAGGCTGAATGAATGAATACATGGCTGGATATGTGTGCATAAGCAGAAAGGTGCGCTTACCTGCGCTTCTGTGTGGTCAAGATAAGGGAGAAACAGCTGTTTGCTGTATTTTCCAGCAGACTCCACCTCCCGCTGTGATGCGTTCTGCCGACCAGCCAATGGGGTGGCTGGATCGGCGTTTCATTCATTGCAAGTGCATGCCTCCACCGATGACGTCAGTCACCTGCTCACGTGACCGGCGTCTCGGGAACGAGCATGAAAGCCTCCTGGAAGCGCGGTGCACCATGGAACGCACCCTGGAACATCACAGGCGCCATCTTAGATGAAGAACTTTATAAGTTATTATTTCTTCTAAACAGTAAGTAGGAAGCGGTTTATAACCGCTTTAAAGGGCTGCTTTATGCCGGGGGGTGACAGGGGGAATGGGCTAATTGAAAATTTTGAGGTTTTGGCTCGGGACAACCCCTTTAAGGTTTTGATGGTTTGTATGCGAGATTAGAAAGCAGAGCCTCAGGTATGAGCAGATGCCACCTAGAGGTCTGCACGCTGCACCATAGAGGCAACACACTGATGGCCTTCTCTCTTTCCACAAGCCTCTAAGCTGGCACTCACCTGGTCCCACAGCTTCAAGCTAACAGGCAGCAACCTCTCAGGTGCATGGATACGATCACATAACACCCCTCAGAATGATCCCAGGGATTTGAAGGAATCAGGGAGATTAGGCTTAATTAGTAGGCAGATGGCTGCAAGCTTTTAAATACTGGTCGAGGGGCACGAGCCTCGTGTCATCCTTCCTTTTGTTAAAAAAAAAAAAAAAAAGGGAGACTTTGTGGTATGAAAACAGCTTCTTTCTGTAACAGGCAGAGCAAATGTATAATAAAAGCCATCATTTCAGCTAAACTGCTATAATCAGCTTCATCATACTGACATCCTACGGCCAAGGTGGTTTTTAAAAATTCATTTTTTTATTCATATGGGGCTCACGTAGGCACAAACCTAGTCTTCTGCAAAGGGCTATGGAGGAGTAAGGCTTTCTGTCCACTTGAACTGCTGACTCCCCTTTGCCAACTTTGAAGCATCAATTGGCTGGTGTACGTAGCCCAACAACCCAGTTCTTGAACCTAGGGGTGTTGTATTGTACCCCTTGCTTCTCTACACTGGGTAGTTAAACAGGTGTGTGGCTCTGTAGAGGCAATTTCTGGGTTTACAGATCTGGTTAGCGATGTACCCTGTGGAATATTCACATGTTTCTGAGCCGTAGACTTTGGTGAAGTCTCACTTTTGGGCTGAATAAAATGTGCTAACCATTCAGCAGGTCCTAATTAGAGATAAGCGAACATACTCGTCCGAGCTTGACGCTCATTCGAGTATTAGGGTGTTCGAGATGCTCGTTACTCGTGACGAGTACCACGCGATGTTCGAGTTACTTTCACTTTCATCTCTGAGACGTTAGCGCGCTTTTCTGGCCAATAGAAAGACAGGGAAGGCATTACAACTTCCCCCTGTGACGTTCAAGCCCTATACCACCCCCCTGCAGTGAGTGGCTGGCGAGATCAGGTGTCACCCGAGTATATAAATCGGCCCCTCCCGCGGCTCGCCACAGATGCGTTGTGAGATAGCTGAGGGACAGTGCTGTTGGTGCCGGAGCTGCTATAGGGAGAGTGTTAGGAGTTAGTGTAGGCTTCAAGAACCCCAACGGTCCTTCTTAGGGCCACATCTGACCATGTGCAGTACTGTTGAGGCTGCTTTTAGCAGTGTTGCACAATTTTTTTTTTGTATATCGGGTGTGCAGACCATAGCGTCCTCAGTCTGCAGTCATTTTACAGAGTATAGGGTCAGTACTGGTGAGGCAGGGAAAGAGATATACAGGCTATATAGGCAGTGGGCTTTTTCCCAAAAATTTCAAAAAAATACTGTATTTGGCCTGCCTGTCACTGCCTTCAGTTTACTGCGTCTCTGCTGGGGGCAGTAGTTGGTGAATTAATACCCAGTCTTGCGCATAATTGTTGCCTGCCTCTGCAGTGCGTTACGTACGCGAAGTCAGCCTCCAACCACAGGCCAATAAGCGGCACATTTAATTACAGCGTTCTGTTTCTGCTAATCTCGTAATACACCATGCTGAGGGGTAGGGGTAGGCCTAGAGGACGTGGACGGGGGCGAGGACGCGGAGGCCCAAGTCAGGGTGTGGGCACAGGCCGAGCTCCTAGTCCAGGTGTATCACAGCCGACTGCTGCGGGATTAGGAGAGAGGCAAGTTTCAGGGGTCCCCAGATTCATCTCACAATTAATGGGTCCACGCAGTAGACCTTTATTAGAAAATGAGCAGTGTGAGAAGGTCCTGTCGTGGATGGCAGAAAGTGCATCCAGCAATCTATCGACCACACAGTCTTCTAGGCCGTCCACAGCTGCAACTCTGAATCCTCTGGCTGCTGCTCCTCCTTCCTTCCAGCCTCCTCACTCCATGAAAATGACACATTCTGAGGAGCAGGCAGACTCCCAGGAACTGTTCTCGGGCCCCTGCCGAGATTGGGCAGTGGTTCCTCTCCCACCAGAGGAGTTTATCGTGACCGATGCCCAACCTTTGGAAAGTTCCCGGGGTCCGGGGGATGAGGCTGGGGACTTCCAGCAACTGTCTCAAGAGCTTTCAGTGGGTGAGGAGGACGATGACGATGAGACACAGTTGCCTATCAGTGAGGTTGTAGTAAGGGCAGTAAGTCCGAGGGAGGAGCGCACAGAGGATTCGGAGGAAGAGCAGCAGGACGATGAGGTGACTGACCCCACCTGGTTTGCTAAGCCTACTGAGGACAGGTCTTCAGAGGGGGAGGCAAGTGCAGCAGCAGGGCAGGTTGGAAGAGGCAGTGCGGTGGCCAGGGGTAGAGGCAGGGCCAGACCGAATAATCCACCAACTATTTCCCAAAGCGCCCCCTCGCGCCATGCCACCCTGCAGAGGCCGAGGTGCTCAAAGGTCTGGCAGTTTTTCACTGAGAGTGCAGACGACCGACGAACTGTGGTGTGCAAGGTTTGTCGCGCCAAGATCAGCCGGGGAGCCACCACCACCAGCATGCGCAGGCATATGATGGCCAAGCACCCCACAAGGTGGGATGAAGGCCGTTCACCGCCTCCGGTTTGCACCACTGCCTCTCCCCCTGTGCCCCAACCTGCCACTGAGATCCAATCCCCCTCTCAGAACACAGGCACGACCGTCTCCCGGCCTGCACCCACACACTCACCTCCGCTGTCCTCGGCCCCATCCAGCAATGTCTCTCAGCGCAGCGTCCAGCCGTCGCTAGCGCAACTGTTTGAGCGCAAGCGCAATTACACCGCTACGCACCCGCACGCTCAAGCGTTAAACGTGCACATAGCCAAATTGATCAGCCTGGAGATGCTGCCGTATAGGCATGTGGAAACGGAGGCTTTCAAAAACATGATGGCGGCGGCCCTGCGCTACTTGGTTCCCAGTCGCCACTACTTTTCCCGATGTGCCGTCCCAGCCCTGCACGACCACGTCTCCCGAAACATTGTACGCGCCCTCACCAACGCGGTTACTGGCAAGGTCCACTTAACAACGGACACGTGGACAAGCACAGGCAGGCAGGGCCACTATATCTCCCTGACGGCACATTGGGTGAATTTGATGGAGGCTGGGACCGAGTCAGAGCCTGGGACCGCTCACGTCCTACCCACCCCAAGAATTGCGGGCCCCAGCTCGGTGGTGGTATCTGCGGCGGTGTATGCTTCCTCCACTAAGCCACCCTCCTCCTCCTCCTACGCAACCTCTGTCTCGCAATCAAGATGTGTCAGCAGCAGCACGTCGCCATCAGTCGGTGTCACGCGGGGTGGCAGCACAGCGGTGGGCAAGCGCCAGCAGGCCGTGCTGAAACTACTCAGCTTAGGAGAGAAGAGGCACACGGCCCACGAACTGCTGCAGGGTCTGACAGAGCAGACCGACCTCTGGCTTTTGCCGCTGAACCTCCAACCTGGCATGGTCGTGTGTGACAACGGCCGTAACCTGGTGGCGGCTCTACAGCTCGGCAGCCTCACGCACATGCCATGACTGGCTCACGTCTTTAATTTGGTGGTTCAGCGATTTCTGAAAAGCTACCCACGCTTGTCAGACCTCCTCGGAAAGGTGCGCCGGCTCAGCGCACATTTCCGCAAGTCCAACACGGACGCTGCCACCCTGCGCACCCTGCAACATCGGTTTAATCTGCCAGTGCACCGACTGCTGTGCGATGTGCCCACATGGTGGAACTCTACGCTCCACATGTTGGCCAGGCTCTTTGAGCAGCGTAGAGCTATAGTGGAATACCAACTCCAACATGGGCGGCGTAGTGGGAGTCAGCCTCCTCAATTCTTTACAGAAGAGTGGGCCTGGTTGGCAGACATCTGCCAGGTCCTTGGAAACTTTGAGGCGTCTACCCAGATGGTGAGTGGCGATGCTGCACTCATTAGCGTCACCATTCCTCTGCTATGCCTCTTGAGAAGTTCCCTGCAAAGCATAAAGGCAGACGCTTTGCGCTCGGAAACGGAGGCGGGGGAAGACAGTATGTCGCTGGATAGTCAGAGCACCCTCATGTCTATATCTCAGCGCGTTGAGGAGGAGGAGGGGGAAGAGACAGCTTGGCCCACTGCTGAGGGTACCCATGCTGCTTGCCTGTCATCCTTTTAGCGTGTATGGCCTGAGGAGGAGGAGGATCCTGAAAGTGATCTTCCTAGTGAGGACAGCCATGTGTTGCGTACAGGTACCCTGGCACACATGGCGGACTTTATATTAGCATGCCTTTCTCATGACCCTCGCGGTACACGCATTCGGGCCACTACGGATTACTGGGTGTACACACTGCTCGACCCACGGTATAAGGAGAACCTTTCCACTCTCATACCCGAAGAGGAAAGGGGTTCGAGAGTGATGCTATACCACAGGACCCTGGCGGACAAACTGATGGTAAAATTCCCATCCGACAGCGCTAGTGGCAGAAGGCGCAGTTCCGAGGGCCAGGTAGCAGGGGAGGCGCGGAGATCAGGCCTCTCCAAGGCCTTTGTCAGCTTTATGGCTCCCCAGCAAGACTGTGTCACCGCTCCCCAGTCAAGGCTGAGTTGGCAGGAGCACTGTAAAAGGATGGTGAGGGAGTACGTAGCCGATCGCACGACCGTCCTCCGTGACGCCTCTGCCCCCTACAACTACTGGGTGTCGAAGCTGGACAAGTGGCCTGAACTCACGCTGTATGCCCTGGAGGTGCTTGCTTGTCCTGCGGCTAGCGTCTTGTCAGAGAGGGTGTTTAGTGCGGCTGGGGGAATCATCACAGATAAGCGTACCCGCCTGTCAACCGACAGTGCCGACAGGCTAACACTCATCAAGATGAACAAAGCCTGGATTTCCCCAGACTTCTCTTCTGCACCAGCGGACAGCAGCGATACCTAAACAATACGTAGGCTGCACCCGCGGATGGAAGCTACGTTCTCTCTCACCATCCAAAACGGGACCTTTTAGCTTCATCAATCTGTGTATTATATTCATCCTCCTCCTCCTGCTCCTCCTCCTGAAACCTCACAATCACGCCGAACGGACAATTTTTCTTAGGCCCACAAGGCTCAGTCATATGACTTTTGTAAACAATGTTTATACGTTTCAATTCTCATTAAAGCGTTGAAACTTGCACCTGAACCAATTTTTATTTTAACTGGGCTGCCTACAGGCCTAGTTACCAATTAAGCCACATTAACCAAAGCGATTAATGGGTTTCACCTGCCCTCTTGGTTGGGCATGGGCAGTTTTTCTGAGGTACATTAGTACTGTTGGTACACCAATTTTTTGGGGCCCTCGCCTACAGTGTAATCCTAGTAATTTTTATCGGCTTCGCCTGCACTCATGGTACAGCAAGGTGTGTGGGGTTGGCCTACACTTTTGCTACATAAATGTAACTGGGGCCTTGTCTATACTGCAACTACTGAAATGTGAGAGAGACTGTTATCTCCCTAAACTGCTGCAACGGGAATGTTACTGTGGCCTGTCTTGACTCCTACTACTACTGAAATGGAACCAATACTGTGCTCCCCCTATACTGCTGCTTCGGAATTGTTACTGGGGCCTGTCTTGACTGCTACTATTACTGAAATGGAACTAAGACTGTGCTCCCCCTATGCTGCTGCTTCCGAATTGTTACTGGGGCCTGTTCCCAATGCTACTGCTGAAATGTTACTAATTCTGGGCTCTGCCTATACCGCTGCTAATGCTATGTGACTGGGGTGTGTAAACGGAGGCTTCCCAAAGACATGATGGTGGCGAGGCCATTTCCCACCAACGCGGTTACTGTTAAGGTGCATATAACCACGGACACGTGGAGAGGACACGTAGTGCCTCAAAAAAATCCCCCTCCTCCTCCAACAATGAAAACATTCTTGGCAAATACCTTTGCATTGGTCCGTCTGGTGGCAGTCCAAGAATTTCACCTTTACCGACACGAGAGCCCCCCCCCACTATGGCCCACTTAATCCTGGCCACATTCCGAAAACCAACTAAATAAAACCGCGCTACTAGGTTCGCAGTCGCCACCACATTCCCACCAGCGCGGTTACTGTTAAGGTACATATTACCCCTCTGACTGGGGCATGCACTGTGGGCCGAAGCACACCTGTATTGTATGTGACGTTAGCTCTGCTGAGCAGGGCACTGCAATGGGATACATTTATGTACCGCCGATGGGTTCCAGGGCGCCACCCATGCTGTGGGTCCACACGGACCTCACATTAGTGAGTTGTACCTGCCTGTGTCTATGTATTAAAAACCCCGGTCTGACTGGGGCATGCAGTGTGGGCCGAAGCCCACCTGCATTTAATCGGACGTTACCTCAGCTGTGCTGGGCAATGCAATGGGATATATTTATGTACAGCCGGTGGGTTCCAGGGAGCCACCCATGCTGTCGGTCCACACGGAGTTGTAACTGCATGTGTCTACTTCTAAAGAACCCCAGTCTGACTGGGGCCTGCAGTGTGGGCCGAAGCCCACCTGCATTAAACCTGACATTACCTCAGCTGTGCTGGGCACTGCAATGGGATATATTTATGTACCGCCGGTGGGTTCCAGGGAGCCACCCATGCTGTGGGTCCACACGGACTTCACATTAGTGAGTTGTACCTGCCTGTGTCTATGTATTAAAAACCCCGGTCTGACTGGGGCATGCAGTGTGGGCCGAAGCCCACCTGTATTTAATCTGACGTTAGCTCTACTATCCGGGGCACTGCATTCGGACAAACTTCAGGAGCAATACAGCGCTAATGAGACGTTCACAGCTACGCTAGCATAGGAGTCCGCTGTAGGCCTGCAATTGCTGAGGGTTTGTGCAGAGGCCTATGTCCTTGGTGCAGTGAAAGTCCGCTTCCTGCCTAGGATTGCTGAAGCTGGGGGCCGAGGCCTATGTCGTGGGCACGGTGCAAGTCTGCCATGTTTGGCCGCTCAGATCAATTTTTTGTTCATGTCTTGGGCTTCCTAGGACCCCCCCCCCCCCCCCCCTATGCTGTTGGTGCAAACTTAGTTCCCATCGCGGTGTTTGACCTGTCTGGCACAAAGGCACTGACTGACTTGGGTAGAGGGCAGAGCGTTTGAGCTATGCGACACCTTGACAGAATGAATACTGTGTGGCACATGGATTCCCCATTGCTATGCCCACGTTTGCAGCTCCTGATGGCGGCGGCACAGGATTGGAGTTCTCATTGCTTCTGTACAGCATTGTGGGCTATTGCCCCGCCCCTTTTAAAGAGGGTCGCTGCCTGGCCCTGCCAACCCTCTGCAGTGTGTGCCTGCTGTTCCTCCTTATGGCAGACGCACTTCTAAATAGACATGAGGGTAGTGTGGCTGTGAGGCCAGCGTGTGGCATGAGGGCAGCTGAAGGCTGCGCAGGGACACTTTGGTGTGCGCTGTGGACACTGGGTCGTGCGGGGCGGGGGTTTGGGCAGCATGTAACCCAAGAGAAGAGGCAGGGGTGTGTCCCGCAGGCAGTGCTTGTGCGAGGTAGTGTGGTGCTTAGCTAAGGTGTGCCTTGCTAATGAGGGTTTGTCCGAAGTAAAAATTGGTAGGGGGGGGGGGGCACTCTTGCCGCTATTGTGGCTGAATAGTGGGACCTGGGAACCTGAAATGCAGCCCAGCATGTTGCCCCTCGCCTGCCCTATCCTTTTCCAGCACTTTCTTGGGTTTTGCAGATTTTCACAAATGAAGACCTTAGCGAACATCGGCGATATACAAAAATGCTCGGGTCGCCCATTGACTTCAATGGGGTTCGTTACTCGAAACGAACCCTCGAGCATCGTGAAAACTTCGACTCGAGTAACGAGCACCCGAGCATTTTGGTGCTCGCTCATCTCTAGTCCTAATCCTGATGGCACCGTACCCTTGCTGGGTTCTACAGATACCAAATCCCACAAGTCATATTTCACTGCATTGAACTGAACCATGCCCTTGTTGCCCAATTTCCCCAGACCCTCTTCCCATTTGTATAGACCCTCTTAGCATTTGTAGGCCCTTTCTAAAATTTATACACATTTGCTTTCAAGACAAAACTGCAAAATTTGAGCTTACTGTGTTAACCCTTTGCAATCCAATTTTGAAATCAGGGTTTTTTCCTCTTTCTGCCATTATACAATGGCACCATCTGCTGGCTAGAGCCAGTACTGTGGTATGGGACATGCTGGAGAGGCCCCCAACAGAGCAGCCAGTAATATACAGTAAGTATACCCTGCCAGACGTCTTCCGACATGAGAAGCTGTAAAGCCTTCAATCAGTATGTCTTTAGACGTCAGACAGTGGCTTGGAAAGGGTTAAACTAATATAAGGTATAACTAATCCATTGAGCT
Source organism: Eleutherodactylus coqui (assembly GCF_035609145.1). Classification (NCBI taxonomy): domain Eukaryota; kingdom Metazoa; phylum Chordata; class Amphibia; order Anura; family Eleutherodactylidae; genus Eleutherodactylus; species Eleutherodactylus coqui. Next base: position 211,580,089 of record NC_089843.1, read on the forward strand.
CTGAGAATGGGGTCACACGATGGGTTCGCACCCAGGGTAATTTTACACGGACAGCTACTCAATCTCCAGTTTGAGCAATCAAGGCAAGTGTCTGCCCATGTAAACACTGTACCCAACTGGGTACTGAGCAAGAAGTAGCTGCTAGTCCTGTTTATCCCCAGAAGTCTCAGTTGTTCCATTTCAGTGAGCTTAAACAGGTAGTCATACATCATTGAACAACTGCCTGTTTACAATGAATGGATGCCGGTGGCTGGAAGAGATCTCTGTCTCACTCAGCTTCCTTTGATTGAATGACAACCGCAGGAGCGCATCATTGGGGCTGCCCTCAGGCGCCAGTCGTCCCGTCTAAAGCCACCCTTTGCTGGTTTTTTCTGCTGTAAATAAACTGATTGAAGTTTATCTAATTCATTAATGCCATGTCCCCCCTGTACATACGTTTGTTTCATATGGGCAGATCCCATCCCCCAATGTCACAGATGTCCCAATGATCGAATTTTAACCATTTCATGTAGTCATCAGTTTCGGAAGGTAATGAGTTTTGCCTCATGTAACAGGGGAACCACCTGAGTCTCTTCCTTGAAGGCAAAGCAAACCTGTCACATTGCGAAAAAAGGTCCTTAGTGAAACATTGTTCATAGTCTGAAAGAGGATTACCATTCGGTGGATGGTAGATAGCACCACGCCGCTTTAACCAGCGCTTCTCAACTCCAGTGCCCCCAACAGGTCATGTCTTAATGATTGTTGCACAGGTGATGCAATTATCGTTGGTCCCTTAGACATTCCCACAGGCGTTCTTACTATAGGACAGTGTTCCCCAACTCCAGTCCTCAGGGACCGCCAACAGGTCATGTTTTCAGGATTTCCTCAGTATTGCACAGGTGATGTAATTATTGTCAGTGCCCCAGACATTGCCACAGGTGTTTTTACCATAGGATATCCTGAAAACATGACCTGTTGGTGGTCCCTGAGGACTGGAGTTGGGGACCCTTGCTATAGGATATCCTGAAACCATGACCTGTTGGGGGGCGCGGAGGGCTGGAGTTGATAAACACTGGCGTAAACAATGGAAGCAATTTGTTAAGGATATGTTATATGAAAACAGTGTATAGGAACAGAGACGGCATGGATAAACTGACATGATATGGGGTGGTTGGTGCTCATCTCCCCTTTTGGCCAGTGTTTCTAGCCCTGGTGTCTGTGGTGGCATCCATACATCTACAGCAATATAATGTACAAAGAATAGTAATTGCATCAAGGTACAGAAACATAATAGAACAGTCCGCTCATTTTTTTCACTCTTTATTGCAGAATTGTTTTACAGACTTATAGAAGCAATAACATTAAAAAAGACAAAATTTATAAAAATACAACAAAAAGCAGACATTGACGATACAAATACGGCGTTCACTTCTTGGGGTGTAACGAGAGGTTTAGGGGTGCTCGTTGACTGTGGAATTAAAACAAACATCCTTACTGGATTTTTTGCATATTTCCTCCTGTAAAGAAAAAGCAAACATTTTCATTGTTACAGGTTTATTACGGAAGAGGAAAATTAAAATACTAGCGTGTTAAAGGAGATGTCCCGAGGCAGCAAGTGGGTCTATACACTTCTGTATGGCCATAATAATGCACTTTGTAATGTACATTGTGCATTAATTATGAGCCATACAGAAGTTATAAAAAGTTTTATACTTACCTGCTCCGTTGCTGGCGTCCTCGTCTCCATGGAGCCGACTAATTTTTGGCCTCCGATGGCCAAATTAGCCGCGCTTGCGCAGTCCGGGTCTTCTGCAGTCTTCTATGGGGCTCCGTGTAGCTCCGTGTAGCTCCGCCCCGTCACGTGCCGATTCCAGCCAATCAGGAGGCTGGAATCGGCAGTGGACCGCACAGAAGAGCTGCGGTCCACGGAGGAAGAGGCCATCTTCAGCGGTGAGTAGAGAAGTCACCGGAGCGCGGGGATTAAGGTAAGCGCTCCGGTGAGCTTTCTTTACCTCCCTGCATCGGGGTTGTCTCGCGCCGAACGGGGGGGGGGTTGAAAAAAAAAAAAACCCGTTTCGGCGCGGGACAACCCCTTTAATGTAGCCTTCCCAATAATGAAACCGCTCCAACGCCTAGCATACTCTAGGAAAACTAAGCTCCAGCTCCTTAGCAACTGAATCCAAGATACAAGTTGATCCAATATCATTTTGTGTGCACCCAACATTGTATAACCAGTAAGGAGGAGCGCCAAGATACCAAAAAAAAGTTACTATTGACCTTAATCACCATTTTGAACCTTTTTTTAGCTTTCAGTTACGATTAGGGATGAGCAAGTATACTCGCTAAGGCACTACTCGCTCGAGTAATGTGCCTTAGCTGAGTATCTCCCCGCTCGTCCCGAAAGATTCGGGGGCCGCCGCAGCTGACAGGTGAGTTGAGGCAGGGAGCAGGGGAGAGCGGGCGGGAGAGAGGGAGAGAGAGAGATCTCCCCTCCGTTCCTCCCTGCTCTCCCCCACGGCGGCACCCGAATCTTTCGGGACGAGCGGGGAGATGCTCGGCTAAGGCACATTACTCGAGCGAGTAGTGCCTTAGAGAGTATACTCGCTAATCCCTAGTTACGATTTAATCTCTTGAGATTGATTGTCCGAAAGCCATCCGGCTTTTTGACTAGAGGGGCAAGTAAAACCCTCTTCGCTGTTCTTCTGGATTTGCTGAAATCAGAACCTCTGTTTAAATCTAAAATTTCCTCTTCAAGGACCAGATTTCTCTAGTCTTCAACAGTTCTGGGACCATAAATCATTTTGACGGAGCTGAGCAGAATTCTAACTTTAGGCCGCAGTCTATGATGTCCCTTACCCAAGTACTTGCCCAGATCTCTTCCCACCTGGCAGTCTGGTGTCCTTGTTGGCTGGACTTCCTACACGGTTCTGAAGTTGTGTCAAACAGACTCTTACTTTCCCTCTGGAACCTTTCCAACTATTGTCTTTCCCCTTAACAGACTTTTCCTGCCTAGAACTTTTAAAAGGCTAGCAGGGTTTCCTAAAAGGATGGTCCAGGAAAGCCTTTTGACTTATGCGAGGCTTTCAAGAAGTCATCTAGAACAGAACCAAGCAGATATTCTTCATAGGGAATAGCACACAACCTACTTTTGGATTGCAATCCGGACTCTGTTGGCTAAGGCTACTTTAACAGTTGGCCTTAGTGCATCTGCCAAAATAGAAGCTGCTCTTTGTAGAGTCCTTTTTTCCCCCCTTAGTCATCTGGTTAGATCAGTTGGAATCCTAGGTTAAGGATCTTGCAGTACATGCAATATTGGGCTTAAAGGATGCAGACATAGATTCAAGCCCTTTTTAAGAACCTTTCTGATTTCCTAAGGGATCCTTCATATCAAATGGGGAGGCTGATCTCCTAGAGACCTTATAGGTTGCAGAAATCTCCTCCTCAAAAGGGTACTTCCTCTTAACACCCCCAGGAAATAATCCTTATCCAGCAGATACACTATATATTTATATGGACATGAAAGTTCCTACGCTTACAGCCTTCTAGGCCTTCAAACACAATATCCTGGACTGAAAGAGGCTCCTTAGGTTCCTCAATCTACATTGCAGCTCCAATAGCCTCAAATTTATCATTTGCTGAGAAACAAGGATGACCCTCATGGGAGGACAAGGTAGAAGAATCAGAAAAAATCCTTCATCTTAAGGAACATAATCCTCTTCTGAACCAGAAAGATGAACCTTTCTGAAGCTACTGGCACCGGAGCTGGGTCCTTCCCTTCTGATGTCATCTAGACTGAATCTTCCATGCGTAACATAATCAGGTGAAGTGAAGCACAAAGCAGACTACACATTAGTCTTGTAAGCAGGATTAATACAAAATACCTCGGGGGGCACTGACATCGCTGCATCCACACCCAACTTCTTGCAGCCATCCTAATACATTCCTACCAGAAGTGACATGGGCCCATTGACCTGTGTCAGAATCTTCTCACATCAAGATCACTCCATGTTGACCTACGCCATCTGGGGAAAAATACCGCCTCCTACAAGGAAAGCTAGCAACTGCTAATCTTTACCAGACCCTAATGGGGGAACTGTAGTTCTTCACGCCGTTCAACCACCTCCAAAAAGAGCAGAGCTAAAGAACAACTGGAATCACCCACCGCAATCACCAGTGGCCGACCATAGACACTCCTTACCAGGTAAATAGCTGTCGGTATCCACAAAATTTAAAAAATAAATAAATAAAAACACAAAACAAAAAAAAAGGCATTTCTTGACCTGACAAGCTACGCTGTGCGGCAGGTTTCCTGTCCTTGGAGGCGAATTCTCTCTCCTGGTACCATCATGGGTGAAGGGAAAATTCATCTTTCAGCTAGCGGCATACTATAGAGGTACCTTCATGTCCAGCGCAGGCACAACAGCTCACTTCCTGGCAGTGTGCATGTCTGACTGCTGCTGATTTTAATATGCTATGCTTCTGACCCACCCGGTCCTTAAGATCAGTGGGGGTCTCAATTAGACCCCCATAATCTAGCAAGTTTTCCCCTAAACTATGGATGGAAAAATATCTCCGAGACAATACCTTTAATGTATCCGTTATGTGCCAACTATATTTAATGGAGGTAGTGAAGATTTTAAATCAGGATCTGCACCGCTGAGGTTTGTAAGAAAGACCAACGTATTAAATATTGCCGTGTGCTTAGAGGCTCATAAGATGTTCTCTTACAAACGTATCTCAGGATGCTGTGAAGTCGCCCTCTTGTGGTAGATTCATAGTTTTTCATCATTTGCTAAATAGTAAAACTGAGAAAGCCCAGGGAGTTACCACGTACAAAAGCATGCATTTACCTTGAACTCTGAATAGCTGCCAGGCTGACTGGAGAATGCCACTGTCTGTTTGTTACTGTCCTGTAAGGGAGTTCTCATAGAGGTATCTCTGGTTTTCAAAGGAGTCTGCAAAGCAAACTATATGATTACATTGGCTCAATTTTTTTTTAGAATTCCTGAAAGCAGAGGGCGGGTACATAATACTCAGGTTTATTGAAAGTAGTTTTATCATCACATGAATGACGTAAAAGTGTACGGAAGGCCACAAATAACCTCTAACATTTAACACCCAGTCAGCCGGGGAACAATCTTTTGATCCCCACATAGCTGAGCCGAATGTTTTTACACTCCTGTTTAGGATGCCGGCTTCCAAGTAATGCATCTGCAAAGGGTTGAAGTAATACAAAGACACATTAACCCCTTCCCGCTCCAGGATGTACACATGATCCCACACTATCCCGCAGCGGGAGTCGGCTGTCAGTCACAGCCGGCGTCCCGCTGCAACTGCGGGGGGGCATCGGAGATGCGCCTCCCGCTGTTAACCCCTTCCCTGCCGCGATCTAAGTAGATCGCGACAGGGAAAGAGTTCACAGAGGGATCGCGCTCCCTCTGTCTCCGGACGGCTCTCGTGATGTCATCGCGAGAGCCCGGCCTGTCACCATGGCAACAGGACGCCAGACGCTGGCGTTTTGTATTGCCTGTGCCTATAATCGCTGTACAAGCGATAAGGCATGGCAGAGCAGTAGCTCTGCCATGCCTAATGACAGCGATCATAGGCATAGTGCTGCAAGTCCCTCAGAGGGACTAAAATAGTGTAAAAAAAAGAAAAAATGTAAAAAAAAAATATAAAAAACCCCTTTTTTTATGCTTTTTCTAATATTAGCATAAAAAAGGGAAAAAAAAAATTAAAACCACACATATTGGGTATTGACGCGTCCGTAACGACGTGTACAAAAAGTTGAACATGCTTTTTATTTTGTACGAAAAAAGGCGTAAAAAAAACGTTAAAAAACTGAGGCAAAATGCTAATTTTTAGCATTTTGCCTCACAAAAAAAATGCAATAAAAGTGATCAAAAAAGCCGTACATTCCCCAAAATGTTACCAATAAAAACTACAGCTCGTCTCGCAAAAAATAAGCCCTCATAGAGCTCCATAGATAGAAAAATAAAAAAGTTACAGGAGTTTGAATGCAGCTATAGAGAAAAAAAAAATGATTTCCAAAAAAAAGGGGGTTTTATTGCAAAAAAGTGTAAAAACCTTAAAAAAAAATATAACAATTTTGGTATCGTTCTTACCGTACCGACCCGCAGAAAAAATTTAGTGTGTCATTTATGCTGCATAATTAACGCTGTAAAAAAAAAAGAAAAAGAAATCTATGGCAGAATTGATGCGTTTTCTCTCCGTTATCATAAAAAAAAAAAAAAAAATTTTACGATATTGTCTATGTATCCAAACGTGGCACCGATAAAAACTACAGATCGCCACGCAAAAAACAAGCCCTTATACGGCCGCGTCCACGGAAAAATAAAAAAGTTATGGCTTTTGAAAAATGGAGATTGACACCTTCAAACGCTCCCCCATGCATTTTTACATAACGTCTAGTTGCAAGTAGGATTTAACTTTTTCTGCACTTGCTCATAATCTTTACATGGATCTGCAAATTTACACAAGATTTGCCTTACATGTTTTCATATTTACATCTATCATTGATCAGACTAAAGACTGAACCAAGATTCATAGCCACCCCATTTAGGTTGTACATTGCGCCGCTACATGGAAAGCCCAGAATACCCAAACTCAGCAAAATGGTCATTCCGAGTATTCCATTAAATCACATGTACCAAACAAGACGTTACCCTTCAAGTTTTTTTTAGAGAGTTAATAAACTTTACATGCGCAGTAGATGTGCGGTACATGTCAGGTGTGAGCCGGCTTGGGAGACTGCAATGGCCAGGATCAGAGATAAGCATTGTTATGAGAGGATTAATGATGCAGTGCATTTACCTTCACAGATATTGGCTCAACTTGTATGTTAGGCTCTTACGCTAGTAATGAGGCACAGCAGTAAACCATGGGACAAAATATATTCAGTGCGATTTCCACATAATTCATGAAATAGTATAGTTCTCCAAACAAAAAGCCCTTTTACATAGGTTGATCCCTTGGTTAAGAAGTGCCAAATATAGCATGGTTTTCATACAGCAGATCAGGTATGGTTAGGATGGGTGGGGAATGAAGAATTGAAGGTGGTCCAAATTTTCCCTTTAGAATCTGACTTCCCCATGGCAAAACAAACCCACATGTCCAGTGACAGCTACTTCCTCTATGCCGGGTTTGTGCTTACAAGCTTCAGTTAACCAGTGTATGGGTATGTGACAGGTTGCTGCAGCCAGCCACAGGGCTCAGCGTTTGAGCACTGAGGCCAGATTGGCTGCAGCAGTCTGACATCTCATAAGCAGGCAACTGCAGCCTGTAAGACAGTGGCATGGGGTGATTACCTGGATCTACTGGCAGGAGACATGCTGGAGCTGGGAGAGATGAGCATAAGTTTTAGAAAATTACTGTACAACATTTTTGCTACCTTAATTGTGGCTAGCGGCACTTTTCCACTTGTCTGGCTTCCATTGGAGGCTGTCATATTTGTGTAACACATAGTAGAATTTGTAGTTCCATTCAGCTGCAGAGAAACAGGCCAAGAATAAGGGTGAAATGTTAAACAGTTAAAACCTTACAGCTAAAGTATTCTCAACGGCCAATAAATAGTACGCCAAATCAATTTGAATCCATCTTTACACCAATAGAAACCTAGAAGACATTGTGTGAAGAGGAATTCTCATTGGTTGAAGATTCTACACTTAGAGAGAAGTCAAATGTCTTTGAATTGGTTTCTCTGAAACTGATGGTAAAGAATTAAGCACATTCTAATAGAGACCAAAATAAGTGAAATCTTCTCCAAAACTGCTTGTAAAACAAAGCCATTCAAAAATGACAACTTCTAATTTGTAGTTGAATGGTGAAAGATCAAGTATTACAACCAATATTTGTTACATCAAGTGGATATAACAAAGTTTACTTTTAGTTAAAAAGGATACAAATTTATTATATTTCTTACTTAAAAACCCTGACTAAACCAGCAAACCTTAATGGCATACTTGCCTTCCTAGTTTTGCTATTTGGAGTACCCTGTGTACATTGTCCAGCCGGCCTCTTGATCGGAGTTTTAAACTGCGGCGGCTCTTTTTTTTGCGTCTAAGAAATAAGCAAATCAATGGTTGTAATGTAAAAGAAAAAAGCTGGTAGAAGATAGATGTCTGTTAAAAACGGAAAGGCAGAAGAGTATTACAATAGCAGAACTCACCCGATCCGGTTTCACACGCTCCTTCTGCTGCTTCAGCGTTTCCCACTGATTTGCCACGTAATCCATAAACTTACTGCCTTTAATTAAAAACGTACAACCTTCTTCAGACTCCCAAGTGTCTATCCGAGACTTCAACTCTTCTTCCAGCTGAGTACAAAATAAGAGAACTTACTTTTATAGCCTTTTGTGACTACTACCACTTTGTGTGACATGCGCCAACTACCTTAGATAGCAACTTCTGAAGTTTTGCACGCTCTTTCTCTTCCTTGAGCAACGTTCCTCCACGGTTTGAGAACCTGTTTGGGTCAGATGCCTTTTTCTAAAAAGGAAAGGAAACATGGCAAAATGAGTAGAAGCACCCAGTAATGTCTATTCCCACCTCTCCACAATACCACATAAAAAAGAAAAAGTAAATTGAATATCCTATTGTTTAAATCAGGTATTAATGTTAAAATGTACACGTGTGTTTTTATCCCTAATTTTCCAGGTTACTGATAATACGAAAAGAAAAAGAAAAATGAAGTCTTGCAGTTTTCACTCTGGCCACTGAGCCTCAAAGGGGAGGACAGGTTCTGCAGAAATCAGCAGGCATCTCATTACCATAAAACAGGCTTACAATGAAAGGCAATACCTATATATAAATACAGGATCCGCCATATATGTCTGTATACAGAGACTACCATCAATCTCTGATTAAGTACTCCCTCAAGAATACAAATTCTACAGTGTTTAATGATTGAGTGATAATGAACCACTAGACCTTGGAATATATTAGTTTGATATGGGTTTAGGGAACCACCTAGAGAAGAGTCAAACTACTCCCCTTTATGACTGGGCGTTCGATAATCCAGCTTCTCATGTTCTTTTTCACATGGAGAAAACATATGTATCTCCATGCATCATCCTACAATAACATTTACAAATGACTACTGAAAGGCGCTGGTAAAACTGGCAAGTGAAAGCGGACCATTGACAAAGACCAAGAACATACAGAGTGGCAATATCCATAATGGCCACAAAATAACCAAGAATGTGGTTAGGAGCAACCTGACGTCAGCGAGGAGTGCAGTGATCTGTAAAAAATGTGCAATGCAAAAGTCACTATGTGGTACCGGTACTAGCCCAGAAATACACAAGATCGATGGTGTGGAATCTATACAGCACCTCCAATATCACAAACTGTGCCCAGCTGGTCTCCCACTTTGCCACCGCATCCAAGATCAGCCTGCGTTTGTCATAGTTCGCTTTCATTTTCATCAGCTCTTCATCGTGCTGAACTAAAAGATTTTCTGTAAATTCATCTGCAATGCAACAAAGAAACCAGGATGTATTAGACAGGGTGTCCTATTCACGACCCATCCAAAAGCCAGTAAAAAGGCCCGCTGCACAGAGCCAGCCTCGCTGTGGAGAACACATCCATGCCCTGCAGATAGCCAATACAATGCGCACGGTGTAGTAGCAGCACTACAGGAAACTACAACGCATGTTGCATCAGGACTGGACAATATTAATACAATTCTAACCAGTCTGGTTTAATAAACCCTTTTGAAAGTGGATGTGAGAAGCAGCATGAACTTGCTTGCAACAGGCGGATTGACTGCCATGACTACAGCTTAGGGGTCATCCCAAGGGGTAACACCTGATCATCTCCCATCTGACCATCAACTTTGCACATTATTATTATTTTTTTTTTTTTTTAAAGTAACAAAAAGTATACAAAAATCTCAAGTTTTCAGACCCATTGGATTGGGTCATGGGATCAACACACAGATGGGGGGGGGGGGGGGGGGGGGGTGTATTTCGAATGTCACCGAGAACCACAATTTTCGATAATTATCTCAGAAACTATTAGGGCTAATTCCCACTACGTATCACACGACGGAAATCCGCGGCGTTGCCCCGCAGCTATTCGGTTCTATTGAACCTAATAGCTCAATGCTCACGGTGCTCACCCCGTGAATTCTCCCGTACTCACTGGCGGCATGTTGTATTGCCGCGGGCGTACACGCGGTCGACTTCCATTGTAGTCAATGGAAGCCGTCCGTCACGCTATTTTCTGCTGTAGCACAGCGGATGATAGCGTGAAAACGCTTCCCAGCCTGCTGCCGGGCGTGTCACATGACGTGGCAGCGGATCCGGAGGCAAGTATGGGGTCTTTGGGAGGGGGGCGGGGGCCGTGACCGGCTCCGCTGCTGTATTCTGCTTGCGGAGCCAGTCACGGCCGTGGCCATTAGTCATATAAGGATGTACAAAATGTCACTTAGGGCTAATTCTCATGGGCGGATTTCCAACGCGTACCACACGGCAGAAATCTTCGGCGATGCCCCGCAGCTATTAGGTTCTATTGAACCCAATAGTGCCAATGCTCACGGGGCGGAATTCTCCCGTACTCACCGGCCCGGCGGCATGTTCTATTTGCCCGGGCGTACGCGCGGACGGCTTCCATTGCAGTCAATGGAAGGCGTCCATCACGCTATTTTCTGCTGTAGCACAACGCTTCCCCGCCGACGCATTTTATAGCGCATGCGCACCGGAGCGTCATGCAGGGCATCAGGCAGCGGATCCGGAAGTATGGAGTCTCGGGGGGGAGGAGGGCACTAACGGGCTCCGCTGCGGTTTTCCGTTTGCAGAGCCAGTCATGGCCGTGGGCATTAGGCCTTAGGAAAGAAGTGTTACAACAGCTACATATTAAGCCAGGACTCATGCTAGAATGCTGTGGGGTTTCTGCAGCTTTGGAGCCAGACGTGACCCTGCTCGTTCGTGCATGGCATAGAGAGCACTGCACACGACCGCGTACTCCCGCTGACATGCGTCACTTAGCGATGACTCCTATACCTGCCGCCCTTACGCCATGTAATTGCATATGAGCGCAAGTATATAAGCGCCCATTGCTGCGAGTTAGTGTATCATAGGTGTACAGAGCCTGTGTAATTAGCAGTAATCATACGCCCGTGAGCGCCCGGCATAAGGCTGCTTTCACATCTGTGATGGGGGTTCCATTTCACTGCTCCGTTTGGGAAGCAGGAAAACCAAATCCCCCAGCTGAGGAGAATCAGTTTTATGACCGAACCAAAAAGCGCCGAACGGACCCCTTTGACTAATGGGGTCAATTTTTTCCTTCATGCTTAGCCATCTGGCATTTTACTGGACAAAAAAAAGCCCACTGCACGCTAAACTTTTGCTTCCATTATTTTATCCCAGCAACGGGACCGCTAAGCAGCCCAACACTAATTATAATACAAGTTAAGTGAAATTAAAACGCCATTTCATTTTTTTTTTAACTGAGCCAGTCCAGAAAAATCTGAGGGAAGGAAAAGTATTTATGTGCTCATACATTAAAGTTTCTCACCAAGTCGTTTTATAGTTTAAGGCATAAAATTCTTGACCCCTTACTGACAATGAAATAATGCACAATAAATGATACAGGCAGATGAGGCTATGGTGGGGTGGGGGTTTGAAATGAACATCCCTCCATGTATGTCAGGGGTGTGAGGGGGGACCTACAGTGCCGCTTCTTGCATTCTCCATGTAGTAGTTCTCACTGACCACAGTGTAGCTTGTAAAAGGCAGCAGAAATGGCTTGGGCCTTAGTGGGTTAAAGGAGATGTCCCGAGGCAGCAAGTGGGGTTATACACTTCTGTATGGCCATAATAATGCACTTTGTAATATACATTGTGCATTAATTATGAGCCATACAGAAGTTATAAAAAGTTTTTTACTTACCTGCTCCGTTGCTAGCGTCCTGGTCTCCATGGTGCCGACTAATTTTTGGCCTCCGATGGCCAAATTAGCCGCGCTTGCGCAGTCCGGGTCTTCTGCTGTTCTCTATGGGGCTCCGTGTAGCTCCGCCCCGTCACGTGCCGATTCCAGCCAATCAGGAGGCTGGAATCGGCAGTGGACCGCACAGAAGAGCTGCGGTCCACGGAGGAAGAGGCCATCTTCAGCGGTGAGTATTGAAGTCACCGGAGCGCCGGGATTCAGGTAAGCGCTGTGCGGGTGGTTTTTTTAACCCCTGCATCGGGGTTGTCTCGCGCCGAACGGGGGGGGGGTTTAAAAAAAAAAAAACCCGTTTCGGCGCGGGACATCTCCTTTAAGCTTGATTTGGTATGGGACAAAACATTAAAAAAAGTTGAGATGAATTGATGGTTATATTCAACTGAAGACCACAAAAAAAAAAAAAAGGTCTATAGTAAGGAAAATGAAGTCCTATGAAGAGCTGGAGGTTTACACATACGATGCCAATAAATGGCTAAAGAATTTTGATAAAGCTTTCTGCAATCCATGTAAGAACCATGCTGTGGGCTCAGTATAAAGAACGGAGATGTGTATGCAGATGCTGTGCCAGGTAAGAAGCTGTACAGAACACTCCAGAAGAAAGCAGTTTACTTGGATGAAACAAAATTACTTTCTAGAGATCATCAACTGGATGAAGAGCCGCCGAACAGCCTGCGGTACAGTGACCGCCGCCGAACAGCCTGCGGTACAGTGACCGCCGCCGAACAGCCTGCGGTACAGTGACCGCCGCCGAACAGCCTGCGGTACAGTGACCGCCGCCGAACAGCCTGCGGTACAGTGACCGCCGCCGAACAGCCTGAAGCACGATCATCGTCATTACCACCTGATTAATGTCCCCACAAACCTATGCAAACTCCTTCAGATACTGCTGTGGCCAAGAGTTTTATCCTCACTATACGACCGCTGTAAAGCTGAAGGCTTTCTGCATCAGAGGAAAACTAAGACACAGAAAGCAAGGAGATCTCTAAAGACAAGGAATAGAACAATTATGATCGCCTGTTTGATTCAACTGACGAAGAGGAGGAAATTTTCAAGTGCATGAAGTTGGATGATTGTTGGGATCTCTCAGGTAAAAGTTATCGATCCAACAAATTCTTATCCGCTCTTGCTGACAACTTTATTTTCCAAAAGGTAGAAGAGAAAACAAGGGGATCTGCTGGTGGAGGAGGTAAGGGTGCTGGGACATTGGGAGGCAATGATCATGCTAGCCTTGAACTTTGGATAAAAAGGGGAGGAAGACCTGAGAAAACTCAGACCTCAAGGTTGGCTTTCAGAAAGGCAGATTTCAATGAAATCAGTAAGAGGGGAGGAAGAATCCAACGGCTGGATGTTCTTAAGGACAGAAATGTCTAAGAAGGTTGGGAAATATTGCAAAATGAGATTCTCAAACCTCAATCGTTAACAATCCCTAAAAGAAGGAAGAAATGGGAAGCATTTAAAGAGACCAGGATGGAACACAACTTAAATACATGCTAAGGCCTCACGCCAGCGGCCATGGCAGACTCGGCCAGCAGAATATCGTAGTGGAGTCAGACACGGCACCCCCAAAGACCCCACACTCACCTCTCGGATCCCATCTCGCGTGCCGCCACGCATGCGCAGAACAGCGTGGTACTCATGCGAGAGAGTGTTGGAGACAATGAAAAACAAGCAGAAACAGCTTCTTCAGAACTTCAAAGAAATGCAGTATATGAGAAATTTAAAGAGAACGATGATTCCCCAAGAATCAGCTTCTAGTTTTGAAGCACTGAGACGATTGTGGTGCATATGACCAGGCCCAAAGGGTGAGCATTTAATGTGTGGGTCAACATACATCTGATGCTGGCATCCATTCCAGCTAGACAAAGTTTTAATATTTCAAACCCTGCAGAGAGTAGTTTGATTGCAGTCACTGCTAGGCAGTTGTCACAGATCTGCATCATGCAATTTTCTGATTCAACATGACAAAGGATGCCGACTTGATACAGCCGTTTGTAGCGCACTTCATCTTGTAATTCGATCGTTTATCAGACCGAACCTGCTTGACATTTAATGGAAACTGTGGATGAGTTCCTGGATACGCTCCGTTCTAGAGCTGCAGCATTAACCCTGTCATCACCATGTAGCAAAATCACAATCTCAGTAGGTGAAAGAACTAAAATGAAAATCTGTACAAATTTTTGAATTCGGCAATGTGACTTTTCAGAGAGTTATTCAATAGTAATTAGAGATGAGATCCAGGGATTTAATTGGGAATGACATCACCAAGTACCGTATATACCGGCGTATAAGACGACCCCCCAACTGTCACCTTATACGCCGGTATTACAGTGGAGAAAAAAAAAAATCTGTACTCACCTCCCCCGGCGTTCTGTCACGCTCCGGCAGGATGTCGCTCGCTCCTCGTCCCCGACGCAGCATTGCTTTCTGAATGTGGGGCTTGAAATTCCCGCCTCCAGAAAGCTAATACACACGCCGTCAGCCAGTTACAGAATGGCTGTGATTGGCTGAAGGCGCACGTGGCTTCAGCCAATCACACTATTCAATGACATCATTGAATGGGTGTGATTGGCTGAAGCAACGTGCGCCTTCAGCCAATCACAGCCATTCAATGCTGTCATTGAATAGCTGTACCGGCTGACGGCGTGTGTATTAGCTTTCTGGAAGCGGGGATTTCAAGCCCCGCATTCAGAAAGCAATGCTGCGCCGGGGACGAGGAGTGAGCGACATCCTGCCGGAGCGCGACAGAACGCCGGGGGAGGTGAGTAATGATTTTTTTTTTTGTATTACCGGCGCATAAGACGACCCCCGACTGCAGAGCAGATTTTTCGGGGTTCAAAAGTCGTCTTATACGCCGGTATATACGGTACCCCTTTTGGACCCTAAAATTTTAACACTGCAACATATCACCTGCCAGTATCATTAATTGTGCATTTTATTGCCAGCAAGAGGTCAGGAATTTCTCAAACTACAAACACCTTCCTGAAAATGTGGCAATAAAAATTCAATATATAGGGCGTATTGTTTAAATACACCCCCCTACACACGCACATTTTTCCTAAGGCCTCATGTCCACGCGGAAAATCAGGCCCTGCTCTCCCACACTCCCGAGCCACAGCAGAAATTCAGCTGCGGGTGTGCCGCGGATCCAGACGGCTTCCATAGGCTTCAATAGAAGTCTGCGGGAGCCGTCCGTGCAGGAGACCCACACTAAACTGGAGCACGCTGCGGGTGTTTTCCCGCACACGCAATCTGCGCCTCAGGGAAAAAGGACATCTGCAGGTATTTAATTACCTGCAGGTGTCCAATGCATCCCTATGGGGTGCGGGTGATACGGTACGGATTTTAAATTTTATTTTAGCTGTGGACATGAGGCCTTATGCTGTAATTCTAATACAAGTTAGTCTGTGCAAGTCTACATATTACAAAGACAAGACAATTTGCACATCTTTTTATGCACAATAGTTTCCGGAGATAAGAATCAAAAATTATTGTTCTGTGACCTTTGGAAAATTGACCCCCAGTATTTCTTGGCCCCATGGGTCTGAAAATTGCACATTTATTCGGTACTAGCATGTAACGTATATAAAAGTCTCAAGAGTTTTGTAAAACTTGAAGGTGGTGGTCAGGGGTTACCCCCGTTGAGGGATTTATCTTGGAATGACTCATCGGGAGTTAAAAGTGACAGTAACTTACCAGAATAGTATGGAGCAAAATCTATTCTTTGCTCAGGAGCATAGAAACATTTATCCCAGTAGGCATTCAGTTCTTCTCTTGTCTTTAGTATCACTTGCTTCAGATTTGCCATCTTCAGCTCTTCCAGACGTGCTAGCTCTCTTTCCCACTAAAGAGAGGAGAATTGATTTAAGCTTTATGCAATAAGCCATCTGATGCTATAAACCTAAACATGACAACCTATACTTTAAAAAAAGGCAAAATCCAACCAAAACCGCCTTCTGATCTTTAGATATACTTGTGAGTAGATCACGTTGAAGTCTGGGATCTCGGGCACCAAAGGGCTCAAACTCTGGACTTCTGTTGCTGGAAATCTTCCTTACAAGATCCTAAGTAAACCAATGACTGAGCTTTGTGTGTCAAAGGGGGCTCGAGCCAGAATAAAAGTGCTACAAAGCGCCATCCGAGGCGGTCGAGAACAGACACCTCACAATCATTATCTTAGCTTATATTTATGGCAAACTGAATTCAGAATAAAAACTTACCATTCTTATGTCATCCAATAGGGACTTCCCAGAGGTCTTCTGACACTCTTCTCGCTCCTCCTGTGTAACTTGCAGCAAAACCCACAAAGGATGAACTTTCTCTTTAACTGCATTTACCGTGGACAGAAGGGCTTCCTTCTTCAGTTCAAGCTAAAATACACAGCTACAGTAACTAAGCAGGCCCAGTATGAATGTAAGCATGTCAAACCACAGTAGAGGGATCTATCCAGTATATTACTGATACATCATTAGTGGGAGTTAGTTTCCACAAAACACTGTACCGTCATTGAGTACACAGGCTTAGAAGTTGTACCCACAGGATCACAGACAGGCTTCTGCTGGGTATTAGTGTATCTTGACGCCACCAGGAATTCCTAGTGGAGTCAAGATTGACATGGGGTGACGCCCCCTGAACCGGATTGGCTGCACAGCAGCCTGCCACATAGGTCCGGGTAGGGCACTACAAGTGGCCGAAAGAGAGATTCAGCGTGGCCTCATTAAAAGGCAGAGTTCTTTCAGTGATCACCATGGTTTGTTATCAGCCAGAAGGGAGCAGTCATTTATCACTGCGAAGAGGCTATGGAGGACTGTGGCATCAGGAACCTACTGATAAGACGATGCAGCGGAGTATGTGCTGCTGTCACCCAAATCCATAGAAAAGGCCAATAGTGGCAATATGTATAATAACTATAGATCAAACTAGGCATTCTTAGCATTCAATAGTGACGAGAGGGCTTATAAACAGATAAAAAAGCAATAATAACCAATTGTAATTTTCAAATTTAAATTGTGTCCCCAGCTCTAAGAAACATCCAACTTGTTCCCCAACACTTCATATAGAACACAATACATAATGACACCAGCACATCCTCCCCCATCCTCAGCTACCCTCTGGGCCTGGATAAACAGATGGCTGCACGGCTTAAGGCCCATTTAAACGGGACGAGTGTCAGGCAAACGATGCCTGCCCCTCGTCCCCACACATACGAGCTTCGGGCTGCAGCATGGGAGCTAGTATCGTTAGCTCACAGCGGGGCGGCTGGAGATTTGTCTCCTTGCTCTCCCTTGCCTTAACATAGCGGCTGCTCAGTACTGAACGGTTCCCATTTACACCAAACTATAATTTTATGAATCCATCGTTTATGCTGCATCGTTATCGCCATGTTAAGGCAATGGAGAGGGGTGGGGGTGAGGGAGGAGAGAAGTCTCCTGTAGCCGACCAGACCCCCTGCTGGCTGCTCTGGAGGGAGTGTATGCGGAGATGAGTGTCAGCCATCGTTTGCCCGATATTAGTCCTGCATAAATGGGCCTTTACCTGATGCACACTGCATTAGTAGGATTCATTAGCCTAAGGCACTGCATGCTGGTTTGATTGACGAGTACTATGTAAGCAGCATGTAGGGTCATAGGCTACTAATACAGTGTGCTTTAGGTACATGGAGACGCAGTTTGGCCAGCTTTGCCTGTCCAGCCCTGGGCATCACTATTGCCTTGCTACAGTACCATCTGCAGAATCTCATGCAGCAGATATATGCAATGTTTTAGTGCATACATCCACTAAAGATGAGGCAACAGATGCTTGTATGTAAAAACAACAATTAGTGACCCAATTATACAGCTAAAAGCTTGAAATACACTTAGTAAAAAAAAACAAAAAAAAAACCAAGCACCAAATGTCCTTCAGCCAAGCGGTTAGAAATGTCTCAGACAAGCAGGGGAGCCTGCAACGATGGTGTCCTGTCTCTGGATGGTGAACAAAGAAACAGTTGGAGCTGCTGGTGCTTGTCGGATGATCCTCTACTGGTGGTCTGTAGAGGGCGTCCTGAGCCCGGTCACCTTGTGTGCCCTCATCCACTTGTCCCAACACCTACTAACAGGCTAGTCAGATGCTCCTCTCTGCTGGTGGTCTGTAGGGGGTGTCCTGAGCCCAGTCACCTTGTGTGACCCCATCCACTGGTCCCAACACCTCCTAACAGTCTGGTCAGAACGGCCCAGGTGTCGGGCAATTTGTTGATATGACCATCCAGCTAATCGCATTCCAAGAATACGCCCCCTTTTGAACTCGGTTAACTGATAAAAATCTTTGTAGCAGAGGCATCTAGTGGTCAACGGGGTCTACACAAGCAGAAAGAGAGGTCACTGCACACAAGTACTTCTGAGAGCCAAGGGTGGAACTGCTTTTAGGGCCTCAGGTGACAAAACCATTTATCTGATCAAACCACAATTCTCATCATTTGCATATCTGCCTGAGATGGAACTGCATGCCGAGTTCTGCAACAAGATGACAACTCCTAGGTGCTTGTTTTTTGACAAAGTGTATAATGCACTGACCAATTTTGAACAATTAATACATTTAACCTAGTTTAGAAATTAGCAACACCAATAAAACAGACGAGTAAATTTACCAACAAACCTGCTCTTTCAGAATTGTAAGTGCTCTGATATTTTCTGTTGTAAGAAAGAAAGCTTCTTCGTCTTCACAAACGGCATCTTGCTCAAAAGTATTCTCTGGCTGATGCCCAATTTCACCATAATACTGACGGACGTCGGCTCGGAGGGTGGAAAAGACCTCAAGACGCTTTCTCTAGATCACAAAAAAAAAAAAAATACATAAGCTGCAGGCTAAACAGTGTTACCTGGTTTAGAAAACCCATTTTCACATGCACCATTAGGCCCCCTGTCCACAGGCGTTGCGGTATCCTGCGGCGGATCTCCGCCGCGGGAGCTGCCGCCTGGGAGCAGGAACCGCAGGTGGACCTCCACTGTCAGCCTAATCTGAAAGATAGGCTGACCGTGGAGAATCGCAGCAATTCGCAGCATGCTGCGAATAGCCGGCCACGGGCAGAGAATCGCAATGATTCTCTGTTCGTGGACATGGGGCCGGCGCTTTCCATAGCAACGCTATGGAAAGCTTCACCGGTGTGATTCGCCAGCGATTTACTGCCGGCGGAATCACGGCCGTGGACAGGGGGCCTTAGGAAATAGAGGGGATCTGATCCAGGACACTCAGCTGTTAGCCAAATAGTGTCTGAAGTTGCCTGCATTTGTGCATTATACAGACGGCCCACTGGAGACTACACTAGGCTGCATTTCTTTTGCGCTGGCACTCTACAGTAATTAAATACTGCTGTATCGATTCATTTGGTAGTTATAACCCATGAACAGATTAGGAAATCCTAAAATACAAAGGATTATCTAGTCTTCTTTAAAGTGGTTGTCCTATCAATAAAATGACACTCAATGAAACCCCAAATTTTACAAAAAAACAGTTTTCATGACCCCCAAATCATTTTGATTGCAAAAAGTTAAAGATATAAATAATACAAAGTCCTGATAACCTCTGTGGGTGCCCAGAAAGCACAAACACCAACACCCCCAACCCACCCTGCGGCTCATTAGGACATGTTCACAGGTAGCACAAATGCTGCACATTTTCTGCACCATTTGGGGGATATTTTAATAAATCTCAGGCACATGGTATATGACAAATCCACACAGAATCCACAGTGGAATTGACATGTGATGCAGATTTCAAGTCTGCAGCATATCCTAATGCTGTGGCATTTCAGTGTGGATTCCATCAGAGAGGGGGAGGTGTTCAACATCAAAAACCAAATGTTATGTGCGGACCCAATTATCTGTGTGGCCTCAGGCTAAGGGTTATCAGACAACCGTTTAGCTGTTCCCTTTTCTCCTTTTCCCGCCAGCCACAAGTGTTAAGAGCAAGACTTATTAAATCCTTGAATTTTACTGTTCTTAGAATGTAGCCAAGATGACTAACTCATTCGGCTCAGCCTTAGGCCGGGCACAGCAGTGGTATGGATTCTGGCTCTGAGCCCAGCTGTTGACCTTGCGTACCTTTATTTACTGTACTGCAGAGGCTTGTAGGTGGTCATGCCGTGTACTTTTTTTTAGTTTACTTGTATTTCCCGCTTAGCGCTGATGTGGGCACCCGCGGCCCACACACAATGGTTATTGCATATGGCCTGCTGGTCGGCTTCCATTGATATCAATGGAGGCCGTTGTGTAGATTCCTTGGCAAAACAGAGCATGCTGAGATTTTTCTTCTGCTCACGGAATGCACAATTCGTTGAAATTGAAAAAGCGAACATGCATGTCTTAACCCCTTAAGGACCAGACACTCAAGTGATTTTACCTATGCGGTAGTTTTACACTGCCCTATTTTTGCTGCGTTTTTTTTCCTGTGACAGAGCTATTTTTTTAATATATTTCACTGACTATTTTTTAGTTTTATTGGGGGTAAAAGGCTAAAAAAAAGTATTTTTTTTAACATTTATACTTATTTTTTTCTAATTAGTATATTTACACTAAAAGTATGGGAACGGGTTTCCTCATTTTGTTTCGGATGTTTTGATATATATGTATGGTTTGGGATTAAAGTGCACATACAGCGACAGTTTTGGTTGGAGTCTGTTTTGGGTTATTTTCTTTATGTATATAATTGTTTTATTCTGTAATTTATTACTTATTTATGCAATTTTTTTTTAACTGTCGCTCATTATGTCATATAAGACCTCCGGAGGAAATTCACATTTTTTTTTTTATTTGACATTTTCCCACTGTAGCTGGGGCATCTCTAGGAGCTCCAGTTACAGGGGAAAGATCCCCCTGTAGTGACATTAGTCACAGGCAGAGCTGGCCAGGGTCTTCTAGGACCCTGCAGCTCTGCTGTAGCAGGGAATCCCGGCAGTCATGTGACCCCTGGGCTCCCATACTGGAAGAAACACTTCCGCTTTCACTTTTTAGTAAATATCACTCATTGAGCAATGTGTACTAAACAAATGATGAGGCAGAAAGGGTTGAAACTCACTTCTCCCTCCTCCTCCATGTTATCAGCTGTGACTAAGAGCTGGCAACCCATCCTGCTTCTGATTAATTTCAGAAGCAGGAGGCTTTAATTCCCGCCGTAAATTTACAGCACTTGGTCCTTAACAGGTAAATGCCAGCATTTTAGCACAGATAATACATGCAGACGGCAATTGTGGAATCTGCAATATAAATCTGCCCTTGTGAGCCCAGCCTTATGAGTTACCTTTTCTTCTGTCTGGACTTGGATGTGCTGCTTGAGTTCTTCCATTTGCTTAAGACTGGGGATGCTTCCAGATGGAATATAATAAGGAGTAACACAGAGGTCAGTACAAAGAGCCAGGTCTTCTTCCTGTAGTCTCTTTAGTTCTTCTAGTCGGTCACTCTTCTGTTTTGTAAGAAATTCTAATCTTACTCTCAAGTCCTTCTCAGTTTGAAGGATAGTTGCATTTTCATCCAGCTGCAAAATCATAATGAAAGTCACTCAAAAGGCAAACTTATGTTAGAAGACAAAAAAAAAAAGAGACACATAATTACAGGTATAAGTTGCAGGAACCCCTGCCCATAAATAGCCTATGGGTAATCTTCAGTTGATATGGTAACAGACAGTAATGTATGGAGACTAGCATCACTACAGACACAGCATACCCTTCTATCAGCAATAGTGACTCATCAGGGATATTCTTACCATACACCATGAAGTACAGCACGAGTGACTGGGATGCATCTGTTCTGTCCACATACAGAGGCAGCGAGTCTCCTGGCAGACTATATACTATATACACAATTACATTGCGTATGGGCGACATTACATACGCAATGCCACTTTGAGACAAAGAATTTAAAAAAAAACAAAAAAAAAACAAGGACACAAGTCACACTGCGCATGACATCATGCACGAGATTCATGGTCATGCGCAGTGAACATACGCTGCCATACGTGGCAATAGCGGGCTCCCAAAGTGGTAAAACGCTGATACACGCAGCATTATGCATGCGGCTGTGTGAAAGTCCTTAATCTGCAAATATTTAACATTCAATCAGGATGAAGACTGTATTTGTATAGAAACCACAAAAAAAAATGTCACTCCTGCTGTGCGCATTACCTTGACTGGTGCTGAAGGTGGTAATGCTCCCCACCTGCTGTGAATCAAGTCTTGTCTTCCAGAAGACTGTCTTTCACTAGTGGATTTCCACAGCACTGATTAAGGGGATTACCTGAGACTTTAAAACCAACAGCCTATTGTTTGGATAGGCCATTAGTATCAGGTCATGGGCGTCTGACTGGCAGCACTGCTGAAAGCCAGCTGTTTATGGGGCCGGGCACTCTGCACCCCCTTCATTTACCAGGTACAGCGTAGTATTTCTATTAAAGGCTGTGCTTTCTATTACAATTCACTACGGCTTCGTCCCATTAATGAAACTGAGCTGTAACAGGCATAAGGCACCATTGTCCACGGCTGTATGGGTAAAATGCTGCGGATCTCCCCACAACGGTTTACCGCTTTTGTAAACACAGCGTCTGCCAGCAGAGACCGTGTATTGCGCATGCCCATGCATCACACGCACACGGTCATGTGAAATGTGACTTAAATTTGTATGAAATCGATGCAATGTATTGCGAATGGACAGCGTTGCATACACTGACTATGCAAATGTATAGGGTACACAGAGATAGAGAATGCTACAGCCTATTTCTTATGCGTATCTACACGCACATGGGCATGGATCAATCGATTCAGTTTATCGATTTCATTCACCATACACCCATGCAATGCATGCGTAATTCGCGGTGGAAAAAAAAAAAAAAAAAAAAAAACACCTGTAGACATAAGCTTTAACAGCAACTAAAAGCGCAGAGCTGTAGACAATGGAAATAATACTTTCTAGAGAGCCGCTGCCCCTTTACAAAGCTGTACGAGTTTGGAAACATGATTTCAGGCTCTTGGTACTACATTTTGCAATCCACTTCTCACCTTATAGTCCTCAATGGATAAATCACGGCACAGATCTTTCATTTGCTTTTTGCAGAAGTCAATACTTTTTTCAATTCTGCCTTTCATTTCCCTTTCCTCACGTATCATACGGTTAAACAATTCCTACAAAAGAGAAACAATTAAGAAAATACAAGGAATGAGCCTTAAAGAATATTAGGGAAGACAATGAAAGGAAAAAAAAAAAATAGCAATCTGTATTAGATTCTTAAGGAGACACTCCAGTCCTGGGACAAAGTTTGGTAATGCTACCAAGCGCTCTGGTAGTTTTGCCATGATCTGCCAGGGGCCCCCTCGCTGCTCCATGATGGCCACACTGTATGTTGTCACAGGTACTCTGTGTTTCTAAGGCTGGCTGTCTACGGACGGGTTGTCATTGCGAGATCCGCAGCGATAAATCACCCGTAGACCTTGTATGACCCGCTTTCCATAGGCCAACTATGGAAGGCGCATCCCGACGTCCACGAGCAGAGAATCTTAGCGATTTTCCAAGGTAAGCCCATTAATTAGATGTCAGTTCTCCCCCCTGCTCCTCGGCGGAAAAATATCGCTAGCGATACTCCGCCTTGGCTGTGGACAGGCAGCCTAAGGAAGGGGGGCATCTGCATGAAGACCCTTGAAACACATAGTTGCAGTTTGGAAACATTCTAGTAACCTCGGACTGTTAATTGGTCCAGTTCTAGTGTCAGGGGGTGGGATTGTGCCCCAGAGACGCAAGTAAATTTTCTATGGAGAATTCTAAATTTACATGGCAGTATCGAATGAGCGTCCATCTTCACACTTGTGTGTATATTTTTATTTGTGTCGCTTGGACGTGGCTGCACTTAATGTTTAATGCAGATTCTAGTGAATAGAGTGTATGATACAAGTTCCTGTTATACACCACCAGATGGCGTCACACACTTTGGGTATAGCAACCTATAGTTATAGGTTTATCCTGCTCCTGTGATACCACAGCATTAGGACTCATGTCCACGGGCATAATTGCAGAATCTGTGCATCTCAGCTACATGGATGATCCGCAGTTCAATATGAATATAGACTATCATTGGGCATCTGCAGGTATTTAAATACCTGCAATACCATTTTTTCCCAGCATGCAAATCGCATGATGGGGAAAAAAACCCCCACTTTTCTGCAGATTCTGCAGGGATGGCTTCCATTGAAGTCAATGGAAGCTGTCTGATCTGTGGCACACCCTATGGATGTGCCGCGGATCCGTGGGAAAGCAGGAGATTTAAAACAAACAATAGGCATGGTGCATGGGCACAGCACGACGGCTGGCGTGTGGAGCGCGTCCACCCTGCAGAAGAAGATCTGTCCATGAAGGAGAAGACCCGCACAACAGCTGGACAGGCAAGTTTTTTGCCTCATGGCTACAGGCACAGCTGGAATCTGCTGTGGGATTCTGCACTGAGAATCTGTGCGTGCCCGTGGGCATGAGGCCTTAGTGCCTCACTTTCTAAGTGCGTTTCCTACGTAGTGCATCACAAGCCGCTGATCTGTTGGCAGTGCTCACGTGAGCAACACTAATCAATCCAAAAGCAGCACCAAGTACCTACAAGTACATAGGCACCAAGGGAAAGGGAAGTATTGCAGCCATCTTGGAAGACCAGAGAGGGGGATGTAGAACACAGCAGATCTGTGGCAGAAAAAAAATGGGGTACCTGTAATATTACAACCCCTCTCTGGGGACAAATTTGCACCAAGGGCATTTGTTCTCTTTAAACTAGGTTTGTAAAACTGCGATATTGATGACCTTGCCTTAGGAAAGGCCATAAATATCTGATTAGTGGGGGGGTTTGACACTCAGCGCCCCACCAAATCAACTGATTGAAGGGGCCATGGAACTACAGCAGTCATATTCCCTGCCTTGTTTACTAGGCCCAATACCATGTGTTTTATATTGGCTGTGCTTTATAATACAGTAGCCCAATCCTACTTAAGTGCATAGAACTGCTACAAAACACATGGCACTAGGTCTGGCCAACAATAAGGCCCAATGTCCACAGGCGGATTTGAACTGTTGGGAGTTCTGCAAATCAAGCCGCCCATACAGAAGCATCGGCGTCCCCACTGGAATTAACCCCTTGAGTGGCACGCCCGGAAAATTTCCGGGACGAGCTCCACTGCTCATAGCAACATAGCCCGGAAGATTTCCGGGCTATGTATCACTATGGGAGCTGCAGAGCACAATGCCACAATCTGTGGCAGTGTGCTCTGCCTGCACAGACCCACAGAGAACAAAGCAAGGGCTTTGAAAAACCAGCAGAAGATATTGCCGATCTGCCGGCAATCTCCTGCTTTGTTTACAGGTTGCCATAGAGACCATCGGCTTGTCAGAAGCAAGCCGATGGTCTCTGTGGCAGGGAGAGCTTGGTGCTTGGCTGTCAGAGGACAGCTAGGTACCAGCTCTTACAGCAGAGATCAGAGAAAACCTCCGATCTCTGCTGTGTTAACCCTTTACATGCTGCAGTCTGTGACTGCAGCATGCAAAGGGCTGTCACTGCAGCATGTAAAGGGCTGTCACCATTGGACCCCCGGAATGTGATCCGGGGTCCTGATGGGTCCCTGTGGAAGTCCCCTAAAGGGACAAAAAAAAAAAAAAAGTTACAAAATTATAAAAAAAAAATAAAAAAAAAGACTTGTCTCCCTTTACTTTGTAAAAAAAATCAATACAATCACACATGTGGTATCCATGCGTCGTAATGACCCAGAGAAGGACGTTAATGCATTATTTAACCCCTTAATGACATGGCCCCTTTTTTTCTTTTTTCCCCCATTTCTTTTTTTTCCTCCCCCCTGTTTAAAAAAATCACAACTTGTCCCACAAAAAACAAGCCCTCATATGGCCATGTCAATGGAAAAATGAAAAAGTTATGGCTCTTGAGACGCAACTGCAAAACTAGTTGAAATTCAATGATTAGACCATTTTAAAAAACCTGCCCTGGTGGGCAAGACAGGGTGGTAGGAAACCCGCCACTCAAGGGGTTAAAGCATGCATTTATTTTGCGTACCTTTTGGTCTGGAAAACAAAATCGCAGCACGCTTTATTTCACTGCAGTTCCCACACTGACAGCTTCCATTAAAGTCAATGGAAGCCATCTGATACGTGGCCTGCCCGCAGCTGACACTACGGACGGGCTGTGGATACAACAGGAAAGCAGATTTTTTTAAAAATGTAAAAAAAATCTGTACTGCGTATATTTGACGGTGAGCCGCTAGGACCATGCACTGCACAGCGAACCCGGAAGTAGCGAGGTCCACGCAGACACTGCCTGCAAGACACAAGTATGCAGGGGGGATTCCTTGCAGAATGTCACACATGGAATCCGACTCACCTGTGTATATGAGGCCTAAAGGAGTAGCAACTGTCGCTGGAGCACTTGGCCCCTTCAGTCAGTTAGCTGGTGGGGATAATTGTCCCTGAAAACCCCTTTAAACAAAGTTTGAAAAGAGTTAAAACGTATAGCCTCCCATGCTTCTGGTTTACAGCATTTAAATAGTATTAATAGAAAAGCATGCGAGTGAAAACTTCGTGGTCCATTTGTCAGCGTTTCTGGACTGATAAGAACTTCCTGGATGGACTGGTCACTATGGATGAGACCTGGATTTATTTGTATGACCCTGAAACCAAGGAGCAGTCAGAGAGTGGAGGCACAGTGGTTCTCAGCCACTAAGGTGATGGCGTCTGTGTCCTGGGATAAGGAGGGCTGCTGCTAGTGGACGACCTTCACAATGGTTCCACCATCAATGCAAGGGATTACATTGAACTTTTGGACTAATTGAAGGCAGCTCTGAAAATGCGGCAAGCTGTCCAAAGGAGTCTTGGTCCTGCAAGAATACGCCTCCGCTCACACTGCACAAGCGACCACAGCAAAACTGGTGGAGCTAGGCTTCCAGCTGGTTGACCACCCACCTTATTCACCAGATCTAGCTCCCTCCGACTATCATCTGTTTCCAAACCTGAAGACAGACCTCAAGGGGACCAAATTTCACCCCACTTCTGATGCCATGGCTGCTACGGATGACTGGTGTGAGGCACAACCGAAATCCTTTTTGCAAGGCTTACAGAACTTGTAATACTGATGTAAGAAGTGTGTTGGGATCAGTGGGGAGTATGTGGAGTAAATGGAAAGTCAGACTTATCAGCAGCCCCTCATATTATATGAGTTCTGTCCGATACCGATACGAATGGAGCACACACGTGTTAACGCATTGATTTCAATCTGTTTATTCACAAGTGATTTTTCTCCTGCAACAATATTTTTTAATGCTGGATATGGTATTTTTGAGACTAGCTTCTCGTCCCAATATAGTGTTCGCCCGTGTTAATGTAGCCTTAGGCCTCATGTCCACGGGGAAAATCAGATCCGCTGCAGATTCTACATGTAGAATCTGCAGCGGGTCCCTCCTGCCCCGCGGACATGAGCGCCGAAAATGCAAATAAATCAGAATAAACTTACCTCCGATCCGCTCCGTTTCTTCTCTTCGCTGCGGCGTCATCTTCTCTCGTCGCGGCCGGATCTTCATTCTTCGGCTCGGCGGATGTGGACGATGACGTCGGTGACGTGCCCCGCGCATGCGCCGGGCCGAAGCAAAATGATCCGGCCGCGGCTGAGAGCAGATGGCGCCGCGGAGAAGAGAAGAACCGGAGCGGGTGAGTAAAATATGATTTTTGTGTCCCGCGGATCCGGACGGCTTCCATAGGCTTCAATAGAAGCCTGCGGGAGCCGTCCCCGCGGGAGACCCGCATGAAAATGGAGCATGGTCCAGATTTTTCCATGCTCCATTTTTTTTAAAATCACTTTTATTGACGATCCGCGGGTATTTATGTACCCGCGGGTGGTCAATGCATCCCTATGGGGTGCGGATCCGCATGCAGGAAATCCGCTGCGGATCCTAAATCCTATTTTCCCCGTGGACATGAGCCCTTAGGCATTACGCTAGATCCACAGAGAAGCTCATCATCAAGCCAGAAGGGGCTGTCTATATTATATGAAGACAAGACAGTAGAAGCCACTCACCTCAATGTGCTTCTTCACTTCTTCAATCCTCTGCAAACGCATCTCCTCTTTGATACCTAGCCCATCCCAAATGTCTACAAGAGTTGCTAGGGCTTGGTTTGTGCTGGAGATTACAGAGGAAGCCAAAACCTCACTGTAGTGTGGAGAAAAAAAAAGTAGTATTTTAGGAGCAAAACTAAATATATTCAATAAAAGAAACTCAATACGGTAAGTGTCATAATGAGGAAATAAGCAATTTACAGAAGACCTGACACTGGATCAAGTGATCCAATGCATCGCCACCCACCGAGAGTCAGTGATGGGGACAACCCACTAGACACTTCAAGAGTGCCAGAAGAGGGATGTGAGAAGAGGCAGTTGGGGTGAAGGGAGGAGGGGAGCATGAGGCGGCAAAAATTGAGTCTAGTCAGCGTAGCCACAGCTGTGAGCTATGGAGCGAGCCTGCCGACTTCATCCAGTCACTGGTCCTCCTGCTGCAGCTTAGAATAGGAATGGAGCATTTCATCAGAATCCGGCCCCACATGTATACAGTATAAGGCCGGCTGCACACGAGCGTGACGGGCTCCGCCGCGGAATATTCCGCGGCGAAGCCCGTCACGGCGTCCCCCAGAGACCCCATACTTACCAGCGTATCTGGCGTTTTCGCTCCTGCATGACGCTTCTCCGCCCACCGCGTCACATGACGCGGCCGGCCGCGTCATATGACGCGCCGGCCGCGTCATATGACACGGCGGCGGTAGGTGGGGAAGTGTTTTCACGCCATCTTCGGCTGTGTTACAGCGGGAGATAGCGTGAACGGACGGCTTCCATTGACTGCAATGGAAGCCGTCAGCGCGTACACCCGCGGCAAATAGAGCATGCTGCGGGTGAGGACGGGAGATTTCACGGTGCGGAATTCCGCGGTGGAATTCCGCACTGTGCCCTGAGCTATTAGGTTCAATAGAACCTAATAGCTGCAGGCAACGCAGCGGATTTTCGCCGCGAATTACGCGGCGGAAATCCGTTCGTGGGAAGGAGGCCTAAAGGAGCTTAACATACAAGCAAGGGAACCCTTTTTAATCCATTCCTCACGCAGACATTTGCCAAAATGCGTTTCTCAGCAGCGTTGTCATGCATTTTTGACAACGTTTTGCTGTGCTGAAAGTGCAGCCAAGGATGCTGAAAAAAGAAAAAATAGAATAAAAAAAACCAAAAAAAAAACCACTCACCTAGCTGGTGCTGTCCGGGTCCCAGCCGCTGCTCTCCGGAGCTCCCGACTCTCGTCAACGCCAACAGAGGATCTTTTGCTAGTGACAGGGTTTGAAGACCACACTTCCAGCAAGAGATTGCTCTGATTGGCTGAGTCCGCTGAGTGTCAGTAGGCTCAGCCAATCACAGCTAGTGCTGGATGCACCAATCACAGCCATTCAATGGCTATGATTGGTCCCTGAGAGCTGGATGCACCAATCAGAGCAATCTCTCACGGGGAGGCAGGGATTTCAATTCTCGTCACTATCAATAGATGTTTTGTCGGCTCTAGAGAACGCCGGCCGGGACCCTGGCAGTGCCTGCTAAGTGAGTATTCCTTTTATTTTTAGGTATTGCAGCTAGCGCTTGCGTTTGGGGCTACTAAAAACGTGGTACAAAGTTGTGCCGTGTTTTCAGCAGCGCTGAGACCGCTGCCAATTCATCTCAATGGGTGATGCAGGGCTGAAAGAGGCCAAAGATAGAACGTAGATCGCTGTCAAAGTGCAACATTGTAGACGCTGCGTTTTGACACTTGTGTGCACAACTACATTGAGATGAATAGGAGCATTGTACAGCATTTAGGGCAGCGCTAAACGCTGTACAAAAACATCTGTGAGGGAGGCCTTAAAGGGGTTGTCCCGCGAAAGCAAGTGGGGGTATACACTTCTGTATGGCCATATTAATGCACTTTGTAATATACATCGTGCATTAATTATGAGCCATACAGAAGTTATTCACTTACCTGCTCCGTTGCTGGCGTCCCCGTCGCCATGGTGCCGTCTAATTTCAGCGTCTAATCGCCCGATTAGACGCGCTTGCGCAGTCCGGTCTTCTCCCTGGTGAATGGGGCCTCTCGTGCCGGAGAGCTGGTCCTCGTAGCTCCGCCCCATCACGTGTGCCAATTCCAGCCAATCAGGAGGCTGGAATTGGCAATGGACCGCACAGAGCCCACGGTGCACCATGGGAGAAGACCCGCGGTGCATCGTCGGTGAAGATCCCGGCGGCCATCTTGCTAAGGTAAGGAAGAAGTCGCCGCAGCGCGGGGATTCGGGTAAGTACTAAACGTTTTTGTTTTTTTTTTAAACACATGCATTGGGTTTGTCTCACGCCGAACGGGGGGCCTATTGAAAAAAAAAAAAAAACGTTGCGGCGCGGGACAACCCCTTTAAGGCTAAAGGACGCACATACACACCTTCTGGCGGCAGGATTTGTGTGAAGCAGCAGGGCCCTTTAAATGCAGTGAAGTCTGACTGCCATTTAAATGTCCCGATCAGTGCAGTTTGGTTGTCATGGCAGCCCAGGGCCTTCTAAAGGCCCACAGGGCTATTATGAATTACTACCCATCAAGGTGTGTTTGTGGTACGTCTTGATGCACTGCTTGTCAGACTATAGTATAATGCAATACCATGTTATTGCATCGGACTATATGAGCGATCAAGTGATCATGAGTTCAAGTAACTTTAGGGAACGCTGGGATGTGGTGGGTGTTATGAAAGGCTAGAGCACATGGGCTTCCGGAAATACCTCATGTGACCCGAGTGTCAACACCAGCCCAATCTGGTAGGGATCACTGAGGTCACGCTGGACAAGGTTAATGGTCATGTGACCAGGTCAAGTTGGGTATTGTTTAACTTCACTTGACTAACTAGTTGATATTTAACAATACTGCTCATTTCTCCCTTCAGTGTCAGCAATGCCCCAATTTGGTGCGATTTGGTCAAATTTTGTATTTAGGCCCCCCACCCCATATCACATCCTGTATCCAAGCTAGAGGTGATACAACAGGGTACTAGAGCCTCCATGCCCGCCCGTATCACATCTTGTATCCAAGCTAGAGGCGGCCCAACAGGGTACTAGAGCCTCCATGCCCACCCGTATCACATCTTGTATCCAAGCTAGAGGCGGTACAACAGGATACTAGAGCCTCCATGCCTGCCCGTATCACATCTTGTATCCAAGCTAGAGGCGGTACAACAGGATACTAGAGCCTCCATGCCCGCCCGTATCACATCTTGTATCCAAGCTAGAGGCGGTACAACAGGGTACTAGAGCCTCCATGCCTGCCCGTATCACATCTTGTATCCAAGCTAGAGGTGTACAACAGGGTACTAGAGCCTCCATGGCCGCCTGTATCACATCTGGTATCCAAGCTAGAGGCGGTACAACAGGGTACTAGAGCCTCCATGGCCGCCTGTATCACATCCTGTATCCAAGCTAGAGGTGGTACAACAGGGTACTAGAGCCTCCATGCCCACCCGTATCACATCTGGTATCCAAGCTAGAGGCGGTACAACAGGGTACTAGAGCCTCCATGGCCGCCTGTATCACATCCTGTATCCAAGCTAGAGGTGGTACAACAGGGTGCTAGAGCCTCCATGCCCACCCGTATCACATCTGGTATCCAAGCTAGAGGCGGTACAACAGGGTACTAGAGCCTCCATGCCCACCCGTATCACATCTGGTATCCAAGCTAGAGGCGGTACAACAGGGTACTAGAGCCTCCATGGCCGCCTGTATCACATCCTGTATCCAAGCTAGAGGTGGTACAACAGGGTACTAGAGCCTCCATGCCCGCCCGTATCACATCTGGTATCCAAGCTAGAGGCATCCCAACAGGGTACTAGAGCCTCCATGCCTGCTCGTATCACATCTTGTATCCAAGCTAGAGGCAGTACAACAGGGTACTAGAGCTACCATGCCCAACCGTATCACATCTTGTATACAAGCTAGAGGCAGTACAACAGGGTACTGGCGCCTCCATGCCCGCCCGTATCACATCTGGTATCCAAGCTAGAGGCATCCCAACAGGGTACTAGAGCCTCCATGCCTGCTCGTATCACATCTTGTATCCAAGCTAGAGGCAGTACAACAGGGTACTAGAGCCTCCATGCCCGCCCGTATCACATCTTGTATCCAAGCTAGAGGCAGTATAACAGGGTACTAGAGCCTCCATGCCCGCCCGTATCACATCTTGTATCCAAGCTAGAGGCAGTATAACAGGGTACTAGAGCCTCCATGCCCCCGTACAGCACGGTCTGGGTATAGCCAGTATTCCCTCGCGCACACCGACAGCTCCCTACGCCCCTCCCCCCGCGCCTGTCACGGCTCCCGGTACCCCCTGTGTACACACCGCTGGACGGGGAGCCCCGTGCCCACCAGTGCCGGCAGGTACCGGCTGCCGTACAGTCTCACCTCTTCCTCGCGAACCGCGCCATGCTCACGTACACAGCGGCGGCGCTCTGCGCGCGACAGGATAACGGTCAGCAGCCGCGCAGACGGAGATTTCAAACGTCACTCCAGTGTCTGAGCGACGAATCTGATTGGAGGAGCACAGGAAAGGCGGGAACCACACGAGCTGCTGTCACGTGACAGTAGTGTTTTCAGGAAGGAGTTAGGCGAGTGACGTCACGGGGCGCAGCCGTTGCCATGGAGTCCTCAGGCGCTTTTATCATACGGGGCATGCTGAGACCTGTGGTCCACCATATATATATATACATATATATATATATATATATATATATATATATATGTACAGAGGTGTGCTGCTATTAGCTGTACATTCTATAAGCCACAGGGAAAGATTCAGCGGGTGACTGTTGGGCGGCTTCACACGGGCGTATTTGTATGCGCGATACGCAGTGAATGGAAGCCATAGATTTGAATGGATTCGTTCGCGGACGCGTATTTTTCACGCGTTTTACTCTTTTGGGTATTTGTGCACAAAAGCCCCATTAGACATTAACGTGAATGCGAGGGAAATACACTAGGAGATCCGTGAAATGCGCCATTTACGGTAAAATATAGCGATGCTGCGTAAAAAAGGGACGTTCCACAAGAACACGGCGCTCAGGCCTGCGCAAATGTATCAGCGCAGCTGATTGTGAGTCAAGGTCTGCACTCACGGTACATATTTTGACTCTCTTTTGCGGAAATACTGCAGCATTTCCGCACCGTGTAAACAATACCGTAAGGCCGGTTTTACACGGCCAGGAAAATAGCGCAAGATTTGTGCTTTGCGAGACGTTCAAATCCTGAGCGAGTGTGAACCCCTTCTTATGAATGCGGTCATACACACGAGCGACTTATTCCTGCATCGCGCTGCGAGAAAAATCGCGGCGTGCTGTGACTTTTCGCGTTCCAATCTGGATGCGGGAGCTCACGGCGGACCCTGGCCGCCGCCCCCAAGTGCCCACTATTTCGGTATTGCGGATGACCGCAGACGCTCGCCGTCAGTCATGCGCAGGACACTTTTTTTTTTTTTAAATATTGTTTTTTTCCTGCGCCGTCGCTTAGCGATGATGCGGGGACCAGCGGGCGAGCCGCAATATTAATTACAGACGGGCTGCGGGTCAGGCGGCTTCCATTGTCTTTGGATTCCGCGCAAAAATAGAACATGCTGCGATTGTAAATCCGCTCGTGGAAATCGCCATCTGCTCATGTGAGCTGCGAGTACTCTGTTTTTTTCAGTGGGTGCGGAATACCGCAAATTGTCCGCGTGGGTGACGATCACGGATTACGCAAATCAAATCCGGTCGTATGGAGGCGGCCTAAGAAGAGGTGGGTTCTGCGGCAGAAACGGAGATACAATTCGCGCCGCACGTCCGTTTCCGCATGGGTTGTGCGGTTTATTTCCGCAGCTTGTGGACAAGATCCTCTACATCCAATCCACTTGGCTGCTACTGTGAATGCCACGGAATTTCCCCCCCTTGTGGATAGGTTCTCCAGGCAGCGCCCACTGGGGTTGGAGCGGAAGCAGCTGCTCTGACCCTGTGTAGTGGCCAGCGCTTGTAATTGCAGGCGCAGCTCTCATAGAAATCAATAGGAGCTGGTAATTGCAGGCTGATTTCAATGGGAGCTGCACGTGCAGTTACAAGCATCGGCCACTACATAGGGTCGGAGCTGTTGCTTCTGCTCCAACCCCGGTGGATGCTGCCTGGAAAACCCTTTTAGTGTCGGTTAAGTGATTCCCAGCCACAGCACCCCTGGTGGACTCTCACGATACAACAGGATATACCGCGCCCGCCTGGTTGGGAATTGCCGGTCTATTCAGACAATAGTTGTCCCATGTAAACTATTCTCCCATCTATATCCCCCCGCATTGCAGCGTGTCCGCGCCTGTGCGATGGCCGTCTGTACTATCTCTGTAGCCCCCGTAATGCAGAATGGACCCTCACATATCCTGCCTCCAGCTTTGTGAGTTGCCTGCTGTCCCCCACCCCTATACATCCCACCACCTCTGTATACAGGACCCTCATCCTGTGTATATATAGTGCTGTGCAGACTTGGAGCAAACCACTGCAGAAGGCGGGGGGACCTTGCTGTATTCCTGCCCTGTTATTGGCTGCATGCTCTGCGCTGCATTGACTCCCCCCCGTGACTAACCTAGGAAGTGACTCCTCAGACCTGCAGCATGGGCAGCTCATGCTGTCACGGGGTTTGCAGGCGACTTCCAGTGAACTGGATTATGTACGGTCACAGGATATGAGTTTATTGCATTTTATTCTGGCCGTGGGCCTAATGCCCGGCGTGGTGCCTGCTGGCCACGTCATTAATGTAGACCCCACAAAGGCTAGACAGGAAATGAAACTTTTCTGGAAAAGTACAGGATTGTGGTAAGTGCTAAATACGCTGCGCCGTGTGCGCTTCTTGTGATACCTGGAGCGCTGAAAGAGTTAATAAAATCCCTGATCGCAAAAAAAAAAAAAAATCCGCAGCATGCTTTACTTCTGTGGGCATTTGTACACTGAGGGTTCCCATAGAAGTCAATGGAATGTGCGCTCAATACGCAAGAAGATGCACAATTCAGCTCGAAAAGGCATATATCCGGGGCTCAGATGGATTAGCCCTTTAAGTCGGGGCGTCTTCATGTCCAGCGTGCAAATAAATGTACACCGTGAGCAAAAAACGTACAATAAAATATGCCGACGTGCACAAAAAAGCCTCGTTCATAGTGCAACAAAGTTGCGCTAAGGTGTACACAAATGTGCATATGTTCGTGTGAAAGCTGCCTTATGGAGTAAAGTTAGCGGGGCTGACACATAGCTGCATCCGCCTCCCCGCTGACTATATCGTCACTTTCCTTTCTTGATAGTTGTAGTATAGTTAGCGGGGCTGGCACATGGTTGCATTCGCCGCCCCGCTGACAATATCGTCACTTTGCTTTTCTTGATAGTTGGAGTAAAGTTAGCGGGGCTGGCACATAGCTGCATCCGTCTCCCCACTGACTATATTGTCACTTTGTTTTTCTTGATAGTTGGAGTATAGTTAGCGGGGCTGGCACATAGCTGCATCCGCCTCCCCGCTGACAATATCGTCACTTTGCTTTTCTTGATAGTTGGAGTATAGTTAGCGGGGCTAGCACATAGCTGCATCCGTCTCCCCGCTGACTATATCGTCACTTTGCTTTTCTTGATAGTTGTAGTAAAGTTAGCGGGGCTGGCACATAGCTCTGCATCCGGCACCCCGCTGACAATATCGTCACTTTCCTTTCTTGATAGTTGTAGTAAAGTTAGCGGGGCTAGCACATAGCTGCATCCGTCTCCCCACTGACTATATTGTCACTTTGTTTTTCTTGATAGTTGGAGTATAGTTAGCGGGGCTGGCACATAGTTGCATTCGCCGCCCCGCTGACAATATCGTCACTTTCCTTTCTTGATAGTTGGAGTAAAGTTAGCGGTGTTAGCAAATAGCTGCATCCGTCTCCCCGCTGACTATATCGTCACTTTCTTTTCTTGATAGTTGGAGTAAAGTTAGCGGGGCTGGCACATGGTTGCATTCGCCGCCCCGCTGACAATATCGTCACTTTCCTTTCTTGATAGTTGCAGTAAAGTTAACGGGCACATAGCTGCATCCGCCGCCCCGCTGACAATATCGTCACTTTCCTTTCTTGATAGTTGCAGTAAATTTACCGGGGCTAGCACATAGCTGCATCCGTCTCCCCGCTGACAATATCGTCACTTTCCTTTCTTGATAGTTGGAGTAAAGTTAGCGGGGCTGGCACATAGCTGCATCCGTCTCCCCGCTGACTATATCGTCACTTTCCTTTCTTGATAGTTGGAGTAAAGTTAGCGGGGCTGACACATAGCTGCATCCGTCTCCCTGCTGACTATATCGTCACTTTCCTTTCTTGATAGTTGCAGTAAAGTTAGCGGGGCTGGCACATAGCTGCATCCATCTCCCCGCTGACTTTATTGTCACTTTGTTTTTTTTGATAGTTTGAGTATAGTTAGCGGGGCTGGCACATAGTTGCATTCGCCGCCCCGCTGACTATATCGTCACTTTCCTTTCTTGATAGTTGGAGTATAGTTAGCGGGGCTGGCACATAGTTGCATTCGCCGCCCCGCTGACTATATCGTCACTTTCCTTTCTTGATAGTTGGAGTATAGTTAGCGGGCTGGCACATAGCTGCATCCGTCTCCCCGCTGACTATATCGTCACTTTGCTTTTCTTGATAGTTGCAGTATAGTTAGTGGGGCTGGCACATGGTTGCATTCGCCACCCCGCTGACAATATCGTCACTTTCCTTTCTTGATAGTTGCAGTAAAGTTAACGGGCACATAGCTACATCCGCCGCCCCGCTGACAATATCGTCACTTTCCTTTCTTGATAGTTGCAGTAAAGTTAACGGGCACATAGCTGCATCTGCCGCCCCGCCTGCAATATCGTCACTTTCCTTTCTTGATAGTTGGAGTAAAGTTAGCGGGGCTGGCACATAGCTGCATCCGTCTCCCCGCTGACTATATTGTCACTTTGTTTTTCTTGATAGTTGGAGTATAGTTAGCGGGGCTGACACATAGCTGCATCCGCCCCCCCGCTGACAATATCGTCACTTTCCTTTCTTGATAGTTGCAGTAAAGTTAACGGGCACATAGCTGCATCCGCCGCCCCGCTGACAATATCGTCACTTTCCTATCTTGATAGTTGGAGTAAAGTTAGCGGGGCTTTCACATAGCTGCTTCCGCCGCCCGCTGACAATATCATCACTTTGCTTTTCTTGATAGTTGGAGTAAAGTTAGCGGGGCTGACACATAGCTGCATCCGCCGCCCCGCTGACAATATCGTCACTTTCCTTTCTTGATAGTTGGAGTAAAGTTAGCGGGGCTGGCACATAGTTGCATTCGCCGCCCCGCTGACAATATCGTCACTTTCCTTTCTTGATAGTTGCAGTAAAGTTAACGGGCACATAGCTGCATCTGCCGCCCCGCTGACAATATCGTCACTTTCCTTTCTTGATAGTTGCAGTAAAGTTAACGGGCACATAGCTGCATCTGCCGCCCCGCCTGCAATATCGTCACTTTCCTTTCTTGATAGTTGGAGTAAAGTTAGCGGGGCTGGCACATAGCTGCATCCGTCTCCCCGCTGACTATATTGTCACTTTGTTTTTCTTGATAGTTGGAGTATAGTTAGCGGGGCTGACACATAGCTGCATCCGCCCCCCCGCTGACAATATCGTCACTTTCCTTTCTTGATAGTTGCAGTAAAGTTAACGGGCACATAGCTGCATCCGCCGCCCCGCTGACAATATCGTCACTTTCCTATCTTGATAGTTGGAGTAAAGTTAGCGGGGCTTTCACATAGCTGCTTCCGCCGCCCGCTGACAATATCATCACTTTGCTTTTCTTGATAGTTGGAGTAAAGTTAGCGGGGCTGACACATAGCTGCATCCGCCGCCCCGCTGACAATATCGTCACTTTCCTTTCTTGATAGTTGGAGTAAAGTTAGCGGGGCTGGCACATAGTTGCATTCGCCGCCCCGCTGACAATATCGTCACTTTCCTTTCTTGATAGTTGCAGTAAAGTTAACGGGCACATAGCTGCATCTGCCGCCCCGCTGACAATATCGTCACTTTCCTTTCTTGATAGTTGGAGTAAAGTTAGCGGGGCTGGCACATAGCTGCATCCGTCTCCCCGCTGACTATATTGTCACTTTGTTTTTCTTGATAGTTGGAGTATAGTTAGCAGGGCTGGCACATAGTTGCATTCGCCGCCCCACTAACAATATCGTCACTTTCCTTTCTTGATAGTTGCAGTAAAGTTAACGGGCACATAGCTGCATCCGCCGCCCCGCTGACAATATCGTCACTTTCCTTTCTTGATAGTCGGAGTAAAGTTAGCGGGGCTGGCACATAGCTGCTTCCGCCGCCCCGCTGACAATATCATCACTTTGCTTTTCTTGATAGTTGGAGTAGAGTTAGCGGGGCTGACACATAGCTGCATCCGTCTCCCCGCTGACTATATAGTCACTTTGCTTTTCTTGATACTTGGAGTAAAGTTAGCCGGGCTAGCACATAGCTTCATCCGCCTCCCCGCTGACTATATCGTCACTTTGCTTTTCTTGATAGTTGGAGTAAAGTTAGCGGGGCTGGCACATAGCTGCATCCGTCTCCCCGCTGACTATATCGTCACTTTCCTTTCTTGATAGTTGCAGTAAAGTTAGCGGGGCTGGCACATAGCTGCATTCGCCCCCCGTAGACTCTTTTGTCACGTCCCTTTCTTGATACGTGCCCCTGTTCACCCGTACAAGCCCTATTTAGACCCGGCTCCTGGCGCTGTGAACTTGTGAAACAGACTACTCCATCGCTCACTGTCCATGGGTGACATCCGACTGTCAATCAAGACTTCACCCATGGACAGTCAGCAGTGGAGACCGCTCACTTGAGAGACACAACGCTAGGAGCCCAAACTAACAGCCCATGTGGGCGGACCGAGGCAAATATCAAGACACGCCGTTATGGAGTCAAGCGGGGTCACAGTTGTGGAGCTATTCAGCCAGCCCACTTGACTTTATCATATGACAGACTGGCAGCCTTTAAGGGCGGCTTCACACGGACGTAAGTACAATTGCGTACACCTTAGTGCATCATTTTTGCGCTATGAATGTTGTATTAACGATAAATCTTGTAGCTATGCAGGCCACGCAAGTGTGACCATGTTGTGGGGGCTTCCTGTGACCTCCTTTGTGTGGTCCGAGCATTATCCTGCTGCCTGTTGGAAGCCGCCATGAGAGGAACACATGTGGCTGCAGGATGTGCTGAGCTGTCATTGTCCCTCCTACCACTAATAGGGGGAGAGACTGTTGTATGCGATGGCCCCCCAGACCATTACACCACCAGGAGGCAGTGTGCCGCTCCACAGTAAAGCCAGGATTAAGGTGCTCAGCCCGAGGTCCCCAGACACGAACACGGCCGTCATCAGCGCCCAAACTAAACCTGGATTTGTCACTGAAGACAACC
Organism: Eleutherodactylus coqui; assembly: GCF_035609145.1. NCBI lineage: Eukaryota > Metazoa > Chordata > Amphibia > Anura > Eleutherodactylidae > Eleutherodactylus > Eleutherodactylus coqui. Next base: position 211,619,556 of record NC_089843.1, read on the forward strand.
TGGTTCCATTCCATAGCAGTCCAATTTCATCGTGGTCTGTAGGGGGCGTCCTGAGCCCGATCACCTTGTGTGCTCCTCTCTACTGGTGCCAACACCTCCTAACAGTCTGGTCAGACGGTACTCTCTACTGGTGGTCTGTAGGGGGCGTTCTGAGCCTGGTCACCTTCTCTGCCCTCACACATCCGCTGGTCCCAACACCTCCTAACAGTCTGGTCAGACGGTCCTCTCTACTGGTGGTCTGTAGGGGGCGTCCTGAGCCCGGTCACCTTGTGTGCCCTCACACGTCCACTGGCCCAAACACCTCCTAACAGTCTGGTCAGACGGTACTCTCTACTGGTGGTCTGTAGGGGGCGTTCTGAGCCCGGTCACCTTCTCTGCCCTCACACATCCGCTGGTCCCAACACCTCCTAACAGTCTGGTCAGACGGTCCTCTCTACTGGTGGTCTGTAGGGGGCATTCTGAGCCCGGTCACCTTGTGTGCCCTCACACATCCACTGGTCCCAACATCTCCTAACAGGCTGGTCAGATGGTCCTTTGTATTGATGGTCTGTAGGGGGCGTCCTGAGCCCGGTCACCTTGTGTGCCCTCACACATCCACTTATCCTAACACCCCCTAACAGTCTGGACAGAATGACCGGTGGGGGACAATTCATGGATACGACCACCCAGCTTCTCACATCCCAATAATGCGCCCCCTCTGGTAACGGGGTGAAATCTCTTCTCTGCCTCGTAGAGGCGTCTAGTGGTCAACAAGCTCTACAAGCGAAAGAAGAGGTCACTACACACAAGGGGCCTCCGACAGCCTCTTATAGGCCAAGGGGGGAACCAGTTTTAGGGCCTCAGGTGGCAAGACCATTCATCTAATCACCACAACTTTCATCATTTACAGATTTGCCTGAGATGGAAGTGCAGGACGAGGTTTCCAGAAAAATGGAAACTTCTTCTAGCGGCAGGATTTTTTTTCTACGAAGAGCATGTTGAGTGTATGCTATAGTATAGGCATACTTTACCCTTAGGCTCCCAAGTTACTAAAAAACCTACTGGATGCTAATGTATAGAATAGTGCAGCTGAAAAAAGGTATACTAATGTATAGCGGCCAAAAGGGCACTCTTGGAGACCATAAACATACCCTAAGAGGGCGTTCCCATTACTACATGTATTGGCAGTGAAATCCGAGGGTTTGCAGTTTCCACCACCATGGATCCACACATAAGTCACCCCATTCAGTGTCGATTCCTTGCGGTTTCCACATCAGCAAGTGTTGTGACTAGTTTTTTTCCACTTTGCAGATTTCAAATCTGTACATGGGAAAAGCCGTCTGTTAAAAACATTGGGAGGTAGGGTGCATTGCACTGTATTCGTGTGGACTTTGATGCGGAATCCACAACAGAATCTGCATGAAATAAGTTTTGTGTGTATACTTAACCCCTTAACGACCGTCCATATGTCTCCTGACGGCAGCCGCTTAGGGGCTTTATTCTGATGCACTGTCATCAACAAGCATTGCAGTGTATTACAGGAACAATCAAATCTAATGAAATTTAGGTCCCCTAGTGGAACAAAAGTAAAACGTCTAAAAAATAAAGACAAAATCCCTTAGGCTGGGTTCACACTAGGCGTATTCCCGTCGGAAATCCGGCGGTTTGGCCGCAGCAAAAAACGCGAGATTTCCGCCAGGAGAAGCGCCGCGGAAAAACTCGCGGCGGCTTTGAAGCGGCCCGGCCGCTCGCTTTTCCGTTGCGGCCGGCGCTCCCATAGAGGAGAGCGCGGCCGCGACTAAAGTAAACAATAAATAGACATGCTGCATCTTTTGAAACCGCGGCTGCGGCGGCTGCAGCCGCGGTTTCAGCCGGACTTACCGCAGCGGATTGGCCGTCCCGTGTGGACGAGATTTCTGAGAAATCTTGTCCACATGGCTGGCTAATCCCGAGATTAGCGGTCGCGGGCGGATTTGCCGCGGCGAATTCCGCACGGCAAAACCCCGGCAAATCCGCCCTGTGTGAACCCAGCCTTCGGGTGCATTCATACGAGTGTGGTTTACACGCTACTACAGCAACATGTAAACCACGCTTCTGTAGGTTGCTATGGAAGCGCTCACACCGAGCTTATTTACCAGCGCAGAATCTGCGCTGGTAAAAAAGGTAGGACAGCGATTGCCGACTCACCTGTCAGCGCCGCACTGAGGCGCTGTCCATGGTGCTGACCACAGGCTCCTATAGGAGCCGCGGCAGCACTCCGCTCACAGTATGGACATGTGTACAGGCTGCTCCGTGTGAACAGCTTGTTCACCGCAGAATTCCTGCATGTCAGCAGCGTGGTTTACACGTTGCTGTAGCAGCGTATAAACCACACTTGCCTGAATGCACCCTTACTATGTAAAAAAAAAAACATGCATAAAAACTTCTCAAATTTGGTATGACCACATTTGTAATGACCCAGGTAAAAAAATTAGTACTTTATTTAATCCGCACATTGAACGCTGTAAAAAATACACTTATTAAAATTATGGGCAAAATAGCTAATTTTGTGTATCCTGCTTTCCAAAAACACAATAGAAAGTGATCAACAACTCATATAAATCACTAAATGCTACCATTGAAAAGTACAACTCATCCTGCAGAATAAACCCGGGCGCAGCACCGTCAATGGAAGGAAAAATGTTAGGGTCTTTGAATCTTGCTATACTAAATAAGCGGAAAAGTAACAAAAAAAACTATATAAATTTGGTATTGATGTAATCGTGTCGACCTGCAGAGTTACTGTAACATATTACTTATACCGCATGATAAATGATGATTAAAAAAAAATTTAAACCATGCCAGAATAGAATTACAGGTTTTGTTAATCTTTTCTTTGGAAAAACTGGAATAAAAAGTGATCAAAATGTTGTGTTCCCAAATCTGAGATAAATGAAGACTAAAATTCATCCTGCAAAAAATAGAGCCCTCATGGAGCTCCATGCCTGGTAAAATAAAAACATCATGGCCCTTAGAATACAATGACACAGAAACAAAAGTGTGCTCCGCACTGCACAGGTAGGGGGAAGATTGTGGAAAGGTCCAGTTGGCTTGATGCTCGTTCGAGTATTAGCGTACTCAATGGTGCTCGTTACTTGAACGAGCATCAAATTGCGTTCGACCCCGCCACAGCTTTTGGCTCCACCCCGCTGCGACGTGCCTGTTTTGGCCCCTCCCTGCCGCGACGCAGCGCGCGTCATTTGAAAGTTTTTGGTCTGGCAGAAAGACAGACAGAGAGAGATGGACAGACGAACCAAGAAAAAAACAACAAAAAAAGCTCGGCACCCGGCGTTCCACATACAAAAATGCTCAAGTCTCCCATTGTAGTCAATGGGGTTCGTTACTCGAGTAGAGCTCTCAAATTTTACGAAAAGTTCGACTCAAATAGCGCGGACCGGAGCATTTGGGTGCTCGCTCATCTCTATTAAACAACCATATTTTTATTATAACTAATGCAACGCGTTTCGGCGTGTTGGTACGCCATTCTCAAGCAGATACATAAAACTTAACATAGCAAGTATTTATACACAATGTGCACTCCCTGCAAGTTGTCACGTGGAAGCCAGGTGAATCAGCCTATGGCCGCCTGCACACGAGCGTTCCGGATTCCGCTAGCAGATTTTCACGTGCGTATGGTACCTAAATGTGCTTGCGGATAGGTGCGGATGCGTGAAAAATCACGCGCGGATATACGCGGATGTGTTGCGGGAAAAAACACGCAGAAAACCCAGCAGACACCCCATATTGTAAACCCAACCCCTAGAGAACTGCCCATTCCTTGGAAAACAGCTTAAAAACAAACACCCAGACTCCGTTTTGTCCCTCTTGCTTGTGCGAGCGCCGTTAAATTATTCTGGCAACATGCTTTCACCCGGTGAGCAGATGTCTTTGTGGGCATGGTTGATCCATGTAACTTTTTTCAGGCGTTTCTCCAGCGTGACTTTATTTCAGTCACCGCAAAAAAATTCACAAGAGGAAGGCCGCCTGCACACGGGCGGTATTTCCCGCAGGATTTCCGCCGCTGAAAGTCTGCATAGGAGTGCATTACAATACGCACTCCTATGCAGACGGCCGCGGTTTGGCCACGTGAAATCTCGCGCAGCAAACAAACCGCGACATGTCCTATTTTTGTGCGGGGCTCACACTCACCCGGCCGCCGGCTCCGGTCTGCGCGGCAGCCGGCACATGAAAGAGCCGGGGCCGCCAGGCGTGGGTGAGTACACGCTCGTCACTGCAGGTTCTCGGGTCGGGTCCCGCGGCGAGAATTCTCGCCGCTGGATCCGACCCGCTCGTCTGCAGGCGGCCGAATTCATTACTACAGATTTTGCATTCTTAGATCCTGCATTGGCAAGAAATACTACCTATCTTCCTCTACAGTTGTCCCCAGACGGACGGATTTGTATCGCGTTTTTTCACAACTATATATTGGCTGCGGTCTGGGGCACATAATGTGCCTAAAATAACGCGCTGGAAATTCCGTTCGTGTGCAGGCACCCTAAGGCGTAATCAGAAGAGGAGGTATATCCATTAATGAGATTACGCCTATCACATGATGACGTGGTGCACGTTCCACATTCATAGGAAGCTGGAGTACAAAACGTGCGTTCCATTTTTACTATCAACTGACTAGTTGTACCACTAAAAAAAAAAAAAAGATCAACGAAGGGGATTGTTATTGACAGGCGAACCCAGACCCCCGGTGCTGGTGGGTCCCTTCAACATGAGCTTCCACCAAGCACCATGTCAGTGCCCACATTTACTTTTTCCTACAGAAACTGTTGACCATTTATCCAGGACCCACGAGGCGCTGTTCACACATATTTATCGGTCACCTTGTGGATCAGCATACGCCAAGCTTTCCTGTTTTTGGCCGTTTCCTTCAGATCTTCCACAGTCATGTTCGTGCCAACCTTGATTGTGTCTATGCAGCGTGTTCTTTGGTGTCCTCTTCTTCTGGATCCACTGACTGTGCCGAGCATTAATGTTGGTTCCAGAGAATTGGCTCGTATGACCAAAGTATGGAAGCCGTTGTTTGGTGATTTTGCTTTCTAGTGATACTTTTGGTCTGACGCGGTCTAGGATCGCCGTATTTGTGACCATCTCTGACCATGGTATGCGCAGCATATGCCATCAGCACCACAGCTCAAAGGCCTCCATCCTTCTTCTGGCTACTTTCTTGAGTGTCCAGCTTTCGCTGCATATGTAGTTATTGGGAAAATGATGGCATTGATATTCGGATCTTTGTTGTAATGCTGAGTGATATCTTTGCTCTTCCATATCTTCACCATTACTTACATTGCACTATGGCCAAGGCTGAGTCTTCATTTGATTTCGAGCCCAATTTGCGACTGTAGTCAATCTTGGATCTAAGGAAAGTGAAAATTTGGACCTTATGATCATTTCGGCATACAAGTGGAACAGGGCTGGGGATACAATGCAGCCTTGTTGGACGCCTTTCCTGATTTCAAACCAGCCAGTGTTACCAAAGTCAGTCTTGGCCGTGGCTTCTTGGTTCTCATAAAGTGATCTTATCAATTCTTCCAGATGCTCTGATATTCCCATTGGCTTTAGGCATTTTCACAGCTAAATATTAAAAACTGTATAAATTTGGTACCCCCAGAATCGTGCTGACTCAGCGGATTTATTATTGCGTCTGCATGCTGAACTTTGTAAAATAGAAATCCCCCCCAAAAATGTCGGAAATTCTTTTTTCTTCCCAAAAAAAGAAAAGTTATATAGTTCATTATTTGTACCACAAAATAATGCCATTAAAAATACAACTCGTCTCACAAAAAATAAGCCCTGATACAATTACAACGATAGAAAAATAAAAAAAGAGATGGCTCTACCATGTTTCCCTGAAAATAAGACAGACCATGATTTTCCATAATTTTTAGATCAAAAGGATTTTTCAGCTTTTTAGATGATGCTTGAAATATAATTGCCCTTACTCAAAATGTAAGCCTTAGCAGGGCTTAATTTTGGAGTAGGGCTTATATTTCAAGCATCATCTAAAAGCCTGAAAAATCATTTTGCATCCTCAAAAATTCTGGAAAATCATGGTATGTCTTATTTTCAGGGGACCAGGGTAGGAATGTGACAAAAAAACGGAACAATTGGTTGCCCATTAGGGCCTAAGAGTGGCCTGGCATTAAGGGGTTAAGATTCTTAAGCACACCAGATCAATTTTCTGATGTACAAAAAAGTTTTGCAACAAGAAATTTAGCCTAGCATTTTTCCTTAAAAAAGCAGGATTGGCCCCAAAATACAGAAATGCTCATTTATACTTCTTTGTTGCTTATGTTCCAAATCTGATTTTCTCTTAGGCCTCATGTCCACTCAAAAAATACAATCCGCGCAGAATCTGCCGCGGATTTGCTTTAAATGGCATTTTTTTTACATGCAGATATCCGCACACATTGCTATCAATGTGATAGCAATGTTGCCGATCCGCGCGGAATCCGCGGCAAATGGAGCATGTCGCATTTTTTCTCCCGCGCATGAAAAACGCAATTCTTTTAAAATGCCATCCGCGGGTGCAAAAATCTATTTAAAGGACCCGCGGATGGCAATGAAACCCGCTGCGGAATCCGCAATTCCATTTACCCAGTGGACATGAGGCCTTACTCATATGGTTTCCAAATGTATGCAACTGTGAATGAAGCCCAAGATTGGAATTGTTCTAATTAGACTGAAATCTGAAGGTGTAAAGGCGCCATAATGGTCCTTTTACACGGGCCGATAATTGGGCTTGGGATGTCCTCCCAACAGTAGTTTGCTGTGCAGCTGGGCTGTGTAAAAAATGAAATGAGCACCGATTTACATGCATGCCTATCGGCGCGGGTTCCATCACTAAAACTGCCTATAGTGCTCTCTTCAATAAACTTTATTTAAATAGGCACAAACTTGTGCTTACATGATAGTCAATGTGATAACTAGCAAAAGTGTCTAGCATTTTATTTATGATATTAGATCTTAGAAAAAACTTTCTGACAGTGAAGGTGATCAATGAGTGGAACCGTTATGGTGCTCATAGGACAGGGAACATGGAGTCCGGGGCGGTACTTATACTTACCTGGCCACCTGATTCCTCACTGTCTCACCTGAAAGTTGGTTTTTGGTTTGTGATTGTGACTCTTTTCTTGAGACAGTATTCCCATAGAAAACAGTGGACTGAAAAATAGAGTCACGCTCACAGCCCGCCAACTTCCAGGGGTGACAGCGAGTGAACAGTGAGCCGGGTAAGTATAAAAAGTACATCCTCGGATTCCAAATTCCCTGCCCTGCGAGTTCCCATTAAATATCCATCCCTCGATAAAAAGTCATTGCACTCACAGTATATATTTTCCCTGAACGGTAGTCCTGTATTGTGAAAGGCCAGTTTTTTTTAATTAACTATGCATTTTTTGTATTTTCAGCCCCCCTTTACCACATGACAAGACAGAATCATATTTTTTGGGTAAAGACCAAAGATTGAACCTGGCACACATATCTTCTGTTCCTCATCGCGGCATTGTACAAATCAGAATTCACTGGCTGCTGGACCTTATTAAAGTTTCGTAAGTAATTCTGTGGCATTCTACCATTGAGTCATAGTCCAACGTGTCAAAGGAAGCCGGTTACATCGTAGGGACACCATAAATTCATTTTAGGGATCATATGATGTGATGGGTTCCCTTTAAAGCTTACATTGCAAAAAAACAGCAAACACTATCAAGAAAGATGTGCACAAGCAAAGCGTGTAATCCATAACTGTAGAGCTGTGCAGCATATACCGGATATACTCCAGTATAAGCCCAGTTTTTCAGCACATTTTTTTATGCTGAAAAAGCCCCCCTCGGCTTATACTCGAGTCAGGTAAAAAAAAACAAAAATCCTGCACTACTCACCTCCCAGCCAGCGTCTGTGTCCCCGGCCGTGCGGCAAGCTGCTTGAGAATTTTCCCCGCTGTCAGCTTCCTGCTTGGCTTTGAATTTCCCCGCTGTGAGCAAGTAAGCGCTGTGATTGGATTGAGCGCCAGCCAATCACAGCCGGAGCTCGATCATTCACAGCCATACAGTGAATTACACAGCGCTGACGGCGGGGGAATTCAAAACCGAGAAGGGAGAATTCTCAAGCAGCTTGCCGCACCGCCGGGAAGACCATCGCGCCAGGGACACAGACGCCGACTGGGAGGTGAGTATTGTGGGTTTTTTTTTGACCTAGTGTATACTCAAGTATACCTAGGCTATACGTGTGCTAAATTTATTAAAAGACACAAATCATTTAGTACATTTGGTGCATTTTTTGACCATGTGTGTGTCAAAGCTGAAATAGATTCCAATTTATGATGATTTCTGTCGTTATTCTTGATTCTGATCTCTATAACAAAATCTGAATATATTATAATATCTGACATCCTATTAATATTTTAATAATTATCTGACATGTCCAGTTATCACAGACTGAACATGAGTCAGCAGTATGATGCAGCAGCAAAAAAAAAACTCTAACTCTGGGCCACTACAGTACTCACAGTCACAAATGGCTGCACATCTAATTAGAAGAATGTCTCAAATGGGGGTACCACACCGCTCTGTCCTGGTCCCGGTGTTGTTCAACATTTTTTTAAATTAGCTAGATGAGGGAATTGAGGAACAACTGATCAGATTTGCTGAAGACACAAAACTAGGAGGGATAGCTAACACTAGAGAAGAGAGATAGAGGATTCAAAAAGATCTAGACAAGCTTGAACATTTGGTGGCGAATAACAATGGTATTAAACAGGCAGAAAAGCAAAGTCTTACATCTGGGCAAGAAAAATTTAAAAAGCACATACAGAATGGGAAGAATTAGGCTAAGCAGCAGCACATGTGAAATACTTGGGTATACTAATAAATCACAGACTGAACATGAGTCAGCAATGTGATGCAGCAGCAAAAAAAGGGTAACACAATTCTGGGATGTATTAAGAGAAGCATAGAGTCTAGAGAACTTGAGGTAATTATCCCCCTCTACTCTTCCTTAGTCAGACCTCATCTGGAATACTGTGTCCAGTTCTGGGCACCACAATTTAAAAAAGACCTAGACAAACTGGAGCAAGTTCAGAGAAAAGTTACCAAGATGGTGAGCGGTCTGCAAATCATGTCCTATGAGGAACGGGAATGTTTAGCTTGCAAAAAAGAAGGCTGAGAGGAGACTTAATAGCTGTCTACAAATATCTGAAGGGCTGTCACAGTGCAGAGGGATCAGCCCTATTCTCATCTGCACAAGGGAAGACTAGAAGCAATGGGATGAAACTGAAAGGGAGGAGACACAGATTAGATATTAGACATCGAGGGTGATCAATGAGTGGAACAAGTTACCATAGGAGGTGGTGAGTTCTCCTTCAATGGACGTCTTCAAACAGAGGCTGGACAGACATCTGTCTAGGATCATTTAGTAAATCCTGCACTGAGCAGGCGGTCGGATCAGATGACCCTGGAGGTCCCTTCCAACTTTATCATTTTATGATTCTGTGACCCTAGTTTTCGATTTCAGAAGATTTTTTTATTTTTTTGGAGATAAGGGTTGTACTCTGGATGTTCTCACAGCTAAACAGGTAGATGGCATTAAAGTACTTGGTTCAATTTGAGTGATACTCAAAGGGTATCGTAGCCTTAATTATCTGATCAGTGCACTGGAGAAAAACTCGGACACAACACAGAAGTAGTTGAGTCACAATTTGAAGTTCTTCTAAAAAGAACTTCCCTATTTTATTATTTATATACAAAATAGGAAGTACATTTTTTTCTTTCCATGCATCTCCTATCTAGATTTACAGTTGAGTGCTGACCATGATCTTTAACCCCTTAATGACGCGGCGCCCTTTTTTTCCCCTATTTTCATTTTTTCCACCCCCCCTTTAAAATAATCGTAACTTCTTCATTTATCCATCTTTATCCATGCTTTTTGCGGAATGAGTTGTGTTTTTCAATGGTGCTATTTAATGTACCCTATAATGTACTGAAAAACTTTTAAAAAATTCTAAGTGGAGTAAAATGAAAAAAAAAAACCCACATTCCGCCACCTTTCAGTGCGTTTTGTTTCTACGGCGCACAAACTGCACCAAAAACGACATGATAACTTTATTCTGTGGGTCAGTACTAGAGATGAGCGAGTATACTCGCTAAGGCACTACTCGCTCGAGTAATGTGCCTTAGCCGAGTATCTCCCCACTCGTCCATAAAGATTCGGGGGCCGCCGCAGCTGACAGGTGAGTTGCGGCGGGGAGCGGGGCAGAGCGGGCGGGAGAGAGGGAGAGAGAGATCTCCCCTCCGTTCCTCCCTGCTCTCCCCCGCAGCTCCCCGCTCCGTGCCGGCACCCGAATCTTTCGGGACGAGCGAGGAGATACTCGGCTAAGGCACATTACTCGAGCGAGTAGTGCCTTAGCGAGTATACTCGCTCATCCCTAGTCAGTACTAGAGATGAGCGAGCATGCTCGGATAAGTTAGTTACTCGAGCGAGCCTCGCTCTTCTCGAGTAACTGCATTCTTGTCGGAGTGTGCTCGGGGGGGGGGTGGGCGACGGGGATAGTGGGGAGTAGCAGGGGATAGAGTGAGAGAGATCTCTCGCACTCTCCCCTCGCTAACCCCCCGCCTTCCCCCCCGAATATTCTCAGACGAGTATGCAGTAACTCGAAAAGACCGATGCTTCGTCGTGCTCGCTCATCTCTTGTGTCCAACCTTTTGGCGTCTCTCAGCCACATTGGAAGAAGAAGAGTTATCTTGGGCCACACATTAAATACATAAACACTAATGATGAAGGAGATTGTTCTACACACAACACCTATCGTCCTCCACACAACTCCTGTCCCGCTGTGCCCTGAAACAACCCCTATTATCCTCCAAATAACCATCGCCGTCAGACCACATGGACTGGAGTCAATGCTTGCTTCTGCATGTAAGCCTGGAGTCCGAGAACTGTCCAGGATGGCAAGCAGTTTGTTGGCACACACACAGCATCGGCTTACCAAGCGGAGAACACCGTCTCTTGTCAGGACTCGGGAGGACAGAAAGGAGAATGGCTGGCGCGCACTGGACCCGGGGCGACTGAGTAAGGACGATTTCACATGGGCGAGTGCGATATTGGCCCGTGAAACTTAGCCCAATATTGCGCTTGCAACATGCAATGTTTCCGCGGCTTTGAGGCGTTTTTGTGTTAAGACCACCTCTCATCACTTCAGGGAAGTAGCAACCCTTCCCCATGGCATTGCGGAATGTTTCCCATTGTTTTCAACGGGTAAACCTGGCATTCTGTGCGATGCTGTACTAGCCCCATTGAAAACAATGGGCGATGTGAGGCATTCCGAGGAAACGCCCTAAGATAGGACACGCCGCAATTTTTTCCCACACTGTGCTGCAAAAACGCTTATGTCCATGACTCCATTCAAAAGAATGGGGCTCATATTTGTGCAAGATTCGTGTGTCTCTCAACGCACAAATCTCGCTCATTTTCTCGGCTGTGTGAAAACTGCCTAAATCAGTCGCAGAGCTGCAAGCGCCGCCCATTGCCTCTTCATCTGTATGAGCCTGTCTGTGAGGATCATATAAAATTATTTATTTTGCACACTGAACGCCATAAAAATGAAACCCCCAAAACTAATGACACAATTTGTGGTGATTTGTGCGGATTCCACAAATTAAGTCCGCCCGTGGACATTGGGCCTAAATCAAATAAGATGTATCAAGAGCAGATCCCATTCTAGTAGACAGTCTGCACAAACTAAAAGCCAAAGTCAAACAAAGCAAATGTGAAAAAAAAGAAGACCCCCTTTATTAGGCCTGGCTCATGCGATTACGCATGCACTGTACGCTCGTGTGATACGCGGTAATTCGCAGGCAATCAAATGCTTAGGCTTACGCAGTTTTGCTGCCATACACGATAATAGGTCGGGTCAATAGTAGGACCGCGGCAGGGAAGGGGTTAACAGCGGGGGGCGCATCTCCTATGCACCCCCGCTGCTGCAGCGGGAGGCCAGCTATGACTGACAGCTGGTTCCCGTTGCGGGATAGCACAAGATCAGTCATGATCTCGCACTATTCCTATGACGTAAGGGTACGTCATTTTGCGGGAATTACCAGCCTGCCATGACGTACCCTTACGTCATGGGGAGGGAAGGGTTAAAGAGATTATCCCACCAAAAACATTTTTGGGGTTCCAATGGCTTGCATAGCCACTGATCGCTAGAATGGAGTTCTCCAGAGAATGGAGTGGTAAGGCCTATGTGTGACCATCCCTCCATCCACTGTCTATGGAGATAGCCCAACAGCGAATGGAGGGGTGTTCACACATGCGCACTGCCGCCCCATTTTTCGGAGTATGACATTCTCATGATCCCTGGGGATCCTAGGGATTGGACTCTCAACATTGATCACCTATCCTGTATATAGGGGATACATGTTTTCTTTTGTTTGTTTTTTTAGATAACACCTTTAGGTCTTTGGTTAGATGCATGTTGGCCACTTGACCTAGGGGAATGTTTAAGATGAGAGTATTCCTTTAACTTTCATAAACGGGAATCTGTCATCAACTATAAGCACCGTAAACTAAGTTATGGTGCTTTATAGTTTAGGTAACATGGAGATCGGGAAGCCCCTTTTCATACTCACCCGGTCCTCTGTTATTGCGGTGTTACCTTGGAGAAGTCAGGGTGGCTTCACACGAGCGTATTTTTGTGTGTACATAGGTGCGTACATAAGTGCGCACCCATGTATGTGCAAAAACACGCGTGAATGCCGGTCCGTGCATTGCCTTCAATGGAGCCGCAGCTGCTGCCGGAGGCTCCATTGAATACAATGGTCTGCCGGGACCCCTGAATTGTTTTTCAGGGAAGAACTTTACATATAAGCTCTTCCCTGAAAAACAAGAATTTTAGTGTAAAAGAAAAAAAAAATTTTAAAAGATGCTACCATGTCACAGCTGTGGTAGGGGATCCAGCTGCCGGCATGCTGTGATTGCTTTAAATATAAGCCCTTCCCTGAAAAACATGAAAAAAAGCTGATTTAAAAAAAAAAACATACTTACCTTTCTTCATCTGTCGGGGTTCAGCCACGTCCAGCTGGCCCTTCTCCTGCACTGCTCTGAGAAGTATTCAGCACGCGGGGGTTTAAAATCCCCAGCTGCTGAATGGGCTGCCTCTGATTGGCTGAGCACTGTGACCAATCAGAGGCAGCTCTCAGCCATTGAATGACAGCTGAGAGCTGCCTCTGATTGGTCCCTGGGCTCAGCCAATCAGAGGTAGCACTCATCCATTCATGAATGGGTGAGTGAGTGCTACCTCTGATTGGCTGAGTGCTGCGACCAATCAGAGGTAGCTCTCAGCTATTGAATGCGCGGCTCCATTGAAGACAATGATTGCATTCCCTATGGTGCACGCATGTCCTTTCTTTACAGGCACGCACCTTGGATATTAGGTGGACGTTCTTAGCTTCTTCTAACCAGTATAGAAGATTCTATAGTATAACGGATATGTTCCCAACGCATTTAGATGTTGTCACTATCAGTTTTGCTATATTGGCTTATTTCAATATTTAATAAGAATTCAAACATAGATAAAATGTAGAAATAGTCCATAAACCAATTTATTCTAGAAAATATCTCTATGTTCAGTGCAATTTCATTTCGACATTGTAACAATTTAATATTTTTAAGGCAAGTGGAAATAGAAATCACTATTATTTTACATGTTTTCTGTATATTAAACTGTAACACGCTTGTTCGGAGTCCACGAACGCCGCTGAAAAGTGCGGAATAATTCCTCGTCCGTCAACGGCTATACCACAGAGTCTGTCATGGCCGCCGCCTTCTCTCGTGCAAATTGAACAGCATCATGTATGTTATGGAAGAGCATCTCATGGCGATCCTTGTCTTGTTTCCCAAAGTAACGTCCTCGGCAGAGGGCATCGATGACTGACGTATTACAACAAGCCAAGAGAATGCTAACTTGTAACTCTCTGTAATCTTTCAGTACTCCCTTAAGAGCGTTGATGCCAGCCGTATCTAGAAAAGCTATGGAAGAACAATCCAGAATAATGGCTTCCAAGTCAGTTTTCTTAATCACAAGTTCTATATGTGCATCGTTGTTTTTCATGTCTTCTCCTTGTTTTTTCTCATTCCGCTTCCTAAGTTTTTTCTCTATTTTTTTCCGTCTGATTATTTCAAGGCTGGGATTCATCCCCACCTTTTTGTATAGAGACTGAAGAAAATAGTCTTTGTTCGCATAGTAAAGAGGAGATTCAAAACGGAATATCTTGACTTTGGGAACGGGGAGAAGATTTTCATATCTGTCCCCATCCTCATAAAAGACAGTGTCTTGTATGTGACTCAGCATGGCGGTGTGAGGTATCTGAGTGCGAACAATAAGGCATAGCATGGAAAAGATGGCTCCTACCATCAGGCCTACTTCTGTACTGATCAGCGCCGAAGAACACACAGTGACGCTCCAGACGACCGCATCTATTTTATTCAGGCGCCATTGAGCTGGCAAGTCTTTAAATTTCCGGAGAGCCCCTCGTAAGCTCACGATTATTATACAGGCCAAGACACATTTTTGTAGAGAGTAAAACAATGGCGCAAAGAATAGCAGGACCAACAGTACAACCACCGCACTTACAACGCTGGAGACCTGAGTCTTGCACCCCGTTGACGTCTTGACTAGGGTCTTGGCTAGGGCAGCACTGGTAGCAAAGCAATGGAAGAAAGATGGAATAATGTTACAGAATCCAATAGCAAACATCTCCTGGTTGGCTTCCACGGTGTAGGCATACTTCTTGGCAAACATTTCCGATAGAGAAATGGTGAAAGCAAAGCTGACAACCGCAAGCGGGATTGCGTCCACAGCTATTTTGCCCATCAGACTAAAATCGGGCACTTTTGGTGGTATGAACCCTGTTGGGATTACGCCAGAGACGCTTGAGCCGTATATCTCAGTTAGGTGGCAGTAGTGTGATACAAGCGTAGCCACCACGATCACTACCAGTTCTGTTGGAAGAGGGATCTTAATCTTGTCTTTGTAGCGGTCTCCAAGTTCTTTGGCAGCAACCAACACAGCGATGCATATGGCACTCGTCACTACGTCACAGTAATTTGTAGTGTGGATGTTTTTGAATATATTAATCCAAGTTGTGACCAGCATTCCTATTCCTGGGCTTCGGGGGATCTTGATTCCCAGAAGATACTTCACTTGAGCTGTTAAAATTGTCAGTGAAGCGCCAGTTGCAAATCCATCCAACATGGGCTCTGATAAATATATAGACAGAAATCCCAGGCGGAACATGCCCATTAGGACCTAAGGGGCAAACACAGGACACAACTTACTTTTTGTTACTTAGATACCTTTTCCATTTAGTCTACCTTCCATTGGTCAGTGCTGAAGTTAGCTCTTGTCCTGCTCTAAAGCAACCTTATGTATGAAATAGAAGTTCATAGATATCTCCTCAATAATAGTTTGGATTGGAACGACCGTGTGTTATCTTTGAGAAACCTTTGTCATTTTTTAGCAAGGCTGGACAACGGGCAGAATAAACCCGGGACAAGGCTGCTATGTTGCCCCCTTGACCATGTTATTCTGAAACCCTGCAGCGTTTCAGAATAAATACTCTGAAGTGAATCTGAACCTCGAGTCACGGGAGTGGACCATGCCAACCTCTTCCCGCTCATTGCATGCAGAGTGACAAAGGGGAAGATGGATTTTAGTCGTCAAGCAGTGGGTGTAATGAGGCGGGTGCGGACCGGCCCCGTGACTCGGAGCTCAGCTCTGAGTCAAACTGCAAAGTTTGAAACGCCAAAGTGTAAAACACCCACAGGGGCAACAGGCACCCCTGTCTGGGTTCATGAACCTGATGAAGGAATGCTTTTAAACAGATGGTACCTCGTTTAGTACTACCTCTCTGTGCCTGTTTACACTCTTTCTTTGTGAAAGTACCTTTTCCTTGCCCAATTCCCTGCCTTTGCTTTGGGATGCCCACAATTGACACTTTCTTTCAGATACTTAAAGGGGTTGTCCCGCGCCGAAACGTTTTTTTTTTTTTTCAACCCCCCCCGTTCGGCGCGAGACAACCCCGATGCAGGGGTTAAAAAAGAACACCGGACAGCGCTTACCTGAATCCCCGCGCTCCGGTGACTTCTTACTTACCTGCTGAAGATGGCCGCCGGCATCTTCTCCCTCGGTGGACCGCAGGACTTCTGTGCGGTCCATTGCCGATTCCAGCCTCCTGATTGGCTGGAATCGGCACGTGACGGGGCGGAGCTACACGGAGCTACACGGAGCCCCATTGAGAAAAGCAGAAGACCCGGACTGTGCAAGCGCGTCTAATTTGGCCATTAGACGGCGAAAATTAGACTGCTCCATGGAAACGAGGACGCCAGCAACGGAGCAGGTAAGTGAATAACTTCTGTATGGCTCATAATTAATGCACAATGTACATTACAAAGTGCATTAATATGGCCATACAGAAGTGTATAGACCCACTTGCTGCCGCGGGACAACCCCTTTAATTAGTAGAACTATCTTAGCATTTATTGACATTCAGCTGAGAAGTTCTCCACTGAGAGAAGTGAAATATTCAATTTCACAGACTTTTTAAGATACCCCTTAGGACTTATTCACACTGGCGTAATTCTTGTCTGTGTGCAACAAACTTTACCTGCACAGCACATGGACGCATTATAGATTATTAGGCTATTCAATCACATTTTTTTTTTGTTTTTTTTACATGGACTGATGGTCTGTGTGAAGAACATTGTGACATCTCCATTTTTTAAAGGGTTTTGTTTCTTTAAATTACACTTTATTGATTTTTTTTATGCTGGATTTGAAATAGTACACTGCATTACTTATGTAGTACATTCTACTAAGCCTATGAAAACAGCCTATTAAACTGTGTGGGAGCTGGGGCCTAATAGGCTGAGTTACATCTCTTACATGGAAGCCTGTGTCAGGCTTTTCGCTGCCGTGGGAACCCTTGGTACTTTTTGATGGCACTGTGGGGTGCTGATGAGTGACACAAAAAGCCCCCTTCCCCTGTCATATGTTTACATGCTGCAGTTGCTATTGATTGTGGCATGTAAGGGGTTAAACTGCCAGGATCTGAGGTTTCTCCACTGCTGACCATTAGAGCAGAAGCCTGGCTGTCAGTAGGCAGCCAAGTCACTGCCTCAGGACTAACTTAGATGGCAGTAGGTGTTTTTATGTGTGCCCGCTGGCGCCATAAAACCACGTGAACGGGCGCATGAATCTAACATTTGTACGTCCGTTCAGATGGCCCGAGCCCGGCGCATATCCGCCAAGGACGCAATGCCTTACCTCCTCCTCACCGGCTCTCTGTCTGCATAGACTCCTATGGGAGCCTATGACAGCAGCCAGAGAAGAGAGGGAGTTTAGCAGCATGACTGCTAAACTCCCTCCCCCTTCTCTCCTCCTCTCTCCTCCCCTCCGGCTATTTGCAATGGCAGGCGGCAGGGGTGGAGCTAGACTTCTGCTCGCTCCTCGTCCGCAGCTTAGCCCTGCCTCATCCCGCCCCCTCCGATTGCAAACAGTCGAGGGAAGGAGAGAAGGGGGAGGGAGTTTAGCAGTCACGCTGCTAAACTCCCTCCCTTCTCCGACCACTGTCATAGGCTCCCATAGGAGTCTATGCAGCGGCCGACGTATTCCAGCTGGGAACATAATTCCAGGACTATCTTTCCTGCCAGATGTAAAAGTGCCCAGGACTATATTTGCCGGCCAGGCGCTTCTACGCCACGGTAATACGCCTGTGTTTTGATGCATTGGAATCCAATGTATCAGGATGGTAGCGTATATCGTCCGGACGTGAAAACCCGTGTGAATAAGCCCTTAAAAAGATGTATGTGCAGGTTTAAAGCCCATTAGTGACATTAACCATAAAAGGCGTATTTGTGGTCACTAAGAGGTTAAAGGGCACCTGTCAGCAGAATTTTGTAAGGTAATTCAAGAGCAGCGCTGCGATATGCACATTGCTCTGTTCTACGTAGTCATTTTGCTTGCTCTGGTTATAAAAGCATACCTGAGTAATGTGTATTTGAAGTACTCCTTTATGTAAATGATGCCGAGCGGTCCAGTGCGCGATCCGGACCATCACTGCTAACAGCTTGCACACTGGCGAGAGCAATATCGGGCCGTGATTCACATCCTGATATCGCCCTCGCACTGCATGTGGAACTTCCGGATGCGAGGCGTTTTCATGTGAAAACAGCCTCGCATCACTGCGGTAAATCCCTTCATCCAACTGCTTTTAATGGGTAGGAGCAGCCGGCCTCATCGAAAGCACTGGGAGAACTTTGCTATCTCCTGCCGCTGCTGTGACAGAAGCGGCAGGGGATTCCTTCATCCCCGCGGGAAGTCACAATGTTCAGTGCTGATAGGACTCCCCATGGGGATGAAGGAATCCCCTGCTGCTGCTGTCACATGAGATCGCAATGTTCTGTCATTGCTTTCAATAGGGCCGGCGCTGCTGTTGCTGCCTGCCCCATTGAAACCAACGTGAAACTCCTGGATGAAGGAATTCCCTACCGCTGCTGTCACAGCCACTGCAGGAAATCACAGTCTTCTCCAATTGCTTTCAATGGGGCCGGTGCAGCTGCTG
Source organism: Eleutherodactylus coqui (assembly GCF_035609145.1). Lineage (NCBI taxonomy): Eukaryota > Metazoa > Chordata > Amphibia > Anura > Eleutherodactylidae > Eleutherodactylus > Eleutherodactylus coqui. The sequence continues at coordinate 211,638,194 of NC_089843.1, forward strand.
CCGGCCCCATTGAAAACAATGGGCAATATCGCAGAAAGAAAGGAGATGCTGCGATTTTTTTCTCTCTCTCAGGTGTTAAAAAATCTCACAAATGAGAATGAAACCATTGAAATTCATTGGTTTCATAATCAAGCGTTTTCACTCCCTCTCGCAACACAAGATAATCGCCCGATTTTCTTGCCAGTGTGAAGGAACCCTCAGACACACAGCGAAGCCTCTTGTGTGTGCGCCGCAAGTTTGTCAGCCGCTGCATGCGCAGAAGAGCAAAGCGAAGCTGCCCACAGAAGGCAAAGTTCTACTGTACATGTGCCGGCTGGCAAATGCACGCGCGCATGAGACTTGGCTGCGCTACTTGTTAGATATTTGTGCCTACAGACTCCTATAAGGTAAATCCAGTACTGTTTAGTGGTACGAAGGCGGTTTTTATACATATATTCCAAGCTGTGCTGTATAGAAACCCCTTCCCCTACTGCAGACCAACAGCAGGTCTGTAGTATAGAATTAACCAGCCCCATGTTTAACCCTTTGCAATCCAATTTTGGATTCAGGGTTTCCTAGGGGGGCTTTCTCTTTCTGCCATTATACAATGGCACCATCTGCTGGCTAGAGCCAGTACTGCGGTATGGGACATGCTGGAGAGGCCCCCGACAACAGAGCGGCCAGTAATATACAGTAAGAATACTCCGCTGAACGTCTTCCAACATCGGAGCTGTACAGCCTTCAATCAGAATGTCTTTAGACGTCAGACAGTGGATTGGAAAGGGTTAAATGCATTTTCTTTAAATGCATAAATCTTTTCGAAGTTCCATAAGAAAACTTTGTGTCACGTGGCTTTGTGGAGGTGCACAGGGATTGCCTCTCGTCTCCTCGGACCTCTGACCTATTTCTTTCAATCAAACCGTTTTTGTTGTATGACTAATGCACATTTCATGTCTTACACCTTTAGTGCAAAAACATTATTGGTTGTCGCATGTGACTTTATGTGGGACCTCAGTAGGGCTGTCATGAAGAAGGTCTACCTTCTTAGGATTTGGTTTGGCAACGCCCCAGACACTATTTCATATCTGTTTCCACACATTATTTTAGAATTACTCTATATAAAATAAAAAAATACAATTTTTACTATTTTTGGGTTCGTTCCATTACATTTTTTTTATAAATAGTTTGCAATATTATAAAATAACAAAAGGAATTATACCTTACTAGTCCCCTGCTGCTCTGGTGCCAATGCTTCCCAAGTTCCTTTCCCAGGTCTCTATTCAACCGTCCCCAGCACTGTCACGTCAATACGAGAAGATCACCGCAACCAATCACTGGCCACGCTGAGTGACAACTTTAGCGGTTATGACACACAGGGGTGGGCCTGCACCCCTCCTCCTGGGCTACGCCCCCAGCAGATGTTTAAAGTTGCCCAGCCCCCATTCCTAAAACTCGGGCTGGTAGAAGAGCTGTCATTGCACACACACCATCTGACGCTCACACAGCATGACTTCACTACCCCCTTCACCAGCTTCGGCACTCGTTATATAATGAGTGGTGGAGGCAAGGAGAGGAGTGAGGTTATGCTACACATACCCTGATAGTGCTCACAGTGTCAAAAAGGCAGTCCTTTATTTAACTCAGTGGGCCACACATATCCAAACCAGTGGCCAATGACTGAACAACTTTGTAATTCCACCCTTTGGGTGGACCGCTACTCATGGGCCAGTGCTGTCTGCTTGCCCCCAAGCTAGAATTTGTCAGTCCCTTAAAAACACATCCCCATTACAACTAGTAATAAGCTGTAGAGGTCACTTTCCAACACACCATAACATCACAGAGACCAACAGGAAACTATGATTGTTGTCTAGGTATTATTCCTTTTGTTATTTGATACCATTGTAAGCTGTTAGTAAAAAAAATTCATAGGGAAAACCTATTTAATATCTTAATATAACTTATTTGTAATTTCGCTGAATATCTGCCATGTTTTAAATTATGCTGTACCCGGCCAACCCATGTCTCCACCCCTACTTCCGGTGGAGACAAGATGCACCAGTACCAATTATGCTTTATAATTGGTTAATGCCTCCCCTCATCTAGCCATCTTAGAGAATACAATTTAATCCTATGGTCCATGACAGAGCCATGGTGACCCTTACCTGGTATATTCCAGCCATAAATGTCAGTGCCGCTGCAATACTGATGGCATAGCATTCCTTTCCACATTCAATGTTCATTGAGCCAAAGGTAATGTTGACCGACGTTACATTCATGATGATATCCGTTGCATTTCCGGCTTTTATGTCTTTGAAAACATCATCCTCCAGGTCAAAACCCGCTAGCTGCACTTCCCTATCCACAACCTGACCAATCATCAAGCTGAGCAAGCTGAAAATGCCCACAGACACATGTCGGGAGGTCCCCATTATAAAATAAATTAGGTTGGCAAAAAAGGATGTGTACAAGCTGTAAATGGGCTTTAGACCTGCTAGAAGGGAGTAAGCAATGGCTTGGGGCACCAATATAATGCCTATAATTAAACCTGACATCATATCCCCCCATGTATTCTCCTTGAAGTTGTATTTTGGAAGCCATCGAAATACAGGAAAAAAACCTGTGAATGTCTTCTTGGCTCTTCTGGTACTACAAGCACAATTGCTTCTTAATTTGGTTTTCAGAGACTTTAATATCTTGGTGCGGTTATTGACTTTTCTTTCCAGACGTATATGGCTGTATGTCGGTTCTTCCTCTAATTGGTTTTCTTCAGCCTCGATTTTCATTTTTGTTTATTTCGTATCATTGAGCACTAAAAACAAAAATCATAAACCGCCGTCAGATAGCAGTATATAAGATTTATACCCAGCGTAAGATTTAATATAATATCCAGTAACTCGATAATAGTCTGAAATGCATTGAAAATATCAACATCTCATCATAGACAAGTGTATTTGTGCACGCTTCTAAGAGTTACATGCCGACACACAGCAGCCATCAGTCACTGGTAAGGCTGCTGTTAGAGATGAGCGAGTATACTCGCTAAGGGCAATTGCTCGAGCGAGCATTGCCCTTAGCGAGTACCTGCCCGCTCGGGAGCAAAGATTCGGCTGCGGGCGGGGAGCGGTGGGGGAGAGCGGGGAGGAACGGAGGGGAGATCTCTCTCTCCCTCTCTCCCCCCCTGCTGACTGCCGCAACTCACCGCCCACCCGCGCTGGCAGCCGAACCTTCTCTGCCGAGCGGGGAGATACTCGCTAAGACAATGCTCGATCGAGTAATTGTCCTTAGCGAGTATACTCGCTCATCACTAGCCGCTGTATTTTTAATAGCTACTTTTAGTTAAACGATAATGGAATGTCAGAAAAAAATCCGCGCTCAAAACGGAGTAAACTAAGGACAGGTTCACACGTGGGTAATGATTAGGTATAACACTTACTTGAAAGGAGGGGGGTATGATGTACAAATGCCCCCTCCTCAGAGTGTCCTCCACAAAGTATAAAGCTATGCTCCAAGGTGCATAGTAATAATCCAGAAGTTGTAGCCAAAACGAAACTTTTAATAAGGCAACGCGTTTCGGTGCAAAACAAGGCATGCATGGCTTGAGAAAGGTGCCTTGTAGAGATGAGCGAACGTACTCGGATAAGCACTACTCGTCCGAGTAATGTGCTTTATCCGAGTACCTCCCCGCTCGTCCTGAAAGATTCGGGTGCCGGCACGGAGCGGGGAGCTGCAGGGGAGAGCGGGGAGGAACGGAGGGGAGATCTTTCTCTCCTTCTCTCCTGCCCGCTCTGCCCCGCTCCCCGCTGCGACTCACCTGTCAGCAGCGGAGCGCCCCGAATCTTTCAGGACGAGCGGCGAGATACTCGGATAAAGCACATTACTCGGACAAGTAGTGCTTATCCGAGTACGTTCGCTCATCTCTACAAGGCACCTTTCTCAAGCCATGCATGCCTTGTTTTGCACCGAAACACGTTGCCTTATTAAAAGTTTCGTTTTGACTACAACTTCTGGATTATTACTATGCACCTTGGAGCATAGCTTTATACTTTGTGGAGGACACTCTGAGGAGGGGGCATTTGTACATCATACCCCCCTCCTTTCAAGTAAGTGTTATACCTAATCATTACCCATATGTGAATCTGTCCTTAGTTTACTCCGTTTTGAGCGCAGATTTTTTTCTGACATTCCATTTTCTGGTATATCTGTGGGAGTTCTGTTCTCAGACCCCCCCAGTTTGCATCTGCAGCTCTCCTTTGATTAAGAGGATTGGAGTACTGGGGAGAAGATGCATCGTGTGTGCATCCGCATATTCCAGCAAGTGTGGATTGGATCTACCTGTGGCGCTCTCTACTATTTTTTGCTTTTCAGTTTAGTTAAACTATATGATTTTTTTGTGCCCCTTGGACTTCTAATGCAGCAGCCCTGTCCCCATACTACAGCAGTTTGCAAAAAGCAATCAAGCAAAAACAAATTACGTAGTTCAACACAACTAATACAACAACCAGTTTCTCCAAATTCAACATAAAATGCCACTTTAACCCTTTGCAATCCAATTTTGGATTCACGGTTTCCTAGGAGGGCTTTCTCTTTCTGCCATTATACAATGGCGCCATCTGCTGGCTAGAGCCAATACTGTGGTATGGGACATGCTGGAGAGGCCCTGACAACAGAGCGGCCTGTAATATACAGTAAGAATACCCTGACGGACGTCTTCCGACATCGGAGCTGTACAGCCTTCAATCAGAATGTCTTCAGACGTCAGACAGTGGATTGGAAAGGGTTAAGGCCTCATGCCCATGACCGGGTCGGACTCCGACTGCGAGATTCACGCAGCGGGTTGCGACCCGGGACCCGGCATTAATCTCCCACTTACCTGTCCGTCGTCTTCTCTCTCCGCTCTGCGATGTGCCGGCTGGTGCACAACTGCATATGTGCAGGGCAGAGCCAGCGCGTCAGCGAGGCCCACAGAGGAATAGGACATGCTGCGATTTTAATACCGCACGAGATCAAAACGCAGCTGTCAGCATAGCATTGCATAAACTAATGCAATCCTATGGCAGCGTGCAACGACGGAAATTCCGTGCAGAATCTCGCCACAGAATTTCTGTCCGTGGGCATTGGGCTTTACTGACTACTGCAGTTTCAGAATTAGTTAACCCCTCCGAATAGAATCCCTCATAAGAGCACACATTTGCGAATCAGCTGTTACAACTTATTCATTAGTTGCATCAGGTATGCTTGAGATAGAACAGATCGAATACCTGGAAAGGCTAGGGCTCTGTTGATGGTAGGGGTTGGCTGCATGTCAGAAGTTATAGCTAAGTCAAGAGAGTTCTCTAAAAAAAGGCCACTTCTTTAGAAAGTTAAGATAAGAGATCATTGCCTTGTACCAAAAAGGAAGAGGATATAAAAAGATAGCAAAGGCACCGAATGATCTTAGAGTCACACTTGGAAGCCTAGTTTAGTGTAGCCTGGCTACACTACCTAGATGTGGCAGAAAGAAGATGCTATTACCGGCTGCCACCAGATTTCAAGGAGACAAGTCAAAAACCCTCAACCATCCAGTACTGTATCTCAATAATTACCCCTTCGAGCTAAAATTTAGTTTTTCTTCCCATGCATTCTCTATTTCTTATCTAGATTTCCCGTTGAGCGCTGACCTTTATCATTGACCGGTAAATACACTAACATACCAAAGAAACTACCGGCAGCATGGTGCTGTACCCTTCATCATGTCATCCTACATTCCCACTATTAAGATTGTTCTAGAGGGGGGAAAACATAATTGTTCCATTACTAATCAATTGAATAATGAGATTGATAAAATAATTGAAAGAACACAAATATCCATCCTGGATGTTAAACAGAGCTAAGTGGATTGTAAACAATAGGGATCGATCTGATCTCTTACATACGCTTCCAACTATAAAAAACATCCAGTCATCCTGCGGTTGTATTTTTCACTGCATTTGATTGCGAATTTCAGGAAATACGCCGGATAGTTAATAAATATATACTTGTTTTGCATATTGATCCTATCTTCGTATCTATGGTCTGCAATGGTCAAAGGAATGTAGCAAATAAAGCCCCAACTTTGGGTCAACAATCATCTCCTAGTCTGTTTCCCGACCATATTGGTCCACCAGCCGCCTGGCTCACGCATCCTGGGGCATTACATGTAGACATTACAAATGTGGATGTTTTTCGGTTCTGCATATCTCAAAAACTTTTATTTCATGTGTCACTGGCAATTCATTCGATATTAAACATATAATTGTAACACCCCTTATGTAGTGGATTTGATGACTTGTGTCTCATGTCAGCTTCAGTATGCCGGCTGCACGATTTAAAACACGTATCAGACATCATATCTTTAGTATACCAAATGGGGGCATCCTGGAATGTTTCTGCAGTTTCTGCCCGTTTATTCCACGTACATATTGGCAATTTTTCCTCTATGCGTGCTGCAGGCGTTGAACGGGTCAGTTGTCCCATTATGGGAGGTGAGCACCATCCAAAATTATTTAATTGTGAAACATTTTTTTTGCCTTCTTCTGAATCAACAAGGATGGGGGGTGGGGTTAGGGGGTGGTGGAAACAGGCTGAACTGGATGGACATTTGTCTTTTTTCAGCCTACTATACTACTGTGTGTTACTAATAATAATAATAATCTTTATTTGTATAGCGCCATCATATTCCGCAGCGCTTACATAGACAGGGGGAATACAGAAAGACAAAAAATACAAAAGTTACAGAACCGCGGTTACATAGTAGTCAGTTGATGGAAACAATAGGGGTGAGGGTCCTGCTCCAACGAGCTTACATACTACAAGTAATGGGGGGATACAGAATGTAAAGGGTCTGGAGATGTGCGCGGTATGGCGGGGTGGAGAGTGAGGGATGCTATACACAGACAATGGTCAGACATTTGGCCATGTGACGGCAGAATCGGTATGACTGCAGGAGCGGTTTATGATGGTTGGCAGGAATTGCAGTCAGTAGGTCAGGGAGCATGTTATCAGGGGAGTACAGAGGGGTTTGTTTAGGGAATGCGGTATGCCTCCCTGAAGAGGTGCGTTTTTAGAGCACGCCTGAAGTTCTGCGAGTCCTGGATTGCTCGGGTAGCCTTTGGTAGTGCGTTCCAGAGGAGCGGTGCTGCTCTGGAGAAGTCTTGGAGGCGGGAATGAGATGTTCGATTTAACCCCTTGAGTGGCACGCCCGGAAAATTTCCGGGGACGAGCTCCACTGCTCATAGTGACATAGCCCGGAAGATTTACGGGCTATGTATCACTATGGCAGCTGCAGAGCACAATGCCACAAGCTGTGACAGTGTGCTCTGCCTGCACAGACCCAGAGAACAAAGCAAGGGCTTTGAAAAACCAGCAGAAGATATTGCCGACATGTCGGCAATGTCCTGCTTTGTTTACAGGTTGCCATAGAGACCATCGGCTTGTCAGAAGCAAGCCGATGGTCTCTGTGGCAGGGAGAGCTGGTTGTTAGCTGTCAGAGGACACCTAGGTACCAGCTCTTACAGCAGAGATCAGAGAAAACCTCCGATCTCTGCTGTGTTAACCCTTTACATGCTGCAGTCTATGTGACTGCAGCATGTAAAGGGCTGTCACTGCAGCATGTAAAGGGCTGTCACCATCGGACCCCCAGAATGTGATCAGGGGTCGTGATGGGTCCCTGTGGAAGTCCCCTAAAGGGACAAAAAAAAATAAAATAAAAAAAAGTAAAATAATTATTAAAAAAAATAAAAAAAACACTTGTCTCCCTTTACTTTGTAAAAAATCAAAAATACAATCACACATGTGGTATCCATGCGTCGTAATGACCCAGAGGAGGAAGTTAATACATTATTTAACCCCTTAATGACATGGCCCCTTTTTTTCTTTTTTCCCCATTTCTTTTTTTCCTCCCCCCTGTTTAAAAAATCACAACTTGTCCCGCAAAAAACAAGCCCTCATATGGCCATGTCAATGGAAAAATGAAAAAGTTATGGCTCTTGAGACGCAACTGCAAAACTAGTTGAAATTCAATGATTAGACCATTTTAAAAAACCTGTCCTGGTGGGCACGACAGGGTGGTAGGAAACCTGCCACTCAAGGGGTTAAAGGGGCACTCAGTCTGGTTTCGTTAGCATAGCGGAGAGCCCGGGCTGGGTGGTGAATTGAGACGAGGGAGGCGATATAGGGGGGCGCTGCGCTGTGGAGGGCTTTGTGGATGAAGGTAACGAGTTTAAATTGAATTCTGTATTTAACGGGCAGCCAGTGCAGTGGCACAGGGCAGAGGCGTCCGAGTAGCAGCTGGACAGGAAGATGGGCCTGGCTGCCGCATTCAGGATGGACTGGAGAGGGTAGAGTCTGGTGCAGGGGAGGCTGATCAGCAACGAGTTGCAATAATCGAGCCGGGAGTGGATGAGGGCAACAGTAAGCGTTTTTAGCATGTCTGCGGTGAGAAAAGAGCGGATTCTTGCGATGTTCTTGAGGTGCAGCTGACATGTTCGGGCAAGAGATTGGATGTAGGGTGTAAAGGAGAGATCAGAGTCAAATATGACCCCAAGGCAGTGGGCATGCTGTCTGGGAGTTATGGTGGCGCCACACAATGAGATGGAGATGTCAGGATGAGGTCGGTTAGTAGATGGTGGAAATACCAGTAAGTCAGTTTTAAAGAGGTTCAGGTAGAGAGAGCACATAGTGTTAGAGACAGCGGACAGACAGTCGGTGATGTTTTGGAGGAAAGGTACAGAGATGTAACGGGCAGAGGTGTATAGCTGGGTGTCGTCAGCGTAGAGGTGGTATTGGAGGCCAAATCTCCTAATGGTCTGTCCAATAGCGGCTGTGTAGATAGAGAAAAGGAGGGGGCCGAGGACCGAGCCCTGGGGGACGACAACAGCAAGGGGAAGAGGAGGGGAGGTAGAGCCAGCAAAGGAGACGCTGAAAGAGCGGTCAGATAGGTAGGAGGAGAACATACTATGTAACATACTGGATTTTTTGTCTGAATACCTGCGCCCCATTTGACCTGATTTTGTAGTATTAAGGGTTAATTGCCAGGTGTTCTATCTCCCTTTTTGAAGTGCATAAGACTTTAAATCAAAGTATTAATAGCTGTCCTAATAAATGTGTATTTTAGTCTTAATTTACTAATTGTAATAATAAGCAGAATAAAATGTACAACATCATATTCCACTTGTGATTCAAGAAGAATCGAAGACTGATCCAAAATTACAACTAATGGGAGACATATTTGTACGCGTCCCATCACTTCAATGAGGTTGCAAACCTCCATCGCGGCAAGTGTTTCCCATTGTTTTCAAACACATGAACACTTGGTTCGGTTAAGGGGAAGTTCGGGAAACCCCCATACACATCCGAGAGTCGTCCACTCCTGCAAAAGTCGGAACAACTCTGGCAACTTTTGTCTACTGTGTATGGGGGCCTCAGGGGTGGAGAGCACACTTATACCCCTGCCTAGGGCACATAAAGAGCTTATCCCACCCCTATCTGCGGGTAATAACTCCGGAGTCTCAGAGGCCCCGTCCTTTATGAAAAATATATAAAAGTAACTTAAATTTATGTAACTTCTATAAGCTTCTTGACATACAGTCTTCTTGCAATATGCACAAACACAATTGGCATGTAAAGGGGCTTTGTCATTTCAAAGATTTTTGTTAGTGGTGCGCTTCCTTTAGGATAGGTGCCCCACATTTTGGTAGACGTTTTTCCGTTTCCCGAGATGCGTGTACTCCATCTCAAATTAACCCCTTCCCGCTGCAGGGCGTACGTTTACGTCCTGGCAGCCTGGTACTTCCCGCAACTTACGTCCTGGAGATAGTGCGGGATCACATATGATCCCGTGCTATCCCGCAGCCAGAGCCGGCTGTCAGTCACAGCCGGCGTCCCGCTGCAACAGCGGGGGGTCATCGGAGATGCGCCCCCGCTGTTAACCCCTTCCCTGCCACGATCTAAGTAGATCGCGGCAGGGAAAGAGTTCACAGAGGGAGCGCGGCTCCCTTTGTGTCTCCGGCCGGAACTCGCGATGTCATCGCGAGAGCCCGGCCTGTCACCATGGCAACAGGACGCCAGACACTGGCTTCCTGTATTGCCTATGCCTATAATCGCTGTACAAGCGATAAGGCATGGCAGAGCAGTAGCTCTGCCATGCCTTATACCAGCGATCATCAGGGCAGTGGTTAAAGTCCCTCAGAGGGACACAAACAGTGTAAAAAAAACAAAGATTAAAAAAAGAATTTAAAAAAATGTAAAAAAAAAGAGTAAAAAAAAACATTTTTTAATGCCTTTTCTCCGATTAGCATAAAAAAAGGTAAAAAAAAAAATAAAATCCCACATATTTGGTATTGTCGCGTCCGTAACGACATGTACAATAAGTTGCACATGCTTTTGACTGTGCACGGAAAAAAACGCTAAAAAAAACACTAAAAAACTGAGGCAAAATGCTAATTTTTAGCATTTTGCCTCACTAAAAACGCAATAAAAGTGATCAAAAAAGCCGTATGTACCCCAAAATGGTACCAATAAAATCCGCCAAAAATTGTTGCGTCCTTAAGCCCAAAATAGGCCATGTCATGAAGGGGTTAAAGCTACACATCCTGGTTGGCTCGGGGGAAGAGATTAGGAACCAGTTCTATGATTGAGGCCATAAATTGTGACTCGTGTTCCACTGAATCTGCTGCCATTCGCTTGTACCTCTATAATGTATATGACTTGATGATACATAATAAGTTACGGGATGCATGTGAAAGGTTGCTGACTCATTCTCATCCTGTTACACACAGGTAGTACCTCTTTTCCTGCTTTTTTGGATTATTCTGCCTGGTTTTATCTTACTATTCAGTTTAAGGCCTCATGTCCACAGGCAACATTAAATTGTGGCGACCCGCGCTGATAATCCGCAGTTCAATATGCCCATAGACACTCAGTGGGCATACCTGCGCATGCATTTTATCCCGGCGCGATGATCGCATGTGCCGGATAAAAATCGCAGCATGCTCCATTTTCTGCTGTTTCCCGCACGGACGCTTCTATTGAAGTCAATGGAAGCCGTCCGATCCATGGCACAGCTGGGGATTACACTGGCTGTGCCGCAGATCAGTGGCAAAGCAGGAGGTGTAAAAAAAAAAAAGAACGGCGCATGCACACGGCTTGCCACCGGCGCACCTGGACGCATCCGCCGTGCAGAAGAAAGAAGATCCGTCCGAACAGACTAGCCCTCTGTCCCACAGACATCCTGCAATCATCATTTCAGAATCACCGCGGGAGGCACTTCATCGTCATAGCAACGGCGCAACGTCCTCTGTACTGCGTATGCGTGCCGGAGCGGAGGCCGACACATCCGGAGTACAGAGAAGAAGATGCCAAACAGGTATGCAGGGGTCACCAGCCGGGCACTGGGACGAACTCCACTGCTGGATTCCGCATGCGGGGTCTGTCCTGCCCGTGGACAGGCGTCCTTAGGAAGAATGTTATATAATATATTAAACAATAAATAACATGGAAGCAATGGCTAGAGACCCCCATCGGACTACAAGGGTGAGACCTCGGCAAAGATCTCAGTTGCTTCTCTGGTAGCAGCAAGCATGTTGTTATTGCATGTATTGGTATTTAGTCCCCGCCAAATTAATCAATCTATTGCTTTTTTTCCTTGCACCCCTGCTTCCAGTCCTCTTCTGCAGATCTCTGTAAGGCCTTAGTCAGACGGGCGTTTTTTCGCACGATTTGCGGATCGCATGACAGATGCGCATCCGCAAATCGCGTGACCGGTGCGCGCAAGTCGCCCGCAAATCGCCTGAAAATCTGCTCCTAGCCGTGTTTCATTAGAAACGGGCCGGAGCTGTCCAGCGCATTGCATTCAATGGAGACGGCAATAGAGCCGGCTCCATTTAAAGCAATGCGCTGCGGGCGAGCCCGGGATGAATTGTCGGGAAGGGCTTAAATATATAAGCCCTTCCCTGCAATTCATCCTAAAATGTGTAAAAATAAAAAATATATATATACTCACCTTCTCCCGGCAGCCGGAGCTCCGCGCGGCTGTCCTGCAGTGGGTGTGAAGGGGGTGTGAGTCAGACCTGCCCCCTGATTGGCTCAGCGCTGAGCCAATCAGAGGCATGTCTCACTCACACCCATTCATGAATTCATGAATGGATGTGAGTCAGACCTGCCCCTGATTGGCTCAGCGCTGAGAGGCAGCAGTCACTCACCCATTCATGAATTCATGAATGGATGTGTGAGTGAAACCTGCCTCTGATTGGTCAGCGCTGTGACCAATCAGAGGCAGATCATTCAGCAGGCGGGAATTTTAAAGCCCCGCCGGCTGAATAGTGCCGAGAAGCAGTTCAGGAGAACTGACAGCGGCCGCGGCTGGACTCCGGCTGCAGCGGAAAGGTGAGTATACAATTTTTTTTTATTTTAACACATTTTAGGATGAATTGCAGGGAAGGGCTTATATATTTAACCCCTTCCCGACAATTCACCCCGCGCACGCCGGCAGCCCATTGCTTTCAATGGAGCGGCTGTATTGCCGGCTCCATTGAATTCAATGGGCAAACATCGTTCTTCTCTGCCACAGCTGTTACAGCTGTGGCAGAGGAGAATGATTTGTCTTCTATATGTTCTCAATGGGGTCGGCGCTGCTGCCGCCGGCCTCATTGAGCGCATATAGAGAAGAGAACAGGAATCGCAGATCGCAGATAGGTGCGATCTGCGATTTCTGTTCTATAATTTATCGGACGAGCGCATAAAAAGTGCTCATGTGTCCGATACCATTGCAAAGCAATGGTTTTATAAAATCGCCGGACGCATGCGCAAATCGCGGCTAAAAACGCCCGTCTGACTAAGGCCTTAGCAGTCATTAAATGCCAACCTGTCATCGCTTACTTCCAGGGGATGAAAACTGTCTTGGTCACACGGCTCCTCGGCTCATTCCAGTGTTGTATAAGCTATCGGGAGTTCCGTCTTGTAAGGAGTCATGGGATCATCACATAACCAGGACAGCCTTTCATTATCTGAAAGGAAATAATTCAACAATTAGTGAAGCTGGAAAACCTCTTAGACCCCTTAACGCTCCATGATGTACCGTTCTTGTTCCCTAGGGGGACTAAAAAAAATTTGAAAATCAGTTTTCAAAAGTTCTACTAAATTGTTCTAAATCTACATAACAAAAGCCAAAAACATATTTAATTTCGCTGCATTCGTAAAAGTCCGATCTATCTCAAAGTAATCGTTTTTTAACCTTCACGGTGAACGTTGTCAGAAAAAACAATACGCAGTGTCAGAATTGTGCTTTTTTGGTCACCTCATCTCCAAGAAAATAAATGTAATAAAAAGCAATTAAAAGTCATGTGCACTCCAAAATGGTACAGGACGTCATGCAAAACAAAAACGAGCCCTCAAACAACTATGTCAATGGAAAAATGAGAGTTATGGTCCAGAAGATGGCGGCAGCAAAAAAAACCAAAAACTATATAAATGTCGTAGTGACCATACTGACCCATAGAATAAAGTTAACAGGTCATTTTGCGTACATCTTAGAAACAAGCCCCCTCCTCCCAAGATGGAGGATTTTTTTTCCCATATCACTCCGCTTAAAATGTATTAAAAGCTTTTCCGCACATTCTATTAAATTGTACCACTGAAAACTACAAGTCGTCCCACAACAAACAAGCCCTCCAACATCCATCAAAGTGGGGAATGCCAGGACCAGTGTGCTTGTCCTCGGAGCTGATGTGTGCAAGGAGCTCACACTTCAGTTCTCTCTGCAGTGGCCTGGCTGGCTGTTACAGGGAAAATTCCCATGCACTTCTTCCAACACACATCAACTCTGCGAATAATGCCCCAACCTGGCGAACTGCTGTCAATCTATTATTGATGGCCTATCGCGTATAGGCCATCAATAGTAAAAGTTGGGACAACTCCGCTAACCCCTTAACGCCACAGGTCGTAACTGTACGTCCTGGCAGGGAGGTACTTAGCGCAACAGGATGTACAGTTACACCCTGAGCATAGCGCAAGATCAGAAGAGATCCCGCACTATCTGGCAGTGGAAACCGTCTGTCACTGCCGGCCTCCCGATGCAACAGCGGGGGTGCATCAGGACAGCGACCCCCCGCTGTTCACCCCTTCCCTGCAGCGATCTATGTAGAGGTGACGTCATCGGACTCTCGCGATATAATCGCAGAGAGCCCGACGGGTTGCCATGGCAACAGGACACCAGATACAGGTGTCCTGCATTGCCAATGCCTATGATCGCTATAACAAGCGATAAGGCATTGCAGGACAGAAGTCTTGCAATGCTTTATCATAGCAATCAAAGCTGCTATTGTACAAGTCCCCTGCAGGGACATAAAAAGTGTAAGAAAGAAAGATAAAAATAATGTAAAAAAAAAAAATGTAAAAAAAACCCCTTTTTGTGCTTTTTCCCATATTAGCATAAAAACATGTTTAAAAAAATTAAAATCCCACATATTTGGTATCATCGTGTCCTTAACGATGCTTACAATAAATTGAACACGCTTTTTATCCTGCAAGGCAAAAAAGCGTTTAAAAAAAAAAACCCTTAAAAACAGAGGCAAAATGCTTATTTTTTTTCATTTTGCCTCCAAAAAAGCGCAATAAAAGTGATCAAAAAAGCCGTATGTACCCCACAATGGTACCAGTAAGAACTACAGCTCGCGTCGCAAAAAATATATAATTTCCAAAAAAAAGGGTTTTTATTGCGGAAAAGTGAAAAAACTAAAAACAATATAAGAATTTTGGTATCGTTGTAGTCGCACCGACCCGCAGAAAAAAATGTGTTGTGTCATTTATGCTGCAGGATCAACGCTGTAAAAAAAATCCCCCGAAATTTATGGCAGAATTGAAAGTTTTACAATATAGTTTTATGTAACCAAAACTGGCACTAATAAAAAACCATATTTTGAAAAATAAAGACGAAATATGCCATGTCCTCAAGGGGTTAATGCTAATACTACAACGTACAAATAAAATGATATGCTTCTTATTTTGTGGCAAAAGTTTGGGGAAGGACCTTTCCTCCTCCAGTATGACTTGTGCCCTGGTTCACATAGCAAGGTCCACAAAGACATGGATGGGAGAGTTCTATGCACAACTCGAGGCCTACCTAGAGCTCTGACCTGAGCCCCATCGAATGCCAACTGTGATCTCGATCTATGCCATCAGTGCCTAACCTGAGAAATGAGAGGCTGTGAGGTGCTATAGTGCCATTCATTCTCATATTAAGAGTACATGGGGGGAATTTACATAGCTTTTATGATACTGGGCTTTGTATGGTTTCCGCTGCCGCACAGCGAACCGAATATATGAAAAGGCACACTCCTCTTCACGTGTTCAGCACACCCTGGCAGCTCCGTGTTCCAGAGATGTATGCCAGGTCCGTACATGTCTGGTATGAATTATGTCCATTTTTGGCATCAATTGTATATAAATCTGTCTGTCTGGGATGGCCATGCCCCTTCCCCTTTCCAAAAAAGTGGCAGGGATTGCGCAAAAGAGGCAAAATTTGCGCAAATACCCGATAGTACAAAAATTTGAGACTTTTTTTTTAACTACAAAAACTGACATAAAGGTTATTGTAAATGTGGGCCATAAGGCTCACCTTAAAACAGGGTTTTCTCTCTAACCATAGGCTTATAGGGTTCAGCTTCTAAAAGTATTTAATCATTCTTTTTCTACCGTGTTTCCCCAAAAATAAGACAGTGTCTTCTATTAATTTTCGTTCAAAAAGGTTTAACTTTTTTACATGTATAGCTGCCTGGACACTATTTAAATTGACTTTTTTAATTAACTGTTAGCAGGGCTTAATTTTGGAGTAGGGCTTATATTTCAAGCATCCTCAAAAAGCTTGAAAAATCATTTTGCATCCTCAAAAATTCTGGAGAATCATGATATGTCTTATTTTCAGGGTATGTCTTATTTTCAGAGAAACGGGGTAGTAAGAGAAGTTTGTTAGTAAAGTGTATAAAGGCAGTTGTATACAGTGAAATTCAGTAGTGACATCTTACCTCGTAGTTAGTCCTCCTTCAGGATGTCTCCCCGTCTCTGCTGCCTACCACTTACATTTATTATGGCTTCAGCGGTGGGCAGGTCTAGTAGTAGACACAGAGTGCTTTCACGAATTGTCTTAAGTTACCTGTAAACACCACACAGCGGCAATCATATTGTTACTGTACATAAGAGTTTGGGAAATAGCTGCTGTTCCACTTTATGGTGGCTCCCAGCGGCCCCTGATAGACCCCACTCATATACAATACAGTTCTTTGGGTTCTGTTGGGTTGTCCATCATTTTTCACACTAGTATAACTCGTTGTAATCGTACCGACCCGCAGAAAAACGTATCGTGTCATTTATGCTGCATGACTAACCCTGTAAAAAATCTATGGCAGAAGTGATGCGTTTTCTCTCGCTGTGATCGTAATAAAATGTATAAAGTTTTACAATATAGTCTATGTATCCAAAAATGGCACCCATAAAAACTACAGTTCGCCACGCAAAAAACAAGCCCTCATACGGCCGCGTCGACGGAAAAATAAAAAAGTTATGGCTTTTGAAAAATGGAGATGAAAATCCCACAAAGATCATTGTGTCCTTATGCCTAAAATAGGCCATGTCCTTAAGGGGTTAAATACCTGCGGATGTCATTTTATCCTGGCTTGCTGATCGCCACACTGCCTTTTCTTGCGTGGGACCCAGCGATCACATGACCAACAGTGACCCCTGGGATGTCAGAGCTGCAGGGTCTTCGCAGACCCCTGATCAGCCCTGACAGTAAGTACTGTCGCATTAGGGGGATGTTTTCACCTGTAACTAGGATTCCTATGTTACACACCCACGGAACGTGTACCAGAGAGGGTGTACACAGCTCACGGGACCTGCGGTCCTCGATACCCCCCACTTTGTGAATGTCCTGCCACCGACATTGCTGCCATGATCGCGATACTCCTCCTATACTGGTCTGTCAAGGGAAACGGGAGGGTGGCCATCTGCTTTTGTTACAGCTGCCTATTCTGGCAGGGGTCTTGGGGTCTGTATATTTAGGAGGTCTGATTGTGTGGACTTTATTCACATTGGGTTCGGCTATATACTATTCATGAATCAAATGATATTGGTTGAGGTTTAGCCCATGTAAATGGGTGGGGCATAAGGAGAAAACAATGCGCAGCGTCCTACACGGGTCGTCTCATTGCCATCTTCTGAATTGAAACCATGATGCAGTGTCACATTCTTCACACAACAGGCACTAATAGATCCCCAACAAGCCTCAATGACTATGTGGCCCCCACGGGCACCAGGAATGTGTGTGTGTGTGTGTGTGTGTGTGTGGGGGGGGGGGGGGGGTCCGTCAGGGTTCTGTCCTTGTGGCCATCAGTTTGACAGAATATGTTTTGCTATTCCTCCTATCAAATCTGACAGAACCTCTGATGGGTGTTGTGGGCAGGGTCCTATAATTAATCTCTTCCTTGGGGGTACTGAGTAGGAACTTCTGGTCACTAGGGGTGCTTGACTTGAAAAGGTTGAGAAACACTGAACTGTGTAGAGGATTCAGTTCCTATAAGGGCTTATTCACACGACCAGTTTAGTGCGTTGCAAATCGATTTATTCCCATGTGAGCAAGAGAAATCGCAGCATGTTCTAAATTTGGGCATTTGCTCGGAACATAACACCTATTGTTTTCAATGGAAGATTTAATGCATCGCATGGCTCTCGCATGCCGTGTAATGTGCATGCGAGTGCGATGCAAAGTTTCCAATTGAATTCAATGGGAAACACTTCCTATCCGCTATCGCACGTGGAACTCGCGCAAGATGCTCGGAATTTCACAGAAGGGATGCAAGGTATTTTTGCCTAAAAATTGCCTCACATCTGCAGGTAAAATGCAGGTTGAGGAGCATGATATCGCGCTCGCCCCTGTGTTGGTAGCCTTACACATTCAAAGTGGGGGTATGGCCAAATTACTAACAACCACTTGTCTGTCTGTGAGTGAGTTACATTCTCTGCCCCTGATCACATGACACTGACGTCATCAAAGGTCCTTCATCCCGAGTCAGTGAGTTACATGCTCCGCCCCTGATCACATGACGGTGACATCATCACAGGTCCTATTCCATAGCAACTGAGTCCGCAGGGGTTTGTAGGGGATGCATAACTCATTCATACGTCATGTGATTAGGGGCGGAACATGTAACTTGCTCACTCTGGATGATCAGGGGTGGAGCAAGAGTGAGGGAGTTATATTCTCCACTGCTGTTCACATGACGGTGATGTCATCAATGGTTCTTCATCCCAAGTTAGTGAGTTACATGCTCCTCCCCTGATCACATGAAGGGAATGTCATCAAAGGTCCTGTAAGCACACGGCTGCTGTCTGGCTAGGTGTTTATTAGTATTCCATAGCAACTGAGGCCGTGGGGGTTTGTAGTTAATGGAATACTAATGAACCTCCACAGCAGCCGTGTGCTTACAGGACCTTTTATGATGTCACCATCATGTGATTAGTCACTTGTGTGGGAGCAGTCTGGGGTAACATGACCAGGGGATGATCAGTGTGTGCAAGACTCTGCTGTGCTGCTTTTCATCCCTGTTGTATGAAGAATGTATGTAGCAGAGCTGTATGTGACGTACATGTAGCAGTGCTGTGTGTGTATAGCATTGCGCCACCAGAAATACTGGTACTATATAATTTCCTAATAGGTACTAGTCTATATATATAAAGGCGAAAGCCCTCACTGACTGACTGACTGACTGAATTGACACTAATTCTCTAACCTCCCAATATTGTACAAACATGAGATTTGGCACGACCATTCTTTAGGTTTTGAATAGGAAAAGTAAAGGGGTTACAACTCGATTATTCAATGCTAATTGCAAAAGTAAGTGCACCCCTATGTAATGTACCTAATCTAATTCTCTAACTTCCCAGTATCGTACAAACATGACATTTGGTGTGACCATTCTTTAGATACTAAATAGGAAAATTAAAGCGGTCACAACTTGATTATTCAATACTAAGTGCAAAAGTAAATGACCCCCATATAATGTACCTAATGTAATTCTCTAACTTTCCGATGTTGTACAAAGACAAACGAGTGTCTTTAGCGTGTCCGTGGTCAAAAACAGCCAGATTTTTGTAATATTCCTTAGGTGCAGGTGGCATGTTTGGGCCAGAGATGGGATGTGAGGTGTAAAGGTGAAGTCAGAGTCCAGTGTGACCCCGAGGCAATGGGGGGTTATGGTAGTGCCAGCTACTGATATGGAGATGTTGGGGAAGGGGGCGGCTGGTAGAGGGTGGAAAAATGAGAAGGTCAGTTTTTGAGAGGTTAAGTTTGAGAAAAAGGGAGGACATGGTGTTAAAGACAGTGGACAGACAGTCGGTAATGTTTTGGAGGAAAGGTGCAGGGATGTCAAGAAAGAGGTGTATAACTGGGTGTCGACAGCGTAGAGGTGATATTGGAGGCCCAAACTGCAAATGGTTAGTGGGATTGGGGCTGTGTAGATAGAGAAGAGAAGGAGGCCAAGGACTGAGCCCTGGGGGACCCCAACAGTGAGGGCAAGTGGAGAGGAGGTAGAGCCAGTGAAGGAGTCACTGAAAGAGTGGTCAGAGAGATAGGAGGTGAACCTGGAAAGAGAGGAGTCCGTTAGGCCGATAGAGCGAAAAAGAGGAGGTTATGGTCCACAGTGTGAAACGCAGTGGAGAGGTCAAGGTGGATTAGTAAGGAGTTCTCACCCCTCGACTTGGTCGTCATCAGGTCGTTTGACACTTTTGTGAGTGTGGTTTCGGTCAAGTGGAGGGGGCGGAAGCCGGACTGGAGGGGGTTGAGGAGAGAGTTATCAGAGAGAAAGCGTGTGGGGTGGGAATAGACCAGGCATTCTAGTAGTTTGGAGATGAAGGGGAGGTTAGAGATAGGTCGGTAGTTGGCAGCATCAGTTGGGTCAGGGGTCGGTTTCTTTAGAAGAGGGGATATGATGGAATGTTTAAATGAGGAGGGGAAGATACCAGAGGACAGGGAGAGGTTGAAGATGGTGGTGAGGTGGGTGATGACAGCCGGGGTGAGGGAGCGGAGGAGGTGAGAGGGAAGAGGATCGCTGGCGCAGGTAGTGCGATCAGCAGTGAAGAATAGTCCAGAGACTTCTCTCTCTGTCGTTGGTTCTAGTACAGATAGTGAGTGAGTGATGGATGCAGTGCTAAAGAGCTATGTAATGTAACTAATAAGACACATCTGTACCTCACAAACGTGAAATTTGGCACAATCATTCTTTAGGTCATAAATGAGAAGAGTAAAGGGGTCACAACTTGATTATTCAGTACTAATTGTAAAAATAAGGGCGCCTTCACACGAGTGAGAACATCTGGTGACAGTGAGTGAAAAGCAGGATTATAAAACCAATGAATGTCAATGGTTTTATTCCCATTTGCGATGTTTTCACTCCTGTGATGCTGCATGTCCTATCTTTCTGCGATACCACCCCATTTGGCAGCCCAGTTATATGCAGATAACGGCTGATGTGAACTCTGCGCACGGTTACTCCTCATTATTTGGCTAAACTGGCGTTGAAGTGGCATTTGGCGCTATATAGCAACTATACCCGGGATTTGACATTTTTTTTATAAAATCAGTTTCCCATCTACTCTCCCACAATTTTTTCAGCTTCAACGGCAGTTTTTTTCTTCAATATACTGGGGCCGGTGTGGGAACCAAACTCTCCACATCCATCGCTATCCTTTTTCTGGCTTTGTGGGAATGACTCCGTAATAACCCTTGTAATGCAGCTCTCGCCCGGTACGGCCACCACATATAGACCGGTTGTTCATTTGGTCTGGGGATGTGGCGGCCTTACCACAGCTAGAACTGTAACTCAGTAATAAGCCCTTTGGGTTACAATGTTTCTTTTCTTCCCATGCATTCTCTATTCCTTATCTAGATTTCCCGTTGAGCGCTGACCTTTATCATTGACCGGTAAATAACCTAACATACCAAAGAAACTACCGGCAGCATGGTGTTGTACCTTTCATCATGTCATCCTACATTCCCACTATTAAGATTGCTGTAGTGGGGGGAAAACATAATTGTTCCATTACTAATCAAATAAATGGTGAGATTGATAAAACTATTCATCGTTTAACACCTTAAGGACCAGGCTGTTTTATACCTTAAAGGGGTTGTCCTGCGGCAGCAAGTGGGGTTATACACTTCTGTATGGCCATATTAATGCACTTTGTAATGTACAATGTACATTAATTATGAGCCATACAGAAGTTATTCACTTACCTGCTCCGTTGCTGGCGTCCTCGTCTCCATGGTGCCGTCTAATTTTCAGCGTCTAATCGCGGGATTAGACGCGCTTGCGCAGTCCTGTCTTCTTCTTTTCTGAATTGGGCCGCTCGTGCCGGAGAGCGGCTCCTTGTAGCTCCGCCCCGTCACGTGCCGATTCCAGCCAATCAGGAGGCTGGAATCGGCAATGGACCGCACAGAAGACCTGCGGTCCACCGAGGGAGAAGATCCCGGCAGCCATCTTCACCAGGTAAGTAAGAAGTCACCGGAGCGCGGGGATTCAGGTAAGCACTATCCCGTTTTCTTTTTTAACCCCTGCATCGGGTTTGTCTCGCGCCGAACGGGGGGGCTATTGAAAAAAAAAAAAACCCGTTTCGGTGCGGGACAACCCCTTTAAGGACCAGAAACTTTTTGAAGATTTTACCCATGTAGTAGTTTAACTGCCCTATTTTTTTTCCTACAGTTACCAAAATTATTTTTGTAGCGTTTCATTCCCCCGTGACATATAGGGCTATTTTTTTAAAAAACCCTTTTCACTGATTTTTTTACCCTTTTTTAGTTTTATTAGGGCTAAAAAGTTTAAAAAAAAAGATTTTTTCTTAACATTTAGTTTTATTTTAAATTAGTATATTTACGCTAAATAAAGCATAGGAACGGGTTCCTAATTTTGTTTTGAACGTTTTGATATAAAATATGTATGGTTTTGGATTACAGGGCGCATATGGCGACGGATTTGGTTGGTGTCGGCTTTGGCTTTTTTTTTTTTTCTGTATATTTTTTATTTTACTCTGTAGTTTTGTTTTACTTATTTATGTAATTCCTTTTTTTACCATCCATGTCCGCCATGTCGACATATGGGGGCATTCGCATGTTTGTCTTTTTTCTTTCACCTGACTCGTTTCCACTGTAGCTGGGCATTGGAGGCTTGTGCCAAAATACCAGATTTTTGTTTTTTTGTATATATTTACGTGAGGCAGTCGGTAAGCGGTCACTTTTGAGGACTTTTCATCTTATATTAGTTTCAATGTACAGTGGTCTTCCTGGAAGCGATGAATGTAACTTACTACTGTAGAGTGATGGAAGAGATAGAAGAACTGTGCAGGAGAGGATGAGAAGGTACAAGATGAAGCGGTGGCATCTGGCAGACCTCCACGCGGTGATGTGTAAACAGCGCATAGATTCCACTTAGAATGGAGGTGTTATGTCCCTGTTATTATATAAAATATTATATAAAATTACGTTTTGGTACAAGTTGTCTTTTTCCTTCCATGCCATGAATACGTTCGTGTTTATGTAAGGAACTTATCCAAAGAGTTGTTTTTGCTCTTCCTTATACTTGGCAGCGAAGGACAGATTGCTACACTGCTTAAAGGGGTTGTCCCGAGGCAGCAAGTGGGTCTGTACACTTCTGCATGGCCATAATAATGCACTTTGTAATGTACATTGTGCATTAATTATGAGCCATGCAGAAGTTATAAAAAGTTTTATACTTACCTGTTCCGTTGCTGGCGTCCTCGTCTCCATGGTGCCGACTAATTTTCGCCCTCCGATGGCCAAATTAGCCGCGCTTGCGCAGTCCGGGTCTTCTGCAGTCTTCTATGGGGCTCCGTGTAGCTCCGTGTAGCTCCGCCCCGTCACGTGCCGATTCCAGCCAATCAGGAGGCTGGAATCGGCAGTGGACCGCACAGAAGAGCTGCGGTCCACGGAGGAAGAGGCCATCTTCAGCGGTGAGTAGAGAAGTCACCGGAGCGCGGGGATTCAGGTAAGCGCTCCGGTGAGCTTTCTTTACCTCCCTGCATCGGGGTTGTCTCGCGCCGAACGGGGGGGGGGGTTGAAAAAAAAAAAAACCCGTTTCGGCGCGGGACAACCCCTTTAATAGCAGCTCATTAAAGATAATCTAATAATAACATTGTGAGACTATCATGTGGACTACAGTAGGCTCATTCACACGGCCGTATGCGTTAACCCTTTTAGTGGCACACCCAGAAAATCCCTAGGATTAGTTAAGCCACAAAAGATTTCCGTGGACAGCTCTAGTGCTGAGCACTGAGCTGTCATCTGAAATCTTCCGGGGTTTTTAATGCATACTCAGCGCAGCAAGCCCCGGAGATTTCTCTGCCATAATACCAACTGTCAAAGTTAGTACAGTACTTTCAAATACTTGCGAGATTAAATTGCATTGTTGACTCTGCCCTGTGAGGCATGGCATGGTAATAATAAACCTGCCACTGAAGGTATATTACCGCTGTGTGGGCCGGCTATCACTTCATAGGGCAGTGATCGCGCACTCCACGTGATGACGTATCTTACACACACTGTCATGCACCGTGTGACTTGTTTCTTTTTTTACCCCCTCTCTCTCCTAGTGGTGTTGCGTATTAAAAGCCACACATACGCAATGTATTATTAGGGTGGGTTTCCACTGGGCGGATTCCCGCCGGAAATCTCGCGGTTTGGCCGCAGCAAAAAACGCGAGATTTCCGCCGGGAGAAGCGCCACGGAAAAACCCGTGGCGGCTTTGAAGCGGCCCGGCCGCTCGCTCTTCTGCTGCGGCCGGCGCTCCCATAGAGGAGAGCGTGGCCGCAGCGGAAAGAAAAAAAATGGACATGCTGTTTCCACCGGATTAACCACAGCGGATTGGCCGTCCCGTGTGGACGAGATTTCTGAGAAATCTCGTCCACATGGCTGGCTAATCCTGAGATTAGTGGCCACGTGCAAATATGAACCTCATTCTTTTGTATGGAGTCATATACATGAGAGGTGAGGGAAAATATCGCGGCATGTCCTATCTGTTTGCATTCACGGAACACATCGCCCATTGTTCGGAATGGGACAGTGAAACTTATCATACGCCATGCGATGTGAGGCTTCCCATTGAAAACAATGGGAAACACTTGCTGTTCCTCTGACTCGTCTGAAAGCGGCGCCGGAAGATCGCTACTTCACAGAAGTGATAAGAAATATTTTGGCCAGAAAAGCGCCTCGCATCAGTGTGAAAACGCACGTTGGCGAGCGCGATATTTCACGCTCACCCATGTGTAGGTAGCCTTAGGCTGCTTTCACACCTGCATTACGGTCCAGTTCAGGGTTTCTGAAGGAGAAAACTGAAGTAAAACTGAAAAAGTTAATATTTTTTTTCCCCACTGATTTTAATGGGGTTTCAAAAAAAAACAAAAAACGGAAAGACTTTGGTTTGCTTCCATTCCGTCAGGCTTACGCTTCCTTGGACGGAATAACAGCGCAGTCCGCAGCCTTATTTTCCTAGCCATAAAAATGGAAACCTGATGGAATGGAAGCAAACAAAAGTCTTTCTGTCTGCTTTCCGT
This sequence comes from Eleutherodactylus coqui, assembly GCF_035609145.1. Classification (NCBI taxonomy): domain Eukaryota; kingdom Metazoa; phylum Chordata; class Amphibia; order Anura; family Eleutherodactylidae; genus Eleutherodactylus; species Eleutherodactylus coqui. Next base: position 211,662,797 of record NC_089843.1, read on the forward strand.
TTTTTTGAAACCCCATTGAGATCAATGGGGAAAAAAACTGTTATTTTCTGTCTTACTTCAGTTTCTCACCTTCAAAATCGGAGCAGAGAGACGGAAACTCCGAACTGACGCCAACGCAGGTGTGACAGCAGCCTAAAGGAGATCTCAGGTAACCTGGAGTACTCTACCTGTTGGATGTCTGAGTCCATGGAAATGCTATTAGTGCTTTATTAACCCCGTGAAGTATACTTCAGAGGTGAGTAGAGTACAGTGAACTCCAATCCATATAAACTGGAGTCGACTGAGATAGTTTATGTTAATGTTTGATGAAGATATACCCGCCACAAAGTCAGTTCCTTTTTATAATGACAGAATAGTTGTTTAATGCAGAAACGGATGCCAAAATAAATAAGAATGGCCTGTGTGCCTGCTGCAATGTTGTAAGGTAGAACACTTACGGAATTTGCACTTCCTGGTTAAAACTCCTATTAATCACTAGTTTGGCTGATATCCTTAGGCGTGTTTCAAGGCTCTATAATACGGCAGCTACCTATAAGAAGGCACTAAAGGGGTAGTTGTCATCCTTCTGGAGTTGTTTGATATAGTTTATCAGAGAGAACAGTATTTGTAATGGCCTCCATACTAAGTACAAGCTCACCACCGCAGGGAATCCGCTATGAATGAACCAGACTCCAGGCGGTCCAAGGAACCCCTGTAGACAATCAGCTATGAATGAACCAGACTCCACATGGTGCAAGGAGCGCCTGTGGACAATCAGCTATGAATGAACCAGACTGCAGGTGGTGCAAGGGGCGCCCATAGACAATCAGGTATGAATGAACCAGACTCCAAATGGTGCAAGGAATGCCCGTAGACAATCAGCTATGAATGAACCAGACTGCAGGTGGTACAAGGAGCGCTCGTGGACAATCAGCTATGAATAAACCAGACTCCAGATGGTGCAAGGAGCGCCTGTGGGCAATCAGCTATGAATAAACCAGACTGCAGGTGGTGCAAGGAGCGCCTGTGGACGATAGGCTATGAATGAACCAGAATCCAGGCGGTGCAAGGAGGACTCGTGGACAATCACCTATGAATGAACCAGACTCCAGGTGGTGCAAGGAGCGCCTGTGGACAATCAGCTATAAATGAACGAGACTCCGGGTGGTGCAAGGAGCGCCTGTGGACAATAGGCTATGAATGAACCAGACTCCAGGTGGTGCAAGGAGCGCCTGTGGACAATCAGCTATGAATGAACCAGACTCCAGGTGGTGCAAGGAGCGCTCGTGGACAATCAGCTATGAATAAACCAGACTCCAGGTGGTGCAAGGAGCGCCTGTGGACAATCAGCTATGAATGAACCAGACTCCAGGTGGTGCAAGGAGCGCTCGTGGACAATCAGCTATGAATAAACCAGACTCCAGGTGGTGCAAGGAGCGCTCGTGGACAATCAGCTATGAATAAACCTGACTCAAGGTGGTATAAGGAGCGCTCGTGGACAATCAGCTATGAATAAACCTGACTCAAGGTGGTATAAGGAGCTCTCATGGACAATCAGCGATGAATAAACCAGGCTCCAGGTGGTGCAAGGAGCGCCTGTGGACAATCAGCTATGAATGAACCTGACTCCAGGTGGTGCAAGGAGCGCCTGTGGACAATCAGCTATGAATGAACCAGACTCCAGGCGGTGCAAGGAGCGCCTCTGCACAATCACCTATGAATGAACCAGACTCCAGGTGGTGCAAGGAGTGCCCGTAGACAATCAGCTATGAATGAACCAGACTCCAGATGGTGCAAGGAGCGCCTGTGGACAATCAGCTATGAATGAACCCGACTCCAGGCGGTGCAAGGAGTGCCCGTGGACAATCAGCTATGAGTGAACTAGACTCTAGGTGGTGCAAGAAGTGCCCGTGAACAATCCACTATACTGAACCACACTTCAGGTGGTGCACGGAGCGCCTGTGGACAATCAGCTATTAATTAACCAGACTCCAGGCGGTTCAAGGAGTGTCCGTGGACAATCAGCTATGAATGAACCAGATTTCAGGCGGTGCAAGGAGCGCCTGTGGACAATCAGCTATGAATGAACCAAACTCCAGGCGGCGCAAGGAGCGCTTGTGGGCAAGCAGCCCAATTTGGGTGCTTCCACACCTGTGTTGGGGCTTCCGCTTTCCCGCTCTGATTGGGGAGCAGCAAATGAGAATCCCCATGGCCAAACGGTTCCATTTGTGGACGGAACTGAGCACCACCAGTTGGACCCCATTGACTGTAGTGGGGTCTGCCCAGCTGCCAAGTTTGGGGATGGAAGCAAAAGCGCTGCATGCAGCACTTTTTCATCCGGTTTTTGCAACCGAGATTCCGACACAGATGTGAAACCGCCCCCTACTGTAGTTCTTCATAATGTGGTAATCCGGCTGCTCACCTCTGAGCCTGTTCCAGCTCTAAAATATGTGCTCATCTCTTTTTAACTGCAGAGCCTTGTTGTTTTTTTGCTGATTCAAACTATTCCAAAGTCCTTTAGTTACTTATCACATCTTAATGTCTACCACTTCTAAGTGTTTTACGTCTCTAGTTAACCTTTTGTCACTGTCAGCATCCACTATGGTGTATGTTCTAATCCCCTGTACACCACTAGGGTTTGCATTGCTCCCAACATATTATCTGGCCGGAGGCTGTGTATTATCTATGTGTTTGTGGAGCTTTATGCCATTGCTGTAGTTAATGCATGTATGTGTAAAAGTAGACAAATGTACCAAAAATGGTATTTTTCATAAAAAAAGAAAAGAAAAAACTTTGGAACCATGTTAAGGTACCTTTACATGGCCACTACTTGCCTGAAACATCACCCAAACAGGCGATTACTGGTGACCTGTGTACAAGCGGCCCCAACGTGGCAATGAGCGAGAAATCGCTCAGTAGTAGCAAGTCGTTACAGTTCAGCTCACTGAAAAGGGACGACTACTTCTGGCTCAATGGAGGCGGGCGGACAGAAGAGATCTCCAGCCACTGCATCACTATTCTCTGAAGGGCCATCACTCCAGTGTAAAAGCTCAGGAGCGATAGTCGTCCCAGGTAAAGGTACCTTTAGCCATTAAAAGGTATGATATCTCCAAGATTACCTTCCTCCTCTTACCGAGAGTGGTAACATTCTGTGCATCTTAGCATGCATTAACCCTTTCCCATCCACTGTCTGACGTCTGAAGACATTATGATTTAAGGCTGTACAGCTCCGATGTTGGAAGACGTCCGTCGGGGTTCTCTTACTGTATATTGCCAGCCTCTCTGCTGTCGGAGCCTATCCAACGTGTCACCTCCTGCAGTACTAGCTTTACCCAGTAGATAGCACCGTTGTATAATGGCAGAAAAAGAGTAAGCCCCCTAGGAAAACCAGGATACAAATTGGATTGGAAAGGGTTAAGTGTTTTTGTTTTTTGCCTAAGAGCAAGAGGTGCCGCGTGTACAAAAGGTACATTTGGTTGGTTGTTGATGATGTTTTTGTACCACAAAAGTGTCATGACTGGAGTGTGGAATGATGGCCGTTCCGATCACCTTACCCTACAGATACATATAAGAACAGCCTTCAAAGTTTTTCCCCTTTTCACAATCCCTTTCCATATGAAGTATATGGGCATTAGGACATCATGGTTAGCACTGTTGCCTTACAACGCTGTGGCCCTAGGTTCGATTCCGACCAAGGCCAACATCTGCATGGTGTTTGTACGTTCTCCCCGTGTTTGTGTGGGTTCCCTCTGGGTACTCCGGTCTCCTCTGATACTCCAAAGACCATACTAATGGGTTATTTTAAAATTCAGATTTTAGAATTTAGAGACATGGACTGATGTGACTGAGGACAATTTCTATACAACCCTACAGAATATGCTGGCGCCATATAAATCAGTATAATCGTAGAGGAGTCAGCAGCATGTCATGAGAACTTTCATGTGACAATTTGTATTAACCCTTTCCAATCCACTGTCTGACGTCTAAAGGCATTCTGATTGAGGGCAGTACATCTCCGATGTCTGAAGATGTCCAGCAGGGTATTCTTACTGTAGATTACTGGCTGCTCTGTTGTCAGGGGCCTCTCCAGCATGTCACATACCGCAGTACTGGCTCTAGCCAGCAGATGGCACCATTGTATAATGGCAGAAAGAGAAAGCCCCCTAGGAAACCACAAATCCAAAATGGGATTGCAAAGGGTTAATGGCTTTTGTGGACGTGGTGATAGCAATTATATTTTTTTTCACATAAGAAAGGGGAAGAAGGTTTTTTTTCTTTCACTTCTTGTTTTAGTTCTTTTGTAAAAATGTAATTCCTTTTTTTTAAAGATTTATTAGTCCGACGGAGACTTGAATATACCTCTGTATTGCAGTGTATTATGCCTGTCAGTGTTAGCCTATTAAGCCTTGCTGAATCAGTTCATGTAGATGGCAGGAAGCATTTGTTAGGCCCCAGGCGGCTGTGAAACTGCAGCCGATGTAAACAGGCAGTCGTTCATCTATCCAGTCCCCGCTGTTGCAGGCAGGTGTCAGCTCTGTAACCTAGCCAGCGCCCGCTGTTTTTAGAGCGTAGCATGTAACATACGTGTACTTCACGTTGCCAGAAGGGGCTTTAACGGATTACTAGGGGTTAGAAAAATGGCTTCAGCCTAAAAACATCTTTATCGTGCCCTGTCACAAAGAACTAGCCGAATTCTGCTTCTAAGAGCCGTGTGACTTGAGCCCCAACTAGTTCAATAGTTGATGATCTTATGAATGCCATTCGCCATATGTTTATAACAGCCTAATTAAGTGCTGAAAGCATTCTTGCAAAAGTGGAAAATTATACGTCTCCTTCCTTTGACCTATGCAGCATGTAATATTCGCGGATTCCTATAATTTGCGTGCAGCCAGATATCTTTCTACAAGTCTTCATCTGCTGAAAAAGTCATATCTGATTCCCAAGCCCGGCAATAACTCCGTAATGCTTGTGGGCCAAATGCTTATGTACAAGGAGAAGATGAATCCTGGAGATTAGAGGAAGCAGAATTCATCCCCTTCACCCTTCAAGGGGTCTTAGGAATCAGCTATGTCATCCATGAGTTGCAAACTTCAACAAGTTTCCGAGTATGCTAACAGGTTTATAATAATGGTAAACGTATGCTTAATGAAGCTGTAATCACGGGCCATGAGCAGGCGGCGGTAATTCTTACAGACAGGAATAAGCATTAGTTTATGTGTAGTTTACCCTTGACAATCATAGCTGATCGGCAGGTATTTAACCCTCTATAGACTAGAGTATTTTGGGCCTAAAGGACCCAACACTTTTTAGCGATTATACATATGTGGTAGTTTTTCTGGTCCTATTTCTTTTAGCATTCCATAGAAGGCGATTTTTAATACTTTTTTCATTTACGTTTTTTTTACAGTTTTTTGTTTTATTAGATGTAATGTATACAAAAATAAAAAAAAAAAATATTTTAATTTATACTTCTTTATTTTTAAAATTATATTTACGTTATAATAAAGTGCCGGTTTGACATTCTGTTTCGGATATTTTAGTATATAATTTGTATAGTATCGGATTACAGGGCGGATACGGCGACGGTGTTCGGCGGTGGGTCATTTTCTATTTTTATGTGTATTTTTATTTTATTCTGTAATTTTTTTAAACTTATTTTTGTAACCTTTATTTTAATATTTATGCCTCCTATGATGTCATATAACACATCTGTGGGTCATTCACAAAAGCCTTTTTTTTTAATTTCACAGTTTTCCACTGTAACTGGAGCATCCATAGGAGCCCCCAATAGTGACAGTAGTCAATGGCAGAGCTGGGCTGGGGTCTGCTAAGACCCTGCAGCTCTGACATGGCAAGGGTTGCCAGTGATCACATGATCGCCGGGTCCCATACAGGAAATGGCACTGCTGCTTCCTGCATTTTGTACACAGCGCTCATTGAGTCCTATGCAGCCTGTAAAATAGAAGGCAGAAGCAGTTAAAAAGCACTTCTGTCTTCTCCTGCAGGTCCTCGGCTGTCTCTAACAGCTGACCACTCAACTTGCTTTTGCAGTCTCAGGCCGTAATTTTCTATGGCCCAGGACCAAGCGCCATATAGTAATGGTCCTTAATGGGTCAAAGTGTAAGTAAACTTTTTTTTTAAGTTCTGACTTGTCTCAGTGGCGTCAGAAGTTTTGATCGGAGGAGTCTGGGTGTGGAGAACCCAGTGATTGTTAAAATGAGAAGGCAGCAGTAGTCACCTGAGCGCTGCACCTGCATCTGTTTCCGGCTTTGCTTGGAGCAGTAAACCGGATCCGTACAAGTACACCGCTCACCAAAGACAGCAGAACCGGTACAGCGCTCAGACAAGCACTTCTGCCTGTTCGTTTTAGCGATCGGTCGGGGTCTTGGCAGTTTAGTTACACTTTAAGCTGGCACACCCAATGCCCAGCCTACAGAGCAATGAGTTATACAGATCCCTTTGATCATTCTCCTTACAGCTATAGCTTTGGCCCAATGAGGCCATGCAAGTGTTATGCAGCCCTTCTGATAAAATGACTTCATTAATACTTTGCATCCTTTATTTATGTAAAGCCGAGGTGCACAACCTTCTCTTGTCAAAGGCAACATTTGCATATTAAACCACTCCCAAGGACCATAAAACTCAGACATTTACGGTGTATCAGAAGTATAGGCCATAAATGTCTGATAGGTACATGTTCCACTTCCAGGACTTTCACCTACTTGGAGAATGGGGCTTCCATTCTTCCACAAATGAGCACTCCAGAGGGGCGGGGGGTAACGGTGCATGCATGTGGTGCACTTCATTGTAGATTATGCTTGTCATAATAAATCACACAACTCACAATGGAGAAATGCCACCAGCCATGGTCACTGCATTCAGGTGGGCCAGGGGGTTGGGGTGGGTCAGGACTAGAGATAGATGCGGGTCCCAACTCTGGTACCCGCACTGATCAGACCTTCATAGCATTCTCCTTAAAGGAGATGTCCCGAGGCAGCAAGTGGGGTTATACACTTCTGTATGGCCATAATAATGCACTTTGTAATGTACATTGTGCATTAATTATGAGCCATACAGAAGTTATAAAAAGTTTTATACTTACCTGCTCCGTTGCTGGCGTCCTCGTCTCCATGGTGCCGACTAATTTTCGCCCTCCGATGGCCAAATTAGCCGCGCTTGCGCAGTCCGGGTCTTCTCCTCTTCTCTATGGGGCTCCGTGTAGCTCCGTGTAGCTCCGCCCCGTCACGTGCCGATTCCAGCCAATCAGGAGGCTGGAATCGGCAATGGACCGCACAGAAGCCCTGCGGTCCATGAAGATAGAGGATCCCGGCGGCCATCTTCAGCAGGTGAGTATGAAGACGCCGGACCGCCGGGATTCAGGTAAGCGCTGTGCGGGTGGTTTTTTTAACCCCTGCATCGGGGTTGTCTCGCGCCGAATGGGGGGGGGGTTTAAAAAAAAAAAAACCCGTTTCGGCGCGGGACATCTCCTTTAAGCACATTGAATGCACCATTGCAGTAAACTTTATATTGACACCAAACTCACCAAAAGCCATTGTTGGCAATTGCTGCATACTGTGTATTTACCACTTTAAAGAGGATATGTCAGCGTGTAAAGTCGGGGGGTCTGGCTGCATAGCTCTGCAGCCGTGGCCCCGCTGGCTATATCCCTTTTTGGGGCTTTTTTTTTCATACCATTGCCATTCAGCTGGAAGGGCTTTTCTTGGGTCCGACTTCAGCACTGTCAATGTGTCAAGTGGGCGGTTCCCACCTTTCACTGTCGATGGGTGCTGTTACCTATTAATAGTCAGTGCGGTTGCAGCTACCAAGCTATGCAGCCGGCCCCACTGACTCTACACCATGATAAAGTTCTAGTTTGCTACGTCTGTACATAGTAAACTGAATGTCTTTCTACATGCATAGCATTACTTATTCTGCGCTGCTCTTGAACTTATGCTATAGCCTAGTGATACTCTTACAATACTAACACTTTTCTCATATGGAGTATTTTCACATGGATTGCGACATTTAATCAGGGTCACTCATTGGACATGATTAAATGCGCAAAGTTCTGATACAGGTTTTCTTTGAAATCCATGTTGGATTTTAGCCATGTGAACATACCCTAGTGGGTGCTATTGGAAAAAGACAGTGAAATGGTAGTGTACTGTACCAGTGATCCAGAGATCACAAGTTCAAGTCCCACCGGAAGGCTAAAAAAATGTAAAAAAAATATTAAAATTTTATGAAAAGCATCCTTTCCCATTTCTACATAACATAGAAAAAAAAAACATAATAGGTATTGCCGCGTCCAAAAAAGTCCAAACTCGAAAAGTAAAATATAACATTTCTCACACGGTAAACAATGTAAAAAAAATTGCAATATCTGAATTGCAGGGATTTTTTTCAGAAAAAGAAATGGAATAAAAAATTACCAAAACGTTTTGTGCACCCGAAGATGATAACAATCAAAGCTACCCCCCGTCCCACCAAAAAGACAAGCCCCCACACAACTTCACTGACAGAAAAATGAAAAAGTTGTAATTGTCAGACAGCAGTGATGAAAAGCAAAATGTTTTTTTTTGTTTTTTTTTAAAGTAGTAAAATATAATTAAAACTATGTTTGGTATTTCCATCATCGGACTGAATAGCATGTCATTTCTTACTGAACGCTGTAAAAACGAAATCTGCAAAAAAAAACAAAAAAACACAGTTGTGTGTTTTTTTTCCATTTTTTCAAAAGTTTTTGAGTACAATAAATGGTAGCATTATTCATCCCACAAAAAATAGCCCTTTCTATGGCGATCTCAAGATGAAAAAAAGTCACGGCGAGGATGAAATGTGAAAGCAAGAAAAAAAACATCAAGTGGTGAAAAGTACAGTAATCATAATTTTACAACTGAAAATGAGTAGTAAATAATCTGAAGAAAGGTTACAGTGAGAAGAAACGTACATACTCCAATAAATGAACAAATAGTCCCACGTTTTTGCCATGTTCTTTGCCTAGTTTGTAATAAAACATGTACCTCCTGATTGCGCAGCGCACCGCAGCTCTCGACACTTGCCAAAATTTGCCAGTATAACAGTCTCAAAATCAAAAACACGTATTGTGATTCACAAAAACATCCGAAACCCTAAATTGTTGCACCACTGTATACTTGACATTCTATACTTACCTTCTGGGACTTATCGGTGTCAGAACTAGAGATCCCGTAACTTATGATGGAATGCACCTCCGCATTTCTAAGAGGTATTGCGGTTTTCGAGCTCAGAAGGACACCGTATGAGCGCGTACATTTGACGTATAATAAACTAGGGAGATGAAGTTCAAAGTACACGGCTCGGTTTCGGGCTGTTCACGGTACAGGAAGACGTGCAGAAGAATAATGGTGTACAAAGGAGCTGCATTTAAATAGGACCTGAGATTGCTTATTAACCGTTCGCAGGATGGAAATTGTGCTGAGGCATACTCATAATTTACTGAACTTTGAGTTCATTCCTTCGGCGCTGGTTTCTGTTGTCCCGGACATCAAGGGGTTGGGACTGTGCTGAAGCATTGGATGACTACTGATTATATCCTGTCTGCGTAAAGTAACCTTTCTATTCCGTGTTAAGTAATAAAGGCTTAAGAAAAAGTGGCTAAGACTGCATGAAGATAAACATTATGTAACAAACTATAATCCACCGCCGTTCGTCTTCATAGAGTGTTATGTGCTAATTTGCTATCGTGCTTTTATTCAAGCTTTGCGCCTAAAGGCCTCGGTCAGACGAGCGTGCTTTTTGCGCATGCAAATGAATGCTTCTAAAAGAGCCAATGGGTCCCTATAGAAAGGTTCATATGTGCGGAATTAGGGGCGCAAAACGCCACGCATCTAAGAAAGATAGGACATGCACTATCTTCAGTGGACGACCGGCAGGAGTTTCCATTGACTTCTATGGGAGCAGGTGGTAATGGAAACTCCATGGCAGGGAATAGCTTCCCCACTGCTTACAGCTGGACATTTTAAAGGTGATTCTGGCTAGAAGCAACTCTTAAATGTCCCGCTATAGCGGCAGGGTATTCCTCCTGCCCCCCTGCTGGGCAATTCCCTCAGCAGCAGGGGACAGTAGGGGACTTCGCCCACCTCTCTCTACAAGGGATTTCCCTATTGCGGGGAGAGAGAGGGGGGCAGGGTTACAGGGCTTCCCCTAAGACTGTGGGAAGAGGGGGTGGGGCTAGACGGATCACCCTCTAGCCCCGCCCCCTATGGGTTGCTATAGGGATTCTCTGTAAGAATCCATGTGGCTTCGCCCACTTGTTCAAGACCCGCCCACTCAGTCTCCGTTATGGGGATATCCCTCGTGATTTCTCTATAGCAGGGAGATTTAGCAGAGCTAATGGGGGATCTACCCTGAGCAGGGAGAGTGAGCGGAGCACCGGAGCATTTCCCCATAGCAAGGGGCAGAGAGCGGAGCAATGGGGGATTAACCCTTCTCTCCGCTCCATCTCTCCATGCTATGGGGAAACCCCACAGAGCTCTGCTCACTCTTTCTGCTTTGGGGAAATCCTGAAGCCCTGCGGCGCTTCTTCTCTCTCCTCCTGGAGCAGCTGTGCTTCTACAAGCGCAGCAGCCCCAGGGAAGGGCAATGTTTCATGCAATGCATATATGAAACATTTCCAGTTCACGCGTTTTCAACACATGCGAGCGGCATATGCTTATCTGACCAAGGCCAAAACCAGTAAATCCAGCCAAGTACACAAAAAGTCATTGATTGGTCGCTTTCACATGAGGGTCTTATCGCGGCTATTCTGCCGCTATAAAACATCGGAAGCATTGGATTCCAATGCATTCGTTCAGATAGACGCTTTTCAGCCGTATCAGAACATCGCAGTCAGCGAAGATAGGAAATGAAGACACGATCGGCCGATGAGGAACTATGGGGGATGAACAATTATTAAAATGATTGTTTGTCCCCCATACTATTTCAACACTGTCATCAACACATCCCGTTTACCTGGGCCAATGATCATGTTCATGTAAATCGACCATATAAAAGGGCCTTAAAGAGGTTGTCCAGCTGCAAACTATTAATGGTGTATCCTTAGGATACATCATCAGTTGTAGAATGGCAGGGGTCTGTTGCTAGGGACACTTGGCAATCAACTGCTTTCTGGGTCAGTGCACTTATACACTGAGCTGTTGTGTGCAGGAAGCAAACAACTCTACTCCCACTCAAGTGGCTAGGCTTGGTATTACATTCATTTCAATGGAGACTTGGCCTGCAATACTAAGCCTAGCCACTGCAGTGAGAATGGAGCTGTCTACTACCTGCACACATCAGCTCAGTGCACAAGCCCATCAGCCCAGAGAACAGCTGATAGGAGGGGGTCCCAGGTGTCAGGGCCTGCTGATCTTTTATTGATGACCTATCCTAAGGAGAGGCCATCAATAGTTTACAACTGGACAACCCCTTTAAAGCTCCTGCCTTTTATAATAGAGGTTTTATTGGCTACAGGCATGGCCAGCCTTAGCAATGTGTGACCTATGCGATCGCACAGGGCGCCAGCCGCCAGATTTTAGAGGTGTCACCAGGCAGATGTAGGCTCGAGCAGATGCCCCCCCCCTTAGGTCCTCCTAAACAGATGATGTTTTTCTCCATGGGCTAGTGTCTTACGGACCTATATGAACCATCCTCCATCTAACTCTGTCTCTATACCCGCTATATTTAAGTTATGAGCTTGGTTCTGGGACTGTATTTATGTTATCAACTTAATTCCAGTATTGTATCTATGTACTGAGCTTGGTTCTGTTACTGTATTAATGTTTCAAGCTTGTAGCAAGCCGCAATACACAACAATGCTTTATGATTACTTTTATAATCTAAGAGGGTACATGCTTGAGGTTGAGGGTCCTTGAATTTGTTTGTCATTCAGTTTGCTATGGCAGCAAAGTACTGTATACAGTTGTATATGACCACCACTGACCTGAAAGGGGTTGTACAGGGTAAAACAAAGGTTCTTCTTTCAGTGGCTCAAATTTTGTCTACAGGTTGTGTCTATTATTGCCGCTCCAATCCATTTGAGCTAGTGGTGCTGAGCTGCAATACCACACATAAGCTGTGGGCAGGGGGTGGCACTGTTTTTGGAGAGCCTCAGCTATCCATATAGAGCCTCCTATAGCTCCTGTCCCGCAGCAGCTGCCGCTGTATCTTTGGGAGATGATTTACTTTATTACGTACTTCCGGAATATTGGGTGGCAGTGATTACTCTCATCATTGCCTTCCGTGTAAGGAGAAATCCAGAGAAAAGACAAAGCTCCTGGCATCAGGGCAAGGCCTCTCCCGTCCTCGAAGCTCCTGACATCAGGCCCTAGCCCTTTCAAGCTCCAAACCTCCTAGCGTCAGACTGAGGCCCTTCCCTCCCCCAAAGCTTCTGGCTTCAGGCCGAGGCCCTTACAGTCCTCAAAGCTCTTTGCATCAGGCCAAGGCGCTTCCCACCACAAAGCTTCTGGCATCAGACCCTGGTTCTTCCCTCCCCCAAAACTCCTGGCGTTAAGCCCTGGCCCTTCCCGCCGCCAAATCTCCTGGCGTCAGGGCGAGGCCCCTCTCACCCCCAAAGCTCTTGGTATCAGGACAAGGCTCTTCCCGCCCCCAAAGCTCCTGGTGCCAGGCCGAGGCCCTTCCCGCCCCCAAAGCTCTTGGTGTCAGGTCCTGGCCCTTTCCATCCCCGAAGCTCCTGGCGTCTGGTTCTGGCCCTTCCCACCCCCAAAGGTCCTGGCGTCAGGCTGAGGCACTTCCGACCACCAAAGCTCCTGATGAAACGTCTTATCAGAGGCCTGCGCATTTGAACCCCAACGCGATCCTCCTCCACGGTCCTTCCCGGGAAATGTAAAATCTCCTGTGTTTCAGGAGAAATGTCCACGACCAGAGGGTGTATATTATCTGCACTACTCTTACCTATTCCTCCTTTCTGCTGGTATCCGTTTCAGTTTTCAGGCAGCCAAGATGGCCATCACCATTTTTAGACTACCTAATCACCAAATGCACTATATACCTGCTCTGTGAATGGCCAGCGCTGCTCATGTGCTCATTGCTGGCAAATCACACGGCAGTGCATAGTGGAGTTAAAAAAATAGTGGTGTCCTTATTGGCCACTTGAAACCGAGACCAAGAACTGATGGAACAGAGGGGTGGCTGAGAAGATCGACTAGAGCTAATGGACTCCTTTCATCCTCCGGAACCGAAACAGAATTTTAAATGGGGATATTCACGTGCACAGAGATCCGCTACAAAAACAGACATGTCACAGATTTGTGTGGAATTGTGTCAGACATTCTGTATCTCAATATTGCTCATTGACAACACTAAACCTCTGTTAGGATTCGCGGCAACGATGGAGGAGAAATTTGTGGCTTAGCTGCAGATTTCAGAAGCGGTTTTTAGAGCAGGAATCCTTGCCATAAAATCTGCATTGGGTTCTGCCATCTGAACATACCCTTAGTGATTCTCGTTTCGTGGAAACCTTCTGGCGTACACGCCAAACATATCTGTGAGGCTTCATTATCTGACAGAGGCCAAATGAGGGTCTTCTTGGACTCCGATGGGCTAGAATATGTTAACCATACTAACCCCTAAGTGACCAAGCCTGTTTGTGCCTTAAAGGGGTTGTCCCGCGAAACAAAGTGGGGTTATACACTTCTGTATGGCCATATTAATGCACTTTGTAATGTACATTGTGCATTAATTATGAGCCATACAGAAGTTATTCACTTACCTGCTCCGTTGCTGGCGTCCTCGTCTCCATGGTGCCGTCTAATTTTCAGCGTCTAATCGCCGGATTAGACGCGCTTGCGCAGTCCGGTCTTCTTCTTTTCTAAATGGGGCCGCTCGTGCCGGAGAGCGGCTCCTCGTAGCTCCGCCCCGTCACGTGCCGATTCCAGCCAATCAGGAGGCTGGAATCGGCAATGGACCGCACAGAAGACCTGCGGTCCACCGAGGGTGAAGATCCCGGCGGCCATCTTCACAAGGTAAGTAAGAAGTCACCGGAGCGCGGGGATTCAGGTAAGCACTATCCGGTTTTCTTTTTTAACCCCTGCATCGGGTTTGTCTCGCGCCGAACGGGGGGGCTATTGAAAAAAAAAAAAAAACGTTTCGGCGCGGGACAACCCCTTTAACCCATTTTAATCCACTGTGACGTCTTCCTACATTCTGATTGAAGCTTGTACAGCTCCAATCTCAGAAGACGTCCTACAGGGTATTCTTACCGTCTATTGCCAGCCACTCGCTGTCGGAGCCATTCTGGCTCACACACACTGGCTTTAGCCAGCAGATGGCACCGTTGTATAACAGCAAAAAGAGAAAGCCTTTTAGGAAACCCTGGATCCAAAATTGGATTGAAAAGGGTTAATGGCCAGGCCAAATTTTGGAAATGTGACGTGTCGCTTTAACATAAAAAAACTTCGTAACTGTTTTGCATATCCAAAATTGGGAAAATTTTGAAAAACTTGTAATTTTTGCACTTTTTCAACTGCAATATGTAAAATATGTGCAAACATACTGCACAAATTTTTGATGAGGTATATATTTCCATCTGTTTATTCTGGATGCATATTTTAAAAAGTTTAGGTTTTTTTTAACCATTTAGGAGACGTACGAATTTTACATTAATTGTCAACATTTTGAGGAACACTTTGTTTTCCTGCACCAAGCCAATATTACAAAGGCTCATAGATGTCAGAATGATAGATACTCCACAAATGAGCCCATTTTAAAAACTACACCCCTTAATGTATTCACTGAGGGTCATGAGTATTTTTTTTCAGGAGCTAATGCAATTTAGAGGAGAAAAAATAAAATAACATATTTTTGCAAATATGTCATTTTAAAGACCGCTTTCTTTTCTATAGTGCACATGAAAATGAGGATTTACACCCCAAAATGGATAGCCTTGCTTATCCTGTGTTCAGAAATATACCCATTGTGGCCCTGATCTTTTGTCTGGATGCACAACGGAGTCCAAAATGAAAGGAGCAGCCGGTGGCTTTCAGAACAGACGTTTTGCTTGAAGGTGTTTTAGGGCCAATTGCCCACTTGTAGAGCCCTTGAGCGGCCAAAACGATGGCGAACCCCCCCAAATGACCCCATTTTGAAAACTAGACCACTTAAAACTCTAATCTAGGGGTGTGCTGCGTATTTTGACCCCCCAGTTTTTGAATGAAACTCAACAAAGCAGAAGGAAAAAACTAAGATTTTCAATTTTTTGGCAATTGTGTAATTTTAAAAACAGTTTTTTTGTACAGCACACACATGAATGAAGACTTTCATCCCAAAATGGATCCCCCTGTTTGTCCCGTGTTCAGAAACATACCCGTTGCGCCCCTAATCTACTTACAAGACACATGGCTAGGCCTGTAATGGAAGGAACACCCATTGGATTTTGAAGGGCACAACTGAATTATTTCTAGGCCCAATTGCTCACTTGTGCAGAAAAAACATTGACTCCCTAAAAACAATCCCCCCCCCCCACCCTTCGCGCTAAATCTTAGATAAAAGTAATAATGGGAACTTTGTGGTATGTCAGAAGACAGGGGTAATTACGTGAGCCTGGTTGGGATGGGCACATGGGGCAATAAAACCGGGTATCCCTCCGTCTCCCATGTTTGATGCAAACTGGGCACTTTTTGGGGGGTATTTCTTGACCTCAGAGGCGGGTATGGGTGTAAAGTGGCACGCTTTGAGGTTTCGTAATCTTGCTGAGGTGCGGCGGTCTCACACAGAAGACGCTCAACAAGCTGCTCCTGGAACTGCAGGAAGGCGAGCGTTCCCAGGGCTTCTTGTAAATTACGGATTACAGGTCGCGGTCTGAATAACGCCGGGCTCACAGGGCCGTAGGCGGAATCTGCTTGTGACGGCCAACAACGGATCCCAGCTGAGAGTCCGGCCGTGGCGTTGCGTACGGCAGAGTAATGTTCTGCGCATAACTGCGTACTCAGTACTCACACAGGCGGTCACGCGCTGTGCACCTTTTTTTGTTTACTTTTCTCATGCCATCGCTTAGCGATGACGCAGGTACCCACATAGAGAGATGTTATAGGCCCCCTGCATGCGGGCGGAAATTCCGCGGTGGGATTTCCCGCAGAATTTCCGCCCCGTGCACGCCTGGATAGGATTGCATTACAAAACACAGTCCAATGCAGATGGCGGTGATTTGTACGCGTGAAAACACACGCGGAAAACAAATCGCGGCATGTCCTATTTCTGTGCGGGTCTTGCAGAGGCCCACACGGAAATGTCACTCTGGCACTCTGCTCATGCGCCGGTACATCACAGAGCTGGAGCCGCGGGAGCAGGTGAGAGCCGCACTGGTCCCTGCAGGGGCAAGGGTCCGATCCTGCTGCAAGAATTCTGGCAGGGGATCCGACCCGGCTGTCTGCAGGTGGCCATAGGCAATGATACATCTTTTTATGTTATAAGTTACCTAGGGAAGATACCGCTAAGACCCACAGAGTCCTATGTAGTATATTGACTTTGTAGAAACATTTTAGTTGATAACATTTTTTCTCCTGGGTGGAAGAGGCAAAACAATATCAAAAGGTAGAAGTACAATATATGGCCAGAAGTATGTGGACAGCACTGCTAATGATTGTGTTGAGTGCATAAAACCCAGCAGACAGTCATGTAATCTCTGTAGACAGTGAAAGGCGTAATGATTATAAATAGAGATGAGCGAACGTACTCGGTAAGGGCGATTTCGCAATCGAGCACCGCGATTTTCGAGTACTTCACTACTCGGGCGAAAAGTACTCGGGTGCGCCGGGGGGCGGGGAGAGGCATGGCGGCGTGGGGGGTTAGTAGCGGGGAACAGGGGGAGCTCTCTCTCTCTCCCTCTCCCCCCCACTCCCCGCTGCAACCCCCCGCGCCGCCACGGCGACCCCCGAATTTTTTCGCCCGAGTACGGAAGTACTCGAAAATCGCGGTATTCGGGCGAAAAAGGGGCGTGGCCGAGCACGTTCGCTCATCTCTAATTATAAAACATTCAAACAAGCAGAAGTGACGGATAATAACCCTTCGGTCTAAACGCGAACTAACAGCTGGATGATGAACCAGAATCCTTCACTTTTCCTTCAGCTACCAAAATTATTTTTGACATATACGGCTATTTTTTTGAATATCTTTTTTCACTGAGTGTTTTTTCTGTTTCATGGGGAGTAAAAAGCTATAAAAAAAAAAAGATTTGTTTTATTTATTTATAGTAGTTTTTTTGTTTGTTTGTTTTTTTTAATTAGTATATTCATGTTAAAATAAAGTATGGGAACAGGTTGCTCATTTTGTTTTTGGGCGTTTTGACATATAATTTGTATAGCTTTGGAATACAGGGCGCACACGGTGACGGTTTTGGTTGGCATCGGCTTTGGGTCATTTTCTTTTTTATGTATATATTTTTATTTTTATCTGTAATTTTTTTTTTTACTTATTTTTTAAACAATACGGAACTAGGAAAGGAGAAGGCAGAAGTGGTTAAAAATCGCTTCCCCTTCTCCTCTGTGTCCTCAGCTGTCCCTGTTAGCTGAGGACCTGGTGTGCTCCTGCTTAGTTGCAGGAGTAGAGGCTTTAATCCCACGCTGTACTTCTGCTATCAGTCGGGATTAAAGCCCGGGATGAAGTGCAATATATTTGCCGTGCTTAGACCTTATGTGGTTAAAAAGATCTATATGAGATTTCCCTCATTCACTCTGTGCGGACCATTTTGTCCCCCCCCCAGAAAAAAAAATGCATGTAAAAAAAGCTAACAATTGTTACTAGAACCGGTTCATGTGTGTTTTAGATGGGAGTTTTTTAGATGACGTTTTTTTTTCTTTTATTTTGCAAATTTTTGACCAAAAAGAAAACATAAAAAAAGCCCCAACAAAAGCGCGCAGTTTGTGGCGCATTTCATTTTTTCCTATTGAGGTACAGCTAATATCTGGCTATCATGAAAAATGTGGCGTTTTCCAGGAAATACTGTGTGTGAACCCACACTGAGCGCAGTACATTTCATGCTCTCATAAGTGCACAGTATGGCGGTATCATTAGTTCAGCAGTTCTAGACAGCTCAGATGCTGTAGAACACATAGGCCTTGTGTAATACTAGGCACTAGAGATGAGCGAACTTACTCGTTTAGGGCGTTTTTGCACTCGGGCACCGCTTTTTCCGAGTAACCGACTACTCAGGTGAAAAGATTCGGGGGGCGCCGGGGGTGAGCGGGGGGTTGCAGAGGGGAGTGTGGGGGGGAGAGCTCTGCCCTGTTCCCCACTGCTACCCCCCACTCCACCACGCCGCCCCCCGAATCTTTTCGTCAGAGTAGTCAGTTACTCGGAAAAAGCGGTGCCCGAGTGCAAAAATGCCCTAAACAGGTTTATCTCTACTAGGCACCTTACGGAGCTGCAATCATATTCTAGCAGATTCTTATTTCTTTAGAACATTGTAGTTAAAGACATTGTTGAGCAGATTGACTATACGGGGATGTATATAGTATTATGGCTTTTGGAAGCATTAACCCCTTCACACTCCAGGACCTACATTTACATCATGGATGTTCAGGGTTTGTATGGGGAGTCGATCCCACACCATACAATGCGAGTGCAGGCTGTTCTTAAAGTTGACACCCGCCCACAATAGCTGCCATCAGCACCGCCACTTATCACAGCTGTTCAGGGTTGAAAAAAAAAATACATATCAGAATTGCGCTTTTTTTTCGTCACCCTATTTCCAAGACAAAATGCAAGGAAAAGTGATCAAAAAGTCGTATGTACTCCAAATAGAAACTACCGGACAGCCGACAAATAATGAGCCCTCGTACAACTGTGTGGACAGAAAAATAGAAAAAGTTATGGCTGTCAGAAGATGGCGGCATTTTATTTTTATTTTTTTCCAAAGATATTTTATATTTTAAAAGTAGTGTAGCAGAAAGAACTCTATCTATTTGGTATCGTAGTAATCGTATGACCCATAGAGTAAAGTTATCAGGTCATTTTTGCTGCATTCTGTATTCTATGCCGCCACCACTCGAGAGATGGCGGAATTCTGCTTTTTTTTCCATTTCACATTTCACGCCACTTAGAATTTTTTTAAAGTTTTTCAGTACATTATATGTTGCATTAAAGGGGTTGTCCCGCGCCGAAACGGGTTTTTTTTTTTTTTCAATAGCCCCCCGTTTGGCGCGAGACAAACCCGATGCAGGAATAAAAAAAAAAAAACGGCCAGTACTTACCCTAATCCCCGCGCTCCGGCGACTTCTTACTTACCTAAGTAAGATGGCCGCCGGGGTCTTCACCCACGGTGCACCATGCGGTGCACCGTGCGGTCCATTGCCGATTCCAGCCTCCTGATTGGCTGGAATCGGCACACGTGACGGGGCGGAGCTACGAGGAGCCGCTCTCCGGCACGAGCGGCCCCATTCAGAAAGGAAGAAGACCGGACTGCGCAAGCGCGTCTAATCGGGCGATTAGACGCTGAAAATTAGACGGCACCATGGAGACGAGGACGCTAGCAACGGAGCAGGTAAGTGAATAACTTCTGTATGGCTCATAATTAATGCACGATGTACATTACAAAGTGCATTAATATGGCCATACAGAAGTGCATAACCCCACTTTGTTTCGCGGGACAACCCCTTTAAATAGTACTATTGGAAAATACAACTCGTCCCGCAAAAAACAAGCCCTCATACAGCGACGATGATATATACATAAAAAAGTTATGACTTCCTAAAAGTTTGGAGGAAAAAACAAAAACAAAAATAAAAAAAAAGGTCCGCATCCTTAAGGGGTTAAATGGGTCATCCAGTAAGACTTTTTTTTAAAAAATAATCCGCAGTGGCTGCTTAGAAAATAATGAAGCGAGATCTATTTACCTGTTCTATACTCCAGCAGCATCGGTCACCCCTTTCTCTGCTCACTTTCAGTTTTTTTTGGTCTCAAGTTAATTCTTGGTCAAGTGTTCACATTCATTGCTTTCTATGGAAGCACACTTAGGCCACTGATTGGCTGAGGGGGCGTCACACTTAGACAGGCATGTGACGCATTGACCAGAAGTGAGGGGTGACTGGAGCGCAGTTGGACATTACCTTTAAGAACAAACTTATGTAAAAAAGTCGCTCACTATTCGTTCACTTGTCATGATCGCTGACTTTCAGTCAAAGTACAGAAGGATAGGAGGCTGACCAAGGAAGAGGGCGTAAGGGGCTTGGCTTCCCCAATAAAGAAAAGGGAACGGATCAATAAAGGATAAAGTACACCATCATTTTAGCACTCATTGCTAAACTTTATCAATAAACTGGTCAAGTACTTCCATCACGTTTTCATATGCACAACTCAGGGGTGACATAAGAGTCATTGATGCCTTCAAGCTGTATATTGTCAGTAAACAGGCTCTTCTCTTGCTTACACAACCATGCCGCATCCTAAGTCGAACTTTCTTTATGGTCTTGTCTATCCATCATGTTCTCAGAGAAAACTGCGAATGCAAAAATAGAGGAAATTTATTATTCATTTCGCACCATAGCGTTGCATAAAAAAGGCACAAATTGTGTGGCAAGAAAACTGACGAAGGTTTAGTAAGAGGGGGTATGGTCGTGGGGTTTGACAAATGTTTGACAAAAGCGGAGCAAAAAGAGATGCAAATAGCAGGCATGGATTTAATTTTCTGGCTCTAACCACTTCCCACCCTATGACTTACTACCGTGTTTCCCCGAAAATAAGACAGTGTCTTATATTAACTTTTGTTCAAAAAGGTTTTAACTTTTTTACATGTATGGCTGCCTGGACACTATTTAAATTGACTTTTTAAATTAACTGTTAGCAGGGCTTAATTTTGGAGTAGGGCTTATATTTCAAGCATCCTCAAAAAGCCTGAAAAATCATTTTGCATCCTCAAAAATTCTGGAAAATCATGCTATGTCTTATTTTCAGGGAAACAGGTTATTACTCCATTCCTCCAGAGTTCTGCAGAGGGTCTCTCCTCATAGTAGCAATGGGCATAGGAGAAACCAGTGGTTGGTTTTAACTCGCAGCCTCATAACAATCGCCTAGCATGTTTCTATGGCTTGTAGGCCCTTACTTATAGTCAACTATCAAAATTACTCTATCTGGAAATTGTAAAGGTTTAATAGCTCTACACATTATCATCATCTACTGTGTACATATAAAAGCAAGGTATAAAGTACAATATATTATAGTAAAGGAAAGCTGTCAGCTTGAACGTGCTGCCCAAACCTCAGGCAGACAGTTATAGAACAGGAGGCGTAGATTCATAAATAGTTGATAGAAAAGTAAATTACATCTCTTCCCGCAAACAACAAGCCCTCATACAACCACAAAAAGAAGAACGTTTTAGCTTTTTATATATTTTTATACCACCATATTCAGAAAGCTAAAACTTGGCCTGTAGAAGTCTGTAGACAGGCATTCTTGTACCAGAAATGAGAGAGAACACCTGTGGGTGTGGCAGGAAGTAAGATAAAAGTAACAGTTTCTGCCACACTCAAGGGGGATGTTGGCTGAAAGCCAGAGGTCCAGCACGGATCAGACTGGACCTGTCACAAGGTCTGATGGAGTAGGGTTCCCTCTACACACCCCGGTTGGTGAATAGTAACAGGGACTCTGTGGGTTGTGAACCCTGAAATCGTTGTATGTTCCAGTATGTGTTTGCTGAGTATGAAATAAAACTGTTGGAAAGCCAGAATTTGAAGTAATTCTGTTGTCTTGAGTATACATGTGTGTGGTGCCAACCATCCTGAATGGAGAAATTGGCGATCCAAGAAAGCGAGTATCCTTCAGGTTGCAACAATATATATAATTTTTTTTTATTTTTACACAAAATGTGCTATTACTGTGCAAAATTGTAAAAAAAAAAATGACTTCACATATTTGCTGTCTCTGTAATCCTGGTGATCCACAAAATAAAAGTAACACAATAGTTACACACAATTAACAACTAGTGATGAGCAAGCATACTCGCTAAGGGCAATTGCTCGAGCGAGCATTGCCCTTAGTGAGTACCTGCCCGCTCAAGAGACAAGGTTCGGGTGCCGGTGGCGGGCAGGGAGCTGCGGGGGAGAGCGGGGAGATCTCTCTCTCCCTCGCTCCCCCCTGCTGACTGCCGCAACTCACCGCTCCCCCGCGCTGGCACCCGAACCTTGTCTCTCGAGCGGGCAGGTACTCGCTAAGGGCAATGCTCGTTCGAGCAATTGCCCTTAGCGAGTATGCTTGCTCATCTCTATTAACTACACACATTTAAATGCAATGACATAAAAACTATATACTATTATTGCATAAAAATAGTAAAACTAAACATTGTATATATTTGGTATCATGTTTTTCCTTATTTGATTCCTTATACATCTGTCATCCCCATCCACCTTGTCTTTGAAGGACCTTCGCTGTACATTACGGTGTTGCCCTTCCAGCTATATCCTAATAGACTCCGATTCTCAAATCATTCCCTTACAACCTGGAGCCATTCAGACACAGTACAGTCTATTCATCTGTTTTATTTTTACCTTTCACATCTTCTCTTTATGACCTATTTCTTTTGTTGTCTGTTCTCTGCTATTACTAGGTTATTCTTAGTTTTTCCGAGAATTTCTTTGTTTCTTCCCATTCTGCCCCACCTAACTTTTTTCCCATTTCCAAGTATTTTACCACTTTGACCTTTCTAGTTACTGCTCGTAAATTATACAAGGTTATTACAAGTGATCTCTTTGATTTCAACCGCTCAGAACTGAAGTTTAATGACACTCAGATACATAAATTTGATATATATGGAAACAGAAATTCAAAAAGTTTTCTTGCAGAACATCAAAAAATGTCAGAAGTGTTGAATGTGAGCCCCCCTTGTCACTCAACACAGATCGAGCCTGTCACCACCTGAACAGCCAATCCATCTGTTCTGTAGTTGCGTACTAAGCTCACTTCTAAAGGCCCATTTGCACAGAGCGATGATCGCTCAAAAACGATCTTTTGAGCGATAATCGTTTTGTCTAAACGCGCGGCCATCGTGCACTTTTCGTTGATCGCTAAATTCAAGCCAGCCTAAAAATCGTTGTGCGGTCTTATCAGGACCACACGCTGACTTCTCCGCGGTTAGTGCTGGTAGCATTGTTTCAGCTATTTAACCCGCCGGAGAACAAAGGAACTGAAAGCAGATAAGAGCCCTCCGAGCTTTTCCCCCATCCCCATATTCTAACATTACGTTTTTTGCCCAAAAGATGGAAGGCAGCTTCATCACTATAGACTCCATGAAACCATTGCTGTCCATTACAGTACTCTCATGGAAAGAACATCACCACACTTTGTCCGGTTTCTGGCACGGTAACACTTGCAATCAGTAGGAATGACATCACAAGTGTTTGCGCAGAATCTTCCACACAGTCGGCTGCAGGACATCTAATTCTCTGCTCGTTCTGACGGAGGATTTCTTAGGACTCCGTGTGAAACTTGCTGGACGCGCTCCGCTGTTTCCACGCTTTCTGGTGGATGGCTGGGTGATTTTTACTTACAGATGCAACCCATTGCCTTAAAATTGGAGTCCCCGCTGGATGGATCTTCACCAAACCTAGATTTCACACTAATAGACTGGTAGATGTGACAATCAAGGACACAAATGCTCTCCTGTCTTTGCTGGCAGATATTTTGTCTCATATCTCCTCTAACGACGACTATGGAAGAATAAAACATATTGGACCTCATTTGGCAAAACTGTCTAACAGTAAGACGGTTCTTGTTGCTCATAGCAACCAATCACAGCGCAGCTTTCATTTTAGCTCAGCAGCTTGGGAAATGAAAGCTGTGCTGTGATTGGTTGCTGTAGGCAACAAGAGCGTCTTCCTATTAGACAGTTTCTATTTCCATTGATATCAAATTTATGTATCGGAGTGTCATTAAACGTCAGTTATGAGGGCTTCACCTTTTGTAATAACCCTGTACTTATGAACTTCTCTATTTGCCTACTAGTAAGATAATTCCTAACAATTATCTGAACCACAAGGAACTAATTCAGATGATTTCTTTCCTCAGAAATGTCAATGGGACTGTGAATTACAACTTCTCTAAACTGGATGAACTTATGGATCTTCTAGCGGAGAATGGATTGGTGCCAGGTCAGAAAAACTGCAATAATTTCGACCTGTAATATTAATACTGTATTCTATTTCAAAATATACCATGGTTGTCATTTCTGTAAACTATTAACCCTTTGCAATCCAATTTTGGATTCAGGGTTTCCTAGGGGGTTTTCTCTTTTTGCCATTATACAATGGCGCCATCTGCTGGCTAGAGCCAGTACTGCGGTATGTGACATGCTGGAGAGGCACCCGACAACAGAGCGGACAGTAATATACAGTAAGAGTACCCTGCCAGACATCTTCCGACATCGGAGCTGCACAGCCTTCAATCAGAATGTCTGAAGATGTCAGACAGTGGATTGGAAAAGGTTAACATTCTTAAAAGAGCAATCACTGGACAAGTTTACTTAGAATTACTGTCTCTAAATAGTTGACGTAGGGAACACTAAGGTCCTCTTTTAAAACCAATGTAAGGTGTCATGGTCTGGCACTGGATTGGAGTCTCAGGTGGTAACCAGCAAGGAAGGGCAATGTGGTCAGGCAAATTGGGGGTCGGTACACAGAGAGGGTGATGAAGTACAGAGGATTCAGCAGAGACGTAGTCAGGAGCAAACCAGTGGTCAGTACAAAAAGAGCAATCTTCTTTTAACGAGAGCAGGTAGAGGTTAGAAGCTGGTTTAAAGGCTGAGGGCTCATAGCACACTAAGCACGCAGTGAGGGAGGGGCAGGGCCAGGCTTTTATAGTGTTGCCTAATCAAGGAACGGGCGGAGCCAGACATGGAAACAGGAACAGGAGCAATGACTATGCTAGGATTTAGCAGGGGAGCTGTCCAGCAAGCTGGATAGCTCAACATACAGAGCTGCCATCTGGAGCACAGGAGTTCCCAGATTCGAGTCTCAGATAAGGATGGCATATTACAACCACAGGTCCATACTACTAGTAGGCAGAATGGCACAAAAACTGTTGTGCTGGTTGGCTACTAGGAGCACTGAAAGCATACAGTGGATATGTCTCTCCCCTCTTCCAGCAGGCACCCGTGTACACATGTATTGCAATCAGTCCATCTACACAGAACTGCACGGTACCATTCTATGAATTTGTGGGGTCTCATGGTTGAGCCACTGTGATTAGTCAGTGAATACAAACTTTTATATCTCTTTAAAGGTTTTGAATTGATGGGAAGTCCATCGGGATATTTTACCAATTTTGAAGATAAAGTACAAGTCTTTGAATGGAGACAACTGATCTTTTTAACAGCAAAACGGTACATTGGTAAGTTGCTGCTGGTTATTTGTTTGCATCTTGGCGACTTAATACATCTGATGATTTCATCCAAAAAGTAGACAAACTTCTTAACAACTTGGTGCACTGTGATGTAAGTATACGTCATGGAAAACTGGGTGTAGTCCTCTGCTTTTAAGCTGGCACAGCTAGTGCCAAATAACACTTTCCCTGCACTAGACCACCAGAGTCCCGCTTTTCAACTACTTCCCTGCCTTTAGGCTTGGTCAGACGAGCGTGGTTTACATGCTGTTACCACAGCGAGTAAACCACACAATAGGTTGTTATGGAAGCACCCACACAGACAGCAAATGCTGACTCGCCTGTCAGCTCCGTGGTGCGCAGCGGTGCAGGGTGCTTTCCACAGGCACTTATGGGAGCCATCGAAGCCCACACTACAGATGTGTGAACGGCTGCTCTATGGAGCTAGAGACAGCCCGGTCATGCAATCTTTTTCAGGATGACAGCAGCGTGATTTACACGCTGCTTAACAGCATGTAAACCACGCTGGTCTGAGCTCGGCCTTAGGGTGGATTCACATGAGTGAGTGCGAGTCACTCCCGACATTCTGAGGCATAATTCGCATCGCACAGGCCCCGGCCACTCTGTCTGTGCCCTGTGTGGGGAACCGCACATCTGCATGCTCTATTCTTGTGCCAGACTCGCCCTGAAAATGGAACATGCCACGATTCTTGCATCCTGTAGCATCGCTACGAGAGAAAAATCGCCCATCTAAGTACACACATTGAAAAGAATGGGTTCTATTTTCGTGCGAGTTTTGTAAGTTTTGAAATGCCCAAAACCCGCATGACTTTATCATCAATGTGAAATAGCCCATAGACCACCAGGAATGTGGCCATTAACCCTTTCAGTGTTTATGAAAGCTGCGCTATGCCTCCACTAAAGGGGTTGTCCGGCAGTTAAAAAAAAGCTGAAAATATCCTACAATAAAAAATAAATAAAAAAACAAACAACACCTCAATCTCCCTCTAATCCAGTGGAGATTCTCTGGTAGCTGCCCATTGTCCTTTGCTAACAGGCTACCAGCGATGTTGTGTTGTAACGGCTCATGACCACTGTAACCAATCACTGTCCTCAGCGATCACAAGCGGTTCTTTCTGAAATCACGGCAAGGTTTTGTTTAAGAAGTAGATAGCCCTATCAAGATTGCCACAACCCGATTTGGTAGTGCAGGTACAGCTACTACCTGAATTCAATGGCAGCTGTGCCTACAGTACCAACCTTGGCCACTGCAAAACAGACAGTGCTGTCTGCTTGCAGCGCTCTCTACGCTACGTGTGGGCCTATCGATCTTGAACAGTGGGCTCCTAAAAAAAAAGGTCATAAATAGTAAAAATTCTGGCCAACCCCTTTAATTAAGATATTGTGATAGTAGAACGCAGACGGCGCACACCACAACACGATGCTTATTTTGTAAGCTTTTTGAAATTATCAGTAAAAATATTTTTGCGACTTTAAAGCCTGGCAGCAGCCGTCCATTTGTAGTCAGTGTCCACCTTGCTGCGCTACCGTTCTGCGCCTAGGGCAGAATGTCCACGCCGCCTTCTCACTATGCGCACTGTCTGATTCTTTGGGGGGAAAACAAACTGTCTCCCGAACAGCGATACCAGCAGCTTTATTAAAAACAGCTATTGTTGTCCAAACAGTTGCTTCCTCTGTCTTCTAATGTGACACTATCTGCTGGCAGCGATGGAGGATGTGTATATATGACAATATATCATCGTCCCCGAGCTTCAGTATTGTCTCTGTATACATAATCTGTTTACAGTAGCCAGATACGCCAATACTGGAAGTTAAACCTAGTTGATTTTTAAGTCTAACATGAAAGATACAGAATTGGCGCTGTTCACGCTACACTGGGCTCTACGCTCCGTGTTCACGTGTATCCATTCAGGAGAAGGAAATGGGAATCCCCTGGCCGAACGGGTCCATCTCATGATGAAACCGAACAGCACTGAATAGACCCCGTTGACTATAGTGGGGTCCACTCAGTTGCCCGCCATTTTACCGGAAGGAAAAGCACTGCATGTGGCGCTATTTCTTCCGGGTCTGCGGCGGAGGTTCCAGCGGAGTTGTCGCCACTCTTCTTAGTTTGCTGGATGCGGCGGAGGTTCCAGCGGAGTTGTTAACCCGGGCCGAATCCTGGAAAAGAATGTATACTGTATCCTTTTTTATGTTTTTACATTGGGAGTAAATTGCAGATATTTGGAACTTATAGGCATACATCTAGGTCATATATATATATATCCATCAGCAGGGATGAAATGTGTAAAGCGAATGTATGCCTGAAGTACAGTGGGAACAGAACCTTAGCTGGCGCGATGCACATGCAACAGTGTTTCTCCTAAACCACAAGTAACTGCAGAACCTCAGGCCAAATTATATAATAGCTGCGCACCGTTATAGGAGTATTCACACCTTAGACATTTGTGGTATATGTACAGAACCCCGGGTGTGGAGATAGATACGGCTCCCATAGTTTTCAGTTAATCATGGCATATTCCGTGCATATATTATAAATGACTAAGACAGGAATACCCCTTTAAGGATATGGACTCATGCCGCAGCCACTGTGCAGCTGTCCAGCATACGCAATGTGACTTGAGAACAGGGCCAGGGTGCGCTTTTACCTAAAATCAGTGAGCCTTCCAAATAGATGTTTACCTGCTTTTTGCAGGTGATGCTGCTGCCTCCTTACTGATATCACGCTGACATTAGCAATCATTTAAAAATGTTACCAATTTATGGTAAAACCACATTTTGATTGGACAAGGGTCGCTACATTTGTCTCTACCCCAAATACACATCCACAATGATCCAAGGGCTTATTTACACTAGGGATATTCTCGCACAAAACTGCAATCTTTTCTCGTTAGGGAGAGCACCCAGACAGTGAGTGAGGAGACTCAAGAGGCCATTCATGATCCTCTGGGTAATATGCAAATAAGGGAGATGGAACAATACCTCTGCAGCGCCACCTATTGGAAGGCAGCTTTCCTTCGAGTCAATGTTAGACTCTTTATACAAGCCTTATAACAATGACCAGGAATTGAAAGCAATTCTTGGCCCAATATCGTGCTTGCCAGCGTGAATGTAGCCTTACCCTTACTTTACTTGTTAAAGTTGCTACTTCTGCCATGGAGAGACGCTGAAGTTTATGTTTGGTTAATTAAGCTCCCATACAGCTCAGTGATACAGACTTGTTTCCCCTAGCAAAGTAAGTGTACATCGGGAACTATAACTAGTAAGCAGGAGGAGAAAGAGATGCAGCAGTAGAGCACTGGCAGAGTCGATGAGCTTGGTCCTGTAGTACAGTATGTGTAATATGCGCAGTGCTCTACTGCAGTTGATATTTGGTTGACTAAGCTCCCATACAGCTAAGTGAATACAGATTTGCTCCCCCTAGTGGAGTAAGTGTACATGGGGAACTATAACTAGTAAGAAGGAGGAGAAAAGATGCAGCAGTAGAGCACTGGCAGAGTCGATGAGCTTGGTTCTGTATTACAGTATGTTTAATAAGTCCAGTGCTCTACTGCAGTTGATATTTGGTTGACTAAGCTCCCATACAGGTAAGGAAATACAGATTTGCTCCCCCTAGTGGAGTAAGCGTACATTGGGAACTATAACTAGTAAGCAGGAGGAGAAGAGGTACAGCAGTCGTTACTGATTATGTATTCCATCCTCTATACAGCGCAGTGTAGAAACCATTACCTGTCATGCACTGCTGCTTGAGCAGAGGAGGTCGGAGCAACCTGATTATTCTCTGGTACTTCAACCTAATTAGTGTGCCTGTATAATGAACATTATATAAAGGGAGAGATCTAGAGTAGTACAGACAGACCTCTTTCCGGCTACTCAAAGGTCAATTGGCCTAAAGCACAGGAAGCAAAAGGGAGTGCTAATCTAAACTGGACCATAAACAAGCCCCGAGGTCCCCTGGGAGATGCCTCTATGTCAGCAATATACCATGAGGGCACTGGGGAGGAATATCACTGCTCTGTAGCACAAAGATAAAGTTTGGATCACTACAATAGTGTTCCAGACTCAAAATTCACTTCCGGGCAATAGCCTCTGTTGTCAGCCGCAGCAGGAGATCCCGAGCCATCTGCTTACTGCAGGGTTATTGCAGTGTATAACTCCAGGACAGATAACCAGGAAGGGCTATTATTTGGTTGTTATTTACTAAATACATACATGTAAAGCTATTGCACATCTGTATCTTCCTTGGCATTATCATTCTTGTGTATTGCAGAAAAGTATGGTTTACAACACGTCTCCACCTGGAATTTCGAGACTTGGAATGAACCAGATCATCATGATTTTGACAACGTCTCCATCACAGTAACAGGTAGTATTTTGTCCAACCTGCTTTGGGGCAGACCCATAGAACCTGCTTGGCAGGTCACTTTTATAGGAGCATGCTGCCGTGAAAACAAACAGATTTGGGACAACCAGCGGCAAGATTGTTGTTTTTACACAAACGGTGCTGATAGATACGGCTAGAAGTGCTTTGTCATGTGAGGTGTAGAGTTTGTTTTCACATTTTGGTGGTTTTCGTGATTGTTCGATGGATAAGAAATAGAGATGAGCGAGCGTACTCGGAAAAGCACTACTCGCTCGAGTAATTTGCTTTATCCGAGTATCGCTGTGCTCGTCCCTGAAGATTCGGGGCTGGCACGGAGCGGGGAGCTGCAGGGGAGAGCGGGGAGGAACGGAGGGGAGATCTTTCTCTCCCTCTCTCCCGCCCGCTCTCCCCTGCTCCCCGCTGCGACTCACCTGTCAGCCGCAGCGGCACCCGAATCTTCAGGGACGAGCACAGCGATACTCGGATAAAGCCAATTACTCGAGCGAGTAGTGCTTTTCCGAGTACGCTCGCTCATCTCTAATAAGAAATGTTATCTGGAAACCATGTGAAGTTAGTTACCATAACTTCTGCTCATTTAAAAGCCTTTAATT
The DNA here is from genome assembly GCF_035609145.1 of Eleutherodactylus coqui. Taxonomy (NCBI): domain Eukaryota; kingdom Metazoa; phylum Chordata; class Amphibia; order Anura; family Eleutherodactylidae; genus Eleutherodactylus; species Eleutherodactylus coqui. The sequence continues at coordinate 211,693,112 of NC_089843.1, forward strand.
GTTCGTCTCCTCAATCTTGTAATGTCCTTTAATTACAAATGTTTTACTGAGTCTTGTGTATTTGCATGGTCACAGCGTGTATAGTGATCTCTACATATGCTGTAACTATGTAAAGGCACAAGACCTATAAATATCAGTCCAATAAGAGTTCTGCTGCTTTGCCCTCAGCAAACTGGAGACACAAATAATGCCTACAGCATGAAGATAAGTGCACATAGCAGGTAGGTATATCTAACATCAGGAGAGGTAGAGATTGTGTACACACTGGCTGCAGGCCTGAGAGCTGTGTGCAGGGAGCCGAGCCTGTGGACTGCAAAGGGGCCGCACTTCAGCCTTGATTTAGGCAGCCTGCAGATGGCCAGGTCGGATCCCGACCCGAGCCCCTGCAGGGACCAGTGCGGCGCTCACCTCTCCCACGGCTCCGGCTCTTTTCTGTGCAGAGCGGAGCCGGGGCGCCGGGAGAGACATTTCTGTGCGGGGCTCTGCGAGACCCGCACAGAAATAGAGCATGTCCCGATTTGTTTACTGTGCGTATTTTCACGCGGACAAATCGCGGCCGTCTGCATAGGATTGCGTTTTGCAATGCAATCCCATGCAGGCGTCCAGGGGCGGAAATTCTGCGGGAAATCCCGCCGCAGAATTTCCGCCCGTGTGCAAAGGGCCTTATAATGGAAAAACAAACAAAAGTAATGAAAGTATATTACAAAATTGATGAGACACATTACAGGCTACTAGATGAACACAAGTTGTCTGAAAAGTTAGCTAGTATGCAGCTTCATAAACAGTGCAGTTCACTCAAGGTCCTCCACACCAAAATGGTCATTATAGACGTTGCTTTGTGTACAGGGGCACCGTCATGCTAGAATAGGATATGGCCTTCCCCAAACCATTGCTGCAAAGTTGGAAGCAAACAATTGTCTAAATTGTCTTTGTATGTTGTAGTATTAAAGGGGTTGTCCCGCGCCGAAACGGGTTTTTTTTTTTCAATAGCCCCCCCGTTCGGCGCGAGACAACCCCGATGCAGGAATAAAAAAAAAAAAAACGGCCAGTACTTACCCGAATCCCTGCGCTCCGGCAACTTCTTACTTACCTAAGTAAGATGGCCGCTGGGATCTTCACCCACGGTGCACCATGCGGTGCACCGTGCGGTCCATTGCCGATTCCAGCCTCCTGATTGGCTGGAATCGGCACACGTGACGGGGTGGAGCTACGAGGAGCAGCTCTCCGGCACGAGCGGCCCCATTCAGAAAGGAAGAAGACCGGACTGCGCAAGCGCGTCTAATCGGGCGATTAGACGCTGAAAATTAGACGGCACCATGGAGACGGGGACGCCAGCAACGGAGCAGGTAAGTGAATAACTTCTGTATGGCTCATAATTAATGCACGATGTATATTACAAAGTGCATTAATATGGCCATACAGAAGTGCTGAACCCCACTTGCTGCCGCGAGACAACCCCTTTAACATTATCTCTCATTTCAGTGGCCACAACAGTGGCTCAGTGGGAAGCTATGATGAAAGAAACATAGTAACATAGTATGTTAGGCCCATCCAGTTCAGCCTGTTTCCACCTCCCAATGTTGATCCAGAGGAAGGCAAAAAAAACAATGAGGCTGAAGCCAATTTAACCCATTTGGGGGAAATAAATCCTTCCCGATTCCATAATGGCAGTCAGAATAATCCTTGGATCAACGTTTTGAAAGTTCCCACCTGACTCCAAGACCTGGATCAACAACCCCGCTGATTATTTAATGTCTATATCCTGTAATATCGTAGCGCTCTAGAAGGGCATCTAGTTCCTCTTAAACTGCTCTTTGGATTTTGCCATCACCACGTCCTCAGGCAGAGAGTTCCACAGTCTCACTGCTCTTACAGTAAAGAACCCCCTTCTGTGTTGGTGATGGAACCTTCTTTCCATATTTTAATCTGCAATGTGTTATGTGGACAAACTACAGTCTTTGTATATATGTGTGTGTGTGTATGTGTGTTTATATATATATATATATATATATATACACACACATATATATACACATACACACACATATGCAGTAGAACCTTTGCTAGCATTGTTATCTACTAAGGCCGATTTCGAGTAAGGCCATTTTTTTTAGCCAAACATTTGTCTCTAGCAACATTGGTCGCCTCTAATAACACTGGCGTGTGGCGGCCCACGTGATCTCCTGCTCAGCGTCTCCTCCTGCTGCTGCTAATGTAACCCGCCCTTCTCCATCATCAGCGACAGGTAATACACTAGTACAGTACTGTACAATTGCACTCCAATGTAACAGCACAGAGAACACAGTGATAAAGCTGAGGACAGATGATGTAATGTAGTACAGCTGATGTGACCCGCAGTCCCATGTAACAGCACAGAGAACACAGTGATAATGCTCAGGACAGATGATGTAATTTAGTACAGTAGATGTAACCTGCAGTCCTATGCTACAACACAGAGAATACAGTGATAACGCTCAGGACAGAGGATGTAATGTAGTACAGCTGATGTGACCTGCAGTCCTATGTAACAGCACAGAGAACACAGTAATAAAGCAGAGGACAGATGATGTAATGTAGTACAGCAGATGTGACCTGTAGTCCTATATTACAGCACAGAGAACACAGTGATAAAGCGGAGGACAGAGGATGTAATGTAGTACATCAGATGTGACCTGCAGTCCTATGTAACAGCACAGAGAACACAGTGATAAAGCTGAGGACAGATGACGTAATGTAGTGCCGCAGATGTCACCTGCAGTCCTATGTAACAGCACATAGAACAAAGTGATAAATCTGAGGACAGATAATGTAATGTAGTACAGCTGATGTGACCTGCAGTCCTATGTAACAGCACAGAGAACACAGTGATAAAGCTGAGGACAGATGATGTAATGTAGGACAGCTGATGTGACCTGCAGTCCTATGTAACAGCACAGAGAACACAGTGATAAAGCTGAGGACAGAGGATGTAATGTAGTACAGCAGATGTGACCTGCAGTCCTATGTAACAGCACAGAGAACAGAGTGATAAAGCTGAGGACAGAGGATGTAATGTAGGACAGCTGATGTGACCTGCAGTCCTATGTAACAGCACAGAGAATATAGTGATAAAGCTGAGGACAGAGGATGTAATGTAGGACAGCTGATGTGACCTGCAGTCCCATGTAACAGCACAGAGAGCACAGTGATAAAGCTGAGGACAGAGGATGTAATGTAGTACAGCAGATGTGACCTGCAGTCCTATGTAACAGCACAGAGAACACAGTGATAAAGCTGAGGACAGAGGATGTAATGTAGTGCCGCAGATGTCACCTGCAGTCCTATGTGACAGCACATAGAACAAAGTGATAAATCTGAGGACAGATGATGTAATGTAGTACAGCTGATGTGACCTGCAGTCCTATGTAACAGCACAGAGAACACAGTGATAAAGCTGAGAACAGAGGATGTAATGTAGGACAGCTGATGTGACCTGCAGTCCCATGTAACAGCACAGAGAACACAGTGATAAAGCTGAGGACAGATGATGTAATGTAGTACAGCTGATGTGACCTGCAGTCCTATGTAACAGCACAGAGAACACAGTGATAAAGCTGAGGACAGAGGATGTAATGTAGTACAGCTGATGTGACCTGCAGTCCTATGTAACAGCAATGAGAACACAGTGATAAAGCTGAGGACAGAGGATGTAATGTAGTACAGCTGATGTGACCTGCAGTCCTATGTAACACCACAGATAACACACAGTAACATGTTCAATAACATGCTAAATGCTCCTTTATTCTTTACAGTAGTCTTTTATATTCATTTATTATTGTTTTTGGTATTAAAGACCATATTTATTCTCCATTAAATGTGGTTTGGTGTTTTTTGGAATGTCTAGAACAAATTAATTGGATTTACATTGATTCCTATGGAAATAATTACCTCGAGTAGCAACGGTTTCAGGTAAAGCCGATTAGTTTCGGACAGATTACCAACGTTAGTAGAGATTTTACTGTCTACACAAACTGTATCTTGTATGTATATATATATATATATATATATATATATATATATATTTATTCATTTATACACACATATCTGCAGAAACTGTATTCTATCCACATAAGGCCCCCTGCACACGGGCGGAAATTCCGCGGCGGAGTTTCCCGCAGAATTTCCGCCCGTGGAAGCTGCCATAGGATTGCGTTAGAAAACGCAATCCTAGGCAGACGGCCGCAATTTGTCCGCGCGAAATCACGTGCAGAAAACAAACCGCGGCATGCTGTATTTCTGCGCGGGTCTTGCACAGCCCCGCACAGAAACGCCACTGCCCGGCCGCCGGCTCCGGTCTTTGCATGCACTGGCTGCCTGACAGCCGGCACATGGAAGATCCGGACCCACTGGAGCAGGTGAGTGCCGCACTGGTCTCTGCAGGCGCTCGGGTTGGGTCCCGCGGCGAGAATTCTCGCTGCCGGATCCGACCTGGCCGTCTGCAGGCGGCCTAACACTTTGAAGATTAAAGTATGCATTCTTGTTCTACTCACCATTGTCTGGAATTGTGGAAATGTAGTTTTCTTAAAGGAAAATCGCTAGTCGTATATATATGCAGTAAGTCAAAAGTTTGGACACACCTTTTCAGTGCATGTTTTTTCTTGTTTAGTTTTTCTTAAGTTCTGCATTAGAAATTCGTATTAAATACATGAAAACTATGAAGGAAGACAAATGAAATTAAGAAATGAACAAAAAAGTCTTAAACCAGAATATGTTTTATATTTAAGATTCTTCAAATTACCCCCTTTGGCTTTGATGCCGGTTTGTATACTCTTGGTATTCTGTCAGTCAGCTTCATGAGGTCGTCACCTAGAAGGATTTCAATTAACAGGTTTGTCTTATCAAGACTGTGCCTTCTGAATGTGTTTGAGACCATCAGTTGTGTGGTGCTGAGGTCGGGTTGGTACAGAGTCCCATACAGTCTACAGCCCTATTCAGCTACTGCTCTAATTCACATTAGGGCAAGAACCACTCAACTAAGTGAAGAGAAGTGGCAGTCCATCGTCATTTTAGGACAAGATGACCAGTCAATCCGGAAAATTTCAAGAACTTAAAATGTATCTTCAAGTGCCATCATGTGAATCCAGCTGCCTGATTCTTCTCCTTCCTGTGAGGTTACGTACATTTGGTTGGCAGTCTTCCAATGAACTTACGTCACAGCTCACAGGCCAGCAGGAGGACTGCCTATCTTCTTCAGAGATTGTTCATGCAAGCTGCCTCTGAAATAGATTACAATTCCTTCCTAGGCAGTGAAGCTACAGCACAGGGATGTGACCTTCACTGACCCAGCAGGAAGGAGTTTGTGATAAGCAGCCCTCATAACAAGCTGGGCCCAGCCTGCAGTGAGTTGACCTGGGGCACTTGAGAAGCTCAACCAGGAGAAGATGTAATAAGGAGACAGACAGGGAAGGAATAGGTGAGTTTAGATAATTTTTTTTTAATGACAAAACCCCTTTAAGTCGAGTTACTGCAAAGAAAACCACTACTGAAGAATATGGAGAAGGAGAGGAGAAGTGCATGGGCAAGAAACACCAGGAATGGGCATTAGACCAGCAGAAATCTGTACTTGGTTTGATGAGTCAAAATTTTCAGAGTTTTGGTTCCAACCGCCATGTCTTTGGGAGATGCAGGAAAGGTGAGCGGATGGTTCCTACATGTGTGGTTCCCACCATGAAGCATGGAGTGGAGGGGAAGGTGTGATGGTGTGGGGGCTTTACTGGTGACCCTGTTGGTGATTAATTCAAAGCACACAACCAGCGTGGCTACCACAGCGACATCCCATCCCATCCGGTTTGAGCTTACTGGGACTGTCATTGGTTTTTCAACAGAGCAATGACTGCAAATACACCCCCAGACTATGTAAGGAGAGTGATGGAATGCTGCGTCAGTGACATGGCCTCCACAATCACCCGACCAAAACCCAATTGAGATGGGCTGAACAGCACTGTCACGGAAAAACAGCCAAAAAGTGCTCAGCGCCTCTGGGAACTCCTTCAAGATTGTTGGAAACCCATTCCAGGTGACGCTGATTGAGAGCATGCCAAGAGTGTGCAAAGCTGTCCTCAAAGCAAGAGGGGGCTACTATGGAGAATCTAAGATCTAAAACATAGTCTGGCTTAACATTTGTTTACTACCTAATTCCATATGTGATGCTTCCTAGTTTTCATGCCTTCAGTATAAATCCACAATGAAGAAAAAAAACAATAAAAAGCATGGAATGAAAAGGTGTGTCCAAACTTTTGACTGCTACTGTATGTATAGAAAGACAGCAACCAATAATTTTACAATATAGTACGGCGGGTAAAAAATGCCCAAACAATTGCTAATGAGAATATAATGCTAATTCATTAATTTTTGAACAACATGAAAGTTATAAAAACACAGTATTGATGGTAGCCATGCCGTATAAGCTTATAAAGATGTGTGCCTTTCAGAGTAACAACTGTCTGAATACTCTTATTAACCCTTTCCAATCCACTGTCTGACGTCTGAAGACATTATGATTTAAGGCTGTACAGCTCCGATGTTGGAAGACGTCCGTCAGAGTTCTCTTACTGTATATTGCCAGCCTCTCTGCTGTCTGAGCCTATCCAACGTGTCACCTCATGCAGTACTGGCTTTAGCCAGCAGATAGCGCCATTGTATAACAGCAGAAAAAGAGTAAGCCCCCTAGGAAAACCAGGATACAAATTGGATTGGAAAGGGTTAATTCTCCTTGTGGGCCTGGTGCCTCCCACATGTGTGAACAGGCCTGCAATGAGAACCTGCAATATGAAGGCCCTCTAGAAGTTGCCACTTTTCGTCTCCTGTCCATTTCCGCCAACAGTAACTGCCACAAACCTGTTCAATTCCGCAGGTTTCCAGAACTACTACGATGCCTGCTCTGAAGGACTGAAACAAGCAAGTCCACACTTAAAATTTGGTGGCCCAGGAGATTCATGCCACTCCCCACCAAAATCGCCTATGTGTTGGGGTCTACTGAGTCACTGCTATAACGGCACCAACGTCTTCACTGGGGAGCTGGGGGTGAGACTAGACTACATCGCTCTGCATAAGAAGGTTCGTTCTGTCATCCAAAAACACTAATATACTAATATTGGGATGCGTTAGGCTCTATTCACAGCCGCGTTACATTCGCCTGTTTCGTAATGGATGGAGGAAAACGGGATCCCTGCTGGGAACTGACTCATCATATGATGGGATCGAATGGTGCCAGACAGACCCCATTGAGTATATTGGGGTCCACGTGGCTTCAGCCATGCCATTCGGCATTTTCCCAGACTGAATTGTGCAGCACGCTGAACGATTTTCGGGATGGATCCTCAGCAAGAGCTACAATGCAGATGGGAATAAAGCTTTTATATATATATATATATATATATATATATATATATATATATATATATACATTTTTCATATATTTTCTGCCTTTTATTGGTCTGAATAGATTTTCAGCTGTCATCTAATTAGCTTCTAGGTATTTAAAGGGGTTGTCTCGCGGCAGCAAGTGGGTCTATACACTTCTGTATGGCCATAATAATGCACTTTGTAATGTACATTGTGCATTAATTATGAGCCATACAGAAGTTATAAGAAGTTTTTCATTTACCTGTCCCGTTGCTAGCGTCCTCGTTTCCATGGAGCCGACTAATTTTCGCCGTCTAATGGCCAAATTAGCCGCGTTTGCGCAGTCCCAGTCTTCTTCTTTTTTCAATGGGGCTGCTCGTGCTGGATGCCGCCTCCGTGTAGCTCCGCCCCGTCACGTGCCGATTACAGCCAATCAGGAGGCTGGAATCGGCAATGGACCACACAGAAGCCCTGCGGTCCACCGAGTGAGAAGATCCCGGCGGCCATCTTCATCAGGTAAGTAAGAAGTCACCGGAGCGCGGGGATTCAGGTAAGCGCTCTCCGGTGTTCTTTTTTAACCCCTGCATCGGGGTTGTCTCGCGGCGAACGGGGGGGGGGGGGGGGTTTGAAAAAAAAAAACCCCGTTTCGGCGCGGGACAACCCCTTTAAGTTCACTCTAGAAAATTTTTGTCAAAATGCTTCATTTCACTAATTTTGTTTTACTTCATCTTTTTGATCAAAAGTCCTTAAAAGAACCTATCACCGAAAGGACCACAAATCATAAAACTTAACTTTTATTAAATTTCAATATATTAAAAGGCGAACCAAACGATTTCTATTGTGACCGCGGTCACACTAAACTAAAAACCATAGGGGTTCATCTATTGACAACGTGGTCCGTAGTGGTCCGTCACAGTATTTGCTATGACAGTATCCACTGCTGGTACCACTGATAATTTAGAACAGCGATAATTCGCTAGACCCCCGGATGAGCAATGGTTATATTGGTGGCTTCGAGTCTCGAATGCTACTAATCTGATGTTCAATTCTTTGCCTCCACTGTTCTGTGCTGCCAAACTTTTCCCTGATGTGGTTTGCCACACTTGTCTTGTCCCCTCGATTTATGTTCCCTATATGCGCTAAAACTCTCCTGCGCAGCTGTTGGGCTATTAGTGACAGAGATTATCTAAATGGGCATCAGTATAAAACAGAGCCTAGTGAATGACATGTGGTTATAAGGCGAGGGATAGAACCACACAACTCTTATCTCCTATTTACAGTTAGGGCCAGAAATATTTGGACAGTGACACAAGTTTTGTTATTTAGCTGTTTACAAAAACATGTTCAGAAATACAATTATATATATAATATGGGCTGAAAGTGCACACTCCCAGCTGCAATATGAGAGTTTCCACATCCAAATCGGAGAAAGGGTTTAGGAATCATAGCTCTGTAATGCATAGCCTCCTCTTTTTCAAGGGACCAAAAGTAATTGGACAATGGACTCTAAGGGCTGCAATTAACTCAGAAGGCGTCTCCCTCGTTAACCTGTAATCAATTAAGTAGTTAAAAGGTCTGGGGTTGATTCCAGGTGTGTGGGTTTGCATTTGGAAGCTGTTGCTGTGACCAGACAACATGCGGTCAAAGGAACTCTCAATTGAGGTGAAGCAGAACATCCTCAGGCTGAAAAAAAAGAAAAAATCCATCAGAGAGATAGCAGACATGCTTGGAGTAGCAAAATCAACAGTCGGGTACATTCTGAGAAAAAAGGAATTCACTGGTGAGCTTGGGAACTCAAAAAGGCCTGGGCGTCCACGGAAGACAACGGTGGTGGGTGATCGCCGCATACTTTCTTTGGTGAAGAAGAACCCGTTCACAACATCAACTGAAGTCCAGAACACTCTCAGGGAAGTAGGTGTATCTGTCTCTAAGTCAACAGTAAAGAGAAGACTCCATGAAAGTAAATACAAAGGGTTCACATCTAGATGCAAACCATTCATCAATTCCAAAAATAGACAGGCCAGAGTTAAGTTTGCCGAAAAACACCTCAAGAAGCCAGCCCAGTTCTGGAAAAGTATTCTATGGACAGATGAGACAAAGATCAACCTGTACCAGAATGATGGGAAGAAAAAAGTTTGGAGAAGAAAGGGAACGGCACATGATCCAAGGCACACCACATCCTCTGTAAAACATGGTGGAGGCAACGTGATGGCATGGGCATGCATGGCTTTCAATGGCACTGGGTCACTTGTGTTTATTGATGACATAACTGCAGACAAGAGTAGCCGGATGAATTCTGAAGTGTACCGGGATATACTTTCAGCCCAGATTCAGCCAAATGCTGCAAAGTTGATTGGACGGCGCTTCACAGTACAGATGGACAATGACCCCAAGCATACAGCCAAAGCTACCCAGGAGTTCATGAGTGCCAAAAAGTGGAACATTCTGCAATGGCCAAGTCAATCGCCAGATCTTAACCCAATTGAGCATGCATTTCACTTGCTCAAATCCAGACTTCAGACGGAAAGACCCACAAGCAAGCAAGACCTGAAGGCTGCGGCTGTAAAGGCCTGGCAAAGCATTAAGAAGGAGGAAACCCAGCGTTTGGTGATGTCCATGGGTTCCAGACTTAAGGCAGTGATTGCCTCCAAAGGATTCGCAACAAAATATTGAAAGAAAAATATTTTGTTTGGGTTATGTTTATTTGTCCAATTACTTTTGAGCTCCTAAAATGTGGAGTGTTTGTAAAGAAATGTGTACAATTCCTACATTTCCTATCAGATATTTTTGTTCAACCCTTTAAATTAAACGTTACAATCTGCACTTGAATTCTGTTGTAGGGGCTTCATTTCAAATCCAATGCGGTGGCATGCAGAGCCCAACTCGCGAAAATTGTGTTACTGTCCAAATATTTCTGGCCCTAACTGTATGATCTGTATAGGAGATAATGAGCGTGCAGAAATAATTCTGATAGCTGTGGCCTTTAAGTCATGTGTGAACTGATAGTGCATCAGCATGAGATTAATGATGCAATAAGACAGTATTAAGCAGTATACCGTGACACTTTAAATAAAGGTGATCATCTCACGCTGATACTACCTATAGGAGAGTTCATATACAGGACTATCAGATCAATATATGGGTTAATCCCCACTGATGCATGTAGATAACTACAGAAAGGACAGTGTGTCACCAAAAACATAATATACACTGGAGAGACCCTACCCTTTAATATGTGGACTGATCCCCATCAGTGTGGTTAGACACTTATGATAATCAGAGGAGAGTGTGGTACCTAGATAAGGGTGCACAATAGAAATAGAGGAAGTTGTTTCCTTGAAAGTGACACATACCCTCATAAGGCACTCCATCTGACATTTAAAGGGGTTGTGCCGCGCCGAAACGGCTTTTTTTTTTTTTCAATAGGCCCCCCGTTCGGCGCGAGACAAACACAAGGGATGGGTTAAAAAAAAAAAAAGTTTAGTACTTACCCGAATCCCCGCTCTACGGCGACTTCTTACTTACCTTACCAAGATGGCCGCCGGGATCTTCACCCACGATGCACCGCGGGTCTTCTCCCATGGTGCACCGTGGGCTCTGTGCGGTCCATTGCCGATTCCAGCCTCCTGATTGGCTGGAATCGGCACACGTGAAGGGGCAGAGCTACGCGATGACGCGTAGAAGGGGGCGGAGCCAGAACGCAGCTCGTGCCGAGAACCAAGAGAAGGGAGAAGACCCTTCTGCGCAAGCGCGTCTAATCGGGAGATTAGATGCTGAAATTAGACGGCACCATGGAGACGGGGACGCCAGCAACGGAACAGGTAAGTGAATAACTTCTGTATGGCTCATAATTAATGCACAATGTACATTACAAAGTGCATTAATATGGCCATACAGAAGTGCTGAACCCCACTTGCTTTCGCGGGACAACCCCTTTAAGTGTGCAGGAACGTGACGGTTGAAAAATAGGGATACACGATATATATTCTGTCCTCGGAGTGACATGCATGATCTTATTATATACTATCAAATAGCCGAAGTATCAAAGTTTGCCTGCACAGAACAGTGGAGGCAAAGAATTGAACATCAGATTAGTAGCATTCGAGACTCGAAGCCACCAATATAACCATTGCTCATCCGGGGGTCTAGCGAATTATCGCTGTTCTAAATTATCAGTGGTACCAGCAGTGGATACTGTCATATCAAATACTGTGACGGACCACTACGGACCACGTTGTCAAGAGATGAACCCCTATGGTTTTTAGTTTAGTGTGACCGCGGTCACAATAGAAATCGTTTGGTTCGCCTTTTAATAAAAGTTAAGTTTTATAATTTGTGGTCCTTTCGGTTCAATTGTTTAATTAAAGGATTAACTGCTACGGTGACAGTAAAAGTCCTTAAAAGAAAAGTAAGTATATATTGTTTTGCAATTAAAGCTATGCATGGTCTGCACAATGTGAATATATGTACGTTCTGAATACTTTGGTCTTTCCTACCATTTAGCCTCCAAGCTGCTCCCGCTGTAAAGCCATCCACCGCTATCCCTTTATCTGATTGCCCTCTTGTGGTCGAACTGTGACACTGCATTGTCCCTGAAAATAATGCTTTGTGTTCTAGGGTGGAGGAAGCTCCTATCGTATCTTGGAGCAAGAGATTGACACTGTTAGTGAAATTCAACAGCACTTTCCGCAGTTCAAGCCGGTTCCTATATACAACGATGAGGCGGACCCTCTAGTAGGTTGGTCCACACCACAGGCTTGGAGGGCTGATGTTACATATGCAGCTATGGTAGTAAAGGTATGACCATTTATGTCATGTTTATTATACTGTGAGTAATAGAAGTAGTAGCTCTCTCCTTATCTGAAATGTGTACAATACATACTAGGGGCTATGCAGTGCCATTGTACCACCAGCCTATTGTTATCAGGACATTGGAAAGATCCTCTAATTTAAAGGGGTATTCCGGGACGTCTTATTATAATGGTACTAAGAAGAAGAAGCTCTGTTATACGGGGTGATTCAGACAGCAAGACCAACCAGAATATCTTCTGAACAAGAAGAGGTACAAGTAGGAAACACTGTAGAGCACTCAGATGGGTGGAGGACAACTTATTGGCACTATGGTGGTGCCTGTTGACCATCTTGGTGGCAGCTGTCTTGGATTCGGCTCAAGAAACTTCAATGGAAGGCGAGTCATATGATATATAATTTAAGGGCAGAATTTAATGAGAAATTGCCAATACATGTAACCATTCTCTAGTTGTAGATGATGTCATGTTGAGTATTAGTAAAGGTACCAGAAGATGCCATTAAAAATCCAGGACTGAGCTGAGATCTTCCTGATGGCTCTTGTGGTGATCGAGGCTTTCACTCCCGAACACCCAGGAAGACGGACAGTGAGCGCAGGAACCGTCAGGAAACTCATTCAGAAGTTTAGGGAAACTGGTAGCATAAACTGGTCGTCCATGCTCTGCTTCTGTGCTAGCTGTTTTCACAAAGACTCCGTAGAGAAGCACCAGGAGACTGGCATTGGAGCATTGTGTGGGTCAACCAACTGTTCAGGACCCCCTCAAGACACACAAGTGACCCCCATACAAACTGCAGCTGCAGCAGAGGATGTGTGAAGTTCATGCGCTCCCTGGCTATCCTCCTGAGTGTTCTTTATTGAAAGCCTCGGCCGTCTTCTGTAAACGTCTGTTACCGACTATCAGGATGATCTCAGTTCTGTCCTGGATTGCGAATGGAATCTTCTAGTACCTGAAAATACACATGATTGGTGTTTTCCATACCACATAATCCAACTTTATTAATCCTCAACATGACATCATCCATAACCTGAAAATAGCTGCATGTAATTGAGAAAACGACTTCACCTATCAATTTCTGATGACATTTTGCCCCTAAATCTAGTATACCTGACCCCTTTACTATTGAAGGATTCTGGGCCAAATCCAAGAAGCTGCCACCAAGATGGTCCACAGGCACCACCATAGTGCCGACATGTTTTCCTCCACCCATCTAAGTGCTCTATAAAGTTTCCTACTTGTGTCTTTTCATTCAGCAGATATTCTGAGTGGCCCTGTGTATATATTATACTAGCTTATATACCCGGCTTCAACGAGTTAATTTGGTACTGGTGTTTTTCTGGTGTTTACACGGAAAATCTTATGAAGTCCTGGTTACTTTAGAGACACTGAGGAAAAAAATATGTTCACCATTTTGCATGGTTCTTTGTGTTACCCAGAAAACACCACGGGGAGGTAACCATGCAATGTTTCCTTTATATAAAATGACATCAGGAAGTGAGAGAATTAGATTACGTATGTAAAATTTCGACGCTAATTCTTTGGCGCTTAGAATTGAATATTCGAGTTGGGACCTATTAACTTTTTCATATTTATGACATAATCAATGCTTGTGCCAAATTTCAAGTTTCTACGACATCGGGAAGTGAGAGAATTAGATTCCGTACGTAAAATTTGGACGCTAATTCTTTGGCGCTTAGAATTGAATATTCGAGTTGGGACCTATTAACTTTTCCTATTTCTGACATAATCAATGCTCGTGCCAAATTTCAAGTTTCTACGACATCGGAAAGTGAGAGAATTAGATTCCGTACGTAAAATTTGGACGCTAGTTCTTTTGCGCTAGAATTGAATAATCGAGTTGGGACCCATTAGCTTTTCCTATATTGGACATAATCTATGCTTGTGCCAAATTTCATGTTTCTACGACATCGGGAAGTTGGAGAATTAGTGGCGAGTCAGTCAGTCAGTCAGTCAGTGAGAGCTTCCGTCTTTATATATATATATAGATACCTGCTTGCCTATCTTTGTGTTTGTAGCTCTTAGTAAATGGCGCCCTTCACTTCTAATGTTTGCGTATATTTTTGGGTCGTCCACTGACAACATGACCGTTGCATTGACTTCAAGTGCTGTCCGTGTCCGCTGATGTATTATATCAGCGGACGGGGCTGGAAGGAGACAGCGGTGCTGAGCATGCACAATACTGCTGTGCTGTGACCGCTGTGTATCTGACCTCGGCCCATGTATCCTACCCGGTGATGGCTGCAGTAATAGTGAGCTAAACCTATTGTCATTATAAGCAGTTCTATTGCTGTTTCAGAAAATATAGTCTCTCTGTCACTTTCTTTCCATGGAAAATTGACATTTGAGTGATTGTCGGTCAAGCGATTTTCTCCCTCTCTCCTTCTCTCACCCTCCATAAAAATTGCCATTGAAGGGGAAGTCAGGCAAACAATTCTATCTCTCTCAAAATTGCCAGTTGAGTGTTGGTCTCTCTCTTCAAAAATAAATTTAAATTTCAGGAGTTGTCAGTCAAGCGTTTGTCTCTCCCTCTAAAATTGCCATTTGAGCGGTTGACAGTCAAGCGATTGTTTATAATATAAGAGGCCACTCCATTTATTTACATTTCAAAGACATGGAGTCCTTGCTTGTTTAGATGCAAAGTCTTGTTACTTCTACTTATATTTTAGGCCTTGTTATAGGCAATTGATTGACTGGCAACCGCTCAGCTGATTGGGAAATGCAAATTCATGCCAAAAGTATCTGTAACACGACTTTGCATTTCCAAAGCCTTGAGCGGTTAACAGTCAAGCAATTGCCTTTGGCATTATCTAGAATATAAGCAGGCGTAACACAAAATCCGCTTTCTAAAGCATTGAGCGATAGTCACTCAAGCAATGTCCTCAAGTAGTATCTGAAATATCAGTAACCATAACATGAATTTTACATACTCCTATAGGCAATTGCTTGACTGGCAGTCGCTTAATGCTTTGGAAATATGAATTCATGTTACAGTTACTTGAGGCGCTACTATAGGCTCAACTAACAATCGCTTTACTGTCTGAAAATGACCTTTGCTGAGGCAAGAATGGAAGTCTATCTCAGGGCAACGCCTTAGCTCTTTCATGGGGAAAAGTTTCATTTTCTTAGTCATGTCATTTGGAAGATGGAAGAGATTTCGGCCCGGATCTTAGGGTAGTTTAATCAGGGTCAACACACGGTGGGCATGAAAAGGGCGCATCACACATGGTTATCAGTGATGACACATAACACCCCACATGGCTTCATCCCGTTTCATACTGGGAGTTTGCCATCTCCGTATCGAAATGTTCTGGTGACAGCCGTCATCACTTCATCAGTATCATAAACACTAGTGAGATCGGAGCGAGCTGATCGTGTGTGTAGGGGGCGGGGCTTAGCAGTCATGAGGTCTGGGAGGAGAGTATCACACTGTATGGGATGCAGCCAAGGGGATTATGGAAAATGTAGTAGAAGCAGCAGACAGAAAGTCTATGACATGGATGCTTATTTTTTCATTTTATCTCCCCAAAAAAACAAATAAAAACGATTCGTAAAGCTGTATGTACTCCAAAATGGTACCCATACAAGCTACAGCTTGTCACGCCAAAAATAAGCCCTCACAGAGCTCCGTCCATGGAAACTAGAAAAGTTACAGGACTTTGAATGCAGAGATTTAGAAAAGAAAATAATTTTTTTTTAAAAGGGGGGAAAAGTACAAAAACCTAAAAAAAATTAATAACCGACCTGCAGAAAAAAATGTATTGTGTCATTCATGCTGCATAATTAACGCTGTGAAGAACAAAACAAAAAATCTGTGGCAGAATTGATGCGTTTTCTCTCCCTGCGATCATAAAAAACAATAATAAAAGTTTTACAATATAGTCTATGGAACCGAAAATGGCACCAATAAAAACTACAGTTCGCCACGCAAAAAACAAGCCCTCATACGGCCGCATCGACGGAAAAATAAAAAAGTTATGGCTTTTGAAATGAAGATGAAAATCCGCCTAAAATCGTTGTGTCCTTATGCCCAAAATAGGCCGTGTCCTTAAGGGGTTAAAGTCGTCTTATATCTCCCTTTGACATGAAGTACGACGTGGTGCCAATGAGGGATACAGCAGTTTGCGTTAATATTTCTCATGGTGATATTAGGGCGGCCTCAGAAAGAAGGGAATTTGTAAGAAGTTAAACTTTATGTCAGTAGATTGTTTGAGTAACAACTAGAGATGAGCGAACGCGTTCGTCCGAGCTTGATATTCGTGCGAATATTAGGGTGTTCGGGATGTTCGTTATTCGTGACGAACACCATGCGGTGTTCTGGTTACTTTCACTTCCTTCCCTGAGACGTTAGCGCGCTTTTCTGGCCAATTGAAAGACAGGGAAGGCATTACAACTTCCCCCTGCAACGTTTAAGCCCTATACCACCCCCCTGCTGTGAGTGGCTGGCGAGATCAGGTGTTCGCCTAATATAAAAGTCGGCCCCTCCCGCGGCTCGCCTCAGATGCGGTGTGAGTTAGATGAGGGACAGTGCTGTTTATACCGGAGCTGCTGTAGGGAAAGAATTGGTAGTTAGTGTAGGCTTCAAGACCCCCCAAAGGTCCTTATTAGGGCCACTGATAGCTGTGTGTTGGCTGCTGTTAGCAGTGGGATTTTTTTTTTTCTCAAAGTCGCCTCTGCAGACCGTTGCACCTGGCATTAGGGACAGAAGTGCTGCATAGGCAGGGAGAGTGTTAGGAGTGAGTGTAGCCTTCAAGAACCTCAACGGTCCTTTCTAGGGCCATATTTATCCGTGTGCAGTACTGTCCAGGCTGCTGTTGGCTGTGCTGCATTTTTTTTGGGCTTCTCAAAATCGCCTCTGCAGAGCATTCCACCCTCCATTGATACTGCAGGGAAAGAATTGTATAGGCAGGGCGACAACACAGTTATTATTCATAGAATATACGCAGTGCTGCCTGTTGGTGGGAAAAACCTGAAAACAAATCTATTTGTCCAGCCTCTGTCCGTCCTAACGCCTGTGGACACGTGTGAGCTGCGTGAAAAACATTGCTAAATCATACGCACCCAGCTACGCTTTACTGCTGGCTTCGCCATTTGCTTTCCTTAATTGGGAAAAAAAATACCTGCTCTGCCACAGTTAATAACTCTGCTACCCTCACGTTCTGTGACACATAAGCAGGGACACAGCGCAGTTATTAAACTTCGCAGGTTCATTGAATATACGCAGTGCTGCCTGTTGGTGGGAAAAAACTGAAAAGAAATCTATTTGTCCAGCCTGTGTCCGTCCTTACGCCTGTGGAGACGTGTGAGCTGCGTGAAAAACATTGCTAAATCATACGCAGCCAGCTACGCTTTACTGCTGGCTTCGCCATTTGCTTTCCTTAATTGGGAAAAAAAATACCTGCTCTGCCACAGTTAATAACTCTGCTACCCTCACGTTCTGTGACACATAAGCAGGGACACAGCGCAGTTATTAAACTTCGCAGGTTCATTGAATATACGCAGTGCTGCCTGTTGGTGGGAAAAAACTGAAAAGAAATCTATTTGTCCAGCCTGTGTCCGTCCTTACGCCTGTGGAGACGTGTGAGCTGCGTGAAAAACATTGCTAAATCATACGCAGCCAGCTACGGTTTACTGCTGGGTTCGCCATTTGCTTTCCTTAATTGGGAAAAAAAATACCTGCTCTCCAAGAGTTATAATAACTCTGCTACCCTCACGTTCTGTGACACATAAGCAGGGACACAGCGCAGTTATTAAACTTCGCAGGTTCATTGAATATACGCAGTGCTGCCTGTTGGTGGGAAAAAACTGAAAAGAAATCTATTTGTCCAGCCTGTGTCCGTCCTTACGCCTGTGGAGACGTGTGAGCTGCGTGAAAAACATTGCTAAATCATACGCAGCCAGCTACGCTTTACTGCTGGCTTCGCCATTTGCTTTCCTTAATTGGGAAAAAAAATACCTGCTCTGCCACAGTTAATAACTCTGCTACCCTCACGTTCTGTGACACATAAGCAGGGACACAGCGCAGTTATTAAACTTCGCAGGTTCATTGAATATACGCAGTGCTGCCTGTTGGTGGGAAAAAACTGAAAAGAAATCTATTTGTCCAGCCTGTGTCCGTCCTTACGCCTGTGGAGACGTGTGAGCTGCGTGAAAAACATTGCTAAATCATACGCAGCCAGCTACGCTTTACTGCTGGCTTCGCCATTTGCTTTCCTTAATTGGGAAAAAAAATACCTGCTCTGCCACAGTTAATAACTCTGCTACCCTCACGTTCTGTGACACATAAGCAGGGACACAGCGCAGTTATTAAACTTCGCAGGTTCATTGAATATACGCAGTGCTGCCTGTTGGTGGGAAAAAACTGAAAAGAAATCTATTTGTCCAGCCTGTGTCCGTCCTTACGCCTGTGGAGACGTGTGAGCTGCGTGAAAAACATTGCTAAATCATACGCAGCCAGCTACGGTTTACTGCTGGGTTCGCCATTTGCTTTCCTTAATTGGGAAAAAAAATACCTGCTCTCCAAGAGTTATAATAACTCTGCTACCCTCACGTTCTGTGACACATAAGCAGGGACACAGCGCAGTTATTAAACTTCGCAGGTTCATTGAATATACGCAGTGCTGCCTGTTGGTGGGAAAAAACTGAAAAGAAATCTATTTGTCCAGCCTGTGTCCGTCCTTACGCCTGTGGAGACGTGTGAGCTGCGTGAAAAACATTGCTAAATCATACGCAGCCAGCTACGCTTTACTGCTGGCTTCGCCATTTGCTTTCCTTAATTGGGAAAAAAAATACCTGCTCTGCCACAGTTAATAACTCTGCTACCCTCACGTTCTGTGACACATAAGCAGGGACACAGCGCAGTTATTAAACTTCGCAGGTTCATTGAATATACGCAGTGCTGCCTGTTGGTGGGAAAAAACTGAAAAGAAATCTATTTGTCCAGCCTGTGTCCGTCCTTACGCCTGTGGAGACGTGTGAGCTGCGTGAAAAACATTGCTAAATCATACGCAGCCAGCTACGGTTTACTGCTGGGTTCGCCATTTGCTTTCCTTAATTGGGAAAAAAAATACCTGCTCTCCAAGAGTTATAATAACTCTGCTACCCTCACGTTCTGTGACACATAAGCAGGGACACAGCGCAGTTATTAAACTTCGCAGGTTCATTGAATATACGCAGTGCTGCCTGTTGGTGGGAAAAAACTGAAAAGAAATCTATTTGTCCAGCCTGTGTCCGTCCTTACGCCTGTGGAGACGTGTGAGCTGCGTGAAAAACATTGCTAAATCATACGCAGCCAGCTACGCTTTACTGCTGGCTTCGCCATTTGCTTTCCTTAATTGGGAAAAAAAATACCTGCTCTGCCACAGTTAATAACTCTGCTACCCTCACGTTCTGTGACACATAAGCAGGGACACAGCGCAGTTATTAAACTTCGCAGGTTCATTGAATATACGCAGTGCTGCCTGTTGGTGGGAAAAAACTGAAAAGAAATCTATTTGTCCAGCCTGTGTCCGTCCTTACGCCTGTGGAGACGTGTGAGCTGCGTGAAAAACATTGCTAAATCATACGCAGCCAGCTACGCTTTACTGCTGGCTTCGCCATTTGCTTTCCTTAATTGGGAAAAAAAATACCTGCTCTGCCACAGTTAATAACTCTGCTACCCTCACGTTCTGTGACACATAAGCAGGGACACAGCGCAGTTATTAAACTTCGCAGGTTCATTGAATATACGCAGTGCTGCCTGTTGGTGGGAAAAAACTGAAAAGAAATCTATTTGTCCAGCCTGTGTCCGTCCTTACGCCTGTGGAGACGTGTGAGCTGCGTGAAAAACATTGCTAAATCATACGCAGCCAGCTACGCTTTACTGCTGGGTTCGCCATTTGCTTTCCTTAATTGGGAAAAAAAATACCTGCTCTCCAAGAGTTATAATAACTCTGCTACCCTCACGTTCTGTGACACATAAGCAGGGACACAGCGCAGTTATTAAACTTAGATAATTCATTCACTAGAGGCAGTGGGGCCTTTCGTTTTCCAAAAAGGGCAAAAATTATATTTGGCCTGCAGTCTTGCGCCAATTTATTTCCTGCCTGGGAAATCTAATCACTGGTAATACAGCATGCTGAGGGGTAGGGGTAAGCCTAGAGGACGTGGACGTGGACGTGGCCGAGGACGCGGAGGGCCAAGTGAGGGTGTGGGCACAGGCCAAGCTCCTGATCCAGGTGTGTCGCAGCTGTCTGCTGCGCGATTAGGAGAGAGGCACGTTTCTGGCGTCCCCACATTCATCGCCCAATTAATGGGTCCACGCGGGAGACGGTTATTAGAAAATGAGCAGTGTGAGCAGGTCCTGTCCTGGATGGCAGAAAGTGCTTCGAGCAACCTATCGTCTACCCGCAGTTCTGCGCCGTCCACTGCTGCCAATCCGAATCCTCTGTCTGCTGCTCCTCCTTCCTCCCAGCCTCCTCACTCCACTACAATGACACCTGCTCAGGAGCGGGAACACTCCCAGGAACTGTTCTCGGGCCCCTGCTTAGATTGGGCAGCAGCGGTTCCTCTCCCACCAGAGGAGTTTATCGTCACTGATGCCCAACCATTCGAAAGTTCCCGGGGTCCGGGGGAAGAGGCTGGGGACTTCCGCCAACTGTCTCAACAACTTTCTGTGGGTGAGGAGGACGATGACGATCAGACACAGTTGTCTTGCAGTGAGGTAGTAGTAAGGGCAGTAAGTCCCAGGGAGCAGCGCACAGAGGATTCGGAGGAAGAGCAGCAGGACGATGAGGTGACTGACCCCACCTGGTGTGCAACGCTTACTCAGGAGGACAGGTCTTCAGAGGGGGAGTCAAGGGCATCAGCAGGGCAGGTTGCAAGAGGCAGTGCGGTGGCCAGGGCCAGGGGTAGAGGCAGGGCCAGACCGAATAATCCACCAAGTGTTTCCCAAAGCGCCCCCCCGCGCCATGCCACCCTGCAGAGGCCGAGGTGCTCTAAGGTCTGGCAGTTTTTCACAGAGACGCCTGACGACCGACGAACAGTGGTGTGCAACCTTTGTTGCGCAAAGCTCAGCCGGGGAGCCAACACCAACAGCCTCACCACCACCACCATGCGCAGACATATGATGGCCAAGCACCCCACAAGGTGGGACGAAGGCCGTTCACCGCCTCCGGTTTGCACCCCTGCCTCTCCCCCTGTGCCCCAACCTGCCACTGAGATGCAACCCCCCTCTCAGGACACAGGCACTACCGCCTCATGGCCTGCACCCACACCCTCATCTCCGCTGTCCTCGGCCCCATCCAGCAGTGTAGTTCAGCGCACCGTTCAGCCGTCGCTTGCGCAAGTGTTCGAGCGCAAGCGCAAGTACGCCGCCACGCACCCGCACGCTCAAACGTTAACCGTCCGCATCGCAAAATTCATCAGCCTTGAGATGCTGCCGTATAGGGTTGTGGAAACGGAGTCCTTCAAAAGTATCATGGAGGCGGCGGCCCCGCGCTACTCAGTTCCCAGTCGCCACTACTTTTCCCGATGTGCCGTCCCAGCCCTGCACGACCACGTCTCCCGCAACATTGTGCGCGCCCTCACCAACGCGGTTACTGCCACGGTCCACTTAACTACGGACACGTGGACAAGCACAGGCGGGCAGGGCCACTACATCTCCCTGACGGCACATTGGGTGAATTTAGTGGAGGCTGGGACAGAGTCAGAGCCTGGGACCGCTCACGTCCTACCCACCCCCAGAATTGCGGGCCCCAGCTCGGTGGTGGTATCTGCGGAGGTGTATGCTTCCTCCACTAAAGCACCCTCCTCCTCCTCCTCCTCCTCTGTCTCACAATCAAGATGTGTTAGCAGCAGCATGTCGCCAGCAGTCGGTGTCGCGCGGTGTGGCAGCACAGCGGTGGGCAAGCGTCAGCAGGCCGTGCTGAAACTACTCAGCTTAGGCGATAAGAGGCACACGGCCCACGAACTGCTGCAGGGTCTGACACAGCAGACCGACCGCTGGCTTGCGCCGCTGAGCCTCCAACCGGGCATGGTCGTGTGTGACAACGGCCGTAACCTGGTGGCGGCTCTGCAGCTCGGCAGCCTCACGCACGTGCCATGCCTGGCCCACGTCTTTAATTTGGTGGTTCAGCGGTTTCTGAAAAGCTACCCACGCTTGTCAGACCTGCTCGTAAAGGCGCGCCGGCTCTGCGCACATTTCCGCAAGTCCCACACGGACGCTGCCACCCTGCGCACCCTGCAACATCACTTTAAGCTGCCAGTGCACCGACTGCTGTGCGACGTGCCCACACGGTGGAACTCTACGCTCCACATGTTGGCCAGGCTCTATGAACAGCGTAGAGCTATAGTCGAATACCAACTCCAACATGGGCGGCGCAGTGGGAGTCAGCCTCCTCAATTCCTTTCAGAAGAGTGGGCCTGGTTGGCAGACATCTGCCATGTCCTTGGTAATTTTGAGGAGTCTACCCAGGTGGTGAGCGGCGATGCTACAATCATTAGCGTCACCATTCCTCTGCTATGCATCTTGAGAAATTCCCTGCAAACCATAAAGGCAGCTGCTTTGCGCTCGGAAACGGGGGCGGGGGAAGACAGTATGCCGCTGGATAGTCAGGGCACCCTCCTGTCTATTTCACAGCGCGTACAGGAGGAGGAGGAGGATGAGGAGGAGGGGGAAGAGACAGCTTGGCCCGCTGCTGACGGTACACCGGCTGATTGCCTGTCATCCTTTCAGCGTGTATGGCCTGAGGAGGAGGAGGAGGAGGAGGATCCTGAAAGTGATCTTCCTAGTGAAGACAGCCATGTGTTGCGTACAGGTACCCTGGCACACATGGCTGACTTCATGTTAGGATGCCTTTCTCGTGACCCTCGCGTTGCACGCATTCTGGCCACTACGGATTACTGGGTGTACACACTGCTCGATCCACGGTATAAGGAGAACCTGCCCACTCTGATTCCCGAAGAGGAAAGGGGTTCGAGAGTGTTGCTATACCACAGGACCCTTGCGGACAAGCTGATGGTAAAATTCCCAGCCGACAGCGCTAGTGGCAGAAGGCGCAGTTCCGAGGGCCATGTTGCAGGGGATGTGCGTAGATCGAGCAGCATGTACATCCCAGGCAGTGCAACAGTCTTTAAGGGCCTGGCCAGCTTTATGGCTCCCCACCAAGACTGTGTCACCGCTCCCCAGTCACGGCTGAGTCGGCGGGAGCACTGCAAAAGGATGGTGAGGGAGTACGTAGCGGATCGCACGACCATCCTTGGTGACGCCTCTGCCCCCTACAACTACTGGGTGTCGAAGCTGGACACGTGGCCTGAACTAGCCCTGTATGCCCTTGAGGTGCTTGCTTGTCCTGCGGCTAGCGTGTTGTCGGAGAGGGTGTTTAGTGCGGCTGGGGGAATCATCACCGATAAGCGTAGCCGCTTGTCAACCGACAGTGCCGACAGGCTAACACTCATCAAGATGAACAAAGGCTGGATTTCCCCAGACTTCTGTTCTCCACCAGCGGACAGCAGCGATACGTAAGCAATACGTAGGCTGCACCCGCGGATGGAAGCTACGTTCTCTCTCACCATCCAAAACGGGGACATTTGTGCTTCATCAATCTGTGTCTAATATTCCTCCTCCTCCTCCTCCTGCTCCTCCTCCTGAAACCTCACGTAATCACGCTGAACGGGCAATTTTTCTTAGGGCCACAAGGCTCACTCAAATAATTTTTCAGAACAATTTTTATAAGTTTCAATTAGCTTAAAAGCGTTGGAACTTTAACTTGAACCAATTTTTCGTTACACTGGGCTGCCTCCAGGCCTAGTTACCACTTAAGCCACATTAACCAAAGCGATTAATGGGTTTCACCTGCCCTCTTGGCTGGCCATGGCCAATTTTTGGGATGTACATTAGTACTGTTGATACAGCAATTTTTGTGGGCCCTCGCCTACAGTGTAATCAAATTAATTTTTAGCCCACCTGCATTACAGCTGACGTTACCTCAGCTGTGTTGGGCAATGCAATGGGATATTTCTATGTACCGCCGGTGGCTTCCTGGCACCCACCCAGGCAGTGGGTCCACAGGGAGTTAAACCTACATGTGTCCACTTGTAAAGAACCCCAGTCAGACTGGGGCATGCAGTGTGGGCCGAAGCCCACCTGTATTACGCACGACATTACTACCTCAGCTGTGTTGGGCAATGCAATGGGATATTTTTGTGTACCGCCGGTGGGTTCCAGGGAGCCACCCATGCTGTAGGTGCACACTGAGTTTTTAATACATCTGTACACTTCTAAAGAACCCGTCTGACTGGGGCATGCAGTGTGGGCCGAAGCCCACCTGTATTACGCACGACATTACTACCTCAGCTGTGTTGGGCAATGCAATGGGATATTTTTGTGTACCGCCGGTGGGTTCCAGGGAGCCACCCATGCTGTAGGTGCACACTGAGTTTTTAATACATCTGTACACTTCTAAAGAACCCGTCTGACTGGGGCATGCAGTGTGGGCCGAAGCCCACCTGTATTACGCACGACATTACTACCTCAGCTGTGTTGGGCAATGCAATGGGATATTTCTATGTACCGCCGGTGGCTTCCTGGCACCCACCCAGGCAGTGGGTCCACAGGGAGTTAAACCTACATGTGTCCACTTGTAAAGAACCCCAGTCTGACTGGGGCATGCAGTGTGGGCCGAAGCCCACCTGTATTACGCACGACATTACTACCTCAGCTGTGTTGGGCAATGCAATGGGATATTTTTGTGTACCGCCGGTGGGTTCCAGGGAGCCACCCATGCTGTAGGTGCACACTGAGTTTTTAATACATCTGTACACTTCTAAAGAACCCGTCTGACTGGGGCATGCAGTGTGGGCCGAAGCCCACCTGTATTACGCACGACATTACTACCTCAGCTGTGTTGGGCAATGCAATGGGATATTTCTATGTACCGCCGGTGGCTTCCTGGCACCCACCCAGGCAGTGGGTCCACAGGGAGTTAAACCTACATGTGTCCACTTGTAAAGAACCCCAGTCTGACTGGGGCATGCAGTGTGGGCCGAAGCCCACCTGCATTAAGCACGACATTACTACCTCAGCTGTGTTGGGCAATGCAATGGGATATTTCTGTGTACCGCCGGTGGGTTCCAGGGAGCCACCCATGCTGTGGGTCGACAGGGACTTCACAATAGGGAGTTGTACCTGCCTGTGTCTATGAATTAAAAAGCCCGGTCTGACTGGGGCATGCAGACACCTTGACAGAATGAATAGTGTGTGGCACATAGGTTCCCCATTGCTATGCCCACGTGTGCAGCTCCTGATGGCGGTGGCACAGGATTCTATTTCTCATTGCTTCTGTACAGCATTGTGGGCTATCGCTCCGCCACTTTTAAAGAGGGTCGCTGCCTAGCCGTGCCAACCTCTGCAGTGTATGCCTGAGGTCCCTCGTCATGGCAGACGCAATTCTAAATAGACATGAGCGTGGTGTGGCATGAGGGCAGCTGAAGGCTGCGCAGGGACACTTTGGTGTGCGCTGTGGGGGGGAGGGGGTGCGGTTGGGCAGCATGTAACTCAGGAGAAGTGGCAGTGGAGTGTCATGCAGGCAGTGATTGTGCTTTGTTGGAGGTAGTGTGGTGCTTAGCAAAGGTATGCCATGCTAATGAGGGCTTTTCAGAAGTAAAAGTTGTTGGGAGGGGGGGGGGGCCCACTCTTGCCGCTATTGTGGCTTAATAGTGGGACCTGTGAACTTAGGATGCAGCCCAACATGTAGCCCCTCGCCTGCCCTATCCGTCACTGTGTCATTCCCATCACTTTCCTGAATTGCCCAGATTTTCACACATGAAAACCTTAGCGAGCATCGGCGAAATACAAAAATGTTCTGGTCGCCCATTGACTTCAATGGGGTTCGTTGTTCGAAACGAACCCTCGAGCATCACGGGAAGTTCGTTACGAATAACGAACACCCGAACATTTTGGTGTTCGCTCATCTCTAGTAACAACCCCTCCCCCCCATATGTAATGCTGTGTGTAGAACTGGAACTCGTCACTACTACGATTCATCCATCGACACTACGAAACACGTCTCTTCTGCCTGGTGTGCAGAGGTCAGCCACCGCCACCACTCTTATCTTCTGCAGAATTGTTTATGTTAGTGGGCGCTCTGCATACAAGAAATACCAGAACAGATCTGTCAGTAAGGCTGTATTCACATGTGCCATTTTTGCTGTCATTTGTGATAAAACATTTTACTTAGGCAATACTCAAGGGGTATCGTAGCCTTATCAATCAGGTATGCCTAATTATTATTTGATGCATCGAAGAACAGTACTGTTTTATTGTTCCAATGCAAGAGGTTATATAGTGTAGCATCCCCCACAAAGTAAACCATTCAAAGTCCACAGCATGTGTGATACTTCTCTCTTAGTAAAACATTACAAAGGTGCCATTTTTGCTGTAATTTGTGATAAAACATTTTACAGTAATTTTAGCAAAAAATGCCTCCAAAACATTGTAAAAGCCACACTACTGCCCTGTACACATCACATTTTATATGTCTACTATATATGCCAGGACAAGATCCCCCCTGATACATATGGTAAAAGAGGCTGTGATGGACGCCTAACAGTGATATCCATCACCCATGGAATATAGCGATATTTGTTTAATGGATACATTGATAGAGTAATCACTTAATTTAGGTATTCAAGTGGTATCGTAGCCTTATCAATCAGGTATGCTTAATTATTATTTGATGCATCGAAGAACAGTACTTCTGTTTTATTGTTCCAATGCAAGAGATTATATAGTGTGGCATCCCCCACAAAGTAAACCATTCAAAGTCCACAGCATGTGTGAAACTTCTCTCTTAGTAAAACATTACAAAGGTTAATTATGACAAAGCTGCATGCTCAGCGTCTGTTTGTAAAATTTCACTACAATACGTCTTTTGCAAACATACTTCTTGCTACGCACACAGCACAAATATAATTAACACGGCACTACTGCGTAAAATATAATTCAATACTTTCAGAAAATCATGAGCTGTTCAATAGCTTGTCATGACATATCCATCAACCGGATGCTGTTGTAGGCTATGGTTGATGGATACCACTGATTAGCATTGATTTAAGTTGTACATCAACCATGATATCCATTTAATTGATACTTCATGAAAACTCATTAAACATGTCGGAGGCTTCCATACCTTTAATGGATGCCAGTGTCAGATGCCATGCAGTGGCATCCGTCACTCAGAGGCTACTATGGTAAGAAAATTGTACATATGTTTCACATATACTCTCAGTCATATACGGTGAACAGGCCCTAAAAGTGGCACGTGTGACTACAAGATGCATGTGTGCATGTTTCTTCTCAATCAGGTGTGAACTTTAGGGTAGGAGTTCATCTCCTTAAGGAGGAGGCCACTGCCATAGTCATGTTAAGATTCTTTTCATCATCTGATTAGCAGAGACGTAAGCCTACTAAAGGCTTAACATTAGTCGAGTTTGGTACTTGTGGATGACATTAGTTCATTGAATTCAGACAGCAATTCATTGATTGTCATATGGAAATATATGTATGCTGCCATAGTTTTTCATACTTTTTTGTGTGAGAAGCTTTGACTCCTCTAGCATCCATTTCCACTTGCACAAAAAAAGCCATCTGACACTACAGTAAATTAAGCACAACTCTTACTCTCCTGCTAACACTGTTTTTCTTCCACCTTTCTGTTCTTTATGCTTTCCACCCTGAAAAAAAATGTGAAAAACATGAAGTTCAGATGTGAGAGAAAACTCATGAAAATAGGGTTAAAAATGGAGTCCTCGTCACTGAGAACAGTTGGACTAAGGAGGAAGCTTGCAGACAGCCTAGAGCTTGAGAATAAGACTAAAAACTGGTAGTGGATGAGGTTAAAGCAAGTAGGAAGTGACCAAAGGTGTGGAAAACGTCTCCTTTTATTTGATAAAATATGTGATCAGTAGAGATGAGCGAACACCAAAATGTTCGGGTGTTCGTTATTCGTAACGAACTTCCCGTGATGCTCGAGGGTTCGTTTCGAACAACGAACCCCATTGAAGTCAATGGGCGACCAGAACATTTTTGTATTTTGCCGATGCTCGCTAAGGTTTTCATGTGTGAAAATCTGGGCAATTCAGGAAAGTGATGGGAATGACACAGTGACGGATAGGGCAGGCGAGGGGCTACATGTTGGGCTGCATCCTAAGTTCACAGGTCCCACTATTAAGCCACAATAGCGGCAAGAGTGGGCCCCCCCCCCCTCCCAACAACTTTTACTTCTGAAAAGCGCTCATTAGCATGGCATACCTTTGCTAAGCACCACACTACCTCCAACAAAGCACAATCACTGCCTGCATGACACTCCACTGCCACTTCTCCTGAGTTACATGCTGCCCAACCGCACCCCCTCCCCCCCACAGCGCACACCAAAGTGTCCCTGCGCAGCCTTCAGCTGCCCTCATGCCACACCACGCTCATGTCTATTTAGAATTGCGTCTGCCATGACGAGGGACCGCAGGCATACACTGCAGAGGTTGGCACGGCTAGGCAGCGACCCTCTTTAAAAGTGGCGGAGCGATAGCCCACAATGCTGTACAGAAGCAATGAGAAATAGAATCCTGTGCCACCGCCATCTGGAGCTGCACACGTGGGCATAGCAATGGGGAACCTATGTGCCACACACTATTCATTCTGTCAAGGTGTCTGCATGCCCCAGTCAGACCGGGCTTTTTAATTCATAGACACAGGCAGGTACAACTCCCTATTGTGAAGTCCCTGTCGACCCACAGCATGGGTGGCTCCCTGGAACCCACCGGCGGTACACAAAAATATCCCATTGCATTGCCCAACACAGCTGAGGTAGTAATGTCGTGCGTAATACAGGTGGGCTTCGGCCCACACTGCATGCCCCAGTCAGACTGGGATTCTTTACAAGTGGACACATGTAGGTTTAACTCCCTGTGGACCCACTGCCTGGGTGGGTGCCAGGAAGCCACCGGCGGTACATAGAAATATCCCATTGCATTGCCCAACACAGCTGAGGTAGTAATGTCGTGCGTAATACAGGTGTGCTTCGGCCCACACTGCATGCCCCAGTCAGACTGGGATTCTTTACAAGTGGACACATGTAGGTTTAACTCCCTGTGGACCCACTGCCTGGGTGGGTGCCAGGAAGCCACCGGCGGTACATAGAAATATCCCATTGCATTGCCCAACACAGCTGAGGTAGTAATGTCGTGCGTAATACAGGTGGGCTTCGGCCCACACTGCATGCCCCGGTCAGACGGGTTCTTTAGAAGTGTACAGATGTATTAAAAACTCAGTGTGCACCTACAGCATGGGTGGCTCCCTGGAACCCACCGGCGGTACACAAAAATATCCCATTGCATTGCCCAACACAGCTGAGGTAACGTCAGCTGTAATGCAGGTGGGCTAAAAATTAATTTGATTACACTGTAGGCGAGGGCCCACACAAATTGCTGTATCAACAGTACTAATGTACATCCCAAAAATTGGCCATGGCCAGCCAAGAGGGCAGGTGAAACCCATTAATCGCTTTGGTTAATGTGGCTTAAGTGGTAACTAGGCCTGGAGGCAGCCCAGTGTAACGAAAAATTGGTTCAAGTTAAAGTTCCAATGCTTTTAAGCGCATTGAAACTTATAAAAATTGTTCTGAAAAATTATTTGAGTGAGCCTTGTGGCCCTAAGAAAAATTGCCCGTTCAGCGTGATTACGTGAGGTTTCAGGAGGTGGAGCAGGAGGAGGAGGAGGAGGAATATTAGACACAGATTGATGAAGCAGAAATGTCCCCGTTTTGGATGGTGAGAGAGAACGTAGCTTCCATCCGCGGGTGCAGCCTACGTATTGCTTACGTATCGCTGCTGTCCGCTGGTGGAGAACAGAAGTCTGGGGAAATCCAGCCTTTGTTCATCTTGATGAGTGTTAGCCTGTCGGCACTGTCGGTTGACAAGCGGCTACGCTTATCTGTGATGATTCCCCCAGCCGCACTAAACACCCTCTCCGACAACACGCTAGCCGCAGGACAAGCAAGCACCTCAAGGGCATACAGGGCTAGTTCAGGCCACGTGTCCAGCTTCGACACCCAGTAGTTGTAGGGGGCAGAGGCGTCACCAAGGATGGTCGTGCGATCCGCTACGTACTCCCTCACCATCCTTTTGCAGTGCTCCCGCCGACTCAGCCGTGACTGGGGAGCGGTGACACAGTCTTGGTGGGGAGCCATAAAGCTGGCCAGGCCCTTAAAGACTGTTGCACTGCCTGGGATGTACATGCTGCTCGATCTACGCACATCCCCTGCAACATGGCCCTCGGAACTGCGCCTTCTGCCACTAGCGCTGTCGGCTGGGAATTTTACCATCAGCTTGTCCGCAAGGGTCCTGTGGTATAGCAACACTCTCGAACCCCTTTCCTCTTCGGGAATCAGAGTGGGCAGGTTCTCCTTATACCGTGGATCGAGCAGTGTGTACACCCAGTAATCCGTCGTGGCCAGAATGCGTGCAACGCGAGGGTCACGAGAAAGGCATCCTAACATGAAGTCAGCCATGTGTGCCAGGGTACCTGTACGCAACACATGGCTGTCTTCACTAGGAAGATCACTTTCAGGATCCTCCTCCTCCTCCTCCTCCTCCTCAGGCCATACACGCTGAAAGGATGACAGGCAATCAGCCGGTGTACCGTCAGCAGCGGGCCAAGCTGTCTCTTCCCCCTCCTCCTCATCCTCCTCATGCTCCTCCTCCTCCTCCTGTACGCGCTGAGAAATAGACAGGAGGGTGCCCTGACTATCCAGCGGCATACTGTCTTCCCCCGCCCCCGTTTCCGAGCGCAAAGCAGCTGCCTTTATGGTTTGCAGGGAATTTCTCAAGATGCATAGCAGAGGAATGGTGACGCTAATGATTGTAGCATCGCCGCTCACCACCTGGGTAGACTCCTCAAAATTACCAAGGACATGGCAGATGTCTGCCAACCAGGCCCACTCTTCTGAAAGGAATTGAGGAGGCTGACTCCCACTGCGCCGCCCATGTTGGAGTTGGTATTCGACTATAGCTCTCCGTTGTTCATAGAGCCTGGCCAACATGTGGAGCGTAGAGTTCCACCGTGTGGGCACGTCGCACAGCAGTCGGTGCACTGGCAGCTTAAAGTGATGTTGCAGGGTGCGCAGGGTGGCAGCGTCCGTGTGGGACTTGCGGAAATGTGCGCAGAGCCGGCGCGCCTTTACGAGCAGGTCTGACAAGCGTGGGTAGCTTTTCAGAAACCGCTGAACCACCAAATTAAAGACGTGGGCCAGGCATGGCACGTGCGTGAGGCTGCCAAGCTGCAGAGCCGCCACCAGGTTACGGCCGTTGTCACACACGACCATGCCCGGTTGGAGGCTCAGCGGCGCAAGCCAGCGGTCGGTCTGCTGTGTCAGACCCTGCAGCAGTTCGTGGGCCGTGTGCCTCTTATCGCCTAAGCTGAGTAGTTTCAGCACGGCCTGCTGACGCTTGCCCACCGCTGTGCTGCCACACCGCGCGACACCGACTGCTGGCGACATGCTGCTGCTAACACATCTTGATTGTGAGACAGAGGAGGAGGAGGAGGAGGAGGGTGCTTTAGTGGAGGAAGCATACACCTCCGCAGATACCAGCACCGAGCTGGGGCCCGCAATTCTGGGGGTGGGTAGGACGTGAGCGGTCCCAGGCTCTGACTCTGTCCCAGCCTCCACTAAATTCACCCAATGTGCCGTCAGGGAGATGTAGTGGCCCTGCCCGCCTGTGCTTGTCCACGTGTCCGTAGTTAAGTGGACCGTGGCAGTAACCGCGTTGGTGAGGGCGCGCACAATGTTGCGGGAGACGTGGTCGTGCAGGGCTGGGACGGCACATCGGGAAAAGTAGTGGCGACTGGGAACTGAGTAGCGCGGGGCCGCCGCCTCCATGATACTTTTGAAGGACTCCGTTTCCACAACCCTATACGGCAGCATCTCAAGGCTGATGAATTTTGCGATGCGGACGGTTAACGTTTGAGCGTGCGGGTGCGTGGCGGCGTACTTGCGCTTGCGCTCGAACACTTGCGCAAGCGACGGCTGAACGGTGCGCTGAACTACACTGCTGGATGGGGCCGAGGACAGCGGAGATGAGGGTGTGGGTGCAGGCCATGAGGCGGTAGTGCCTGTGTCCTGAGAGGGGGGTTGCATCTCAGTGGCAGGTTGGGGCACAGGGGGAGAGGCAGGGGTGCAAACCGGAGACGGTGAACGGCCTTTGTCCCACCTTGCGGGGTGCTTGGCCATCATATGTCTGCGCATGGTGGTGGTGGTGAGGCTGTTGGTGTTGGCTCCCCGGCTGAGCTTTGCGCGACAAAGGTTGCACACCACTGTTCGTCGGTCGTCAGGCGTCTCTGTGAAAAACTGCCAGACCTTAGAGCACCTCGGCCTACGCAGGGTGGCATGGCGCGAGGGGGCGCTTTGGGAAACACTTGGTGGATTATTCGGTCTGGCCCTGCCTCTACCCCTGGCCACCGCACTGCCTCTTGCAACCTGCCCTGCTGATGCCCTTGACTCCCCCTCTGAAGACCTGTCCTCCTGAGTAAGCGTTGCACACCAGGTGGGGTCAGTCACCTCATCGTCCTGCTGCTCTTCCTCCGAATCCTCTGTGCGCTGCTCCCTGGGACTTACTGCCCTTACTACTACCTCACTGCAAGACAACTGTGTCTGATCGTCATCGTCCTCCTCACCCACAGAAAGTTGTTGAGACAGTTGGCGGAAGTCCCCAGCCTCTTCCCCCGGACCCCGGGAACTTTCGAATGGTTGGGCATCAGTGACGATAAACTCCTCTGGTGGGAGAGGAACCGCTGCTGCCCAATCTAAGCAGGGGCCCGAGAACAGTTCCTGGGAGTGTTCCCGCTCCTGAGCAGGTGTCATTGTAGTGGACTGAGGAGGCTGGGAGGAAGGAGGAGCAGCAGACAGAGGATTCGGATTGGCAGCAGTGGACGGCGCAGAACTGCGGGTAGACGATAGGTTGCTCGAAGCACTTTCTGCCATCCAGGACAGGACCTGCTCACACTGCTCATTTTCTAATAACCGTCTCCCGCGTGGACCCATTAATTGGGCGATGAATGTGGGGACGCCAGAAACGTGCCTCTCTCCTAATCGCGCAGCAGACAGCTGCGACACACCTGGATCAGGAGCTTGGCCTGTGCCCACACCCTCACTTGGCCCTCCGCGTCCTCGGCCACGTCCACGTCCACGTCCTCTAGGCTTACCCCTACCCCTCAGCATGCTGTATTACCAGTGATTAGATTTCCCAGGCAGGAAATAAATTGGCGCAAGACTGCAGGCCAAATATAATTTTTGCCCTTTTTGGAAAACGAAAGGCCCCACTGCCTCTAGTGAATGAATTATCTAAGTTTAATAACTGTGCTGTGTCCCTGCTTATGTGTCACAGAACGTGAGGGTAGCAGAGTTATTATAACTCTTGGAGAGCAGGTATTTTTTTTCCCAATTAAGGAAAGCAAATGGCGAACCCAGCAGTAAAGCGTAGCTGGGTGCGTATGATTTAGCAATGTTTTTCACGCAGCTCACACGTCTACACAGGCGTAAGGACGGACACAGGCTGGACAAATAGATTTGTTTTCAGTTTTTTCCCACCAACAGGCAGCACTGCGTATATTCAATGAACCTGCGAAGTTTAATAACTGCGCTGTGTCCCTGCTTATGTGTCACAGAACGTGAGGGTAGCAGAGTTATTATAACTCTTGGAGAGCAGGTATTTTTTTTTCCCAATTAAGGAAAGCAAATGGCGAACCCAGCAGTAAAGCGTAGCTGGCTGCGTATGATTTAGCAATGTTTTTCACGCAGCTCACACGTCTACACAGGCGTAAGGACGGACACAGGCTGGACAAATAGATTTGTTTTCAGTTTTTTCCCACCAACAGGCAGCACTGCGTATATTCAATGAACCTGCGAAGTTTAATAACTGCGCTGTGTCCCTGCTTATGTGTCACAGAACGTGAGGGTAGCAGAGTTATTATAACTCTTGGAGAGCAGGTATTTTTTTTCCCAATTAAGGAAAGCAAATGGCGAACCCAGCAGTAAAGCGTAGCTGGGTGCGTATGATTTAGCAATGTTTTTCACGCAGCTCACACGTCTACACAGGCGTAAGGACGGACACAGGCTGGACAAATAGATTTGTTTTCAGTTTTTTCCCACCAACAGGCAGCACTGCGTATATTCAATGAACCTGCGAAGTTTAATAACTGCGCTGTGTCCCTGCTTATGTGTCACAGAACGTGAGGGTAGCAGAGTTATTATAACTCTTGGAGAGCAGGTATTTTTTTTCCCAATTAAGGAAAGCAAATGGCGAACCCAGCAGTAAAGCGTAGCTGGGTGCGTATGATTTAGCAATGTTTTTCACGCAGCTCACACGTCTACACAGGCGTAAGGACGGACACAGGCTGGACAAATAGATTTGTTTTCAGTTTTTTCCCACCAACAGGCAGCACTGCGTATATTCAATGAACCTGCGAAGTTTAATAACTGCGCTGTGTCCCTGCTTATGTGTCACAGAACGTGAGGGTAGCAGAGTTATTATAACTCTTGGAGAGCAGGTATTTTTTTTTCCCAATTAAGGAAAGCAAATGGCGAACCCAGCAGTAAAGCGTAGCTGGCTGCGTATGATTTAGCAATGTTTTTCACGCAGCTCACACGTCTACACAGGCGTAAGGACGGACACAGGCTGGACAAATAGATTTGTTTTCAGTTTTTTCCCACCAACAGGCAGCACTGCGTATATTCAATGAACCTGCGAAGTTTAATAACTGTGCTGTGTCCCTGCTTATGTGTCACAGAACGTGAGGGTAGCAGAGTTATTATAACTCTGGCAGAGCAGGTATTTTTTTTCCCAATTAAGGAAAGCAAATGGCGAACCCAGCAGTAAAGCGTAGCTGGCTGCGTATGATTTAGCAATGTTTTTCACGCAGCTCACACGTCTACACAGGCGTAAGGACGGACACAGGCTGGACAAATAGATTTGTTTTCAGTTTTTTCCCACCAACAGGCAGCACTGCGTATATTCAATGAATAATAACTGTGTTGTGGCCCTGCCTATACAATTCTTTCCCTGCAGTATCAATGGAGGGTGCAATGCTCTGCAGAGGCGATTTTGAGAAGCCCAAAAAAAATGCAGCACAGCCAACAGCAGCCTGGACAGTACTGCACACGGATAAATATGGCCCTAGAAAGGACCGTTGAGGTTCTTGAAGGCTACACTCACTCCTAACACTCTCCCTGCCTATGCAGCACTTCTGTCCCTAATGCCAGGTGCAACGGTCTGCAGAGGCGATTTTGAGAAAAAAAAAAAAATCCCACTGCTAACAGCAGCCAACACACAGCTATCAGTGGCCCTAATAAGGACCTTTGGGGGGTCTTGAAGCCTACACTAACTACCAATTCTTTCCCTACAGCAGCTCCGGTATAAACAGCACTGTCCCTCATCTAACTCACACCGCATCTGAGGCGAGCCGCGGGAGGGGCCGACTTTTATATTAGGCGAACACCTGATCTCGCCAGCCACTCACAGCAGGGGGGTGGTATAGGGCTTAAACGTTGCAGGGGGAAGTTGTAATGCCTTCCCTGTCTTTCAATTGGCCAGAAAAGCGCGCTAACGTCTCAGGGAAGGAAGTGAAAGTAACCAGAACACCGCATGGTGTTCGTCACGAATAACGAACATCCCGAACACCCTAATATTCGCACGAATATCAAGCTCGGACGAACGCGTTCGCTCATCTCTAGTGATCAGCTTATGAAAACATGTTTCGGGGAGAACCCCTTCGTCAGTTCAGCTGGTGTTTAAAATATACAATAATATCTCATTATAAACCCTTTTTGGGACCCACCAATTAGAGATGAGCGAGTATACTCGCTAAGGCAAACTACTCGAGCGAGGAGTGCCTTATGCGAGTACCTGCCCGCTCATCTCAAAAGATTTTGGTGCCGGCGGGGGAGAGCGGTGAGTTGCGGGAGTGAGCGGGGGGGGGGGGGGGGGGGGGGGAGGGGAGAGTGAGGAAGAGATCTCCCCTCCGTTCCTCCCCACTCTCCCCCGCCGCTCCCCACCCCCCTCCGGCACCCGAATCTTTTGAGACGAGCGGGCAGGTGCTCGCATAAGGCACTACTTGCTCGAGTAGTTTGCCTTAACGAGTATACTCGCTCATCTCTAGTCACTAACCAACATGCTTTAACCTGGAGTGTTGCGCCTCTTCCACTGCCAGCTTTTAGTCCTGTTGTCTTGTTCTGTTATGCCCACCCAGGTGGGGCGTCATCTGCTCAGGCAGCACCTCCACCATCGAAGATATCACTCTATGCTCTTCACCACATACGTAGTTTCATCCTTCACAATAAACGCAACTGTGCCCGTTTTCTCCACCCTTCTCTTCTTGCCTCCTCATCCACAGCCTAGAGCTTGTGTCTATATGAGTGACCGTAAGACGTTCCCGGTTTCATAGACTCACCGTTGTGGTCAAAACGACACTTGGTGGCAAAATGTTCCCGAAGTATATACACTATATCAGCAAAGTGTGAGCCGCACATTCAACTGGGGCATAATTAACATGGGCACTATAGGCGCTTGTTTTTCCTATTCTATGGCTTTAAGTATACATTTTTACCAAATGTTACAATTTATATAAACCAAAATCCCTTCAATATGGCATAATGGCAGCTGATCGATATTCTGGATTATTGGATGCCCATAGAACAGTCTATAAAGCAGACTAACGAGTCTCATTACTGGTTTCCCTCTAGTGAATCCTCTGGCTCCCGTGTTGTAAAATCCTAAATCATACTGCAGTTCTCTGCTGGAAACTACTAGAAGTCCTCAGGATGGGAGTAAATATTGTACTTTTTGCAATTCCAATGATGTAGATAATTAGTAATAATGTTTTTTGCACTGACCGTACTTTTACTGTAAAATCTGTATCTAGGTAATAGATCAGCATCTGGATTTCATGCATTCAGACGCGAACCCCAGCATGAACTACAGCTTGCTAAGTAACGATAATGCCTTCATGAACTATTACCCTCACTACTTTACTCAGAGGACACTGACGGCAAGATTCCAGATGAACAACACTAAGCCCCCACATGTCCAGATGGTGAGAAAACCAGTGCTAACCGTAATGGGATTGCTGGCTTTGTTGGGTACGTTTGGGGTTAATTACTTATAACAGATACCCATGTCGCAATGTTCTATTAATTAATGAAATGTGAAAATGTTCTAAACAGTATTATTGGGCAGTGTGTATTATAATCAGAGGACTCAGAGGCCGCCCTTCGTTTAATGTATGCAGCACTTCAGGAAATGCATCCCATTGGTAGTGACGAGGTCCGTGGGAAAAGTCACAGGTTTATATGTTACAAGGGTAATAATGTGCTGATTATTATATGCAGGAGCTGCAGATACATTGTTTTATGTAGAGAACACTTAACCCCTCGAGTGGCACGCCCGGAAATTTTCCGGGACGAGCTCCACTGCTCATAGCAACATAGCCCGGAAGATTTCCGGGCTATGTATCACTATGGGAGCTACAGAGCACAATGCCACAAGCTGTGACAGTGTGCTCTGCCTGCACAGACCCACAGAGAACAAAGCAAGGGCTTTGAAAAACCAGCAGAAGATATTGCGATATGTCGGCAATCTCCTGCTTTGTTTACAGGTTGCCATAGAGACCATCGGCTTGTCAGAAGCAAGCCGATGGTCTCTGTGGCAGGGAGAGCTGGTTGTTAGCTGTCAGAGGACAGCTAGGTACCTGCTCTTACAGCAGAGATCAGAGAAAACCTCCGATCTCTGCTGTGTTAACCCTTTACATGCTGCAGTCTATGTGACTGCAGCATGTAAAGGGCTGTCACTGCAGCATGTAAAGGGCTGTCACCATCGGACCCCCGGAATGTGATCAGGGGTCCTGATGGGTCCCTGTGGAAGTCCCCTAAAGGGACAAAAAAAAAAATAAAAAAAAATAAAAAGTTAAAAAATTATAAAAAAAATAATAAAAACACTTGTCTCCCTTTACTTTGTAAAAAGTCAAAAATACAATCACACATGTGGTATCCATGCGTCGTAATGACCCAGAGAAGGAAGTTAATACATTATTTAACCCCTTAATGACATGGCCCCTTTTTTCTTTTTTCCCCATTTCTTTTTTTCCTCCCTCCTGTTTAAAAAATCACAACTTGTCCCGCAAAAAACAAGCCCTCATATGGCCATGTCAATGGAAAAATGAAAAAGTTATGGCTCTTGAGACGCAACTGCAAAACTAGTTGAAATTCAATGATTAGACCATTTTAAAAAAACTGGCCTGGTGGGCACGACAGGGTGGTAGAAAACCCGCCACTCAAGGGGTTAAAGGGATTTTCCATCTCTAAATGATTTATGACCTCTTCTCTGGTGGGGGGGGGGGGGGGTTGAATACTCAGCCCCCCTCCAATCAACTGTCAGCTGTATGGGTATATTGTGCAATGGCCTGGGTTGCCACCATTGCTCTTTTTGAAGCTTCCAGTAAATCTTGTTATTTGTATAGCACCAACTTATTTCGAAGCTTTCAAGTAATTTATTTTACCCCCCCCACCAAGCTGGGTACTCATTTTACCAATCTTGAGTCGGCTACCTGAACCATACGGGATTGAACTCTCAACCTTCAGGTCGTGAGCGAGAGCATTTCTGCTGCCTCAGCACTCTGCGACACGGCTCATTTCAATGATCGCTGTCAGGCTGGACTCCTCTGTAATTGGCTGTGAGAAGGGGGCGAGCATGCAGCAAGTACACAATGACATGCATACTTGCTACATGCTGCCAGTCCGTATGCACTATCTGTGTATGTGTGCGTAATAGTCGCTAGCAGTAAACTTGACCGGGTAAAGGACCTTTAGTGAATGACAATGATGTGACCGGCCATGTTGCACAGCAAAGGAGGGGATAGCGGGTGTCAGCTGACGGCTGTTATCCCCTCCCTCATTGCATGGCTGGTCACATGGCTGTCATTCAATTTAGGGAAGGTCCTTGGAGCGACGGGCAAGCAGCAGCAACACCGGTAGAAGCTTTCTTCCCTTTGATTAGAACTTTTACCGCTTAGCAAAGCGGTTTGCAGAGTAGTTTAATCATTATACTACAGAATAGGGTTTTTAGCGGCTTACTTTTTAGTAAACGGAATGATTAAAGCTAGAAACCTATTTGCGGCCCCAGGAGGTTTGCCAATTTTTTTTTTTGGCCCCCACCTACTGCGAAGTTGTGCCGGCCTGTGATAAAACGACATAATCAATGAACATTTATGTTTTGCAGGAGAAACACTGATTTCCACTAGCATGATCAGCGACGCGGATTCACCCGGCAACTATAGTACTGTGGGAGTCATAGCAAGCATACATGAGCCAAAGAGCGGAGATCTGACTGATAGCTGGCAGTCGGCCATAATCGTCTATGGTTCAGACGACAACAGAACGTCCACGGACATCAATTTTGTAACATTAAATCTGACAAATTTTCCGAAGTCAAAAAGTGAGAAAAAAACATTAAGTCTCTAATAACAAAAAAAGGAAATTAATTAGAGATGAGCGAGCATACTCGCTAAGGGCAATTACTCGATCGAGCATTGTCCTTAGCGAGTACCTGCCCGCTCGAGAAAAAAGGTTCGGCTGTCGGCGGCAGGCAGGGAGCGGCGGGGGAGAGCGGGGAGGAACGGAGGGGAGATCTCTCTCTCCCTCTCTCCCCCCTGCTCACTGCGGCAACTCACCTCTCATTGGCGCCGACAGCCAAACCTTTTCTTCCAAGGGGGCAGGTACTCGCTAAGGGCAATGCTCGCTCATCTGTAAAATTAATGCAAAATGCTACATTATCCTCTGTTAATGATTTTTGATCTAATCTTGTTTATTTATGTATGCAATAATTTTATATTAACCTATATACGGCTGCCTTCACTTCCCTCCTGGGCAGCTGAGGGAAAACCGAATGGACCCTATGATAGTCAATGGCATCCGTTGAGTGCTGTTCAGTTCCATCATAAGACGGATCTGTGCAGCCAACGGAGCAGATGTGAAAGCACAGAGAAACGTACAAGAAGGAAAGCTCCTG
This sequence comes from Eleutherodactylus coqui, assembly GCF_035609145.1. Classification (NCBI taxonomy): domain Eukaryota; kingdom Metazoa; phylum Chordata; class Amphibia; order Anura; family Eleutherodactylidae; genus Eleutherodactylus; species Eleutherodactylus coqui. Next base: position 211,733,407 of record NC_089843.1, read on the forward strand.
GGTTCTACAATTCCCCTTTTTAATGTGCTGTCCCCCCCCCCCCCAACGCCTGCACACGCTGACCGTGTCCAACCATCGTTGACAGAGGACACATACCATTCCGGTAGACATAACAGAAGAATGACCCATCACAGAGTTCTAAGAGAAGATGCTTCAGAATCGTCGTATTATTGGGTATACAAGCATTTACTAAAGCAGACGTGCCAGAAGACCTGACGGCTCCTCTGTAGGGGGTTGTGTCAAATATGTATCTGGTTACCTGAGTCTGACACCCCGCTCCCTTACAGATCTGGTGTATGTCACATACTACATGGATAACTTGGTAACAAATCCATTTTTGGAATGGCAAAAAGCAGGAAGTCCCGACTTCCCATCCATTGAAGACTTTAGGCACATCCATGATTCTGAGGTACAACCGTATATTGCAGTATTTAAAGGACTATGAATTTATGTTTCTATCTAATTATCTCTCTACAATAATGTCCTTCAAAGCTGTCTAGCTACTAATGCTTTCTGTCAGTTCTGAAATCAGCCCAGGTTAAATAGCTCTATAAGCAACTAGGCCCTTAGTTTATGAGCCCGTAGTACTAATATATTTATGTATGAAGAGTTCCTACCATAGTGGCTCCTTCATCAACCTAGTACTGTACATTGTCTAGGACAAAGGGCAGCTGAAGCTCATCACTCCCATCCACAATGCTCTCCGCAGGGTTGCAACACCCTTTATTTTCTCCCTCCTCTTTGTCTATCACCCTACCCGTTCTCTCTATTTTGTTGAAGGGGTTGTCAGAGTTAAAGGGGTTGTCCCGCGGCAGCAAGTGGGTCTATACACTTCTGTGTGGCCATATTAATGCACTTTGTAATGTACATTGTGCATTAATTATGAGCCATACAGAAGTTATAAAAAGTTTTATACTTACCTGCTCCGTTGCTGGCGTCCTCGTTCCCATGGTGCCGACTAATTTTCGGCCTCCGATGGCCAAATTAGCCGCGCTTGCGCAGTCCGGGTCTTCTGCTTTCTTCAATGGAGCCTCTCGTGCAGGATGCCGGCTCCGTGTAGCTCCGCCCTGTCACGTGCCGATTCCAGCCAATCAGGAGGCTGGAATCGGCAATGGACCGCACAGAAGAGCTGCGGTCCACGGAGGAAGAAGATCCCGGCGGCCATCTTCACCGGTAATTATAGAAGTCACCGGAGCGCGGGGATTCAGGTAAGCGCTGTGCTGTTTTTTTTTAAAGTCCCTGCATCGGGGTTGTCTCGCGCCGAACGGGGGGGGGGGGGGGGTGTTGAAAAAAAAAAAACAACGTTTTGGCGCGGGACAACCCCTTTAAGGAAAACCCCTGTGCACTAAAATAACAAATCAGCAGTTACTCGCCCTTCCCCCATTGGTCCTGCTTCGATCTCCCGGTGATGTCATTTAGCAGGCTGAGGCAGTCTACAAACAAGCTGCAGCTTCCAATGACAGCGCTCAGTGATCATGCCCAAGCCCTGTCATTGGTTGCTGCAGGAGGTTTATGGGACATCACAGCTGCCTGTAAACAGAGAGTGGAGACCAGGGTTGGCGGCAGAGGGGGAGCGAGGAGAGGTGCATAACTGCTGATTTGTTATTTTAATGCATGTGGGATTAAGTGACTGGGGTTTCCCTTAACTCGGACAACCCCTTTAATAACCTTAGACTTCAATTCCTTCATAATCAAACCTCCTACTCCTGTCTACAAAACTTTTTATGAGCTGCACCAGTTCTCTGGAATGAGCTACCCCAGACAGTCAGGTTAATTACCAATATGCACAGTTTTAAGTGTGCCTTAACCCCTTAATGACACGGCCTATTTTGGGCTTAAGGGCGCAACGATTTTTGGCGGATTTTCTTCTCCATTTTTTAAAAGCCATAACTTTTTTATTTTTCTGTCGACGCGGCCGTGTAAGGGCTTGTTTTTTGCGTGGCGAACTGTAGTTTTTATCGTGCCACTTTTGGGTACGTTGACTATATTGTAAAACGTTTATTATTTTTTTTATGATAGCAGGAAGAGAAAACGCATCAATTCTGCCACAGATTATTGTATTTTTTTTTACAGCGTTAATCATGCAGCATAAATGACACAATCCTTTTTTTCTGCGGACCGGTACGGTTACAACGATACCAACATTTTTAGGCTTTTTCCACTTGCCTGCAATAAAAACCCTTTTTTAGGAAATCTTTTTTTTTCTAAATCGCTGCATTCAAAGTCCTGTATCTTTTTTATTTTTCCGTGTACGGACATCTATAAAGGCTTATTTTTTGCGAAACGAGCTGTAGTTTTTATTGGTACCATGTTGGGGTACATACGGCTTTTTTGATCACTTTTATTGTGTTTTTAGGGAGGCAAAATGCTAAAAATTAGCATTTTGCCTCAGTTTTTTAGCGTTTTTTTAAACACTTTTTTCAGTGCACAGTGAGCAGCATGTGCACCTTATTGTACGCTTTGTTACGGCCGCGACAATACCAAATATGTGGGGTTTTAATTTTTTTTACTTTTTTTATGCTAATTAGAGATGAGCGAACACCAAAATGTTCGGGTGTTCGTTATTCGGAACGAACTTCCCGCGATGCTCGAGGGTTCGTTTCGAACAACGAACCCCATTGAAGTCAATGGGCGACCAGAGCATTTTTGTATTTCGCCGATGCTCGCTAAGGTTTTCATGTGTGAAAATCTGGGCAATTCAAGAAAGTGATGGGAACGACACAGCAACGGATAGGGCAGGCGAGGGGCTACATGTTGGGCTGCATCTCAAGTTCACAGGTCCCACTATTAAGCCACAATAGCGGCAAGAGTGGGCCCCCCCCCCCTCCCAACAACTTTTACTTCTGAAAAGCCCTCATTAGCATGGCATACCTTAGCTAAGCACCACACTACCTCCAACAAAGCACAATCACTGCCTGCATGACACTCCACTGCCACTTCTCCTGGGTTACATGCTGCCCAACCGCCCCCCCTCCCCCCCCACAGCGCACACCAAAGTGTCCCTGGGCAGCCTTCAGCTGCCCTCATGCCACGCCACACTCATGTCTATTTAGAAGTGCGTCTGCCATGAGGAGGAACCGCAGGCACACACTGCAGAGGGTTGGCATGGCTAGGCAGTGACCCTCTTTAAAAGTGGCGGCGCGATAGCCCACAATGCTGTACAGAAGCAATGAGAAATAGAATCCTGTGCCACCGCCATCAGGAGCTGCACACGTGGGCATAGCAATGGGGAACCTATGTGCCACACACTATTCATTCTGTCAAGGTGTCTGCATGCCCCAGTCAGACCGCGCTTTTTAATTCATAGACACAGGCAGGTACAACTCCCTATTGTGAAGTCCCTGTCGACCCACAGCATGGGTGGCTCCCTGGAACCCACCGGCGGTACACAGAAATATCCCATTGCATTGCCCAACACAGCTGAGGTAGTAATGTCGTGCTTAATGCAGGTGGGCTTCGGCCCACACTGCATGCCCCAGTCTGACTGGGGTTCTTTATAAGTGTACAGATGTAGTAAAAACTCCGTGTGCACCTACAGCATGGGTGGGTGCCAGGAAGCCACCGGCGGTACATAGAAATATCCCATTGCATTGCCCAACACAGCTGAGGTAGTAATGTTGTGCTTAACCCTTTCCAATCCAATTTGTATATGGTTTTCCTAGGGGGCTTACTCTTTTTCTGCCGTTATACAACGGCGCTATATGCTGGCTAAAGCCAGTACTGCATGAGCTGACACGTAGGATAGGCTCCGACAGCAGAGAGGCTGGCAATATACAGTAAGAGAACCCCGATGGACGTCTACCAACAACGGAGCTGTACAGCCTTAAACCCTAATGTCTTCACAGGTCACACAGTGGACTGGAAAGGGTTAATGCAGGTGGGTTTCGGCCCACACTGCATGCCCCAGTCAGACTGGGGTTCTTTACAAGTGGACACATGTAGGTTAAACTCCCTGTGGACCCACTGCCTGGGTGGGTGCCAGGAAGCCACCGGCGGTACATAGAAATATCCCATTGCATTGCCCAACACAGCTGAGGTAGTAATGTCGTGCGTAATACAGGTGGGCTTCGGCCCACACTGCATGGCCCAGTCAGACGGGTTCTTTAGAAGTGTACAGATGTATTAAAAACTCAGTGTGCACCTACAGCATGGGTGGCTCCCTGGAACCCACCGGCGGTACACAAAAATATCCCATTGCATTGCCCAACACAGCTGAGGTAGTAATGTCGTGCGTAATACAGGTGGGCTTCGGCCCACACTGCATGCCCCAGTCAGACTGGGGTTCTTTACAAGTGGACACATGTAGGTTTAACTCCCTGTGGACCCACTGCCTGGGTGGGTGCCAGGAAGCCACCGGCGGTACATAGAAATATCCCATTGCATTGCCCAACACAGCTGAGGTAACGTCAGCTGTAATGCAGGTGGGCTAAAAATTAATTTGATTACACTGTAGGCGAGGGCCCACAAAAATTGCTGTATCAACAGTACTAATGTACATCCCAAAAATTGGCCATGGCCAGCCAAGAGGGCAGGTGAAACCCATTAATCGCTTTGGTTAATGTGGCTTAAGTGGTAACTAGGCCTGGAGGCAGCCCAGTGTAACGAAAAATTGGTTCAAGTTAAAGTTCCAACGCTTTTAAGCGCATTGAAACTTATAAAAATTGTTCTGAAAAATTATTTGAGTGAGCCTTGTGGCCCTAAGAAAAATTGCCCGTTCAGCGTGATTACGTGAGGTTTCAGGAGGAGGAGCAGGAGGAGGAGGAGGAGGAATATTAGACACAGATTGATGAAGCAGAAATGTCCCCGTTTTGGATGGTGAGAGAGAACGTAGCTTCCATCCGCGGGTGCAGCCTACGTATTGCTTACGTATCGCTGCTGTCCGCTGGTGGAGAACAGAAGTCTGGGGAAATCCAGCCTTTGTTCATCTTGATGAGTGTAAGCCTGTCGGCACTGTCGGTTGACAAGCGGCTACGCTTATCTGTGATGATTCCCCCAGCCGCACTAAACACCCTCTCCGACAAGACGCTAGCCGCAGGACAAGCAAGCACCTCCAGGGCATACAGCGCTAGTTCAGGCCACATGTCCAGCTTCGACACCCAGTAGTTGTAGGGGGCAGAGGCGTCACGGAGGACGGTCGTGCGATCCGCTACGTACTCCCTCACCATCCTTTTACAGTGCTCCCGCCGACTCAGCCGTGACTGGGGAGCGGTGACACAGTCTTGGTGGGGAGCCATAAAGCTGGCCAGGCCCTTAAAGACTGTTGCACTGCCTGGGATGTACATGCTGCTCGATCTACGCACATCCCCTGCTACCTGGCCCTCGGTACTGCGCCTTCTGCCACTAGCGCTGTCGGCTGGGAATTTTACCATCAGCTTGTTCGCAAGGGTCCTGTGGTATAGCAACACTCTCGAACCCCTTTCCTCTTCGGGAATCAGAGTGGGCAGGTTCTCCTTATACCCTGGATCGAGCAGTGTGTACACCCAGTAATCCGTCGTGGCCAGAATGCGTGCAACGCGAGGGTCACGAGAAAGGCATCCTAACATGAAGTCAGCCATGTGTGCCAGGGTACCTGTACGCAACACATGGCTGTCTTCACTAGGAAGATCACTATCAGGATCCTCCTCCTCCTCCTCCTCCTCCTCCTCAGGCCATACACGCTGAAAGGATGACAGGCAATCAGCCGGTGTACCGTCAGCAGCGGGCCAAGCTGTCTCTTCCCCCTCCTCCTCATCCTCCTCATGCTCCTCCTCCTCCTCCTGTACGCGCTGAGAAATAGACAGGAGGGTGCCCTGACTATCCAGCGGCATACTGTCTTCCCCCGCCCCCGTTTCCGAGCGCAAAGCGGCTGCCTTTATGGTTTGCAGGGAATTTCTCAAGATGCATAGCAGAGGAATGGTGACGCTAATGATTGTAGCATCGCCGCTCACCACCTGGGTAGACTCCTCAAAATTACCAAGGACATGGCAGATGTCTGCCAACCAGGCCCACTCTTCTGAAAGGAATTGAGGAGGCTGACTCCCACTGCGCCGCCCATGTTGGAGTTGGTATTCGACTATAGCTCTACGCTGTTCATAGAGCCTGGCCAACATGTGGAGCGTAGAGTTCCACCGTGTGGGCACGTCGCACAGCAGTCGGTGCACTGGCAGCTTAAAGTGATGTTGCAGGGTGCGCAGGGTGGCAGCGTCCGTGTGGGACTTGCGGAAATGTGCGCAGAGCCGGCGCGCCTTTACGAGCAGGTCTGACAAGCGTGGGTAGCTTTTCAGAAACCGCTGAACCACCAAATTAAAGACGTGGGCCAGGCATGGCACGTGCGTGAGGCTGCCGAGCTGCAGAGCCGCCACCAGGTTACGGCCGTTGTCACACACGACCATGCCCGGTTGGAGGCTCAGCGGCACAAGCCAGCGGTCGGTCTGCTCTGTCAGACCCTGCAGCAGTTCGTGGGCCGTGTGCCTCTTATCGCCTAAGCTGAGTAGTTTCAGCACGGCCTGCTGACGCTTGCCCACCACTGTGCTGCCACACCGCGCGACACCGACTGCTGGCGACATGCTGCTGCTAACACATCTTGATTGCGAGACAGAGGAGGAGGAGGAGGGTGCTTTAGTGGAGGAAGCATACACCTCCGCAGATACCAGCACCGAGCTGGGGCCCGCAATTCTGGGGGTGGGTAGGACGTGAGCGGTCCCAGGCTCTGACTCTGTCCCAGCCTCCACTAAATTCACCCAATGTGCCGTCAGGGAGATGTAGTGGCCCTGCCCGCCTGTGCTTGTCCACGTGTCCGTAGTTAAGTGGACCGTGGCAGTAACCGCGTTGGTGAGGGCGCGCACAATGTTGCGGGAGACGTGGTCGTGCAGGGCTGGGACGGCACATCGGGAAAAGTAGTGGCGACTGGGAACTGAGTAGCGCGGGGCCGCCGCCTCCATGATACTTTTGAAGGACTCCGTTTCCACAACCCTATACGGCAGCATCTCAAGGCTGATGAATTTTGCTATGCGGACGGTTAACGTTTGAGCGTGCGGGTGCGTGGCGGCGTACTTGCGCTTGCGCTCGAACACTTGCGCAAGCGACGGCTGAACGGTGCGCTGAACTACACTGCTGGATGGGGCCGAGGACAGCGGAGATGAGGGTGTGGGTGCAGGCCATGAGGCGGTAGTGCCTGTGTCCTGAGAGGGGGGTTGCATCTCAGTGGCAGGTTGGGGCACAGGGGGAGAGGCAGGGGTGCAAACCGGAGGCGGTGAACGGCCTTCGTCCCACCTTGTGGGGTGCTTGGCCATCATATGTCTGCGCATGGTGGTGGTGGTGAGGCTGTTGGTGTTGGCTCTCCGGCTGAGCTTTGCTCAACAAAGGTTGCACACCACTGTTCGTCGGTCGTCAGGCGTCTCTGTGAAAAACTGCCAGACCTTAGAGCACCTCGGCCTCTGCAGGGTGGCATGGCGCGAGGGGGCGCTTTGGGAAACACTTGGTGGATTATTCGGTCTGGCCCTGCCTCTACCCCTGGCCCTGGCCACCGCACTGCCTCTTGCAACCTGCCCTGCTGATGCCCTTGACTCCCCCTCTGAAGACCTGTCCTCCTGAGTAAGCGTTGCACACCAGGTGGGGTCAGTCACCTCATCGTCCTGCTGCTCTTCCTCCGAATCCTCTGTGCGCTGCTCCCTTGGACTTACTGCCCTTACTACTACCTCACTGCAAGACAACTGTGTCGGATCGTCATCGTCCTCCTCACCCACAGAAAGTTGTTGAGACAGTTGGCGGAAGTCCCCAGCCTCTTCCCTCGGACCCCGGGAACTTTCGAATGGTTGGGCATCAGTGACGATAAACTCCTCTGGTGGGAGAGGAACCGCTGCTGCCCAATCTAAGCAGGGGCCCGAGAACAGTTCCTGGGAGTGTTCCCGCTCCTGAGCAGGTGTCATTGTAGTGGAGTGAGGAGGCTGGGAGGAAGGAGGAGCAGCAGACAGAGGATTCGGATTTGCAGCAGTGGACGGCGCAGAACTGCGTGTTGACGATAGGTTGCTCGAAGCACTTTCTGCCATCCAGGACAGGACCTGCTCACACTGCTCATTTTCTAATAACCGTCTCCCGCGTGGACCCATTAATTGGGCGATGAATGTGGGGACGCCAGAAACGTGCCTCTCTCCTAATCGCGCAGCAGTCGGCTGCGACACACCGGGATCAGGAGCTCGGCCTGTGCCCACACCCTGACTTGGCCCTCCGCGTCCTCGGCCGCGTCCACGTCCTCTAGGCCTACCCCTACCCCTCAGCATGCTGTATTACCAGTGATTTGATTTCACAGGCAGGAAATAAATTGGCGCAAGACTGCAGGCCAAATATAATTTTTTCCCTTTTTGGAAAACGAAAGGCCCCACTGCCTCTAGTGAATGAATAATCTAAGTTTAATAACTGTGCTGTGTCCCTGCTAATGTGTCACAGAACGTGAGGGTAGCAGAGTTATTATAACTCTGGCAGAGCAGGTATTTTTTTTCCCAATTAAGGAAAGCAAATGGCGAAGCCAGCAGTAAAGCGTAGCTGGGTGCGTCTGATTTAGCAATGTTTTTCACGCAGCTCACACGTGTCCACCGCCCGTAAGGACGGACAGAGGCTGGACAAATAGATTTGTTTTCACTTGTTTTTCCACCAAAAGGCCGCACTGCGTATATTCTATGAATAACAACTGTGTTGTCGCCCTGCCTATACAATTCTTTCCCTGCAGTATCAATGGAGGGTGCAATGCTCTGCAGAGGCGATTTTGAGAAGCCCAAAAAAAATGCAGCACAGCTAACAGCAGCCTGGACAGTACTGCACACGGATAAATATGGCCCTAGAAAGGACCGTTGAGGTTCTTGAAGGCTACACTCACTCCTAACACTCTCCCTGCCTATGCAGCACTTCTGTCCCTAATGCCAGGTGCAACGCTCTGCAGAGGCGATTTTGAGGAAAAAAAAATGCCACTGCTAACAGCAGCCAACACACAGCTATCAGTGGCCCTAATAAGGACCTTTGGGGGGTCTTGAAGCCTACACTAACTACCAATTCTTTCCCTACAGCACTGTCCCTCATCTAACTCACCAGGCATCTGAGGCGAGCCGCGGGAGGGGCCGACTTTTATATTAGGCGAACACCTGATCTTCCCAGCCACTCACAGCAGGGGGGTGGTATAGGGCTTGAACGTCACAGGGGGAAGTTGTAATGCCTTCCCTGTCTTTCAATTGGCCAGAAAAGCGCGCTAACGTCTCAGGGAAGGAAGTGAAAGTAACCAGAACACCGCATGGTGTTCGTTACGAATAACGAACATCCCGAACACCCTAATATTCGCACGAATATCAAGCTCGGACGAACGCGTTCGCTCATCTCTAATGCTAATATGAGAAAAAGCATAAAAAAGGTGTTTTTTTTACATTTTTCTTTTTTATTCATTTAAAAATTTTTTTTTTACACAATGTGAGTTCCTCTGAGGGACTTGCAGCACAGCACTGATGATCGCTGTGATAAGGCATGGCAGGGCTACTGCCCTGCCATGCCTTATCACTTATACAGCGATCATAGGCTATGACACTAAAGGACGCCAGTGTCTGTCGTCCTGTTGCCATGGCAACAGGCCAGGCTCTCTGTGATTATATCGCGAGAGCCCAGCAACTTAACATAGAGAGCGCGCTCCCTCTGTGAACACTTCCCATGCCGCGATCTACATAGATCGTTGCAGGGAAGGGGTTAACAGTGGGAGGAGCATCTCCGATGCACCTCCGCTGTTGCAGCGGGAGGCTGGGTGTGAATGACAGCCGACTCCCGCTGTGGGATAGCGCAAGATCATAAGTGATGTAGCGCTATCCCCAGGACGTAAAGCTACACCCTGGAGTGGGAAGCATATCTTTTTAGGGAAGCCTATCACATTCCCTAACCTAACTCTTCATTGTCTTCCCCTACATTCTACCTCAGAATCCAACGGCTTTATCCCCACCCGTGATTCCCCATGACACACTCCATATGTGTACATACACAGATACCGGCTGCTGACGTCTCATGCACTTGTATGTATACTGCCCTATGTATATGACAGGTAGCTGGACCACGGCCCAGGACAGGCACTTGTACCTCTTGTGTCTTCCCATCCCCTGTGAACAGGGTTCTGACTCCTATTGTTCAAAATGCCTATAAGTTTAACACTGTATGTAATAAGTCTAGATTCTCTATTCATGCCCCGCGGAATATGTCCCCACTATATAAAGATTACTGTTATCATCAAGGCCTCGTTCACATGGGCTACAAAATCATCGTTACAGAACGCATGTATGTGAAGCCCATGGTGTCCAATGAGTTCTTTCACATGTGATGCTTTGTAGACTGAAAGCTCCTATTGGGAACCATGAGCTTCACATACACTTTGTAGCAATGATTTTGTGTGCCGATTCCAGCCTCCTGATTGGCTGGAATCAGCACACGTGACGGGGGCAGAGCTACGCGATGACGCATAGAAGGGGGCGGAGCCAGAACACCACTCGTGCCAGACCGAGCCGAAGGCAGAAGACCCTTCTGCGCAAGCGCGTCTAATCGGGCGATTAGACGCTGAAGTTAGACGGAGCCATCGAGACGGGGACGCCAGCGCAGGGAAGGTAAGTGAATAACTTCTGTATGGCTCATATTTAATGCACGATGTACATTACAAAGTGCATTAATATGGCCATACAGAAGTGTATAACCCCACTTGCTGCCGCGGGACAACCCCTTTAAGTAATAGCAACTGTACATATGCTAATGAGATCGGCAATCAACGCTAGATTAAAGGTAAAGACGTCAAATACTTTGTATACTTCCAAATTTTGAAATTGAATTTGTTCTTCTGTCTCATTTGTTTGAAGGATCCAGTTGTGGAAGAACCTGTTCTCTTTCCTAAAGATGGTGATATGGTTCTGAAAGTACAGCTTCCAGTTCCTTCAGTGCTTCTGGTTCATATATGTAAACCTCCCCGTTTACCTCCTGGGAAGGTGAGATTGACAAGCCTTACTTTCCAAGCATGGGTTCCTTTTGGTTTGTCAAGTAGGCTTTAAGTCATATGATGTCCTTACACTCCATTGTATCTATAGGTCTTCTATAGTTTGCTCTGTACCCGCCTGTAATGGATGTAAAGTAGCGCACGCCCTACTTCCATCTGACGCCTTCACACTTGTCCTTAATTCCGGCAGATGTGTCTTCCACTATTGTTTTTCTCCTCTAAGGTCACTGGACTTCATTTCCTTCCTCTTTTTAGAGGACAAGTAGCGTTGGCGTGGAGCGACGGCCATGTTGGATCGCGGTATGTGCTCATTTCCAGTTATTGGAGGATCTTGTTCATTATTTATGTTAATATTTAGCATTATTTCAGTTTTGTGTTCCGTAAAGGACGATGAATCATAAGGCTTTACATTTACTGTATACCTGTGTCTCTTCCAGATGTTTGAAGACGTATGAAGTGGAGTTTTCTTTCGATGGCTTAAGTTTTGATAGAATAAACACAAGGAATGTTTTTTTTTCCTTGTTCACTTACAGTCCCGGTAGGTCTTTTTAAGGTGTTTTTATAGCTCTTTATATCATTATCAGTGGGGTGATATAATACTTGGCTAATATTTATACTGGCGTGATATATATGATAGCAGTCTGCTTCATAGGTCCAGTATCTGAACTTACAATGGCGCCGTAGGTCTGATTGATATGACGCATATAAGCTTTGATTGGTAAACTATTACATTAGTTACCTTCAATGGAGTCAAAGTTAACATGACTGTGATAACTTTTTCCCAATAAGTGACCTTATGTTAAAGGTGTTGTGTCATTAAAAAATTTAAAAAAACATTTTAGAGGCTGGGCATGAGAGAAAATAAAAAAGACAGCATATTGCCTCTTGGGGCGCTGCTGAGCAGCTCCCCGTCATAACTCAGCACAGATGGCCACCTGAAGTAAGGTGACTGCTAGGGCCAATCAGAGGCCGCAGAGTCACTTCCTGAACTCCTGGTATCAGCGCTCATATCTTGGTGGACGGGGTAGTAGGAGCCCCTCAGCTGTGCCCCAAAGGGCCAAAAACAGGTGAGCATGCTGTTTTTTTTTAAATTTTATCACATGGTCAGCCTTTGAAACTTTTTTTTCTTTTAATGACACAACCCATATAGACAATAAAAAAAGATGTTCTCTTATCTACACACATGAAGATCCATTCTAAGGCTCAATTAAGGGGGTCGGATTCCGCACGCGGGAGTTCTGCAGAGGATTCTAGCTGTGATCCCCGGCCGATGACCCTGCGTACCTCCCTTAACTATATCGCGGATGACCGCAGGCGGTCATGCATAATACAGGTTTTTTGGGGTTTGTTTGTATTTCTCACGCCGTCGCTGACACAGGTACCCGCAGCCCAGACGCAATGGATGTCAGGGGCGGCCGTCCGCACGGATTCCGTGGTAAAATATAGCATGCTGCGATTTTTCTTGCGATAGCGGAATATGCAATTCGGATTATGGAATGGATGTAGTTTGACCAGTTTTCAAAGTCCAATAAAACTTGTACAGTGCAAGGCTGATATAAATGTGTTACTAATAGCATCACACATATGTAAATGTGCTGTATGCGGAGGTTAGTGATGAAATAGACAGCCTCTCCTCTGAGACCTTAGGCTGCCTGTCCATGGGTGTTGCAAAATCCCACGGCGGGAGCAGGAGCCGGCAGAACGGATCTCTGGAGTGAGCCTATCTGACAGTTAGGCTCACCATGGAGAATCGTGGCAATTCGCGGCATGCTGCGAATTGCCAGCCACGAGCGGAGAATCGCTATGATTCTTCGCTCGTGGACAGAGGGGCTGCGCTTTCCATAGCAATGCTGTCGAAAGCGTTCACTGCGTTCCCCGCGGCCGGAGAATCGCTCCAGGGAACGCAGTGAAAATTCGCCTGTGGACAGAAGCCCTTACAAGCAGCAATAATCTGCATTTATCTGTGTAGGACAGTCTAGACAGACCTTCGGTATAGTGACCCCAAAATGACAAAGTCATGTGAATAACAACTTTTTTTGTTCTCTTTTCAGAAAGTGCCAGAGTGTCCGGATTGTACAGAGTGCGGGCTGTTAATTACTGGGATATCCCAGGACCCTATAGTGTTCCCAAAGATTATACTGAATTATTTTAGACTTGTCACCACTGAATACCATTAAATATGCACCGCAATGCTTTTAATATTGTCTTGAAATGTTATCTTGAACTGAATGTACCAATCCATAGCATTATATAGCGCTGACAGTCCCATCTGGGATTTATTTGAGCTCTCATATAGGTAAAGTAATCAGGGGCCTAACTCTAGTGGGCGCAGAGGGTGGGGATGTAGCCGGGCCCTCAAGCCTTAGGAGGCCATAAGGTCTCCATGGTATTAGTGTATCTTGATGCCACCAGGAATTCCTGGTGGAGTCAAGATTGACAGGGGTTAACGCCCCCTGATGCTGATTGGCTGGACAGTATCCTCGGCTCCAGGTCCTGGAAGGGCTGTTCAGATCTGTAGAGAAGCCATACAGTGGCTGCTGGCGTGCACCTCCAGCAGCAAGTCAGTTCCCCAGCAGCGAAGCAGAAGGCGGAACCCCCCCCTGACAGCAGAAGTGCAGCGCGACTTCTGGGAATTTCTTTTGCCGGGAGTGGCAGTGAGGGGCCACTGATGCGGCTGCCGGAAGGGAGCGGAGAACCGGCGGCCGCTCTTACTCAAAGTGCTTTGCCAGCAGCACCACAAAGGGAGCAGTGATGCGGGCGGCTACTCGGAGTGGAGAGCCGGCGGGCGTGACGGAGGAGGCGAGCCGGCGACGAACTATGAGGCTATGACTCACATTGCGGCCACACGCTGCAGCGTCTGAATTTCTTTGTGGCAGTGCTGCAGCCCAACATTGAGGGTTAGTATTCTGCTCAGTCTTACATTATGACATGTTAATGCTGGCATGTTACTGTCATAATGTAAGACTAAGCAGAATAGTAACCCCCTGCGTTAGGCTGCAGCGCTGCCACTAATAAATCCACACAGTGCGACTAGGACCTTCGTCCCTTCACCCTATCAGAAGCTAGGGGTGTGACAGGGGTGTTGCTCCTGTCAAACCCCTAGCTTCTGGTGGCGTCAAGGTACACTAATACCGGTCTACTTCCCCATATGAGCAGATCATTTACAGATTTTGCATTGGGGACCGACAGCTTCAAGTTACGCCTCTAATGCTCATTTAAATGCACTAACTTCACGGTGAGTTAGCAGTCAGCAAGATAACGCAATGCACAAAACTTGCACAAGATTCTCGCCCGTGGGATTGCAGCCTGTGGATGAGACTTTTTGAGATGTCATCCACATGGCTGATTCTGTAAAATGCTGCGGATTTCTTTTCCAGCTAATTCTGCTGTGGATAATCCACAGCATTTCTGCTGCGTGTGAACATACCCTGAGGATGTCTAATGTACAGAGCACCTTGGAGGACCGGAGTAAAAGAATTAAAGGGGTTGTCCCGCGCCGAAACGGGCTTTTTTTTTTCAATAGCCCCCCGTTCGGCGCGAGACAAACCCGATGCAGGGGTTTAAAAAAAAAAACGGATAGTACTTACCCGAATCCCCGCGCTCCGGTGACTTCTTACTTACCTTGCGAAGATGGCCGCCGGGATCTTCACCCACGGTGGACCGCAGGTCTTCTCCCATGGTGCACCATGGGCTCTGTGCGATCCATTGCCGATTCCAGCCTCCTGATTGGCTGGAATCGGCACACGTGACGGGGCGGAGCTACGAGGAGCAGCTCTCCGGCACGAGCGGCCCCATTCAGAAGGGAGAAGACCGGACTGCGCAAGCGCGTCTAATTGGGCGATTAGACGCTGAAATTAGACGGCTCCATGGAGACGGGGACGCTAGCAACGGAGCAGGTAAGTGAATAACTTCTGTTTGGCTCATAATTAATGCACGATGTACATTACAAAGTGCATTAATATGGCCATACAGAAGTGTATACCCCCACTTGCTTTCGCGGGACAACCCCTTTAAAAGGCGTGGTATGTTCTATGACCCTAGTAGCTCCATTTAGCTGAATGTGCCATATGCTTATCAAACACTTTACCTCTATGTGTTCACCGGTGCAAAACATGAAGAGAAGATTGTTCCAAATAGTCCAAAAGATTCTAAAGTAACATTTTATTAAGCCTTTAAAAATATCAATGTAAAGTTGACGCAACAAGTTTACAAAAACGGAAGCTTTATTTTTCTCGCCGCACGGAGTCTGGTCTAGAGATGAACAAAATGAGCTGAGGCTTTAAAACTTATGAAGAGCATGAATGATGACCTGGAGGGCCGGTACATTACTTACAGGACAGAAGTTAACAGTTCCTAGAAAGATGACATTTAAAACATGGAATTTCACCAAGAAATTTAAAAAAGAAAGTTGTGCATTTCTTAAAGCTGTGTTCACTTTATTCAAATGAAAAATGGCTTCGGGGAAGTGAGACTTCAGCAAGCTCCTGCGGAGAGAAAGACGGGCGTTTAGTACATGTATAAGGGGTGGGGGGAAGAGTTACATTGCATCAGTGCTCTGCTGTAAAGTCAGCCTAGTGGGAGAAACGCATTCTGCATACATTACTAGTTGTTAGAGATGAGCGAGCACGCTCGTTTAAGTCTTCTCGAGTAACTGATTACTTGACCGAGCACCATGTGGGGGGAGAGTGAGAGAGATCTCTCTCTCCCCCCCCCCCCCCCCGCTCCTCTACCACCGCATGGTGCTCAGTCAAGTAATCAGTTACTCAACAAGACGGATGCTCGCTCGAGCATCAGCCTTAAACGAGCATGCTCGCTCATCTTTACTAGCTGTACTTCTCTTTATATGTTCCTTGTGACAGGGCCGGGGAAGAAGTGTTAGAAGACATGTACACTTCTCCCAGATATATGTCTTATGCATTATAATAAGCAGTTAAGTTCTTGTAGCAAGAAAACGCATTCCTTACTTAAGGCCATTTTCACTCGGACGAGAAAATCACACAAGATTTGTGCAACTCTCACAACGCACAAATCTCGGACGAACATGAGCCCCATTCTTTTAAATGCGGTCATACAATGCTGCAATGCGGGGAAAAAAATCGCAGCATGTCCTATCTTTGGGTGTGCCCTCACATCGCATCACATTTTATTTTCAATGGAGCTGGCAAGGCATAGCATCGTGTAATAGGTGCATAAAAGCCGCGGCGGAGGATCACTACTTTCCCGAAGTGATGCGATGTGGTTATAATGCATAAAGACCTCACATCCAAATGGACATCACATGTTGGCGAGCGCAATACCAGGCCAAGTATCACAGCCCCAATGATCGCCTATGTGAATGTAGCCTTAGTGTTTCATGTTAAAGGACAAAGCACAAGAGAAATAGACGACTCCTCATAATGTGCAGAGAGTAGAGATGAGCGAGCGTACTCGGAAAAGCACTACTCGCTCGAGTAATTTGCTTTATCCGAGTATCGCTGTGCTCGTCCCTGAAGATTCGGGTGCCGCTGCGGCTGACAGGTGAGTCGCAGCAGGGAGCAGGGGAGAGCGGGCGGGAGAGAGGGAGAGAAAGATCTCCCCTCCGTTCCTCCCCGCTCTCCCCGGCAGCTCCCCGCTCCGTGCCGGCACCCGAATCTTCAGGGATGAGCACAGCGATACTCGGATAAAGCAAATTACTCGAGCGAGTAGTGCTTTTCCGAGTACGCTCGCTCATCTCTAGCAGAGAGATGTCAATCTATAAAACCTCCCTGCTTCTGCAGAGCCGAACAGACCAGAACCAAGCTCATTAGAAGTGCGCCTCTCCAGCTAGATTTGAGAAAGGAATGTGTAACATGTACTTTACTGCAAATGGTGAGTTCAATGCTGCAATGAGGATTTAAAGAGATAGTCGCGACTCAGTCCCAAAGTGAATGGAGCGGGTGGCTGCGCATGAGTGCTGCATTCACTTCAATAGGAGATAGCCAAGTCAACTATCTCCAACAGTCCCATTGAAGTGAGCGGAGCGGTGCTGTGCATGCAAGAAATAATGGAAAGAAGTAACTTGGAGGTTATGCAGATTAGGAGGGTACCGCTACCACAGATATTTCAATTTATGATACCATTTTCTTTCAGTATTATTTGCTTTGTGTGAGGCCCAAATCTGCTCCTTTAAATATAAAGGAGCAGACTGCAAATCTGGTTAGGAACATCAAAGAGAAATGGACATTTGAATGACCAGGCTGCATGGGGTCAATTAAAAGGTGCTCTGTTGTCCAGACACCCAGGTGGACAAAGCAAAGACGTAGTGCCGCTAGAGGCCTCTCCGAATATAAGGAGCATTGTTTATCCATAGCAGTTTTGCCAAGAATGTGTAGGGCTTGACTTGGATTCTCCAGATGAAAAATAAGAGGTCCTCCTCAATTCATGGCAGAATATAGGTTCTTTAAGACAAGAAAAAAGGAGAACCTTAAAGGGAACCTGCCACCAGATAAAAGTTATGGTGCTCATGTGGCAGGTTCCCTGGAGTCTAGGGAGATATTTCTTACACTTACCCAGATCCCCGATCCAGCACTGCCACCCCCAAAAGTCAGTGCAGACTAAGGTCGGACTGTTGGCTGCACGCTGTGCATGTGCATTCCCACCAATCGCTATGGGGAGCCAGGTAAGTATAAGAAATACCTCCCTGAACTCCAGTGAACCTGCTGTATGAGCACCATAACTTAGTTTTTGGTGCTCATACCGGGTTACAGGTCTCCTTTACAGGCCCGGAGGGGTGAAGATGACTGTGCAACAGGTTCAGGTATATGCAGAGAGGTTAGTAGTGTTGTGCTTCTAGCCATGCAGCGTATGTTAAAAGAACCAGATAAAGCCTTTGTTTTCCAAGAACACCCAAAGTTTGAAAGCTTCATTACTACTTATTAAACGTGCCTCTGTGTAATTTGCTAGGTTCTGCCTTATGATTTTGTTGGAAAAGGGCCTGAAGGAATTTAATAAGGGAGTGCCTGTACAATATCTGGGGGTATGTCCATTATACTAGACCTCCTGATACCCAATGAAAATGTAGTAAATGTAACAACTGTTGAAGTCTCTCCAAAAGTCAACATCTTCAGTGCCACAAAGAAATTCGAGTTGTTTACTCCACAAGCCCCACTTCTCGATGCCAGCTCTGCTTTTTGACTTCCTTTTGAACCACTTTGGACCCTGAAAATTGTGGATCTTTGTGCAATTCAATTTATAAAAATAAGAATCAATATGTCGGGGAATAACTTTTTGAATTCTGTGCGCCTGGCCGATTCATCATCTCCGGTTTAAAGCACTACAAACTTCTTTACTTCTGAGTGAGGGAAAGGAAATGACAACTGCTTACAGCACATTTATGGCTCACTGTCCAACTGTCACTTTTAATTGCCTTGAATAGATATTAGAACACATTTTAATCTAAAACATGTTTTTAGAATTCATTGGGACCTCATTCAGAATGTTATGGTTAGAGATGAGCGAGCACGCTCGGTAAGGGGAGTTACTCGAGAGAGCCTCGCTCATCTCGAGTAACTGCCTTCTCCTCCGAGCGTGATCGGGGGGCCCCGTGGGGCGGGGAAAAGCGAGGGGGAGAGTGAGAGAGATCTCTCTCTCCCGCCCGCCGCTCACCCCCTCTGCCCCCCTGAGCACGTTCGGAGGAGAGGGCGGTTACTCGAGATGAGCGAGGCTCTCTCGAGTAACTCACCTTACCGAGCGTGCTCGCTCATCTCTAGTTATAGTTTTTATACTGAATGTGAAAACTTCTACATACCAGATTGGAGAACAGGTTGAAATTGTCCGGCCATGCAGATTTCCTCTTGTTTCTGGCGTACAAGTCTTGTTATAGCTGGTGTAAATCCACGTGGATTGCGTGAGAATATAATGGAATAGCCATCATTACATGTCCCATCCTCTTTAAGAGTGCGGCAGGCATAAGTAATGGCGTAGTTATCGTAGTCTGTGTCAATCACCCAGTAGTTGTCACCTGTGAGAAAAAAAAAAATCATTCAATGTATATCTTCAAATCAAGAAATCTGTTTGT
Source organism: Eleutherodactylus coqui (assembly GCF_035609145.1). NCBI lineage: Eukaryota > Metazoa > Chordata > Amphibia > Anura > Eleutherodactylidae > Eleutherodactylus > Eleutherodactylus coqui. Next base: position 211,752,423 of record NC_089843.1, read on the forward strand.
CTTGTCGTCCATATTAACCCTTTCCCATCCACTGTCTGACGTCTAAAGACATTATGATTTAAGGCTGTACAGCTCCGATGTTGGAAGACGTCCATCTGGGTTCTCTTACTGTATATTGCCAGCCTCTCTGCTGTCGGAGCCTATCCAATGTGTCACCTCATGCAGTACTGGCTTTAGCCAGCAGATGGCGCCGTTGTATAAACAGCAGAAAAAGAGTAAGCCCCCTAGGAAAACCAGGATACAAATTGGATTGGAAAGGGTTAAGATGGTCTATTTTAGCAGCAGTGCGGTTGGATGGCGGAGCTGGCAAGAATTGCACCTGATTTATTAAAAAATACACATTTCATGACTTTCAAAATTTCAAGTCAGTTAATAAATGGCACCAAAAACAGGCATAACATGTGGACCTCTACCAACCAGTGACGCTCATGAATCGTATTTACTGAATCAGAACAGAAATCCTACCACATGGGTAGTTTCACTGAGTTTGTAGCCAAAGCTCTGAGGTTTTTTTTGTTTTTTGCAAAGAGCCCCTCTGCCACATGTTAGTTTGAAGTCAATATGGAAATATTAACTCTTTTAGGACTTGAGATTTTTGGATTGTCTTTTTTTCATCCCCACCTTTCAAGAGTAGAGATGAGCGAGCGTACTCGGATAAGCACTACTCGCTGGAGTAATGTGCTTTATCCGAGTATCGCTGTGCTCGGGTCTGAAGATTCGGGTGCCGCTGCGGCTGACAGGTGAGTCGCAGCGGGGAGCAGGGGAGAGCGGGCGGGAGAGAAGGAGAGAAATATCTTACCTCCGTTCCTCCCCGCTCTCCCCTGCAGCTCCCCGCTCCGTGCCGGCACCCGAATCTTCAGGGACAAGCACAGCGATACTCGGATAAAGCAAATTACTCGAGCGAGTAGTGCTTTTCCGAGTACGCTCGCTCATCTCTATTCAAGAGCCATAACTTTTGCATTGGCATAGCCATATGAGGGCTTATTTTTTGCAGGACAAGTTGTATTTTTTTAATAGTACCATTTAAAATAACGTATAGTGCATGGAAAAACGGTAAACAAATTTAAGTGGAAGGAAATGTAGACAAAAATGCAATTGCGCCTTTTTTGGGGGGGCAGGGGGAGGAGGTGAGGGTGTTTTTACAGCATTCACAGTATAGTAAAAATGAGGCATGAACTTTGTTTTATGGATCAGTATGATTCAGGCGACACAAAATTTATATAGTATTTTTAAAAAGTAACTAAAAATTTTCCTTAAAGAAAAATTGCTTTCTCTCACGATTGGCCTATTTTTTGGATTGGTGGCAGATTTTTTTTTTAAATGTAACAGGCTCTAGTATCAATTTGCTACTCTGTAAAGGAAAAAATGGCTGTAAAAACCCTCATGAAAATAAAGTCTTCTTACGGCCGCCAGAAGCCACTTGTAAAAAAATGCATAAAATTCTTGGTGTTTTTAATATGCAAAAAAGAAAGCCACAGAAAGAGCATCTGCGAAGGAAACCTCACTGCAAACTGGAGATAAAGGAACATTCCACTTGGTCTGGTCCACAGCACCTTCAAATTCGATCTGAGCCGGATTATTAAAATGAACACCTTGGGCCAATATGCCTTCTTACTGACCTCACATCACTAATGGACTTTAAACCTGTCTTTGTTTAAGGCTGTGGCTTAGTTGACTAACGGTCTCCAAGACTGCCATGTAACTCAGCCTATTAGACCCTGCCCATTGCAGAGTCTAATAGGCTGCTGTCAACAGCTTAGTAGAATGCACTACATAGGTAATACAGTGTACTATCCTAGCAATCAAACGATCGCATCTTCAAGTCCCCTTGAGGGACCAAAAAAAAGTGTTAACAAAGTTCCTTTTTAAATGGATAAAATACGCCCAAAAATTTCAAAAAAGAAACACATAATAAATATTATCGCATTTGTAATGACCGAGACAATGAAAATATTTTGTTATTTATTGCGCATGGTGAACGCCGTAAAAATAATTTTAAGAAGTAATGGCAGAATATCAATGAGTTTTGGTTCTTGCAATGCAATCATGAAAATCCCTTTGTTCTTAAGGCAAAAAATAGGCTGGTCACTAAGGGGTTACACTAAAGCCCTGCTGACTATAAAGTCCGGAGATTCCATTATCACATATGATGATAAATGTCTCTGGAGGTTCCAAGAACTGCCGATGTCTGAGTAAGTAACAAACATGCAAGATTAGGAGAAAGAGAAAAATGAAGAATAGGATCACCTGAGTCACATCCTTCTAATCAAGATTAATAGCCAGCGCTCCCCTGCTTAGTTGTGCTGATGGTAAGGAAGCACACCCTGGTCATAATGTGCGGCTGTCTGCATGCGGTCTTTGTCATCCACTTGCAATGCATTTTTTAAACTGTGCATTTAAAGACATTAGGCTGCTTTCTCATCGGCGGCGGTTCCGTTTTCCTGTTCTGTTCAGGAAAGGGGAATTCCCTGGCCAAATGGGCCCTTTTATGACTATAATGGGGTCCATTCGATTTCCGCCCCGTTGCCGGCATTTTACCAGATTAAAAAAAGCACTGCATGCAGCGCTATTTCTTCCAGTATTTTGTGCCAGGGCCGCTTCAGAGCCACCGCGGGTTTTGCAGCAGCGGTTCTCCCGGCGGAAATCTCGAGGTGTTTTGCTGTGACCAAACCGCGAGATTTCCGCCGAGAATCCGCCCTGTGAGAACCCTGCCTTAGGCCGCCTGCAGATGGGCGGAAATCCCGCGGCGGGATTTCCCCGCGGGATTTCCGCCACTAAAAGCCTACATAGGAGTGCCTTAAAATACGCACTCCTATGCAGACGGCCGCTGTTTGGCCTCGTGAAATGTCGCGCGGCAAACAAACTGCGGCATGTCCTATTTCTGTGCGGGGCTCGCAAACAGCCATCTGAACAAGCTCTTTGGCTGGTCATATGCTGTCATGTCAATGGTCTGTTTTAGTGTCCATTTCAGTAAAGGTAGCTGGGAGGGGCATGTGCCCCGGGTGCAATCAGGAGAGAAGGTGGGGGGAGCGGGATACAGATGCAAAAAGGTCCGTGTAAAGCAGAGTTCCCAAGTGAGCCCAATATATTCTGATAGACACAAGAAAAGAATGTTGCAGAGCCTTGGACATGACGTGAAGCATCTTATTTCCACTGCTGCAGCTTAACAACACTCTTCTCTTTTGTGGGTCTATCAGATTATGCTGTGCTTTGGTGGCTGCTAGAGATGAGCGAGTATACTCGCTAAGGCACTACTCGCTCGAGTAATGTGCCTTAGCCGAGTATCTCCCCGCTCGTCCATAAAGATTCGGGGGCCGCCGCGGCTGACAGGTGAGTTGCGGCGGGGAGCGAGGCAGAGCGGGCGGGAGAGAGGGAGAGAGAGATCTCCACTCTGTTCCTCCCTGCTCTCCCCTGCAGCTCCCCGCCCCGCGGCGGCACCCGAATCTTTCGGGACGAGCAGGGAGATACTCGGCTAAGGCACATTACTCGAGCAAGTAGTGCCTTAGCGAGTATACTCGCTCATCCCTAGTGGCTGCAAATTAGGACTTGAAAGAGCAACTGTTCTGTCTGTGAAAAGATCATTTTACTTAGGCTACACCAAAAGTTACGGTATATACCATTTTACTTAGGCTATGGGTCAGGAACTCTATCTTTTCACCTTAGGGAAACCACCCAGAAGGTGAGTGGGGAGACTTATAAGGCCATTCATACTCCTCTGGCTAATATGCAAATAAGGGAGATGGAACAATACATCTGCAGTGCCACCTATTGAAAGGCAGCATTCCTGCAAGTCAATGTTAGACTCTTTATACAAGCATTGCAACAATGACTGGGAATTGAAAGACAAGCTAATTTGCCAGACAAGTTACTGGTCTGGTCATTACAAATAAGCTGCAGACCTTATGTAGCAAGCAGTGCAGTATGGGGAAATTTAGTTACGCTGTGCCAAACAGGGACGGCTCACAAAGATATAAGCTGTACTATGTGGTCTTCTGTTCTCACATATCGTGCCTCTCTGGGATTGCGGCTTATTTAGTTGGTGGTGCTCTCATGAAAAAGAAAACCAAACAGGGAAACAGCAAATACACACAGTGTGTGTCGGTAGCCTCAGATACCGGTCAAAATCACCAGTTCTGCCACTACAAAATTTCAAAATTAGGCCTTATGCAGCTAGCAGTGGTTTCTGCAAACTACAAAGTTAGCTGATAAGTTACATAAAAGTACACTAAAAAGAACCCCCTTTTTTCCCCAAAAAAATAAATAAAAAGGAAACGTGAAGAAAGCAAGGAGTAGGGAACATGTTGTTGGTGGTGGATGTGGTAGTGGATGGGCCAAGTTGGCACTTTAAGCGTCTCCCACTGAAACAACGGCTGCACATTCTGCTGGAGATGAGTCAGGCCTGCTTCTATTCTTTAAAAATAGTTCTACCCATGCGTTACATCTGGATGACACAAAATGCCTCAAATACTACCACCTGATATTCCTCCCAGTTGTAGGCACACAGCAGTCAGTCTGCACCAGCTATGAGCACCCCACCCTCTACTTTACCCCATGCCAAATCCTCCGCGACCCCTGAAGCAATCCACATGGATCGGTCTGATGAGCTGTTAGATAATTCATTGTCATCGATGTCAATGTGGCAGTACAAACAACTGGAGGGAATGCAGGTATTGCACAGCTGTCTGCAATGGAAATGCTGCCCTTCAGGCTGGTGGACACAGATGTTTTCTGCAACATGATGAGCCATTCTAATCCAAAGTGCCAGATGCTCATTCACATTTCTTTGCCCATAAACCCATAGCTTCTCTGCATGTGAGTGATACCGCGTCCCTGGCATTGAAGGGTGCACCTGACCACGAACACATGGTCCAGCAAACACGGCCAGGGCAATACATTTCACAGTATACTGGGTCAATGTTTTGCAAGTGGGGCATGAAGCCGAATATGGTGGTCCACATTTGATCGTACCCCCAAACGTTATGGGACATTCATCCTTTTCTGTCCTCTTCTTACCCCCTTCTCATCATTTGCACCAAAGCAAACATTTTCTAAAGCATAAAAAACAACTGTAGCTCTACAGCTTTTCCTTGGAGAAGGCCCGTGCTTGGCTGTTCTGTTCATTTGGTAGTATTTGACCTTTACAAACTTTATGACATCTCTTTTAACACAAGCACCAAGCATGCTGTCTCCCTTCGCATAATTTTTAGTAACTCTGCTGCTTTTCTTGGAGAAGGAGGAAGAGTAGGACATTGCTTTTAAAACAAGAAGCACACCTGCTGTTTTGCGTAGTGTAATTTTTGGTTCCTCTACCACTGTTCCTTTTAAAACAAGCAGCACCCCTGCTGTCTTCCTTGGTACAATTTTTGATCTAGGAGACCCTATGTGGTCCTTCTTTTGTTTTCAGTGACGACCCTGTGCTACGATTGACCCCAAAACCACTGTACACAATATTAACCCATTTTTGGGAGGAGCACAGCGTTCCCCAGATGTTTGGCTGTATTCCCATGCAATTTGGGGGGCTTTGGCTGCATTGGGTACCTTCTGGAAGGCAAATGTGTGAACCCAATATTTACTCCCATTGGCTTTAGTAGGAGTCAGAATTGGCCGTCCCGATTCATGATGATTTTTGTGAACTCGGCCCGATAGCGACATGAACCGATTATTCCATTAATCGCTCATCACTCATCGTAAAGTATTGATTAGCATTTCTTATTTTTTTTCAGAGGGCTTAATGGGGAATAAACTGCAATTTTGCGTTTTTGTTTATTTGTATTTATTTTAACGCCATTCGCTGTGTGGTATTACTTTTAAGGCATTTACTGTATGGTATAATTAACATTGGAGATACCAAATATACTTTTTTCTTATGTAATTTTTTGCAAAAAAATGTATTTAGTATGTTCTCTGTAATCCAACTATGAGACTTAAAGGGGTTGTCCCGCGCCGAAACGTTTTTTTTTTTTTCAATAGCCCCCCCGTTCGGCGCGAGACAAACCCGATGCAGGGGTTAAAATAGAAAACCGGATAGTGCTTACCTGAATCCCCGCGCTCCGGTGACTTCTTACTTACCTGGTGAAGATGGCCGCCGGGATCTTCACCCTCGGTGGACCGCAGGTCTTCTGTGTGGTCCATTGCTGATTCCAGCCTCCTGATTGGCTGGAATCGGCACGTGACGGGGCGGAGCTACAAGGAGCCGCTCTCCGGCACGAGCGGCCCCATTCAGAAAAGAAGAAGACCGGACTGCGCAAGCGCGTCTAATCCGGCGATTAGACGCTGAAAATTAGACGGCACCATGGAGACGAGGACGCTAGCAACGGAGCAGGTAAGTGAATAACTTCTGTATGGCTCATAATTAATGCACAATGTACATTACAAAGTGCATTAATATGGCCATACAGAAGTGTATACCCCCACTTGCTTTCGCAGGACAACCCCTTTAAGTATACCATCTTATGATAACTTAATTCCTACTGTTGCAACATAATGTCAGCCGAGTGTAACAGCTGATCCTCATGGTAGATGGTGTGGACACGACCCCCGAGTCCACATCCTGCACATATCATAACTGTATATTGAGGTGAGACAAGTGACTCCAAAGCTCACTGTATAGTTACATCATTTTACAGCTATGTATTTTAACATATTGCCTATGTCCGACCTTTCCTATAACTCAATACTCAATGGAAACAAGCAACTTTCCTTAGCAGACTTGATTTTAACTTACCTCCACTTGATAGATAGCTAGCCAGTCCCTGATAAGTCATATACATTTTAGCTGGCATGGTTGGGTCTGGTACTGAGTACTGAGCAGCCATATCTGCACAGATAAGCCAAAACCTAGAAATGAAATAATTGTTATTTTTCAAGATTGTACATTTTTCAATAAATCTGTCCCAAATTTTTAATTCTTCCTAGCAGTTATTCATTCTTATAGAGATGGAACAAAGTATTCGAGACTATTAACTTTGGTTTTGGGTGCATTCCCATGAACAATTTTCCTGTGAATATTTCCTCCAATTTCGATATGGACAGGACTCATGCAGGAAAATAACCCATTGAGTTCATTTACATGAGTGATTTTTCGCTTGCACTGATCGAAAAATTGCTGCATGTCCTATTTTTGGGCAAATTTTGTTCAGGGATCGCCCATTTTTTCCTATGGGGGTAAAAAAAATTGCATTCCACTCTTATGAAAATATGAGTATCATGAAATGTGATCCAATTTTTTTCCTTATTTTCTACCATTAGAACAATATGCGATTTTCACATCTGCAGTCATGTAATGTCTTTTTCTCACAATCGAACCTTAGGTTTGCAAGTGTATTATCAGTCTGAGGGCTTATTTAGACGACCGTGTATCGGCTCGGTTTTCAAGCCGAGCCGATATACAATGTCCTTGTCTGCAGGAGGGGGAGGATGGAAGATCCAGGAGCAGACACTGAGCTCCCGCCTTTCCCCGCCCCTCGATACTATTTGCAATGGAAGGGGTGGGACAGGGCGGAGCTAAGGGCCAGGATGTAGCTCCGCCCCAGTCTCGCCCCCTCCTATTGCAAATAGTGGCAAGGGGCGGAGAGGGGGCGGGAGCTCAGTTCCTGCTCCTGGCTCTTCCATCCCCCCCCCCTGCAGACAAGGACACCGTATATCAGCTTGGCGTGAAAACCGAGCCGATATACGGTCGTCTAAATCAGGGGTCCCCAACTCCAGTCCTCAGGGACCGCCGACAGTTCATGTTTTCAGGATTTCCTCAGTGTTGCACAGGTGATGTAATTATTGTCGGTCCTCAGACATTGCCACAGGTGTTCTTACCATAGGATATCCTGAAAACATGACCTGTTGGTGGTCCCTGAGGACTGGATTTAGGGACCTATGGTCTAAATAAGCCCTGAGTGAATGTACCCCAGAGGTGTCACTTACCCGAAAAGTTTAACTCTGCCTTTTGATGATGCCGTCATTGTGCCGTCTTCATCTACTGTGTAGTCAGCAGAGATGTTATCCTGAAGGAAGAGGCCTTCTGGTTCTTTTTTCCCAACAGCATACCATTTTCCTCCATACTAGAGAGATGGAAGCAAAAAATAAGCATGAACCAAAAAAGGGTTGTGCAATCTACACAGTCAGTATGATCGAATCACATCTTATTGCCTATTTGTGTATCTTAATTGAGAAAAACTCATCCTACAACTTTCTTTGCAGATATTTGCTTTTCTGTAGTCACACCCCTTCATTAAGATACAACAATGTCCCTTTCTTTGGCGGTTTACTTAGTGCAGTTACAATGTTACTACTGTAAGGCTTGAGGGACAGTTAGGAGGGAAAGCCTTATGGGATCTGGGAGCTTTATATATATGATGGATGGATGATATGTCACCCTCTATGGAGCCTCATGGGATCTGGGAGCTTTATGTACATGATGGATGGATGATATGTCACCTTCTATGGAGCCTCATGGGATCTGGGAGCTTTATGTACATGATGGATGGATGATATGTCACCTTCTATGGAGCCTCATGGGATCTGGGAGCTTTATGTACATGATGGATGGATGATATGTCACCTTCTATGGAGCCTCATGGGATCTGGGAGCTTTATGTACATGATGGATGGATGATATGTCACTCTCTATGGAGCCTCATGGGATCTGGGAGCTTTATGTACATGATGGATGGATGAGATGTCACTCTCTATGGAGCCCCATGGGATCTGGGAGCTTTATGTACGTGATGGATGGATGATATGTCACTCTCTATGGAGCCTCATGGGATCTGGGGGCTTTATGTACATGATGGATGGATGATATGTCACTCTCTATGGAGCCTCATGGGATCTGGGAGCTTTATGTACATGATGGATGGATGAGATGTCACCTTCTATGGAGCCTCATGGGATCTGGGAGCTTTATGTACATGATGGATGGATGATATGTCACTCTCTATGGAGCCCCATGGGATCTGGGAGCTTTATGTACATCATGGATGGATGATATGTCACCTTCTATGGAGCCTCATGGGATCTGGGAGCTTTATGTACATGATGGATGGATGATATGTCACTTTCTATGGAGCCTCATGGGATCTGGGAGCTTTATGTACATGATGGATGGATGAGATGTCACCTTCTATGGAGCCTCATGGGATCTGGGAGCTTTATGTACATGATGGATGGATGATATGTCACCTTCTATGGAGGAGGTTTTCTGGTTAACCAAGATATGTTACAAAGGTCATTACTGGGTCAGATGAGATGGCATAGAGTGAGTTCTGCCCAGTGATGGACTGGTTGGCAGCAACAAATGATTGGCTGTAGAAAATGACTCTGGTTGTCAGGCAGAATCTGGTGGCCTGACAGTGGCTGGTGATTGGTCCAGAGGAACAAGCTGAGAGGAGCAGCAGTGAGATATGGAGGTGCAGGGATGTGGGCCATCATCATCTGGAAAGGAAGCAGCTCCCGCCCTCCCTCCCTTAGGTTTGTCGCGGTGTAGTTAATGGGGGATTGTCGCCCGCATTAGGCAGGGGGGGGCAGGTAAACTTGGGGAGAGTTTGGTGGTGGTAAACTCGTGTCTGTAAGACAGAGTTTACATGAACTGTTATGGTTATTGATTGGTTAATAAACTTGGGTCTGTAAAACAGAGTTTACAGGAAGTGTTATGATTATTATTGGTTACATTTCTCCCCAATGTTGGTAACCCCGTTAATAAACACCGCGGCCTTCTTTATCCACTATTGTTGTCTGTGTCGGTTATTTATAAGAGTTTGGTAAGGTTTTAATAAAGCGTAAGATCCCATGTACACTGTCAACCAAAGTCCATTATATGACTATATGAAGAATTTTTATTGAACGCATATTTGTTATTTATTTTGATGATGAACACTAATCACACATTGACGAGGTTTCCTTGGAATAGTCTTTTAAGGACTAACCAAACATGGCTGAGATGGAAACAACAACATGTTCATTGTGGCCAAAAGTGGCCAGGATCATAGAAACTGCGGAACTGGCTGTTCTATACTGTTTCCGTAACTCCCATAGTCATTAATGGCATTTACAGAAATAGTGTGGCAAGTGAGATATACTGTTGTTGCAATTACAGAAACAACATAGCGCAATGTCCTACGCTCTTTCCATAACCCCCATTTACTTCTATGGGAGTTATGGAAACAGTGCAGAACAGGCAGTTGGGTTGTATCTGTGATCCCAGCCACCAGTGATCAGAGGCAGGGTCAAGGGACCCCCATTATGGTGATATGTGTGAGTCCCAGAGGTGCGCGGTGCTTCTACTAACCATTTATGTCATATCCGGCTGATATGCCATAAATGTCTGAAATGGGAGTATCCCTTTAAAGACCAAGTAACCTTCTTTTCTTTTGTCAGCATTACATCCCAAGAGCTATAATGTTTATTTTTTCCTTAACTGGCCGTTTGCGTGATCATTTTTTGCAGAATAAGTTGTATTTTTAGATGGCGCCATTTTTGATTAATTTGCATACATTTTCTTGGAGAGGCATGTGCCGTCTATTGTGCGGTGAAAATAACAAGTTAGTTTTACTCCATGGATCATTGTGATTATGGAGGTACCAAATATGGTTTTTTTTATGGTGAACTATTGAAAAAAAATTAGTTAAAAAAGGGCTAATTTTCTTGGGGAAGAGGTTTTTTTTACTAAACGAGTTTAACATAATATTACATAATGACACAGCATCTAGACCTGCAGTCAATATCTATCTATGTAAGGGGACAGAACGGTAGAGAATAATCATATATACTGTACTGTATATATATATATATAGTGTATATACACTTTATAGAAATGATGGGGCTTATTAACTATTCAAAATGGCAACAGTTTCTCATGTTTTTAGACAGTTTTTCTGACTTGTCCAAAAAGGGGGCGTGGCCTAAATTGCACCAAAATCCATTCTTCACACTGACTGTCTGAATCACTCAGTTTGCTTACTTCTCAGCAGATTGACAGGAGAATGAAGGGGCTGAGCGACACAGGGCACCAGGGCTATGTTTTGAAACAAATTTTATAGCAATCACAATGACTGGCTATCGTGGCAATCACATGTCCAGAAATAGTCATCACTGGGCCGATATGGGGAAGATGTAAGCATCGGGATTGTACTGATCGGCCCATGCAGGGGAGCGCTCTGCTGCTTTGAAGTTGGACTTTAGATTTTTAGGACTACTGCACTAGGTATGGGATGTAACACTAAGTAGTGTAGATGTCTTGGATCCGCACAGGGGCTTAGCTAAAGGCTCGTGGGCCCAGGTGCAAAAGTTTATCTTGGAACCCCCCAACTTCTCTTAACTCCTTAACGCAAAGGCGAAATTTGAAGCCCCTGGGCCCTAATACAAAACGTGTAACAGGGCCCCCAACTATAATGCTTTATTCATAATACCGGGTTCCCTATATGGAGAAGAGGGGCCTTATGGGCCCCCTAGGGCTCCTGGGCCCGGGTGCAACCACATCCCCTATAGTTACGCCAGTGGTTTTACACCAAAATCCACACATAGTTTTTGATGCAGAAATTATGTAGATTTTGGTGTGCATTTTCTGCTTTTGAAGATCCATACCATTTTCTGCTACATGTGAACGTACCCTATTTGTGGCAATGTGCTGCATGATCAAAAACTGCGCCGCAATGCTATATGCATTTTTGTCCCTTTAACACCTTAGTGATCTTACCTATTTTGGACCTAAGGATTCGACAATTTTATAGAGAAAAATCTCCACTTTTCAAAAGCCATAACTTATCTCCTTTACGTCGACATGGGGTGCATATAAAAACATCAATTCTGCCACTGGTTTCTTTCTTTTTTTTTTTTACAGCATTCTCTGGTAGCATAATTGACTTGAAACATTTTTTTCTGTGAATTGCTACAATTATGACAATACCAAAATTATATATTTTTATATATTATATCTTTTTTTAGGTTATATATATATATATATATATATATATATATATATATATATATATATATACTCATTCTTGCATTGCTGCATTCAAAGCCCCATAAGTTTTTTTTATTTTTCCACTAATAGAGGTTGGTGCGGGCTTGTTTTTTGCATGATGAGCTTTTTATCTTTCATAGTATTTGCTTGGTGGGCTAAAAAGTGTGTTCGATTTATTGTTCAGGTCGTTATAGAAGCAACAATACCAAACGTGTTAAACAGGAGAGGAATGTGCGCAAAAAAGGTTTTGGTTCTAACATTTTTTTACATGTTTTTTAAACTACTTTTATTAATTTTTTGTGACTTTTTGACCCTTTGTGGGACTTGAACCTGTGAGGCTATGATTGCTTTAATAATAGATTGCACGTTTTTCTGTACCATTGTGATCATAGGTCATGGCAAACCCGCATACCATTGATTGCAACTCATAAACACTCCACAATGACAATGGGCCTATTGATGTCACAGAGTGAGCACCCTACATCTGTGACCCTTTTACATGCCGTGATCAACATGGATCGCGGCATGTAAAGGGATAACAGCAGTAAAGTCAGGGACGAATTGGAATCCCTTATATTGGAAATGCTACATCAAATCGTACAGGAGCGTCTTGTATGTCCTTCTTGTTGAGACTTGCGCCATTGTTTGATTGTGTCCCTATTTATACCAAGTGAAATTCAAACTCAGAGTGATACAAAATGACGTCTGTATAAATGTGTTACAGAAATGATCGATTAGGAATTAAACACACATATATAGTATTAGAGAGGACTAAAAAAATCAATGCAACTAATTAGTTGACCAATTAAGACTACACTCCCTTTATTTATATAAGTAGCATTAAAGCCAGGAATATTAATATATATAACTAAGGGCTTATTCAGATGTGCATATATCGGACGGGTTTTTACGCCCAGCCGATATACGCTGTCCTTCCACTCACTGGCTCTCTGCTTCTCTCCTCCCCTCCGAGCGGTTTGCATTGGGAGTTGGCGGGACGGAGGCGGAGCTAAGCTCCCGCCCCCTCCCTGCCCCTTGTCCATAGCCAGCAATGGGAGTGGGAGGGACAGAGCGCAGCTTAGCTCCACCCCCTCCCATTGCAAACGCAGGAGTGGAGGAGAGAGGCAGAGAGCCAGTAAGTGGGAGGGAAGGGGGGACTGCTTAGATGGAAGCGTATATCGGCCAGCCGTGAAAACTCTGGCCGATATACACTTGTGGGAATAAGGCCTGAGGGCGGCTTCGTACGAGACGTTGCGCTAAAAAATGCTTGCCCCTGCACAATGTTTTTGCACACAAATGAGGCTGTTGGGGTAGATTGGCCCGCGTGTCAGCGCTTATCACTGTACTTTTTGCATGGGTGCGTGACACACCCTTTCTGTGGATTTAATGTCTTTTTAAAGCCTAATGAGGTCCCAATGCGTTCTTTTCCCCGTGTTTTGCGCAGTGTCATACCCTTCCCCTTGAGTATTTGTGCACCTCGCATAGAGTTCTATGGGACTTTTGCTGCGTAAATGCAAGAAAATAGAGCAGGCCCTACTTTTTGCTGCAAAACACATTGATGAGAAGGAGTCCATTGAAATCAATGGGTTCTATTCTCTGTGCTTAGCGTGCGCAGATGTCTTCTGATCTCACATTGACCGGACAGTGTGGGAGAGAGAAACGTTTACAGCGCTGAAATACTGGGAAAATGTTTTGCAGCAACAAACATTTCCGATCAGCACACTGAGTGGCTGTAACTGTGATCGTGTCATTGGGAGCTCAACCAATCAGGCCTAGATGACAGCACCCAAAACATAGGCTATCAGTAACAGACTGCTTCGGGGGCTTCAGCAGCTCTAGAGCTTGCAATTACAGGCAGAGAACAGAACATACATTTACGTTGCTGCTGCACAAAGCCCAGGCAGCAGCGACATAAATTTAAGGTCAGCAGTAGAGATGAGCGAGCACGCTCGTTTAAGGCTGATGCTCGATCGAGCATCGGTCTTGTTGAGTAACTGATTACTTGACCGAGCACCATGTGGGGGGCAGAGTGAGAGAGATCTCTCTCTCTCTCGCTCCACCACGCCACCCCACGCATGGTGCTCGGTTGAGTTATCAGTTACTCAACAAGACCGACGATGCTCGATCGAGCATCAGCCTTAAGTCAGCAGTCCTAAAGGGGTTAAAGAAATTTTTAAGGAAGACTGGAGGGAAATATAGTAGATTGCTGTGTTGTATATTTTTAGGTAATTCATTAGTAACATATGCCATTACCCCTAACCCATTTCCTCTGCTTTACCTCCCCCCCATATAATAAACTAGCAACGTAATATATCTAGCCCGTTGATCTTACCCTCTTTATGTCAAAGTCCTCCTTCACTTTGAATGTATCTACCACACACGATTGGGCCTTGCCTTGTTCAATGATGGTGAGAAGTGCAGCGATCAAGACAAACTTAAAATGCTTCATTCTGAAAGAAAGTGGAATTTATCATTTCTTTTAGCAAGACTTAGTGATAAAGAGTGAATGGTGTTCAAGTTTGTTATTCAACATATTTCATAGATCACAGCTAAAATGAGTCATTTAGTTATGACGGGTGCAGAAGTTCGAATCCCACTTGGGCCTTGGTGTCTGAGGGAGTCCAAAGTACAGAATAGCAAGAGATACAGATTTTGAATTGGGTCCCTGGAAGTTCAAACTATAGTTCTAACTAAAATGTTGAAAATGTTATAAGCTTGTTTGCCCATAACTTCTCATATACTGCTCAATCGTAGTTGTATGATTGTTGTAAGTAGAGGACAAACAAGATGGATGAAGGCAATCAAAATCAAAAAGAAGCCTAACGATGAGACGTTGTCTAAAAAGACTACTAGGTCAATAGAAGATGTTACCTATATATACAGTAATAAGTAGATACTTACAATAGAATTTGTTACTTAATGTCCAGATTCGGGGGGCGAAAATATTCAGGGGGTGGCGAGGTGGAGCGGTGGGGAAAAGGGGGGAACAGAGGGGAGCCCTCTCACTCTCTACCCCCCCAGCGCCCCCCGAACCTTTTCGCCCGAGTAGGCAGTTACTCGAAAAAAGCGATACTCGTTCAAGTAATTACTCTAAACGAGCATGCTCGCTCATCTCTAGTAATGATTAAGTCATTTATTTGTAAGCATCGTAATGTAGCTGTCACATTAACTACAGATCTGCTATGACCAATTTATACTTCGATACAGATCTCAGGAGCTTTCGGTTCACAATGCCACTTAAATCTCCATCTGGAATTTATTGGAGGTTAAGTGGTGTTTTTGCTGTTAACCCTTTCCAATCCAATTTGTATCCTGGTTTTCCTAGGGGACTTACTTTTTTTCTGCCGTTATACAATGGCGCTATCTGCTGGCTAAAGCCAGTACTGCATGAGGTGACATGCTGGATAGGCTCCAACAGCAGAGAGGCTGGCAATATACAGTAAGAGAACCCCAACGGACGTCTTCCAACATCAGAGCTGTACAGCCTCAAATCATAATGTCTTTAGACGTCAGACAGTGGATGGGAAAGGGTTAAAATGATGAAAACCTTGACCGACGACATTAATAAAGTCAATGAAGTCAGTCAATGACAGCATTCATTGTGCCATGCAGTAGCCCAGTTACAAAGTCATCGCTTCCATTATGAGCAGAAGCCATGATGCTATTGGGAACACAGTCTGATTTTATTTGTCATTTGTAAGGATTTCCCATCAGCCTCTATAGATGTGACTTACCTGGACACCTCCACTACTTACAGTATGGCTGTAGTTTGATCACCCAATTGAAGTGCTTTGCCAATATTTCTCAGAGGGTGCAGCATGAATGAAGAAGGAACCAATGTGCAGCAGGATACCCCACAGCTTGTAAGACTACACTAAAAATTAGATTTAGTTTTTTTAATTGAAGGCTTCCTCTAATACCACAAGGGTCCATGATGTACATTTATGTCATGGGATTGCACAGGATTAGAAGTGGTGGCTGGGTGATTAACAGTGGGAGCCTGGCTGTCAGTCACAGCCAGGCTCCTGCTATAATGGCTGAGATCAGAGAAACCTGATTTATAGTATCATAGTATTTTAGGCTGAAAAAGACTTGTGTCCATCCAGCTCAGCCTATTTTTCTGCAATGTTGATCCAGAGGAAGGCAAAAACCCCATGAGGTAGAAGACAGCTTTCCTCATCGTAGGGAAAAAAATTCCTTCCTTCCTAAATCTGGCAATCAGAACAATCCCCCGGATCACCGACCCTTCTGAAGTAATCAGTGATTATAACATGTAATATTGTATCACTCAACAAAGGCTTCCAGGCCCCTCTTATACTCGTTTAGTGATTTCATCATCACCACGTCCTCAGGCACAGAGTTCCATAGTATCACTGCTCTTACAGTAAAGAACCCCCTTCTATGTCAATGTACAAATCTTCTTTTCTCTAGATATAGGGGGCGCCCCCTTGTTACAGTCACAGTCCTGGGTATAAATAGATGATGTGAGAGATCTCTGTATTGTCCCCTGATGTATTTATACAATTATTAGGTTGCCCTTAGCCATGTTCTTTCTAAACTAAATAACCCCAATTTTGATAACCTCTCTGGGTATTGTAGTTCAACCATTCCAATTACTCATTAAGTTGCCCGCCTTTGTACCAGCTCAAGCTCTGATATGAGTCCTTCTTGAGTAGCGGTGCCCAAAACTGTACACAATGTTCCATATGTGGTCTGACTAGTAACTTGTAAAGGGGAAGAACAATGTTCTCATCATGCGCCCCTAGACCTCTTTTGATGCACCACATGATCTTACTTGCCTTGGCAGCAGCTGCCTGACACTGGTTGCTCCAGTTAAGCCTACAGTTACCTACAATCCCCAAGTCCTTCTCCATGTCAGTGTTCTCCAGTGGTTTCCCATTTAGTGTGTAATGGTGACATGTATTTCCCTGCCCATGTGTAGTATCTGAACTGTTTGACGGGGGTAATCTCTCCATGGTAAAAAAGACTAAAACTACAGCTCACCCCACAAAAAACAGAGCCTAATTCCTTTATATGATTGTCAAAATAGAAAAGTTACGTCCTTGGGAGTGCAGCAACATAAAAAATAGTTTCATCAGTAACTAAGACATACTAGTATTCTTCAAAAGTAATCAGAATAAAAACCCTAGACGTGTTTGCCATTGTCGTACATGTACATCATGGGATCACATAGGCACAGATGCTGTGTCTGTGCGATTAGCAGCAGGAGCCCAGCTGTCAATCATTGTTGGACTCCTGTTGGAATGGCCATTGAATGACCTCCTATCCCGAGCCGTTTAAGCAGATTTTGTGGTCAACAGCAACCACTCAATCTAAGGTGCCCCAATAAAAACTGCAACCCATCCCGTAAAACCCAAGGTCTCATATTCCTAGGCTGACAGCAAAATAAAAATGACTTTTATCTGCAGAAGAACATGGTTTGATGGTCCAAATGTAATAAATGTAAAATGGTTAAATACCAACAAACTATACGTATATGGTGTTGCCATAACTTATGTTAACCATGAAATGCATAAGTTATGTTTACTGCGAAAGAAAAAAAAATCAATAGCATAATGGTTGTTTTTTTTTTTTTTGCATTTTATATATACATATATCTCAAAATGGTACTATGAAGTTGCAATGGTGGCCAAAGAAAAAGGTCTTGGCTGTTCAAATGCAGCCAAAAATATAGGAAAAAAAGTTGCTTGATCCTTAAGGTCCAAAATGAGCCAGTTCTTAAAGGGTTAATAGTAAATGAAACACTGGACTAGTAGAAATACCTGATTTACAGCACAACTGCTCTCCGCTAAGATTCTGATCAGCAGTATAAATGATACCAAGTGAGGGCCAGCATCTGATGATACCAAGACCTTCACCAGTGATGGCGTAGTGCAGTGCCCCTAAGCAGTATTCATAGTATAGTGCTACATTACCTTGTATTGTCTTAAATGGAGAACGCTGGACTCTGAGCACGAAAAACCTTTAGCCCAGACCTATTCATATTCATTGAGCCGGAGGTTGGACCCGATGACCCGAGGTCCCATCCAACTCTACGATTCTATGATTGGACTAGTTGTTTTGTGCCGAATGGAAATGCCATCCCTACTTAATATGCTCCCCTACACCAATAATATCAGTATGAAATATTGAATAAAAAAAGAAGAAATCCCCATGAATGATAATATACAAAAAGAAAATCCTAGTGGTCATCATAATAGTCGTCAAGTGAGTCCGGTAGAATGAATCAAACAATAGATACAAATTAATTCTGCCTTGATTCTGAATGGTGAACTTACCTGATTTTCTACGAAATGAACAGATGTGAAGTCAAGACTTTACAGATTCAAATGAACATCACTTTCTGTCCGTTTAAGTATTTCTGCTTTAAATAATAAGCCCCCAGTCCAACTAAGTAGTTATTTTGGTCCATGGGGCACAGTAAGAAGCTTAACGTTAGTTAATCCATTACACAAAATCTATGTGTAATCCTTGTCTCTGATGTATGCCTGTCTAATTGTGAGAGAACATAGACTGGAAGTGGATGAGAAAAGAGTGTCCTTAGAAATTCAGCACGTGTGTCACTCATACATGCTGGCCGGCATAAGAGTAGTTGAGTTTATTTAATATACATGATGTTTTTGGAAATGTGTAACTCCTAAACTTTCTTCTGTGCCTAGAAACCTATGAAGAACACATTGGGGGGAATTTACATTGTATTAGTGCCATAATTCAGTGGTACAATATTCCAAAAAGTTGGAGAAAAAAGTGGATGGGGTTTAGTGAGAGAAATGGGTGCCTCCTGTAGACCAATAGATTTATTATAACTTACTCCAGTAACTGGAATATATCATAGGACAAATCTACAGTTGCTCATAGCAGGAATAGATTTCACTTTTTGATGCAAGGACAGCCAAAGATGTGCCAGATCTGGTGGACCACGTTGTACTTTTTGGCTCAGATGGCAGAAATGAACAGAAAGCTGCCAAAATAGAGGCCTATTGGTTTCTGTTCCATCAATCATGGTCCATGGTTCTGTCCTAGGGCTCAATTTCTGGGGATTTAGATGTAAATCCTGATGGAAAACCTGGGCAGAAAAAACGAGATGCGAAGAGGCCCTTAAAGAGTTGTAGAGCTCTGTGAACAGCACTTTATTAGGACATGTTTTAGTGAGCTTGATGTAAAAAAGAAATGGGCAGATTTACTATTGTTGTTGTACCCGAATTCTGGTGTCATTAGTGCTAAAAGTGTGTACAATTCATTATAGACAAATTCGCACCAAAAGAACAGATATTTGGGCTTTGTTTAGATACTTTTCAAAAGAGTTTAGAAAAGGGGGCATGACTTTATCAAAAAAATGGGCCAGATTTTTCACTGGTGTGAGCCACTTTTAGGCGTAGAATGTTCTATCATAGCAACATGAAAATGTGATCCTTAGCTTTAATGGATCGATCCTATGTCAGAACCAAACAGTGCTGAATGGACCCTATTGACTATAGTGGAGTCCCTTTAGCTTCCATTATGATCTCGCGATTTTCCCAGATGATGCAGCATCCTTCATACCATGACTTTTCATCTTTCTACTGCTGACCCTGTTGCCATCCGATATCCTTTAGGATGGGTGATAAGTAGTTCTCCAACAGCAGTGCTCTCTGAAAGCACTTCTTCTACTCACAGTACTGATCACACAGATCAATGCTGGGAAGGAGGGAGAGGAATGTGCAGCACACTTTATTGGCGTATTCACAGAGGAAAATGAAATGGCAGGTGAAATGCAAAGTGATAAAGTAAACTCTCCATTAAATGTCACTAATCTAACCCAGAAAGAAATACGGCACTACCTTAAAAAGATTAAAATAGACAAATTGCTGGGCCCCAATAGCATATATCCCTGGGTTCTAAGGGAGTTAAGTAATCTTATAGATAGACCCTTGTTTCTTACATTTAAGGACTCTATAATGACGGTGTCTGTTCGACTGTATTAGCGCATAGTAAATGTGGTGCCAATATTCAAAAAGTGGTCAAAAAGCGTACGCAGAAACTATAGGCTCATAAGTTTAACTTACTTAAGAGATGCTATCCTGGAGTACCTCAATGAAAATAGCTGTATAACTCCATATAATATGGGTTCATGAGGGGTCACCCCTGTCAAACCAGTCTGATCAACTTCTATGAGGAGGTTTATTCAAAACTATGTAAAGTAATTAACACAAGAGGTTAGTATACGGCTGTAAATGGATCTGGATAAGCTGGGGGCTTGAGGTTTAACATTGATAAATGTAAGGTTATGCACACGGAGAATGAAAGTACATGTCACCATCACATACTAAATGAGTAAATACTGGGTAAAAGGAACATGGGAAAGGACTTGGGGATTTTAGTTAACTGCACACTTAACTGGAGCAATCAGTGTCAGGCAGCCACTGACAAAGCAAATAGGATTGTGGGATGCATCAAAAGAGGTAAATATGGCTGAGCATCAGTGCATTCAATGTCTTGGTCTTCTCTCTCTCTGGTTGTTTGGACTTCCCAGTTGACATCCATGACAATGAATGATCAAACAGCTCCTCAGAATGATCCATGAGGACTGTTTCGGAGAGTGCGGGGGATTTGGCAGACTGAAGTATAAGGGGGATGCTTATGGCTGACTGCTGCAGACTGACTGCTGTGTGCCTGCGACTGGGTGATGGTACTTAAGGCATGCTGTGTCATTCACTCTGAGTTCTGTGTGCTGCAGATGTAACACACAGGCACAACCTCTTCTAAGGGGGCTTAACAGCATCTTCTCTGCGCTGTCCCCAGCTCTGTGGTCCTATTCTTTGAGCAGGCGGGGATTTTAAATCCCCGCCTGCTGAAAGAACTGATTGTGATTGGCTGAGGCACTCAGCCAATCACAGGCAGCTCTCGCCCGTCATTCATGCGCAGAGAAGACGCGGCTGAGCCCCGGCAGCTGAAGGAAGGTTAGTATCTATTTCTTTTTTTTACACAACTTTTACTGGGTTTTCAGGGAAGGGCTTATATTTAAAGCCCTTCTCTGAAATCCAATGACAGGGAGCTGGCAGCAGGATCCTCTACCACAGCTGTCATGTGTGACAGCTACGGTAGGGAATTGAAGAATTCCTCTGCTGCATCTGTCACAGATGTGGTAGATGTAGCAGCGGGGAATTCTTTTAACTAACGGGGATGAAAGAAGCATCTACTGTATGCGGCAGATGTGTTCTTCCTCCCCGGGGGGGACATGGCAGCAGCGGAGCGGTAAGTTTATTTTTTATTTTTTAACACTTAATTTTTTGTTTTTCAGGGAAGCACTTATATGCAAAGCCCTTCCCTGAAAAACATTTAAGGGGTGCCGGCAGACCATTGTTTGCAATGGAGCCGCCGGCAGCAGCCACGGCTCCATTGAAAACAATGCACGCTCCTCCCTGGACATCGGTCACCTTGAAAAATGCTCGAGTCTCCCATTGACTTCAATGCGGTTTGTTACACGAAACGAGTCTTGAGCATTACAAAAAGCTTGGCTTGAGTAACGAGCACCCGAGCATTTTGGTGCTCGCTCATCTCTATTATTGATACTTCCTTCTCACTTTGCAAACTGATATACTATAGTTTTATCAAGAGAATGCAGACAAAGTGCGCGGGATATATTGACGTCATCCTAACAGACCAGCGCTCATTATTTTCTTTACTACATAGTGTTTTGTGAAAAGTATATTAAACAGGAAATGAATATATAGAGAATATACAGTTATCTAATTTTAATGTTTGTCATTGGAAATATTCACAACCCAAATGCTGCCAAGTGAAAGTAGCCTTACACCGTATACTCCAAAACCAAAGTATCCTTTGTGAAATTCAGTTGTATTGTTATTGCAGGTTATACAGAGCGGTACCAGTACCCTCTTTCCTAGAGCTTGTATTGAGACTGTGATCACCATGCAGTAGCGTAACATCTATGAATCCCATGTAGGCTTCTGGCATTCCCAATACTAAGAGAATGGTGCAACCCTGTGGTCACACATAGGCAAGGTAGGCTATGGCAGAGAGGGAGCTCTCAGAGGCCCACAGTAAAACAAAGGGATGGGCAAGAGTTGACAGTCTCTTTTACAATCTGACTTGGTGGGACATCCTAATACTGATTGGATTGCTCAGAAAAGTTGTCCAATAGTTTTGAAGAAAATAAAGTTGCTTTAAAGCAGTAGACTCTGCATGTTGCAAGCACCCCTACCCTTGTAATTGGGTGAAGGTACATTCACACGTAGCAGAATTGGTGCAGATTTTCACCAAAATCTGAGACACACTCTGCATCAAAACTAAGATCGCCCCTTCAATTGAAATGGTGAAATCTGTGTTGGATCCACGTCAAAATTTACACCAAACAGTATAATTTCCAGTGTAGATCTGCACCAAAATCTGCCACATGTGAACGCACCTGACCGCATTTTTTGTGCATGCACAGGCAGATTTTACTGCACTCTTTCTGCGTGGAAGGCTTGTGCCTTCATGCGCAGCCAAAAATTACACAGCAATTGAAATGGCTATTTAGTCTAATGAGTTCCGGATGTGTTCTTTTTCCTGTGCAGTTACACAGTGTTTCATGCATCTCCTAGCATATTTTGCATGCATTTGCCCATCCCCGTAGACCTCTATGGGAACCTTGGTTTGCAAATGAAAAATCCAGAGCTCTGGTATATATCAAAATACTGGAACTGGCATATTTGACAAATGTTGGACCCGACTAGACTGTCCGGCTTCCTATATTCCAACCAGCAATTTTTGGGATGAAATAGCACAGCATACTATGATATTTTGTCTAGGACATTGTGCTCAATGTGTGCCAGAGGTTCTGAATGGAGTTTCCAGTCCAGATGTGAAAGGGTCCTAACAATTCACTGACAGATCAGATCACAGTAGTCTATGGAGAGGGGAAGGGGTGGAGAAAGCAGAGGCCAAGTGAGAAAGAATCAAAGAGATGTACCAATAGAAACTGTTGCAGCTAATACTACATATTTAACTTTTTCACAGCTATTGGATTCACATCTACACTGCTCAGTACTTCTCTATAATGTCTTTCTTACTGCTGTTTCTCTGTATATGAGAAATAGCCATAGGGAATCAGAATCTCCTTTACTTTTTGTATGAAATGAACGGGAGACATCATACCAGCTGGTCACCACCCACTAAGTCAGGGAGAACTCAGAAATAGAGATAGAATAAGGGAAACCACTATAAAATACAGGAGTTGCATAATGGGCAGAAACAGTGTTATTCCTCATCTACACACGACAACTTAGGACCTGTGCACATCTTATTTTTCCCAACACTACTTTGTTCTCATCACAGGTTTCTGTCTGGATGCTGTTTTCAGCAATCTAGATGCAAAGCTGTGACGGAATTCAGTAACGAAGACAAAAATGAGATGTGAACACCCCATTATTCTGAAAAGTCATCTGAACGTTAGGTACACTTTAAACCCGGACCAAAATTGTATTTTATGAACAAGGCCTTGTATTCAGAAGTTATTGATTAGAGATGAGCGAGCATGCTCGTCCGAGCTTGATGCTCATTCCAGCATTAGCATACTCGAGAGTACTCGTTACTTGAGCGAGCACCACGCGCTGCTCGAGAACATTTCACCCTCTCCTCCCCACATGTCTTCAATGGAGCTGCGGCTACTGCCGGCTCCATTGAAGGCAATATTCTTTCGGCACCCCTGAATTGTTTTTCATGGAAGTGCTCTACATATAAGCCCTTCCCTGTACAACAATAATTTCAGTGTAAAAAAAAAAACAATTAAAAAAAAACTTACCTCTCTGCCGCTGCCGTAACCCCCGTGGGGATGCAGAACACATCTGCCGCATGCTGCAGATGTTTCCTTCATCCTCGCTAGTAAAAAGAATTCCCTGCTGCTGCACCTACCACATCTGAGACAGATGCAGCAAAGAGGATCCTGCTGCCGGCACCCCATTATTGGTTTTCGGGGAAGGGCTTTAAACACAAGCCCTTCCCTGAAAAACCAGTAGCAGTTGTGTAAAAAAATACTCACCT
This sequence comes from Eleutherodactylus coqui, assembly GCF_035609145.1. Taxonomy (NCBI): domain Eukaryota; kingdom Metazoa; phylum Chordata; class Amphibia; order Anura; family Eleutherodactylidae; genus Eleutherodactylus; species Eleutherodactylus coqui. Next base: position 211,776,421 of record NC_089843.1, read on the forward strand.
TCCTTCAGCTGCTGGGGCTTAACAGCATCTTCTCTGCACTGTCCCCAGCTCTGTGGTCCTATTCTTTGAGCAGGTGGGGATTGAAAATCCCTGCCTGCTGAAAGAGTTGATTGTGATTGGCTGAGGCGCTCAGCCAATCACAGGCAGCTCTTGCCCGTCATTTATGCCAGAGAAGACGCGGCTGAGCCCCGACAGCTGAAGGAAGGTGAGTATCTATTTTTTTTTTTAACACAACTTTTACTGGGTTTTCAGGGAAGGGCTTATATTTAAAGCCCTTCTCTGAAATCCAATGACAGGGAGCCGGCAGCAGGATCCTCTACCACAGCTGTCATGTGTGACAGCTGTGGTAGGGAATTGAAGAATTCCTCTGCTGCATCTGTCACAGATGTGGCAGATGTAGCAGCAGGGAATTCTTTTAACTAACGGGAATGAAGGAAACATCTACTGCTTGCGGCAGGTGTGTTTTTCATTCCCGGGGGGACACAGCAGCGACAGAGAGGTAGGTTTATTTTTTATTTTTTTACACTAAAATTTTTGTTTCTCAGGGAAGGGCTTAAATGTAAAGCCCTTCCCTGAAAAACATTTCAGGTGTGCCAGCAGACCATTGTTTGCAATGGAGCTGCCGGCAGCGGCCACGGCTCTACTGAAAACAATGCACGCTCCTCCCTGGGCATCGGTCACCTTGAAAAATGCTCGAGTCTCCCATTGACTTCAATGGGGTTCGTTACTCGAAATGAGTCTTGAGCATTACAAAAAGCTCGGCTCGAGTAACGAGCACCCGAGCATTTTGGTGCTCGCTCATCTCTATTATTGATACTTCCTTCTCACTTTGCAAACTGATATACTATAGTTTTATCAAGAGAATGCATACATATTGCGTGGGATATATTGACGGCATCCTAACAGACCAGCGCTCATTATTTTCTTTACTACATAGTGTTTTGTGAGAAGTATAATAAACAGGAAATGAATATATAGAGAATATACAGTTATCTAATTTTAATATTTGGCATTAGAAATATTCACAATAGTGAAGGCAAATAATAAGCCAGTCATATGTCTGCTGCAGATTATACCATCCGAGTGTCTGTTTCATTAAATCCTAAGTAGCTTTGTTAAAGATCCATAGCACAGACACATCTAATGAATCCAAGTGTATGCACAGAATAGTATGGATGGTTGAAACCACCCCAGAGACTATATGTGATACATAGTTTACCATGTTTGGTTATTTCAATGTTGCGTTGGAATATATGCCAGGAGGTATAGAATATGACAGGTGATTGGGAGATTTAGTGTGAGTCACCTGATCTGTTTGGCTTGAGCAGATCTGTCCTAAGGACTCACCTTCAGCATTATTAAGGATATGCTTTACTGATGACAATGAGATTAATACACACTTGACACATTCTCATGTTACTAACAGAGGGTCAGGTTGGATCTCAGCACTATTTTTGATACAAGAAAAAAAATATTTTTCTTTTTTTTTTTTTAGACTAATTAGCATCCGGTAAACTTTTTTCAAAATGAGTCTTAAAAAGGAGGACGTGGCTGCATTTTTGGACAAAAATCCGGAATTCACTGATAAATACTTCAAGAAGAAACTCAAACCAGAGACAATAGCATCTGCCTTTGGCCGGAAAGATCTGTCTGTTGATTTTGCTACTTTTCGCGAACTCGCTCAGGTAGAAGAAAGCGAAATCCTCTTTGAACTTATTAGAGACATGCAAGAAAGTATAAACATGGAAAGAGTTGTATTTAAGACTCTAAGGAGGATCAGTTGTCTTATTCATGCAGATCGGTGTAGTCTCTTCATGTACAGGCAAAGAAATGGTACTCCTGAGTTAGCTACAAGACTTTTCAATGTCCAGCCAGAGAGTAAATTGGAGGATTGTCTTGTACCACCTGACAGTGAAATTGTGTTTCCTTTGGATATTGGAATTGTAGGACATGTTGCACACACAAAAAAGACCGTCAACCTCAGGGACGTTAATGAGGTACGTCAAAAGCTATTACTGATGTTTGTACTCCCAAATGTGTTTAGATTTATTAAAGACAGTGTTACAATGTCTACGTATGCTGTATCACGAGATTCTAAAATTGTTTTAAAATTTGGGGGCCGGTCGTTGAATTTTATTTGAAATTATGACTTTTAGATAGTGGAGTCGTTTCAATATGCAATTCCATTTTGCCATCTTGTATATTAGTAAATATAGAGCTCTGAACGTTACTTCTTAACCCTTTCCAATCCACGGTCTGACCTCTGAAGACATTATGATTTAAGGCTGTACAGCTCCGATGTTGGAAGACGTCCGTCGGGGTTCTCTTACTGTATATTGCCAGCCTCTCTGCTGTTGGAGCCTATCCAACGTGTCACCTCATGCAGTACTGGCTTTAGCCAGCAGATAGCGCTGTTGTGTAACGGCAGAAAAAGAGTAAACCCCCCTAGGAAAACCAGGATACAAATTGGATTGGAAAAGGTTAATGCACTTTGGTAAATAACAATCCACCAAAATGGTAAAAAAAAAAGACTATTCAAAAGCCAAGACTACTAGAGTAATAGAATTTAATGTAATATACCTTACAAGAGTCAGTTGGTGGGCCCCGTCCGTTTCTGGACTTTTCACAGCCCTGCTTATTGTAAAGACAAATATTTACTTTTGCCCAAACCAGGTTACTACAGGTTACAATTGTAGCAAAGTTTAGCTTGACTTAACTTGAATTCCCAAGAAGAGAGAACATGTTCTTGTTAGTGATTCAGCCATTACCAGTGTTGACTTAGGACATGATTTGGACATGCTGAAGATGCTAAGATGTCTTCCAGGTGCCACAGCCAGTATAGAAAAGAGATGTATTGTGAGTATTGTTTAGGTTGCAAATAAGAAGAGTGAAATTGATCTTGTGATGCATCTTGGAAGCCATGATTTGTTGCAAAATATTTTAGATTACACTCCAAAAAAACTTAAAAATTTAGGCAGGGGCTTTTTAACACAAGAGGTTCTGTTACATTTTCAGAGGTTTTTGCCAGTCGTAATCAGATGAACAAGGCATTTTGTATCTCAGAGTTTAATTTGTGACTACGACAGTGGTGTAAAACTAAGGACCTATTTACATGGGCTGACAAATCGACCAGATTCCGGTGATCCATGAGAATGAACGATTGCCGTTCACTGTAGAAGCATGCACAGACTGAAAAACAAACGATAATCAGTTCGTCGTTCAGTTTATGCATCTCTGAAAACCAAACGATGAATCGGCCTGGGTGAACAGGCAGTCGTTCATCTACGATGACTACTTGTTTACTGTGAATGGAGGCAGATGGGCCGGAATGATCCTCAGCCCACCTCCATTCACTTATGTAAAAGCACAGAAACGATCATCGCTGGGATGACTGTCGGGCATCATGGTCGTCCCATGTAAAAGGACCCTAAATGTTTTGGATATTCTAGTTAGAATGTTGGTAGGTGATCTAAGAAGGACTTGTTGAAGAGGGATGGTATGCATCCTTCACATATATAGATAAGTGCTTGGTGAAGAATTCAAACCCCTCATATCCAGACCTCTACCATGCCCCCCCCCCCCCTCCGGTAATCCTATCCAGAGCGTTACCATATCTCCTCCCCCAGTGATAATCACATCCAGAGCTTCAACTTTCCCCTCAGTAATCACATCTAGAGCTTCACCTTTCCTCCAGTAATCACATCCAGAGAGCCAATCATACCATGATGATTGTGGCAGAAGGAAGGTAGCAGCACTTACAGTGAGAGTCGCTGAGTAATGGCCACTTATCACCGGCAGGTAGCATCTAGCAGATATACTCTAGCATGTGGTGTGTCTGCTAGATGCATGTGTATGTATACGGAACATCATTGCATCCAATGTATACACTACTGATGATGAGGATGGGGGGGGGCTCTGAATCAGTAAAGGAATGGAGCAATAAGTATATTAGTTTGAAATATTTTAACTCTTTCAGTCCCTCTTTATATGACTTGGAAAGACCCATTAATAGACTTGATTATACATACTTAGGGTTAGATATACGACTACAACCAAGATGTCACTTGACAGCCCAACATTTAGCTCATTTTTTTTTTTACTTTTGCTCAATTCTTAATTGTAACAGTGAAGGTACCTGCTTTTGCATGAAGAATTCAGTTGCAAGACTTAGTAAGCAACCCCTTTGTTATTACTTGGATTTTGCATTGATTACTTAGCAAATGTGGTTTGATTGTGTTCGTGACCTAGATCACAATCTAAATAAACTAATGACTACTTTACTGAACACATTAAGCAAACATCCTCAGTACAGGGAGAAAAAGTAAGTGGACCTCTGTGTTAATGACTTTTCCAAGAGCTAATTAGAAAAAGGTGTTTAAGATTGAAAGTATGGGTTTTACATGTGCTTTACCCACTAAACAAAGATACACAGAGCCTGGTTCTGCTCTTCCGAAGAAAGATTGCTTGTATTTTTGTGGTAGATCTGGCAACACTGAACTGGTGCTTGTGAATGTCATGCATCAATGTGTATGAACCTATAGTTGGACAGCCATGCTCTTCAGCATTCTGTCACAGTAAGTTAAAGCACTTTATATATGTCATCATGGCAGATGAAGCAGGCATTTCTCTCAAAGTATGGCAGAGGTATGAAAATTGAATTTTGTGTTAAGCTTTGAGAAGCTCTCAAAATGTCTTACAAGCCTACTGTATGGTGACATCAGAGGCAGGAATCCACGTCCTTTTCTGAAGATTGTATCGTCGTCAAGTTCCTGACCGGATGCGAGTCAATAACACAACTAATCTGAAAATTGCAGACTGTCTTCTACCAACACTGGAGGAGGAGGAAACTTCTCATGTACAGAACGTATACATTTTTTATTTCAAGATTTATTAAATACATCTGAGATGTTAAAGAAATTGGGAATCTCCAAGCTAAACGAGGCAGGATTAACAATCTCTTTGATTTCATACAGACCAATGAAACGTGGACCACATTTAAACAATGGTAATTTCAGTTTTATGTTCTTGGTGAACATCCAGACCAAATCCCCCACCTGAAAAATAGGACCCAAATGATTTCTGTCTGCAATTCTTTTACGACTCATCACCGACTCTCTGTATATTTCTCTGTATCTCCTTCCAAACTACATCAAGACAAGATAAAACTTACTTCTAGCAACTCTGAAACAACTTTAGAAAATGAGCCAAAACATGGATGGAAACTGTAGTTACAAAAGAAAGGGAGGTACTGGTAGACTTTTAGAGTCTATTGCCCAAAGCAAACTCTGCCAAAGGTAAAAACAAGGGCCAGTTTTCCTGGTTGTCATAAACAAAATATTGTAAAAGACTCTGATTAAGTCTCTCTGTTGGACCATTGGTGTCTGGGTGATACACAGAGGAAAAAGGCAACTGAACTCTGAAATGACTACACAAGGAGCACCAATGAGACACATTTTACTAAACTGATCCGCTACCACCCAACCTACGGAATTCCCTTCAGAGGTAGACCAGTCACTGATAAACTCCATAGATAAGTGGCTCCATGGTTTCTCTGGAACAGGCTAAGGCAGCAGTTTTCCTGTAGAAAGATTTGGAGGTGATTTAGCCTAAGTACATATGTCACAAGTGCTAACGGAACTATAAACATCTGATCTTCAGGTGGGCCAACAGAAAGACCTAGATATATTAATCTCCTAGTATTATTAATCCTCAGATATCCTGACAATACAGAGTCTGATAACAAGGTGAGATGCAATTGGACAGGAACAAAGAGCCTCCTTTTTGGAAGACCTGGAGGAGCCAGACCCTGAAATGCTCCTCCAGGACCAAAAAGAGAGCGGACACCATGACTCTCTCTGGCAGAATGGGCACAGGTGGTTTCTCCAAAATTATTGGGCTAGACAGGGCATCAGCTTTGATATATTTACTACCAGGACAATAACAAATCAAAATGAGAAAACAAAGGACCAACGTGCCCTTCTAGGATTAAGTCTCTACGTGGACTCCAACTACAGAAAATATTTGTGGTCAGTCAGGACCGTCACCTTAAATTGTGCTCTCTTCAATAGATGACACCATTCTTCAAATACTCTTTTGATGGCAAGGAGCTCTCTGTCCCCAATATTCTGTTCAGCAGGAGAGTACTTTCTTGAAACGAAAGCATATGGACATAGAAAAGTCAAATTATGTGTACCGTGAGACACCACAATAGAAACAACGACCCTCTGAAAGATGCTTTTCTTTTTGTTTTTTCTATTTTGACACAGCTCCCAGTTGCGTAGGCTCCTCAGAATCTGATACAGCTGAAGTCTTAGATTCCCCCAAACCACATGGTCTTGCCCTAACATGTCGACCTATACAAATGGCTACAGTCATAGTCTCATCATGTAGCTTAGGTGGGGGGTACTAAATCATTAGATCTTGTCAAACAAAGCAAAACAAAACTTACTTTTCAACACAGAATCATCCCATTGATTTTTTTTATTTGGCCACCGATGGAACTGTGCAAAAATATTCTAAAGTTTTACTCTGAGATAATAAGCTGACTTTACTTTCTGCCAAGGCGACTCGATCAGGATCATTATACTGTTAGCCTAAGGCAAGGTAGTAAAGAAAATGTCAACACCTGAGGGTCACCCTGCAAGTGTGATATTATGATCCCAACTTTCTGGGACTCTTTACCAGAGGACAAGGGGCTAAACTTAAAATGCAGGATTCACAAAAGGTAAGAAGATCTTGTCTTTTACCGAAAAGCAATCAGGCAAATCTAGCAACTTGCTGTTTAATTTCAGCAACCTCAAGTGAAAGAATCTGTAACTGATTTGCCAGCGCTTCCACAGGATTGATAGAAAATGTCGCACTCAAAGAACAGTCCATGAAATTTTTCTAGACTAGTTATTCTGTTTAGAACTGGATACCAAACGACTCGTCCTAATTGGATGTAATAGTTGTACCAGAAGGACGAATATACACAGAAGTTGAAAATGCAGAGAACACAACTGTTTATAATAAAACTAAATAGTGGAAAAAAGGGAAAACTGATCCTTTACATACTAACATGAGGAAACCCTGCCTAAAAGCAGGGTGATCGCCCTGATGAGGGCACCACCACGTTGGGAACCTGGGTACCAACTAGACTGTCCCTAGGTGATGACAAAGGAGTGACAACTGTTAGATGTAATACACAAATGGCACAACAGTACTAGAAAGTAGATGTTAGAAATCCAAATAAGTACAAGCACCACAGAAAATACTATGCAACCAGGAAGACGCAGACCAGACCAGAACTCCACCATGCAGATAAATAGCCCGTGCCCTCCTAAAAGAAGGACCGAAAGAAATACATATTCATAATAGCTAATTGGCTGGCTAGGGAACACCTTCCTGCTGACCAATCACCCTACACACAAGTAGAGGAAGTATATGCCGGAATAATAGATCACATGGGCTGTGGCTGATAAAACATCACCCTGGAACTGATCCTGGACTGTGTCTGGCATGCCGCAACGATCGTAAATCTGTTTATTGTGGCCATCCAGTGGTTGGTTGTGAGTTGCTAGCATGTTGTGATATTGTGTCGGATTGATTTCATGAGAAATTGCAGTTCTTAAGTAACTTATAGTTAACCCTTTCCAATCCACTGTCTGACCTCTGAAGACATTATGATTTAAGGCTGTACAGCTCCAATGTTGGAAGACGTCCGTCAGGGTTCTCTTACTGTATATTGCCAGCTTCTCTGCTGTCGGAGCCTATCCAATGTGTTACCCCATGCAGTACTGGCTTTAGCCAGCAGATAGCGCTGTTGTATAATGGCAGAAAAAGAGTAAGCCCCCTAGGAAAACCAGGGGGGAGTAATAAATAAAAAATTATCTGAAAGCGCTGCGGAATAAGTTGGCCCTAAACAAATATTGGCAATGAGTTTCTCTGTCTCCGTCTTTGCTGCTTTTATATGCTTTTAACATAAAATATTTTTTCCTTATAGGTTTTTAGTGCTTCTTCGCTGTCTTCTTACTTTAGTGGTTTATATGCTTTCTTCTTGTTGTTTATTGTTCCTTTTTCATATTTATTGAGCCACATTGCTTTCAATGGAGCCGCAGCAGCGCCAGCCTCATTGAAAACATAGGGAGTACAGTGCGGACTTATCCCCTGCTATAGCCAGCTGTGATGGCTATGGCAGGGGATTCCTTCATCCCCGCGGAAATAAAGGAATCCTCTGCCTCACTGGTCACAGCTGTGGCAAAAGTCTGCAATGTTATCCCATTGCTTTCAATGGGTCCGGCGCTGCTGTGCCCCATTGAAAGCAATGGGTTGCAGGAAACCCCCGCAGCAATGATTTTTGGGGAAGGGCTCAAAATATAAGTACTTCCCTGAAAACCAGCCCTAGCTGTAAAAAAAAAGTAAAAAAATTTTTTTTATTTTTACTCACCCTGAAAAGCAGCCCGGCTCTTCTCTTCAGCCCCAGCAATCATCTTCTGTCTTCAGGAGGCTGGGGATTGAAAAATCCCCGCCCCCAGAAAGAGCTGCCTGGGCGAAGAGAAGAGCCAGACTGCTCTTCTAGGTGAGTAAATTTTTTTTATTTTAACTTTTTTTTTATAGCTAAGGCTGGTTTTCAGGGAAGGGCTTATATTTCAAGCCCTTCCCCGAAAATCATTGCTGCAGGGGTTGCCTGCAACCTACTGCTTTCCATGGGGCCACAGCAATGCCGACCCCATTAAAAGCAATGGGATAGCATCACAGACTTCTGCCCCTCCATCTCCATGGTTGCCCTTCCCCCAGTCCCTAGTTTAAACATCTCTTTCCTACACCAACTCTTGAGACACTTGTCTGATCTCCCGCTGTCTTTCTGGCGTTTCATGTGGTAGATGACCTGCCACATAAAGGCATTACATATACAGTAAAACACAAATAAATTCCATATAGAAGCAGAAACAAAACCTTACTGAGCAGTCTCTCAAACAACCACATAGGCCATTTAAAGTGACAGGCAAACATTTTCAAAAGATGCACGCTTACTGCATGTTCTGCAAGGCAGAGCATAAGGTTCACATTATTATTGTATCTTGACGCCACCAGGAAGAACTGGTGGAATCAAGATTAACAGGGGTGTGACACCCCCTGTAGCTGATTGACTGCAGAGCTCAATGGGCTGCAGGTCCTGGCAGCCCACTAAACTCATGCAGCATCTGCAGTGATTTCTGACAGGGATGGAGGGTTAGGGTGTGGGGTAAGTGTAACAGTTAGTCTTACTGATATAATTAAAGAATAACTGTTACACGTACCCCTCACCCTAACCCTCCATCCCTGTCACAAATTGCTGGACGCTGCTTTGCCTATGCCTCATAGCTGAGGGCCCCCGCCCCTCCCCAGCTCCTTCCATGCCCCTCCCTCCCCGGCACTGTCTACTCTCGCAGCCGCTCCCCCTGCGGCCCAACCAGTCGGGAGCATTGTGAGTGTCCCTGCTGCTGTGCCCTACTCCCGATCACCTAGCATCCGGCACAGAGGTCTTGAGCTGCCACTCCCCCTGCGGCCACAGCATCTGGGAGAGCTTGTAGTGTCGTCGGCGCTGGTGTCCCCAGGGCCCACTCATGCAGGACTTGAAAAATGCAAGGCGTTTCCGCTCCCCCAGTGGCCCAAGCAGGCGGCAGCGTTGTGACATTTCCCCTCTGAAGTCCAGGACTGTACACTTCCTCTTTGGCTCCCCTTTTGGCCAAATTAGGTGGGAGCACTGTCACTGCCGCCCCTGGGTTCCACTCCTCCTGCGGCATGGGTCCCGCTTCGACTCCCCCGCAATTTTCCTAGCGTCCCTGGCTCGTAGCTCCTTCCAGGACCTTAGCTTCTTGAGCGAATCAGGAAGTAGGGGTGTGAGAGGGGCGTTACTCCTGTCAAACCCCTAGCTTCTGGTGGCGTCAAAATACACTAATACCGAGGTTTACCACCTTACACATTGTAAGTTCACATCTTTGTGATTGTCCGTTCTTGACACTTAAAACTCAGTTCAACAGTAGACATTAAAGTAACCCGCTAGACCTCTCGATATTTCATGCCACTCTATCTTATCTACTGAAGTTTAGAACAGAGGTGCAAGTTGTTGCTCCTGGTAGGTGGTCATGGGAGCTATTTAATGGGCACAAGATTTATTTTAAGATGACAAAAGGAAGAGATCTTTGGTGAAAGGGGTTATCGAGGACTTTTACTATTAATGACCTATCTTCAGGATAGGTCATCAATAGTTGATCCGTTGGGGTCTGTTGTTTGGGATCCCCGCCGATCAGCTGATCACTGTCAGTGCTGACAATGGTGGAAGCAGATAGTGCTGTGAGTATTGTAGCAGTCATGTTTCATACTGCAGGCACAGCTCTCATTTAATTCAGTGATATATGGTCTATGATCCACAGTCTGTGGCTTGAAGTCATTAGATTTGATTGTTATGTGCATTTCATTTAGTATGATTAGTAATGCACTTATGTGGCCATTGTAGGACTTTATTAACACCATCTTTCTGAAGCTAGTTTTGGCCTCAGTGACCAAGCCCCAATTTTCAAATCTGACATGTGTCACTTCATTAGTCATTCTAAGGGTGGTCTCACACCTGCGTCTGGGGTTCTGCTTTCCTGTTCTATTCAGGGAGTAGGAAAGGGGAATCCTGTTGGCGGAACAGCTCTGTTTCAGGACCGAACTGAACAGAACCAAATGGACTCTATTAAATATAATGGGGTTGTTTGGTTTCCGCTCAGCGGCCCGACTTCTAGATGGAGGGAAAAGCGCTGCATGCAATGTGACACTGGCCTATGGTTAATTTTTTTTTGACACATTGTACTTTATGTTAGTGGTCAATTCTGGTAGATATATTTTGTGTTTATTTAAAAAAAAGAATTGAAAATATAGAGAAAAAAATTCAAGTTGTTCTGCTTGTAAGTGTGAATACACATAGGCGGAAATTTGCGGCGAGATTTCCCGCAGCATTTATGCCTGTGCACGCTGCCATAGGATTGCATTGGTTTATGCAATTCTATGCAGACAGCCGCGATTTGACCGCGTGGTAAACAAATCGTGGCATGTCCTATTTCCGTGTGAGCCTCGAAGTGGCCCGCACAGAAACATCACCGCTGACGCGTCCGCTCTGCTCTGCGCATGTGCGGCTGTGTGCCAGCCGGCACATCGCAGAGCAGAGAGAAGACGCCAGAGGAGCTGAGCCGTGTGTCACTGCAGGGGTATGGGTCGCATCCCGCTGCGAGAATTCGCTTAGCAGGATCCAACTCGGCCCGTGTGCAATCACCCTAAGACAGATAACCACAGAAAACAATCAATAAATAATATTCAATATATGTCCGCTCTACGTTGGCATCAGTTTGTAAGCGTCATTCTATTTATTTCAGACATCAGAAAGCCTATAAATAAAGCAACCATTTTTCTATTGTTGAACGAAATATCCCAATCCTATTTTTTACAGGACCAATAAAGTTCTAAAGTGACTTTCAGAGATCTATGTATTAGAAATCCCCATAAATTACCCTGTTTCCCTGAAAATAAGACATGCCCTGAAAATAAGACATAGCATGATTTTCCAGAATTTTTGAGGATGCAAAATGATTTTTCAGGCTTTTTGAGGATGCTTGAAATATAAGCTCTACTCCAAAATTAAGCCCTGCTAACAGTTAATTAAAAAAGTCAATTTAAATAGTGTCCAGGCAGCTATACATGTAAAAAAGTTAAACCTTTTTGAACAAAAATTAATATAAGACACTGTCTTATTTTTGGGGAAACACGGTACCTCATTTAAAAAACAGCACCCCTCAAAGTTTTCTAAAGAGCATTTACAAAGTCTGTTAACTCTTTAGGTATTTCACAGAAACTAAAGCAAAGCGGAAGATAAATTTAAAAAGTTCATTTTTCTTGCAGATTTTCTATTTGCAGAACTAGCAAATAAAGCTCCATATTTAACACCCTGATTCTGCAGTTTTCTGAAAAATTACACATTGGAGTCCAATAAGGCTGCACCGTATCTCCATTAATATTTTTCCTTGTAATGGAAGCCTTAGCAGAAGCAAATTAGAAGCAATTAGAGATGAGCGCGTATACTCGCTAAGGCACATTACTCAAGCGAGTAGTGCCTTAGCCGAGTATCTCCCCACTCGTCTCTAAAGATTCGGCGCGGGTGACAGGTGAGTTGCGGTGGGGAGCGGTGGGGAGAGAGGGAGAGAGAGATCTCCCCTCCGTTCCTCCCCGCTCTCCTCCGCCGCTCCCCGCCCCCTGAATCTTTAGAGACGAATGGGGAGATACTCGGCTAAGGCACTACTCGCTTGAGTAATGTGCCTTAGGGAGTATACTCGCTCATCTCTAGAAGCAAATTCCCTTATCGTTGGTCTCGCAACAGGATCAGATTCACACAAAATATACCTATTCACAGATAATGTAATTCTCATACTTACCAATCCGGAACTTTACTTAACTAACACGGTTAGACGTAAAAGAAATTCAATGCAATCAATCTCTTATTACGTAATCGGTCCCACTACGTTTCAGATGATGGAGATAAATGTTACTGACTTCATCAGAAAAGCTATCACATCAAAATTCTTTTCTGTGGTGCCTTCTGTCCATTCCATACTTAGAAATTCATATTAGAGATTTGGTCGCAGACAGTTTTCCTCCACTGTTCTCAGATATTCAGTGGGCATTAGACAGACCTTCCTACTTTGCAACACGTTGTATGAACATATTATATAAAATGCTCATTTTCCCCCCTTTTTTTATATTATTTACTAACTTGTCGTATCCCATTTCCAAATTCGATATTTGTCTCTCTTCACAACAAATTAACTCCTTTATTTAGAGCAATTCTAAACTGTGGGTGGCATTTTCCATTATGACCAAAAATGGGGGTACAGGTATATCAAATCTATAAAACTATCATACAGCCATGTTCAATGGAGCTGATTTGAAATCACTACTTAGCTCCCCTTTCCCTCAGATTTCTACCACAAGCTTCTTTTGAGGCTTGGAAAAAAGGATTTTAAAGAAACCAACACGGGCAGCGCTCGGGAGAAGTCAGGAATCGAACCCAGGACCTCCTGCACTCAAGGCCTGTTCCTGATTGGACATACTGTAAAAGCCTGTCCTTGCCACTCCCTCAGTGCAAGATTATTGTGCAAGCATCACCTGCTAAACCTGCTCCAAATCTGCAAACATGACTACCCGATAACAACTCCTGGCTTCCATCTGACTACTCTCTGGTCCCGCACAGTTGCTACACCCACAGCTCCTGTCTAGCACTGGTAAGACGTTACACAATGTCACCAAAAGGATGTGAGTGCAGAAAAATGATTTACATTTACTTGGAATCTGTTAGAGACTATTGAGTCCTCTGTTTCAGGACAGAACTGAACAACACCGAATGGACTCCATTGATCCCCTTTAGTGATCCCCCTTAGTGTAAATTTTGGTAATGTTTATTGGAAATTAAGGATTGTGAAGTCAAACTAAGACAAAATCCTGGAACTAGCTAATTATATCTATCCAGTGCTATCCTGGATCAATAAAGGGGAGAAATAGATGATAAGACCAGCTTAATTTCTTCTTCCAGGAAAGTGGAAATAATTTATCTGCCACCTACATCCTTTTGGTGACATTGACTTCTCCTGAGTGCCATTCGTATTTTTTTCTAATCCTAATTCGATCAGCTCAGAGCTACTATCGGTAACCTTAATTGGGACAACACCCTCAAAAATATCAGTACAAACGACAAATGGGAAAAATACAAATAAAAGAACTCCAAGTAAAAGGAAACCAATGTGGCTCGACAAGACGGTAAGAGAGGCAATAAATGAAAAGAAGAAAGCGTTCAAACTACTAAAGCAAGAAGGCAGAGAAGAAGCGCTAAAATCGTACAGGGAAAAAAACAAAATATGCAAAGATAAGATCAAAATTGCTAAGGAGGAGGCTGAAAGGCTGATCGCCAAAGAGAACAAAAACAACCCAAAACTATTTTTCAACTACCGTATATACCGGCGTATAAGGCGACGGGGCGTATAAGACGACCCCCCAACTGTCACCTTATACGCCGGTATACAATGGAGAAAAAAAAAAATTTCATTACTCACCTCCCACGGCGTTCTGTCGCGCTCCGGCAGGATGTCGCTCGCTCCGGCAGGCTGTCGCTCGCTCCTCGTCCCCGGCGCAGCATAGCTTTCTGAATGCGGGGCTTGAAATCCCCGCTTCCAGAAAGCTAATACACACGCCGGCAGCCATGACATCATTGAATGGCTGTGATTGGCTAAAGCACACGTGGCTTCAGCCAATCACACTATTCAATGACATCATTGAATGGGTGTGATTGCTAACACGTGCGCCTTCAGCCAATCACAGCCATTCAATGATGTCATTGAATAGTGTGATTGGCTGAAGCCACGTGTGCTTTAGCCAATCACAGCCATTCAATGATGTCATGGCTGCCGGCGTGTGTATTAGCTTTCTGGAAGCCGGGATTTCAAGCCCCGCATTCAGAAAGCTATGCTGCGCCGGGCACGAGGAGCGAGCGACAGCCTGCCGGAGCGAGCGACATCCTGCCAGAGCGCGACAGAACGCCGTGGGAGGTGAGTAATAAATTTTTTTTTTTTACACTTTTTTTTTTTTTGTATTACCGGCGCATAAGACGACCCCCGACTGCAGAGCAGATTTTTCGGGGTTCAAAAGTCGTCTTATACGCCGGTATATACGGTATATTAATAGCAAAAGGATTTGCAGGGAGAGCACTGGCCCTTTAACAAATAATGCAGGAGAAATCATTGAAGATGATGGAGGGAAGGCAAATCTATTGAATAGTTTCTTTTCAAGCGTATTCACAATCGAAAAGGAAATGCAACATGAGATGCAGGGAAATAAAATGAACCCCCCACAAAATATCTCTTCTACCTAATGCAGGAGGAAGTGTGGAACCGGTTAAAGAAGATTAGAATCGACAATTGCCAAGTCCAGATGGAATATACCCAAGGGTACTACTAAACAAACTAAGTGATGTGATAGCTTGGCCGCTATATCTTATATTTATGGATACTATAAAGACCGGGGTTGTACCACTGGATTGGCGCATTGCTAATGTGGTTCCAATTTACAAAAAGGGATCCGAAAGTAAGCCTGGTAACTACAGGCCGGTAAGTCTCACTTCAGTAACGGGAAAAATATTTGAGATGTTTCTGAGAGACACCATCGAAGAATACCTCAAGGAGAACAACGGAATAACTCCTCACCAGCATGGGTTCATGAAGGGTCGATCATGTCAGACCAATCTCATCAGCTTCTACGATGAAGTAAGTTTTAGGCTGGACCGGGGAGAGTCTATTGATCTTGTATATCTGGACTTCTCTAAAGCATTTGACACCGTGCCGCATAATAGGCTGATATATAAAATGAGACAGCTCGGTCTGGGTGAAAACGTATGTATCTGGGTAAAGAATTGGCTCAGAGATAGAAAGCAGAGGGGGGTAATAAATGGTTCATACTCTGATTGGGCCACCGTCGCTAGCAGGGTGCCACAGGGTTCAGTACTGGGCACCATTCTGTTCAATATAGTTATCAATGACCTGATAGAGGGACTGCACAGTAAAATATCAATATTTGCAGGTGATACAAAATTATACAATATAATCAATGCAACGGAGGACAATGTGCGGCTACAAATGGACCTGGATAAGCTGGGGGCTTGGGCAGAAAAATGGGAAATGAAGTTCAATGTTGATAAATGTAAGGTTATGCACATGGGCAGGAGAAACGGATGACACCAATATATACTAAATGGCAAAGAAGAGTAGATAAGAGCAGCACTCAGGGGTTAATTCCAGAGAAACTTTATTGCCCACAACGTTTCAACTCAGAAGAGTCTTTGTCAAGTGCTTGTGGGCAATAAAGTTTCTCTGGAATTAACCCCTGAGTGCTGCTCTTATCTACTCTTCTTTGCTATTTGGAATACGGTCCAGGATCCAGGACTTTTCAGAGCGAGCACCTCTTGGAGTGGAATATCTTCCCTGGAGATACACAGGGTTTACGTGTGCTGTGATCCATTTACTATTTGGAATATATACTAAATGGGGTACCGCTAAGGAAAAGTGGTATGGAAAAAGACCTGGGGGTACTAGTGGATTGTAGATTAAACTGGAGTAACCAATGCCAGTCAGCTGCTGGAAAAGCTAATAAAGAGAACATTATCCCCCCACTATATAAGGCACTTGTCAGGCCCCACATGGAATACTGCGAACAGTTCTGGTCACCGGTGCTCAGGAAAGATGTTACAGTGCTGGAGGGGGTACAAAGAAGGGCAACTAAACTAATACATGGAATTATGGGACTGGAATACCCAGAGAGGCTATCCAAATTGGGATTATTTACCCTGGAAAAAAGACGGCTAAGGGGCAATCAAATAACTATGTATAAATACATGAGGGGACAATACAAGGATCTCTCCCATGATCTGTTTATACCCAGGACTGCGACGGTAACGAGAGGGCATCCGCTACGATTAGAGGAAAGCAGGTTTCATCACCAACACAGAAGGGGGTTCTTTACTGTAAGAGCAGTGAGACTGTGGAACTCTCTGTCTGAGGATGGGGTGATAGCAAAATCCATAGAGGAGTTTAAAGGGGGACTTGATGTCTTTCTAGAGGAGAAGGATATTACAGGATATAAATCTTAGGTTAACTGTTAATCCGGGTATACAGGCAGGTAGGAACTATTAGAGGTTGATCCAGGGATTAGTCTGATTGCCATTAGGGAGTCGGGAAGGAATTTTCCCCACAAAAGGGTTAATTGGCTTCTGCTCTTGGGGTTTTTTGCCTTCCTCTGGATCAACAACAACGGAGGATAAACAGGCTGAACTAGATGGACATTGTCTTCATTCGGCCTTACATACTATGTTACTATGTTATTCATCGCTCCACCAAGACCATTGTGAGATCTGTGCGGGGGATGGCACTCTCCAAGTTTCCAGGTATACCAACTATGGAGGGAATTGCCTCATATGTACCTACATGCTAAGTTGTTCTGGCCATGAAGTATACCAGGGGGTCATGTCAGTCTCTCTGAGACATCGGGTAAGTTCTTTTCTGAGACTCTTTCACTAGAATTCATTTGAAGTGGGAGCTTCTGGACTGTTGGATTACCTAGTTTTGTTTTTATGTATGCTTTCCTCAATTACACTCAGTGCCTTTCACATCTCCCCAACTAACTGGCCCATTAAAGAAATCATAAATATCTCTGATCTGATCATTTATGTCCTTTTCACAAATTCAAGAGAGGTTTTTGATGTCTTTTAGGAGACAAGCTGTTTGAAAAATCACAATTGTGACGATAGTGGTTTTTCTTTGGAAGCTGTTCATGTAGGATATGCATATTTTATCCTTATTTTGCAGATCGGTATGACTGTGCCAATACCAAATTTATACAGATATTTTTTTATTTGTCATACAAATTTTTTTTTTCTTGCATCACTGTATTCAGAGACATCATTTTTTTTTTAATTTTCACCTGTGCAGCTGTATGAAGGCTTATTTTTGTGAGATGAGCTAACGTGGTCATTGGTAACATGTGAGTGCATGGGACTTTTTGATCTCTTTTTAGGTTGTTATTGGGAGATGTAGTGATCAAAAACAGCAATTCTGGCATTGCCTTTAATTTTTTCCCCCAGCATTTACCAGTCAGTATAATTATGGTAATACCCCCTATTTATATAGTTTTTATGTTTAAAGGGGACATGTCAGCTTGAACACGCTCTAAACTCAAGGCATGATATTATAGAGCAGGAGGAGTTGAGCAGATTGATATGTAGTATTATGAGGTTAGACTCCGTAAAACTTGTATTTAATTCATTTACATCTTTGCTCATTTTCAGATCGCCAATGGGCGGTCCTATCAGTGATTGACAGCTATCTGTGTATGACTGTAGGTACAGGGGCAGCTGTCAATCACTGATAGTGATAGTGAAGTTCTACTGAGTTTTTCTCCATAAAACCATATATCAATGTGCTCAGCTCCCCCTGCTCTATAACATGATGAAAAACAGTGTTTTTTCTAAATCTTGTGTCATTATTAGAGATGAGCGAGCACCAAAATGCTCGGGTGCTCGTTATTCGAACAGAGCTTTTTGTAATGCTTGAGAGCTATGTTTGAGTAACGAACCCCACTGAAGTCAATGGGAGACTCAAGCATTTTTCAATGGACCCGCCGGGTGCCGAGCATTTTTCAGTTAATTCATTCTCTCTCTCACATTTTCATGTGCATACAACTTTTTGATCTCTTTTTATTTAGTTTTTTTTTGTGTGAGATGGAATGATCAAAATCAATGATTCTCATATAGATTTTTCCTTCCTTTTGTTCACGGTGTGCACCATATGGCACTGGTAACACCTTGGTGATCACCTACATGTGTTTTCACGTCCTAGGTGTCTTGAGTTTTGTTCTACAGAGTCGTGAAAACATGTCGGCCCTGTAGAATAAAGCTGCGGGGTCGGGTGTGTGACAGCTCCTATCTATTGGCTTGTCACCGGGGATTAATGGATAACGACGATCATGTGAAAGTTGAAGAAAAAGTTTCAAAAATGTAAATTTCATCTCTCCTCACGGATCCAAAAAAGTAAACTGATGGAAATATATCTAATTAAAAATTTGTACCGTATGTTTGTGCATATTTGACATATTGCAGTTTTCTAGTTTTCATAATTTTGGTGCTTTTAATAAATATACACAAATTCTGAAGTACAATATGTGGCAAAAAAAACACAATGTCAGAATCACTTGGATATGCAAAACCTTTATGGAGTTATTCTATGTCAAAGTGACAGATGTCAGATTTCCAAAACTTGGCCTGGTCATTAAGGGGGCAACATTCACTTCATGGTACAGGTCGCTACGAATGCAGTTTTTTTTAATGTTTCACTCTTAGGAAATAATGTTTTATTGAAAGAAAATGGCAATTTTTTTCTTTTTTTACATGATTTTTATTTTCACATGAAATATTTTTTTTAAAAAATCTCTACCTCTATACGTCCCACAAGGGGATTCAAAGATGCGGTCATTTGATCACTTTGCTAATACACCATTGTACTTATGTAGCCCAGTGCATTATCACAAACTGTCATTTTCTTTACTTCTAATAAGGCCTAGTATTGTCAGTGAAAAGTTTAGCAGCCTAGGCCACTGTACTTTGCAGACCCGGAGGCCATGATTTGGCCTCCAATGGCCATGGAAACCATCAGCACCCCATTGTCTGATTGCAGGGATGCCAATAGAGTTAAATAGGTGGCCCCCTTCCTATCCAAACCCCATAGATTCAGCTATTTGCATTGACCGTGACATATTTAGGGCTAAATTGCTGGGTTAAGAGCTAGGCTCCATCCTGACGGTTGTAGCAGAACTACAGCTGTCATTTACAGACACGATCCCACTCTGGTCACAGGGGCTCAGCTTCTGAGCCCCCTGGTAGCCGGTACTGTACATGTAAAGCGCGATGCAGGAACTACTGTACATGGGTAGCACAGGTTGGGTAGGGATTAAAGCATTAAAAGTTAATCTACTCTTTGTTACATCCGTACAAGTAGAGGAAATGTCCCAAAGTTGAGGCTTTCATCTTAACACCCCAGCTTCCTATCTTGGTATAAACATAGCAATCCATACAGCTGTTATGGAGTCAACAGAAAAGGGGCTCCAATGAGGTTTTCCTCATCCCCTTTCTTCAATGATGGTCTCTCTTACCAAGTATACTGCCACAATAGTCTACAAAAGAGGAAAACATCCTAAAGATCCTGTCAACCCTATTCTCCACCAAAGGATTACAAGCACTGGACCCCCTTTGACTGGACCAGCATGGTTTGTGCTAAGGAGCCCGTGTCCTTAATGTGTGCCTCCGTTTTCCTATTATCCACTGTATGACATCTTACTTTATTATGATCACCAAATCCGGTAGAAACCGATATGAATATTTCTTAATTCTGTGAATGACTGAAATATTTCCTTCTCCATAGAGTGGAAGTTACAGCAGATTTGCAGATGAACTTACCGCATACAATACAAGGAATGTACTTGCTACACCCATTATGAATGGAAAAGACGTAGTGGCAGTTATTATGGCAGTCAACAAAACCGATGGTCCCTTCTTTACTCAAAACGATGAAGATGTAGGTATATTTTTATTTCACTTTATTCCACTTTTTATCATTTTGTGCTTGTGTAGTTTCTACCATGTGATTTTCAGTCCTCAAGCTGCCATGGCGGCAGGGTTCATCTAGTGATATGTGGCCTGTGGAATGAGAGACATGAGAGTACTTATCCCCATCTTCACCCATTCTTCAGTTTCCAACTAGAAATACTTCTTTCCTGCATTTTGATTGAATGAATATTTCAAAAAAACATTCAAAAATTTTTAAAAAGTTCTCTAAATCTGCATCACATGAGGCCAATAAATGTCTAATGATGAAGTTCTGATGAACTATTTCCCCACTTTTGGACTGAATGAAACGTGTTCATCTCCGTTCTTCAAGCTGTTTGATTTCTTCTAACATGTGTCTCCTTGTTTTTGGGAGGAACTAAACCGGTCTGAATGGATTTACTCTTGTAGAACACACTTTTAAGCTTAGTGATATCTGGGTCAGAATCAACATGTCTGTCTATATATTTATCACTTTGGAACTGAATTATCCTGAGCTCATTAAAGGGTTTCTTGTAAGATAACCCATTTACGCCAATTAATTCATTGATGTCAAGTCAATTTATTAGCCAAGCAAGCCGTCTAGAATAAAGCCAATAAATACTATATCTCCTTTATGACCTGGATGAGACTGTTTATTGGAAAGGGATATATTTATACTATGAGGTGTATATGTCAAAATGCTTGCAAGCACATAAAGGCTATGTATGCTTTTGGAACCATTTTTTGATTGTACCAGTGCATCTAAAATGAAAACCTAAAAAATAACTGCACTGTAGAAAAAACTTTTGCTGTGTCAGCGTTTTGATCATTGGGAGTCTGAATGCTGAGACCTCCAGCGATCACTTAAATGAAGGGGGTGCAGCACTCACCTAAGCAGTGCAGCCCTTTTGGTTGTCATTGTTGGTTGTTGGCTCACCTCGGCATCTGAAGACGGACATGTAGATGTCTATAGAAGTCTATGTCCGTCTTCAGCTGTCGAGGTGCCGAAAAACAATGATAACAGTCAAATACGTACATCTCTTCGGAAGAGCTACAGACCCTTCTTTACAGCGTTCAATAAGGGTCTCAGCACGCAGACCCCCACTGATCAAACTCTTGACAAGTTGCCCTGACAGCAAGTAGTCTGAGCTCTTCAATTAGCTTTATTGTTCTGGCAGGGATTGCTAAGAGAATACAATGTGATCTTTAGCTCCCATGGAGATAACAGCCTGTGGTCTGTTTTCTTGCTCCGGCTTCAAAGAGAATACAATGTAATCTCCTGCTCCCGTGAAGAACACAGCGCGCAGTCTGAAGGATGGATTTTAAGCACACCTAAAAAGCATTGTTCAGATGAAAAGTGCACGAGTATTGCTCAAAAGACATCGTTTTAATACATTTTCAGCGATAATTGTTGCGTGTAAATGGGCCTAAAGTATCTCAGTGGTGACAGACACCAAATAAACCCTGTATAGTTTGATTCAGTAGTCTTACTCTCCTCCATTGGTCCCTTACTTTTTTCTAGTCTACTGAATGTTAATATAAAGTTTGTAACAGATGAAAAAGCTATAAGTACAGAATCAGACTCTACAGGGTTTTTAGTTTGTTAGATGCCTAGGTCTTCGTAGAGTAAAGACCATTATAAGCATAATCTTTCCACTTCTTAAACTCACTTGCTGCTGATTATGGTATTGCAATGGGGCCTTATTCAAACTTTTGCCAAGGACTCCATGGTTAATACTTACATACCTAGGTGTCTGTGTCCAGAGTTGTGCACAAGACCTTTATTTAAATGTATGACAACAAAACTGTTAGAGTGTAAAAGAGATAAAAATTAGTAACTGCACTCATAGTAGTTCTTCCCTCTTAACCCCTTTAGTGGCACGCCCGGAAAATCTCCGGGGCTTGCTGCACTGACCATGCAGTTAAACCCCGGAGGATTTCTGTGGACAGCTCTAGTGCTGAAATGCTGGCCAGGACACACAGTTATTGTGCTACCGTACACGTTTGCCACTTCGAAATACCTCAGGAAAGTCTCTGGGGCTTGCTGCACTGACCATGCAGTTAAACCCCGGAGGATTTCTGTGGACAGCTCTAGTGCTGAAATGCTGGCCAGGACACACAGTTATTGTGCTACCGTACACGTTTGCCACTTCGAAATACCTCAGGAAAGTCTCTGGGGCTTGCTGCACTGACCATGCAGTTAAACCCCGGAGGATTTCCGTGGACAGCTCTAGTGCTGAAATGCTGGCCAGGGCACACAGTTATTGTGCTACCGTACACGTTTGCCACTTCGAAATACCTCAGGAAAATCTCCGGGGCTTGCTGTGCTGACATGGTAATAATAAACCTGCCACTAAGGGAGTTCATAACCCCCTTTTTAATGAACTACAGTAGCACACGTTGTCATTTTAGAACAAATGCCTGTATCACGGAGACCATTTTCCTGTAGAATATAAGCACAATGTTTGGAATATAGAGATATTGATTTAACATTAATTTTTTTCATGTAATTGCAGGTGTTTTTGAAGTATTTAAATTTTGCCACGTTAAATCTGAAAATTTATCACTTGAGCTATCTACATAACTGTGAAACCCGACGAGGACAGGTAAAGTGTAGAAACAAGAACATATCACTATTCTATCTACTTGAATTAATTCCACTTTATGAGGAATCTATCCCTATGTTCTTCCTCCAGGTCCTGTTATGGTCAGCTAATAAAGTATTCGAAGAGCTTACGGACATTGAAAGACAATTCCACAAGGCCTTCTATACTGTGAGAGCCTATCTGAACTGTGACAGATATTCAGTTGGCCTTTTGGACATGACAAAAGAAAAGGTACTGTATCCACCACAAAAATAGAGCTGGAATTCCAGTCCAACTGTTTATATCTTATATGTGACCACCTAACGTGGTCACATATAACACTTAAGGACCAGAGTGTTTTTAGGGATTTTACCCCTGTGGTGGTTTTACTGCCCTATTTTTGTTTCTTCAGCTACCAAAATTATTTTTGCAGCGTTTTTTACCCCCAAGACATATAGGGCTATCTTTTATATATTTTTTCACTGATTTTTTTCCCTTTTTTTGTTTTAGCAGGGGTAAAAAGCTAAAATAATATTTAAAAAAAAAAGTATAGTTATATATTTTTTAAGATTTGTATATTTGCACTCAAACAAAGTACAGGACTGGGTTCCTCATTTTTTTCAGATGTTTTGATATATAATTTGTATAGTTTAGAGTATAGAGCCCCAGTTACAGGGGAAAACATCCCCTTAGTGTGATAGTCTGCTGCAGGGTCTGATAGAACCCTGCAGCAATACCTTGGCAGGGGGCATCTGGTGGTCATGTGATCCCTGGATTGAATAGCGGAAGTGGCACTTCTGCTTTCTCTCTTTACTACATAGCGCTCATTGAGCACTATTTAGCCTTCACGAGAGTAGGCAGAAGCGGCTTATTTCTTCTCCTCTGCATACTTGGCTGTGATCAACAGCCGAGTACCTGACCTGCTCCTGCTACATTTCAGGAGCTTTAATTTTTACTATCGGCTGGAATTAAAGCCCAGAACCAAGCATGGTAAATTTATGGTTGAGTTGAATTTGAGTTATCTCGCTTGGACGATGAGGGTCTGTAGCGCTGATCTAATATGACCACGAGTGAGCGCATTGTTCCATTCAGTGTTGATGTCAGAGGAGGTACCATTGCCTATCTGTTGCACCCATGAGCACCGCGGTCGACTACGAGGCCTCCACCATCCGGCAAGGGGTTGTCTCTCGGCTTTCCTAGCAATTGCTGCGGTTAGAGCACTGTGGGCCGGGGCAGCTTCTGAAAAGCGTGCAACATGACCAAAAAATTTATGGTGCTTAGTCCTTAATGAGTTAAAGAGCACTTGTTGGCTCTTCTGGAATGTCTGTTTTAGTAAATAGTTGCATTGCCCATAAAATAGAAATTCTGGAGCATCTTTTCTTAGAATTCTGCAATAAATACCTAAATTGACAACTGGGTGTTACCAGCTGAGGGCGGAGCCTACACAGTCTGATACTATGCAATCAGTGCTTACAGTGTCAAACTATGTAGTAACACAATCTATTGGCAAGGGGAATGGAAACACCCAGTTTTCAAATTATTATGCATTTCCTGGAGAATAAGAGAGGAATGGCACAATGCAGAACTTAAAAACACAATGCTCCAGAATAATTATTTCTTTGAAAACACAAGTATTTACTAAAACGGGCATGTTAAGGGAGCGGACAGGGGCTCTTTAAATTTCTCAGAATGGCATGTTGAAATTTCCCACTACTTTGTGAATAGAGATGAGCGAGCACCCAAATGCTCGGGTCCGCGTTATTCGAGTCGAGCTTTTCGAAAAATTCGAGAGCTCTACTCGAATAACGAACCCCATTGACTACAATGGGAGACTCGAGCATTTTTGTATGTGGAACGCCGGGTGCCGAGCTTTTTTTTTTGTTTTTTTCTTGGTTCGTGTTTCTCTCTCTCTTTCTCCCTTGCCCTTCCTGCCAGACCAAAAATTTTCAAATGACGCGTGCTGCGTCGTGGCAGGGAGCGGCCAAAACAGGCACGTCACATTGGGGAGGAGCCAAAAACTGGGGCGGGGTCGAACGCGATTTGATGCTCGTTCGAGTAACAAGCACCGAGTACGCTAATACTCGAACGAGCATCAAGCTTGCCAGAGTATGTTCGCTCAACTCTATTTGTGAAGTTTTTTTTAAATGCTAGTGATATTTGTGGATTATTGTAAAACAGAAAAACACTTTTATGTTTATTGAAACTTTGGTAAACTATTAATCTACTTTATCATGTCGGAGAAATAGTAACCAAGTCTTTAGGCTATCTAGTGCTAAACTAAATTTCCAACCATTCTTTTTTTTAGGAATTCTTTGACATTTGGCCTATTCTGATGGGAGAAGCTCTTCCATATTCTGGACCACGCACACCAGATGGAAGGGTATGTTAACCATAAGTCACTTCATATTTGCTTTTATTTAAAGTTGCATAACATTTCCAAATGTAGGGTAGCATATTATATCCCATGGACTTACACAATTGGCTAATTCAAAATTGCGGTAATTATGAAATATTGTTTAATCCATACCAAAACATTGTTTTTATTTTGGTTTTAAGGGGTATTCTCAAGATCACGTTGGTTCATCGGTGTATTCTATATCTAAAATCATTAATTTTTGCAAAAACACCCATATTTTGAAAATGCACCAGTCCTATCTTCACACCTCCTCGACATCCCATCCTCTGTGGACTCCAGATCACAAACATCTCTAAATATCTGGGACTGCAGATCTCTAATATTGCAGGACGGTCCTTAGATTTGAATGTATATCCCCTGATAGATCTATTCAAAACTAAATCCAAAACCTGGGGATCCTTACTGATTTCGGTGGCTGGGCGTGTCAATTTGATAAAAAATTATAGTCTTGACGAAATGTCTATATATCCTACAACACACCCCAATAGTAATCCCTTCACGATTTTTCAGGTCAATGGACTCGCTCATGATATCTTTTATATGGGGAAGCTCCCATCCGAAACTTAAAATCTCCACTCTCCAGAGACCAAGGCAGGAAGCTGGGGCTGCTCTTCCAGATGTATTCTTATATTACATAGCTAGCCTATTGGTCCACCTACAATGCTGGTTGGGAGATGACCCACTCCCCAATTCAGAGTTAGACTTGGCTTACTTCCTAAAAATTTCCAACTTGTGGCCGGTGTTGGAATCTCCCTCTTCATTAACTTGTAAATTGTTCTCAATACATAAATTGGCCACTAATATATGGAGACAATCTAAATCAGTTAATACATTTTCAGATATAATGGCTGATACCCCTTTATGGCATAACCTGGGTCTGACAGAACTACTTCCCTTATAGGACATCTCTGAGTGGGAGAATTATGGAATACGAGCTCTGGGTGATCTGTACACATCCAATATTTTCTCCTCCTTCGAACAACTACAAGCTAAATATGAACTTCCTCATACCCATTTTTTTAGAGTCCAACAAATCAGACATGGACTGCAGGCACAATTCCCATCTCCTGGACCTTCTATATCCCATTACCCCCTGATAGGTATACTATGCTCCTAAGGTCCACAGGGCCTCATATCCACATTGTACTCCTTCCTAATCGCAGCAAAGACCTCTAACAATACTCCCCCGGCCTTGCTTAAATGGCAAACACTGATACCAACTCTGACAGAAGAATCCTATCAAGATCTACTAGCCTCTCCTCTATTCGTTTCCCCTGTGGCTCATAACAAGCTGATACAGCTGTATATTGTACATCAGTGCTTCTTACTCCAGTCAGGCTGCAGAGAATGGGAAGAACTTCATCCAAATGCATCAGATGCCCATATGATACTGCTGATTTCTGGCATATGATTTGGGAGTTCCCAGTTATTCAAGGCTTCTGGGGAGAGGTCACTGACCTCATCTTGGCAGTTCTAGAAACTCCTGTCCCTACAACCTGGAGGTGTGCCTCTTCGGGATACTCGATGAGGAGATTTAGCAGCATCATAATAGAATATTTTTGAGAGAGGTACTTTTCTTGGCTAGGAGAGTCATAGCACTACGCTGGATGGATCGAAGGAATCCCTCAGTGTCAATGTGGTGAAAATTGGTTAACTCTACTATTCCATACAATAACATAGTTTATAAGGGGTGTAGATGTCCAGGAAAATTTGACAAGGTATGGCGTATGTGGTGTGGTTCCTCACTTACGTCCCACCCTCCATGCTTACTCTCATCCTCCATCTCAACAATTCAGAGACGCCCCCACTAGCGAGTATTTTCTGTGGCTGAAACCCGAGGCCTACTGACAACATGTCTAAACTCCTTTTTTCTCCCTCTGGTAGTGTCTTCCGCTATAGGGGTGAATTACCCCCTTTGTCAAATGTGTTAAGCCATACACTAATTTGTCATGCTTTTTGTTAGGCTGCATTCCCACGACCGTATATCAGCTCGGTTTTCATGCCGAGCCGATATACGTCATCCTCATGTGCAGGGGGGGGAGGATGGAAGAGCCAGGAGCAGAACCTGAGCTCCCGCCCCCTCTCTGCCCTTCTGCACTATTTGCAATGGGGAGAGGTGGAACGGGGGTGGGGCTAATTCTCGGAACTTAGCCCCGCCCCCGTCCCACCTACTTTCATTGCAAATAGTGCAGAGGGGCGGAGAGGAGGCAGAGAGGGGGTGGGAGCTCAGTTTCTGCTCCTGGCTCTTCCATCCCCCCCTGCACACAAGGACGACGTATATCGGCTCGGCGTGAAAACCGAGCCGATATACGTTCGTCTGAATGCAGCCTTAAACTGCAATGATATAAAAGATATTGTAATGTACTAACTTTTCAATAAAACGAGTTAAAAAAAAAAACATCCCATCCCCACTCTCTGTATACCTTTGGTTGCTCTTGGACGTGACCTACAGTACTTCTTCGCTCTGGTTGAGCCTACTTGGTTCAGCCTGCCCTTACTCCTATGTAATTGCTCTAGCCCTGTCTTTAGCATATAGGGTGAGCATGGATAGATCAGGCTGTGTCTTTGCTCTCTCTGCCCTGCAATCAGTAAGCTCTGCTTCCCTTCCTCTGACAAAAGCTTAACTTTTTCCTATGTACAGGTACAGTTCAGTTGGTCTTATCAGAGCTGTGAGTAAACTTTTGCAGGGATCCCTTCCCCTCCCATTTTCACACTATGTAAAACAAGCTCAAGCGGAGGGAAAAAAAGGCTTAATCTGCCCCAATTAACCCTTTCAGTGCACAGGCAGCCTAGTGTTACTGGAAAAATGCACAAAGATGGGAGATGCCGGCAGTCAGGAGGTGATGCAGGTGATCTAGGAACTATAGTTCATCATGAGATTGAGCAGGAGGAACGACCTGTTTGCTTAGGGAAGGAACCTTTAGTAACAGGAGTACCAGAGTCTAATTACATAGAAGGTATTGGGCTTTTGACAAAAATGTTGGATTGTGGGATGACCCCTTTAATAACACAATTGTTGTGCATTTTTAGGAAATTGTATTCTACAAAGTTATTGATTACATCCTGCATGGAAAAGAAGACATCAAAGTTATCCCGTAAGTGTATGAAGACCATTTATTAAAGTGCCTATTATAAGTTTTTACCTCTTGTTCAAACATGTATTATTATTATCTGAACCGGTTTACCAATCAACTAGTAATTGTGAAACACAAATGGGAATAACCATAGAGTTTCATTTGAATGGCAGCACCCATCCTCAACCTGAACCCTTTGATATGCTTTTGATTTCCCGAAAGCTGACAGTCATATACTTGACTGAAATCCATTAGTGATTTCACAAAAACTTACCACTTGCACTGTCACACCAGAAGTTTGACGAAAACACAGTTGTGATGTCATAGCATCTTACCTGTCTTAAACCAACTTGTGACGTCACAATGGTTTACCACAATTTAACAAACTTTTGATGTCCCAAGTTGACAGCCATTAAATACTGATTGAAGCCTACTTGTGATTTCATAGCAGCTTGCCTAACTGAACCCTACTAGTGATTCTTCAGCAGCTTACTTGCAGAAACACTCTTGGGATACAACTATAGCTTATGGATCTATGACGAGTCTGAAGTTGTTGCTGCCTGGGTGAATAACCATTTGTTGCTTTGCAGGAGATTAATGAACAGAAAGCACTGTTGCTTTTCAGTGCTTGAGTCCAACCAAATCCAACCAAGGGCAATGTGTCCAACCAAATCCAACCAAGCCAACCAATCTGCATGGAGTTTGGATGTTCTGGTGTTTATGTGGGTTTCCACTCACACTGCATAAAAGTGAATTTAGATTGTGCGCCCCCCATGGGGACGTGGCCCAATGTAGGTAATGACAATCTGTGTATATACCTGTGGAATATGTATATACTATACAGGGTGTAGTAAAACATAAGGCTGATCCAGCACGATATCTGGATACTGTGTCCTATGTTGAAATAATTGAAACAACATTAGTGTACCTGAACAGGAAGATATTAAAAAAGACATAGACAAACTGGAGCAAGTTCAGAGAAGAGTTACCAAGATGGTGAGCGGTCTGCAGATCATGTCCTATGAGGAACGGCTAAAGGATCTGGGAATGTTTAGCTTGCAGAAGAGAAGGCTGAGAGGAGACTTAATAGCGGTCTACAAATATCTGAGGGGCTGTCACAGTGCAGAGGGATCAGCCCTATTCTCATCTGCACAAGGTGAGACTAGAAGCAATGGGATGAAACTGAAAGGAAGGAAACACAGGATAGATATTAGACAGTGAGGGTGATCAATGAGTGGAACAGGTTGCCACGGGAGGTGGTGAGTTCTCCTTCAATGGAAGTGTTCAAACAAAGACTGGACAAATATCTGTCTGGGATGATTTAGTAATCCTGCCCTGAGCAGGGGGTCGGACCTGATGACCATGGAGGTCCCTTCCATGTCTATCATTCTATGCATGGATGCACTATGATAGTATGGTGCACAGGCTCCAGAGGACCTGGAAAATGGATTTCAATTTTGTGTTGTGGGCCCTGTAAGACATAGAGAATAAAACCCAATTGCAAAGTTGAAGAGTTGCATGTGAGAAGCAGAAATCTACTTTCCACATTTCTGATGTAAGGAAAGTGTACTTGAAGTGGCCTCCTTCTGCTATGATAGGGTCAGATCATCCAGGAAGTCATCCATCGTCATCTGTAGGAGATTCAAGTACCGATCTGCATTAAGAGTCCAAAGACGGCTTCATGCATGCATCGTAACAGAAGAAGGCCCATTTGCGTAGACTTTCCTTACCTCAGTCATAGCAGCGATCCCATGGAACTTAGCGAGATCCAGAAAGTAGATTTCTGCTACTCACATGTTACTCTTCAACTTTACAATTGGGTTTTACTCTCTATCTCTTACAGGAACTGCGCATGCTTCAGCGCAACATATTTCCACTGAGAACGAGATTGATTTGCGCATGCCTGTTCTTTTTTTTCCCTCGCGCATGCAAACAGTGAAATTAATGGGTTCTATTCTCTGCCTATTGCACATGCTAATTTGCATGCACAAATACACCCATGTAAACGAGCTATAACATGGTTTCCTGCAGACAATTGTCCAAGAATAAGGCTGCCTTCACACACTCGAGATTTGTCAAAAGTCGCTCGGGATTTGTGCGTTGTTCTATCTTTCTGTGTGCCCTCGCATCGCAGTGCCTATTTGCAATTCGGCCGGCGGCATCATCACGCCTCATGCTAGGTGCACTCAATGCCATGCCAGGTTTCCCCATTGAAAACAAATGGAAGAAACTCCGCGATCCTCAGCTGCAGCTGACAGCTGTGGTGGAGGATTGCTTCTTCCCCCGAAGTGATGGGAGGCCTCAGATCCTCGGAGAATTCACATGGTGGGGGGCGTGATATGAGGTCCGGATTCATGGCCCCATATCACTCTTGCCTATATGAAGATAGCCTAAGGGTTCCTGAGGGCGGAGCTACGAGGAGCCGCTCTCAGGCACGAGCGGCCCCATTCAGAAAAGAAGAAGACTGGACTGCGCAAGCGCGTCTAATCGGGCGATTAGACGCTGAAAATTAGACGGCACCATGGAGACGGGGACGCTAGCAACGGAACAGGTAAGTGAATAACTTCTGTTTGGCTCATAATTAATGCACAATGTACATTACAAAGTGCATTAATATGGCCATACAGAAGTGTATACCCCCACTTGATTTCGCGGGACAACCCCTTTAAGCAATTGTCACAGCACCTTTAATATGATTCAACTTGCCTCAATTTTAGAGAAAAGTAACAAATGCATCCACAATAAGTTGTAATGTAAGATAAATAAGCTAATGTATGTTGGGTAACATTTTGTTACATTATTATATTTTATGTTATTTTCTCCCCTCCAGAAACCCCCCAGCGGATCACTGGGCTCTGGTCAGCGGGCTCCCCACTTACGTTGCCGAGAGTGGATTTGTAAGTTGATATCTGATAGTATTTGGAAAGAACGCCTTGCATTGATGTCATCCTATGGTGTTCACTAACAGCTCTTACCACAATCAGATTTTGTATATGATTTAATTAACAGACTGTAATTATTCTGGGCCATCATCTGGGTTTCTTAGCCAACATGGCTGCTCATGAATATTCATTAAGGGTTCCTTCCCCATCCTGCTTTGAATGTATAGTAGTAACTTCCATTACTGACGGCTGATCATGTAATGTCACATACACCGCTTATCAATAGTAGACATAATTAGTCAAAGCCTGCACTCAATAAACCTATGAGCAATGCCCCCCAAGCGTCTCGGATTCGGTGGGACAACCCCAGAGATGGAAAGGAGGAGCCCCTACGACCTTACAGATTTACTGTAATTTATACCATAAACTATAGAGTAACTGGATTTTGGGGAGAATTTACAATAGTGCACATATGGCATATGACACAATTTGCAACTTTTTACAGCAGAAATCTGCCTCAACTGGCTTGCTGATTTCCCCCTTCTTCATTTCCTAATGCACAGATGGCCTACATGTCTTTATACATTTGACACATTTACTTCAGCGCCCTTCAGTTTAGGACTGACATATGAAGCACCGATCCTAATAAATTCTTCCCAATGACTCTCTGGCTGAAAGTTTCTTCTTCTTGATTCTAGAGCAGCAATGTCTTTGTGTGTGTATTGGGGAAGGGGATCTGCAGACTGGCTGCTAGTTCCCAAGTCTCATTAAGCGGGCCTTCCCACTAGCGAGAAAATCACATGATTTTCTCGCGATGCAAGTGAAAACGCATGATTATGAAACCAATGATTTTCAATGTTTTCACTCCTGCGATGCTACGCAGCATGTCCTTTCTTTTTGCGGCATCGCCCATTTTTTTCAATGGTGTTGGCCCCATTGAAAACAAGGGGAGAACATCGCAATTCCCTGCCGCGGCTGTGACAGCCGCGCTGGAGGATTCTTTCAGCCCCGCAGTGAAGCGAGGCTATTTTCACATGAAAACACCTCGAATCCACCGGACTTTAACAGGAGAATTCCTTCAGAAGCGGCAGGGAAATCGACTCAGCAGTGGTGGAGGTAAATGGATTCCCCACGGGGATGAAGGGATTCCCCACAGTGATGCGATGCTGTTTTCACATGTACAATTACGTAGGCTTCAGTGCAACATATTTGTGCTGTGAACGAGGTTTGAAGAGGTAGATTTACACTCATATTGGAGTATAGTACTTTTTGCGCACGTAAGGCCAGTTCACATGCGAGTGCATCCCTCCCTTTCCACAACTTAAAGGGCTATGTAGCCTAATGAGGTCCAGATGTGTTATTTTTCCCGTAGAATTGCACAGCGTATTGCACATTGGCGCACATATTGGGTGCATATTTGAGCACCTCTCATAGACTAGTATGGGGCCTTTGGTGTGCAAATAGGCAGGAAAATAGAGCATGGCCTCTTTTCACGCTCATGAGCGCGAATCCATTGACATCAATGGGTTCTATTCTCCGTGCATTGCGCACGTATATTTTATAAGCGCTAAAACACCCGCAAATATGGTCGTCTGCAGAACACTTAGAGGGGGAGCTCTGAAGCCTCTGAAAAATGCATCATACAGGCATATTGGTATTATTACTCAGGCATACACAAAGCAATTCGCCTGAAACAATAGCTGCACTTTATGTGATTCTAATATAAACACAGCCATGTAATATGTAATATATATAATGACGTTATATTCTACTCTCTTGTAGATCTGTAACATTATGAACGCAGCTGCTGATGAAATGTTCAAATTTCAGGTAAAATTCTGTTCTGTACTGTAAGTAATATGGTTTTTGTAGACGAGACTTGTAGTTGACATAAAGTGGAGTTTCCTCGAAAGCACTTGGCCATTTCCACTTTCTGTTGTCTATTCCATTCATCTTATTTGGCTGATTTGTCAATATGTCTTGGTTCTTAAAGTAAAACCCATTTAATCGGACCAAAATGAATTGCTTTAATTAAAGGGGTTGTCTCGCAGCAGCAAGTGGGGTTATACACTTCTGTATGGCCATATTAATGCACTTTGTAATGTACATTGTGCATTAATTATGAGCCATACAGAAGTTATTCACTTACCTGCTCCGTTGCTGGCGTCCTCGTCTCCATGGTTCCGTCTAAATTCGCTGGCAGCTTGCTTTTTTAGACGCGCTTGCGCAGTCCGGTCTTCTGCTCTGAGCACGAGCCGCTTCAGTGTGCTCCCCGCTACAGCTCTTCTGCGCATGCGCAGACGAGCTGTCACTGCTCGGGAGCGCGCTGGAGCGGCCATTCTGTACCATCCTCTGTTAGAGGAAGGTGCAGAGCCGCCCAGCTGTCCCAAGAAGCCGCCCAGCTGTCCCGCCGTCCTGCTGTCCTGCCGCCCAGGTAAGTGATGGGCCGGGGGGGCTGCCGTTGCGCCGGGGGCGGGCTGCGCCGGGGTTGGCTGCTACTGTGATGGGGGGGCTGCCGCTGCGATGGGGGGGCTGTCGCTGTGCCGGGGAGGGGGCTGCCGCTGTGATGGGGGGGCTGCCGCTGTGATGGGGGGGCTGTCGCTGCGATGGGGGGGGCTGTCGCTGTGCCGGGGGGGGGGGGCTGCCGCTGTGATGGGGGGGCTGCCGCTGCGATGGGGGGGCTGTCGCTGCGATGGGGGGGCTGTCGCTGCGATGGGGGGGCTGTCGCTGTGCCGGGGGGGGGGGGGCTGCGCCGGTTACCTGCTGCCTGGCGGTGGGTGACTGATCGGCCGCGTTCATTGCCGGGGTCCGGTCGGCGGCTGCGGGGCGTCTGGTTGTCAGGGAGACACAGCTGGTAGCGTCTCGGGAGCGCGCACGTCGGGCTGCAGCAAGCGAAGGGAGAAGAGCCGGCGGCCATCTTGGGAAAATTTTTATAAGTTGCTGAAACGCTGGAACTGTAAGTACAAACCAGCTAGAAAAGTCATTTACAGGGGGGCTTAGTAATGTATGCTTAATAAGGGGGACTGGGCAAAAAAAAAAATTCACTGCTTCCTCGAGACAACCCCTTTAACTGGATGTCTGTCAGATCACAGAAGGACTGGACATCGATAACAGATAATGCCCTTGATTTCTAGCACATCAGAACTAGTAAGACTACTTCTTGTATTTGGAGTAGAAAGCTAAGGGAGGTAGCTGAAAATCTGACATCACTTCCTGCTCTGCAGCTATTGGTTGAAGTTCAACCTCACAGATTTCCTGCAGAATTTGGATAGATCCATTAGCCAATGGAGTCTATCTGGTGCTGTTGTGGTCCGGCACGTCCCGGACCAGGCACTTCTGGTTTTACCATTGTTCGGCTACTAGGGTGGTAGTGCAAGTGTGAACGAGCGCTAATAGTGGTAATACTGGGAGCTACTTCTGATCGAAATGCAGAAGAATCAGCTTAAATGGAGCAGAGAATACTCAATATCACCAGTGTTATGTGGACAGTGCATGCAGCGGATGGGTAGAGCAGGAAGTCTGGGAGGTGCCAACTCAGACAGTAGCAGGAAGTGATGTGAGAGAGAGGGGCATCATTTCGGCATTTCTTCTCTAACATATACAGTAGACATATTGAGGATCGTCAGCAATTTCTTAGAGCTTGGAAAACCCAACTCAGTAGTCCGTCTGCCTTGGGAACCCATCAGTACCTTGTGATCGTAATTGTAGGGTGCCAATGGGTGACAGAAAGAGCTTCCTAATGTAGAAGTACGGCAGCATTAAAGGTAGATAGAGTATTTTCAAACCTTTATTTGTTCCATATTAAAAAGGAAGGACCGGCAACGTTTCGGCCTGCAAGGTCTTATAGAGGCTTGACCAAGACCTTGCAAGTTGAAACGTTGCCGGTCCTTCCTTTTTAACAAAGGTTTAAAAATACTCTATCTACCTTTAATGCTGCCGTACTTCTACATTTAGTGCATTTATCTGGGGGTGTTTTTTGTTCATTGACCCCATATGGCTGTGCATTTTTTTCCTTTCCTCCCCATCCTAATTGGACTTTATTATTTAAGTGGGTGCTGTTGGATGGATCCTATACTTGTATAGAAAGAGCCACCCATCATCTGCTTGCACGCTGCAGTTGCTATTGATTGTGGCATGAAATGGGGTTAAACTGCCAAAATCTGAGGTTTCTCCTCTCCTGGCTGTTAGAGCAGGAGCCTGGCAGTCAGTAGTCAGACAAGGCACTCCCTTAAAAAGATGTAGGTGCCGGTTTAAAGCCTGTTAGTGAGGTCAGTAAAAACGGGAATCGGCCGCCTCTAAGGGGTAAAGTCCAATTTCAGATAACTGTATTGTAGCCATACTTATGTGTCCATAATACGGTTGTGTGTGCCGGCACGACCGTGGGGTTTACTGACCCGAACTGTCACCATCATAGGAATCTATCATGATGACATTTAGACTCAATAATCCCCACAGTTGGGATGGGACACACATCCGTAGTACGGCCGCCTGCACACGGGCGGAAATCCCGCGGGATTTCTGCCGCTCAAAGCCTGCATAGGAGTGCATTACAATACGCACTCCTATGCAGACGGCCGCGGTTTGACCGCGCGAAATGTTGCACGGCAAACAAACCGCGGCATGTCCTATTTTTGTGCGGGGCTCGCAGAGCCTCGCACAGAAACGTCACTCACCCAGCCAGTCTGCACATGCGTCAGCTGCCCGGCAGCCGGCATATGAAAGAGCCGGGGCCGCCGGGCGCGGGTGAGTACGCGCTCGTCTCTGCAGGCGCTCGGGTCAGGTCCCGCGGCGAGAATTCTCGCTGCCAGATCCGACCCGCTTGTCTGCAGGCGGCCTTACAGTGCAGAAATCTGTCCGAATTCACTCTTGTAAAAGTGGTCGAAAAATGTATGTTGCCCCATATGCCACTATATCTAACCGAGCGTCCATCGTAGTCATTTATTATTCCTTTTTTTCAAGAAAGAACCATTGGATGAATCTGGCTGGCTTGTTAAAAATGTTCTATCCATGCCTATTGTAAACAAGAAGGAAGAAATTGTTGGCGTTGCCACCTTTTACAACAGGAAGGATGGCAAACCTTTCGATGAGATGGACGAAACTCTGATGGAGGTGAGTGAGGGACTTAGGTTGCCCCCATCAGGCACATTTATGCAAGCCCTTGCAGTGCGCAAATGTACACAAGATAGGAAATGCCGCGCTCATGTGAATGAACCCATTACCATCAATGGGTTCTACTTACTGCATATCACGTTTGCAAAGTTTGCGCATGTAACGGGCGGCGCAAAAACGCCCCTGTGATATCGCCTTAAAGAGGGAGATTTTTATAGGCTGCTGCATTTAACTCACAAAGGATTGCCTACACACGGGCGAGCGCGATATCGGCCCAAGAAATCGTACTCATCAAATTGCAGTTTATCCACGGAGGTGAGGCGATTTTTA
Organism: Eleutherodactylus coqui; assembly: GCF_035609145.1. Classification (NCBI taxonomy): domain Eukaryota; kingdom Metazoa; phylum Chordata; class Amphibia; order Anura; family Eleutherodactylidae; genus Eleutherodactylus; species Eleutherodactylus coqui. The sequence goes on from NC_089843.1 coordinate 211,812,987, forward strand.
GGTAAAATCATCTGGCATCTCTTTTGTGAAATTCCGGTCCTCTCGTGTGGGTAGTGGGTTGGAAGTGTTTCCCATTGTTCTTAATGGAAAACCATGATTTTTTTCCCCTCGCAGCATCAGTATGAGGGAAAATGCGGGTCAGGAGGGGTGTCGTCTCACCCCTCCCCCGACCCTCTCACCAGCCAAGCCAGAAACCTACTGCACACTGATGATAGGCAAAACACCCCGAAACAGCTGTCTGTATATGGATTCTTACTTGGTTTCCTATTCCTAATCATTATTTTACAGACTTGTTTAAAGAGTCGTACATTGATTTGCAGGAATGCTGCCATCCAATAGGTGGCGCTGCAGATGTATTGTTCCATCTTCCTTATTTGTGAGGGAAAACATCGCTCATGTGTATGACTCCATTCAAAATTCTATTCATGCAACTTTTCTGAGTCTCACAATACAGAAAACTTGTGTGAGATTCTCAGCCGTGTGAAATCGTGTAAGGGCTCTCAGTCAGACGAACGAATTTTTCACGCATGTATAGGCGCATGAAAAAATTTGCACAGCGGGTGTAGAAAATATCGCCTGATCGGGTGCATTCGCACTCACATGTCCTATCATTTGCCGGGGCAAATTTTAAACGCTTTTAAAAATCGAACATGTGACCACTTCCATTGGAAAGCATTGGTTCTAATCGATCCGTTTTGAAAATGCGCCTATACATGCGTGAAAAACTCGCTCGTCTGACTGAGATTTACTTTTTACAAATTTTTAACTGCTGGGGTGAAATAAATGTTCTTTTTCATTGACAGCAGAGATATTGAACAGTGGAAAACTTTTAAGGGGTATGTAAGCCTTTATAACCAATATTATATTGGCTACATCCAATAAAAAATATAATGCAATGTTGCCAATAGCCTTCATTAAAATATCCAGCTGCTTTGTGCTCACTTGCTCTTTCCCATCTGTGCCCTACTTTGTGCTATCATGCATTTGGTAGGTTAGTAAGAAGAAAGGGAAAGATGGAAGAAGAAGTAGGACTCAATGATCAGACTACATGGAGTTTGTATGTAGTCTGTAACCATGGAGACACAGAGGTCTGCATAGTAGCTGTGAGCACAAATGACAGGAGGTTTTAGACTATTTGAAATCTTTCATTTTTCATGAACCATTTTTTTTTAGTTGTATTGAATCTTTGAAAAAGTATATAAAGATGTTTTACTGGGAAACCTTTAATGCTTGAATCTCCCCTCCTCTGCAGTCTCTGACGCAGTTTCTGGGCTGGTCCGTTCTGAACACTGATACTTATGATAGGATGAACAAGCTGGAAAATCGTAGAGACATTGCCCAGGATATGGTGATGTACCATATAAAGTGTAACAAGGACGAAATTCAAGATATCCTGGTAAGTGGAACAGTTAGGTATCGTAGATCATTCAAAGCTTCTGCACTAATGATATATCTGAGGCTACGACATACTATAATAGCATTACCTGCCTGCCTGTATAGTTGGACAAGGACTGCTTTGGCCAGGAGTGAAGCAAGTAATCACAAGGCTCCATAAGAAAACTTATACTAAGTCCAAGGTCTACTGCTCAGATTTTGACTTCCTGGACTTAATCTTCAAACATCTTCAAAAATCTTCTCACAGTGACGTCATCGGCACACCGCAACCAGACGCTATATGCTAGTTTCTGGGCCTGCCATGGCCTGTGATCAGAGTTTTTATGGTTCAAGTTCCCTATAGGTATATAAAAAAATGGAAAAAATAAATTAAAAATAGTGTAAAAAAACCTTTTTTTGTGCACTTTCCTGTGTGATAAAAAAAATGTAATAAATTTAAAAAACTCCCATATTTGGTATCATTATATCCATAACGACCTGTACAATAAGTTGAATATCCTGTATATTCCGAAACAGCAAAAATGTAAAAAAAAAAAAAAACTAAAAAAATGCATGCAAAATGCTTACTTTGTTCTAAGGGCTTCTCAAAAAATGCAATAATAGTGATAAAAAAATAAAATGTTCCCCAAAATGGTACCAATAAAGACTACAAGCCCTCACAAAGCTCTGTTCATGGAAAAATAAAAAAGTTATGGGCCTTTGAATGCAACACTGTAGAAAAAAATAATAATTTAAAAAAGAAAAAGGGGTTTTATTGTACAAATGTGGAAAAACCTAAAAAAATAATAGTTTTGGTATTGTTGTAATGGTACCAGCCTACAGAAAACATTTATCAAATCATTTATGCTGCATGATTAACACTGTAAAAAAACAAAAAACAATGGAAAACTCTTTGCCCTCCCAAAAAAACTTATGAAAGTATTAGAATACATTATATGTACCCAAAAATGGTACAAATAAAAACTACAGTTTGCCACACAAGAAACAACCCGTCATATGGCTGTGTAGACAGAAAGATAAAAAAGTAATAACTTTTAGAAAGCGGAGATGAAAATCCCCCAAAAAATCATTGCATCCTTTTGGGCCAACATAAGCCTTGTCCTTAAGGGGTTAAAGGTTCTTCTTCGTCATCCGAGGGTCACTGGCCACAACGGTGGTGCAAAATCTATTCCATTAGGTGTCCAGATCTTCAGTTCCCTCCAACATAGTGAATGTTTCTGAACTTCAGGATTCTACTGGTTTGTAGTGACAGAGTCTTTAAGTTTGGCGACATCAGAGGGGCGTGTTCATTTTTGTGCTCGGTTGTATACACTTAGGACGGACTCGAACCAAGACAAGGCAGTGGTCATAGCCAATGTCTACTCCATGGTGTGTAATGACATCAGTCATTGATGACCTCCACCGTCTGGAGAGGCAGATGTAGGTAATTTCATTGGTTGTTTGACTGCCTGGACTCCGCTATGTTTTCTTATCAATATGCCCAAAAAAATTATTTTCAGATACAGAGGTTATTTGCCATGCAAAAACTGATTAGTTGATAACGGATATCACTTGTTGTTTGTGCCGAATCATGAGGGCCAATGGTTTGCTCAAATCCATGGTTAGTTGGCCCAACCTGTGCAATAAAATCATCGCTAACTGCATCTTATGTCTAAGTGGAAATAGGCCCATATATAGTTTTTTGGGTCCATAGCAGCAGCTAAGCCTGCTATCCTGGTAGTTATTCTCATGCCTTGGGCGCACTGGTGGAAATAATTCTAAGGGCCCATCCTCCATCTATACGGAACATTTGCACATCTACTTTTAACTTCACCATAAACCTTGTGGTTATGATAACAACTAGTAATTTATGAACCAGCTCGGAAGAAATAGTGGCAATGATTTGTTTTATGGTCGCCTCCGAATTAGTTTGTATTGAAGTAGACCTTTGGAGTCCATTATTATGTCAGAACCAGGAGGATCCCTTAGTAAACTAGTCTGACCTTAATTTACTGTTGCTCTTGGATGTAACAGAAGACCATTAGACATGTGAACTTAAAGGGGCTTTGTCATTAAAAAAAAAAAATCAATACTTACTAGAGATGAGCGAACGTACTCGTAATGAGTACTTACGCACCCGAGTACCGCCATTTTCGAGTACTTCAGTACTCGCGCGTAAAGATTCGGGGGGCGCCGTGGGGCGGGGAGAGGTGCGGCGGTGCGGGGGGTAGCAGCGGGGAACAGGGGGGAGCCCTCTCTCTCTCCCTCTCCCCCCCACTCCCCACTGCTACCCCCCGTGCCGCCACGGCGCCCCCCGAATCTTTACGCGCGAGTACTGCTGTACTCGAAAATGGCGGTGCTCGGGTGCGTATGTACTCGTAACGAGTACGTTCGCTCATCTCTAATACTTACCTATTCCTCCTCTGTCAGTCTTCTTACTGCATCCTCTCCTCGCCGATCTTCCCCAGGCTCCTGCAGTGCCCTGAGTCACCTCCCCTCCAGCTGGACGATTCTTCTTCTTCCAGTGATGAAGCATCCATTCTCTGCAGTCTCCTTCCTTCAGGGCAGTGTACCCAGTCAATAGTGACGTAGTATTCACTGCCTAGCAGAGAATGCTGAGCTATTGCTGAGACTCCGCATGCATGCTGTCTCGTGACAATAGTATATAAACTCTCGCGGCGAGACAGCATGCATGCGCAGTCTCTACAATAGTCCGGCATTTCCTGCTAGGCAGTGAACGTTACATCACTAGTGATGTAGTCTACATTGACCTGCTGGAAGGAGACTGCCAAGAATGGACGCTCGAAAACAGAAGAGAATCTGGCCGGCTGGAGGTGAAGTGACTGGGGAAACTGCAGGAGCCAGGAGAAGATCTGCGAGAAGAAAAAGCAGTAAGAAGACTCCCTGGGGAGGAATAGGTAAATATTTTTTTTTTTTCTAATGACAAAACCCCTTTGAGTATCTTGCAACGTCTACAATTCCTGTTGTTTGATATAGAATATTATTTTTGGGTGTAAATCTGGAAGTCTCAATGAGCCGCTCCCCACAGTCACACTTCATCTCTTATTTTACTTAACCTCCACGATCAATTTGCTGAGATACCCAGCTAATTGTACTGGTCTCTTTTTTTCAGCCATCTCGTACAGTACTTGGAAAGGAGCTTGAACAATGTGAAGAAGATGAAATAGGACAACTACTTGTACGTATAAAATATAACAAAAGCCACACCTGTGCTATTCCATGTCAATGACTGCAGAAATGGTGGCGTCGCAATAACCTCATAGTAGCAAAGTGTCAAATTCTAGAATGCTGAGTAGGTACCGTTGCTACCACAGATATGTACAAGAACAACTGGTGACTACTGAGACTGCTGTTGTTGCCAATTAATAGGCATAACTACAAGAAATACACCAAACTATACCCGATATAGTACAGGAAACCAGTAACCAATGTATCTTCTAAGGCTTTGCAGATATTGAACAGGAAAGTTAGGGACCTGGGTGATAGTCTTTGGAAATTGGGATATCCAAAACAGTGCAAATACATATTGCTTATAGTCCAACTTTGAAAGGTAGCAAACGTCACTCACCAATGGACGACCACCGCTGACCGTGACTCTGAATGGTAACTTAACGGTGCTTCAGCTTGAATGAAAGAATATCCAATATCCAGAAAGGAAAGATGAAAAGGCGCCACTTCTTGGTATAGCAGGTGCAAAACACAGGACATGATGCACAAAAACTAGTCGACAGCTATTTCGCGTTATCAATAGAGATGAGCGAGCAGGCTCGTTTAAGGCTGATGCTCGAGCGAGCTTCAGTCTTGTTGAGTAACTGACTACTCATCCGAGCACCATGCAGGGGGGGGGGGGGGGAGAGATCACTCTCTCTCTGTCTCTCCCTTCCACTCCCCGTCGCCCCTCCCCTCCCCCCGCATGGTGCTCACACGAGTAGTCAGTTACTCGAAAAGACCGAAGCTCGCTCAAGCATCAGCCTTAAATGAGCGTGCTCACTCATCCCTAGTTATCAAGCCTTCACCCTGGTATAACATATATATATATATATATATATATATATATATATATATATAGTATATATTCTAATATATATACCTAATTAGGTAGCCTACGCACGGATGATATCGGAGCCTATGCGAGTAACGATCCTCTAGCGTGGCTTTCAGGCGCATTAGAAGATCAGCAAGTGCTTCCTGTTGTTTCAATGGGAAGCTTCGCATCAATTAAAAGGTTGAAACAGGGATGCCAGCTAGAATTTTTTCCGTTTTCCTGGACAACATATTCAAAAATCAAGGATGATTTTTACAGACACATCCGAAAGCCGTACTGAATGCTAAAGATTATGAGTAACACATGTCTATAGGTCAGATGTAGAGATGAGCGAGCACGCTCGGTAAGGTCAATTACGCGAGCATCACTCATCTCGAGTAACTGCCTTCTCGTCTGGGTGTGCTCGGGGGGGGGGGGGGCAGCGGGAGGGGGGAGTGAGAGAGATCTCTCTCTCCCCCCGCTACACCCCGGCCCCCCCGCTAACCCCCGCCGCCCCCCCCCCCCCGACCATGCTTGGACGAGAAGGCACATCTAGTATTTTTCACAGATGCTGGAAAAAAGTCAATTATTTTTTATGGACTCTTTAGGAATTTCTGGAATTGCCTAAATCTAGGACACTCATATAATAAAAATCCTAGAAAACCCCCTTATTATTAATCATATATTTGCAAATGAAAAGCTACTATTTTTTCCTCAGAAAAAACATTTGCCCGGACCGACGAAATTTGAAATTTATGAATTCCGTTTCTCGGATTTTGACTGCACTGAAATAGAACTTGTGAAATGCGGAATCCAAATGTACTATGAAATCGGTGCAGTAAAGAAGTTTCAAATTCCTCCGGAGGTAAGAAATGAGGAGTGAAGGGACCTCCTAACATACTTGTGGACTAGCAGTATTATCCTCATCACTATCATATAACACCGAGTACAATCAGGTAAAGCTAAACGTCCTTTTAGACGAGGCGATTCTCGGTTGACATCACTGTTAACTCTTTCTCTCCTGCAGCCTGTTCAGACTGGCAGATACATTGTTGGCTCATTCAAATGAGAATCGTCCAGTCTTTCACATTCGCTGTTCATCATTCGAACATTGGCCGTGTTTACACTGGATGATTGGTTCAGTTTTGCACGTTCCAACGATTACCTGAACTATAACCAATCAGTGTAAAGGCCCTTATCTTATCTTAAAAAACTTCAACTTTTTGGGAAAAAATTCTGTCCTGGGACCAGAGAGGGAGGGGGAGGGGTATTAACTGCCGTAGTTAATTTTTGTTGTCCCTCTGAACTGCTGGGTTCTGTTTTTGGCCATCCAATATGGCCGATTCAATCTTCAGACTACCTAATCCCCACAATGCATTGGTAGGACTAGACTATTAATGCACTATACCAACTCCATGATTGGCCAGGGCTTGTCAATGAGAGAGCAGTGCATTAGGTAGTTAGGAAATTGATACGGCCATCTTGGATAGCTGAAAACAAGGCATGCAACCTGCAGACTGGAGAGACAGCAGAGAACAATTGCAGATAATATACCCCGCCTCCTCCAGCATTGGAATACGAGGTCGCTTTTAGTAATTGAAAAGCTATTGCTATATTACCTTAACAGAATAGAAGCCATTGTAACGTAATTTAAAGGGTAAACAAACTGTGGCCCAAAAATTAAAACAAATCTCAAGTTAAAGAGAATCTGTCAGCTACTTTTACCCATAACCCATCTCGCTGTCTCCGGGGATGTAAGCGTTATGCTTGCCTCCCCCCGGTGTCAGCGTTGGAAGCCGCCACTCAATACATTGAACGTTGCTACTAAGTAGTCCGCCCATTCCAGTTTTATAATGGGCGGACTACTTATCCCCACTGAGCGGCAGCTTTCAGCGCTGACACCAGGGGACTGACAGGGAGGTAAGTATAACACATCCCCGGACTCAATGGGTCATCTTCTTGTACCCCTAAGGAGGTGACAGAGACTCTTTAAACTCCACTACATCTGTATTTCTACTAATTCCATGCATATTCTTTTATCAGATTAGCTTGCCTAGTTTTCGATCCCTCCACATGGTGAAATTCAAGATTTTATTTTTATATCTGTATGAAATGCAACATATTGGTTGTTAATTAGAGATGAGAGAGTATACTCGCTAAGGCACATTACTCGAGTGAGTAGTGCCTTAGCCGAGTATCTCCCTGCTCGTCTCTAAAGATTCAGGGGCCGGCGGGGGGCGGGGAGCGGTGGGGGAGAGCGGGGAGGAATGGAGGGGAGATCTCTCTCTCTCTCCCTCTCCTCCCCGCTCCCCCCGCTCCCTGCTGCAACTCACCTGTCACCCCCGCCGCTCCCCGCCCCCCCGCCAGCCCCCGAATCTTTAGAGACGAGCAGGGAGATACTCGGCTAAGGCACTACTCGCTCGAGTAATGTGCCTTAGCGAGTATACTCACTCATCTCTATTGTTAATGCTATAGTCTGTGTTGCTTATACAACACGTATGTATGTGCATGTATCACGCTTATAATCACCTGCCTTTTTCATTTAGGCCCTGGTGCGGTTTATGTATGCTATGAAGAAGGGATATAGGAGGGTCACCTATCACAACTGGCGCCACGGATTCAATGTTGCACAAACCATGTTCACACTTCTGATGGTATGTATCTCTTTTAGGGTTCCGTACAACTTCCTTCATGTACTTCGTGATGTATAATAACCCTTTGAAGGATGGAATAACCCTTCTAGCTCCATTTTAAGCCAAACATACTCAAGAACCTTCAGTAGAAGCGTAAAGAAATCCGTATTTTCTTTCATGCTTATGTCCTTATTTATAGACTGGGAAGTTGAAACGCTACTATACAGATCTAGAAGCCATGGCCATGGTGACTGCAGGGTTCTGCCATGATATAGACCACAGAGGCACCAACAATCTCTACCAGATGAAGTAAGTAATGTAGGTGACAAGTATTCCTTATGTATTGTGAATGCGATTCTTAGGGCTCATTTACACGGGCATGAGCATATTCTGGGTGCATCAATACACTGCATATTTACGCGACCAAAAAATCGCTTACACCCATGTAGTTCGCCCATGTATTTTGCACGCTCCTGCGGGTTTTTGTGCATGCAAATACACTGCGCATTTGCACGTGCAAAGAAATATGCAGAAAGGGTGATGTATTTGCTATGCAAATAGGCAGTGGGGGCTTAATCGGATTAGTGTGGCTGCAAGTACGCTCGGCGGCACGGAGCATAGTTGCGCGGAAACGAGGACAATCGATAATTGTTTGCCATAAACGCCTGCTATAGCTGAACGGCAAATGATAATTCGTTAGTTGTGTGGATCAAAATTTGCATAGTCGTCAGTTGTTTTATTAACTATTTGTTGTCCGCAGATCTCAACATCCTTTAGCAAAATTACACGGATCCTCTATTTTGGAAAGACATCATTTGGAGTTTGGAAAGTTCTTACTGGCAGATGAGGTGATAAGACTCTACTTTATTATTGTCTTCCGTGTGCATGTTAGCTAGGGCAGTGCCATATGAATTAAAGGGTACATCCAGTAAATAAACCTAAATCGGTTGGATAGGGCCAATGTCCACGGGAAGATCGGATTTTGTATGCGGGAGCCCACAGTGGAATACATCCCTGCCCGCGGCCGAGGACCCTGCTTACCGTCCAGGTCTTCTGTTTCCTGGTCCTGCTTTTCTGCGGAATCCGTAGCCTGTCCGCAATTCAATTGCGGAGGGGCCGCGGATGGCTTCCATTGACTTCAATGGAAGCCGTCCGTGCAAGATCCACACTGAAATGAAGCAAAGGTCCACAAATCAAATACTCATGCTTCATTTCATTTTCGAGCGCCCATGTTTCCCTATGGGTGGCTTGGCTTGCTGATCTTCCATGCGGGTGCCCAGAAGCCATGCCCCTGTGCCTCCGGGACCTGATCATCCAACCACTGGTGATTAATTCCATTCAATTCACTGATAATAAATAAAGATCTTGAAATGGAAGGAATCTGAGCTGAAACTATGTAAAGACTCAATTACCCTTTTTACCCCATGACATATATGTACATCATGGGAAGTAAGTGGGTCCAGCGAAATGCCATACATTCACAGCATACAGTTCGCAAGGGCTCAGGAACTGAGCTTGCGCCATCCACGCAGGGAGCCAGCTGTGACTGACCGCAGAGGTCCCACTGTAATGGGTGGGATTGGGGGAAAAGGCCCATCCACATCATTAACCCCTTAGTTACTGCGATCAATGTTGATTGCAGCATAGACGGAGTTAGCAGATGGAGGAAGTTCCTTTGTGACATCATTAAACCTCCACCATCCAATTGCGTAAGACTGGATTGCCATAGAAACCAGATGCAAGTCAATTGCCTCTGGATCACACATGGCTTTTAACCTGAAAAATAGGAATAATACACTGCAGTACAGAAGCAATCATAAGATCATAGGCGGGGGAAAAAAATGGCACATCTCATGTAGAAAAAAATCCCATTTGCACTCACTTGTCCTATCTTGTACAGGTGCAAATTTTTTTCAGCTTCTAAAAAACGGACATGTGACCACTTTCATTGAAAAGCATTGGTTCTGATAGATGCGAATCGCAAACGCGCCTAACATGCGTGCAAAAAAACGCTCGTCTGACTGAGCCCTAAAAATGCACTAAAGGCTGTCAAAAAAGTCATATGTTCATATGTACCCCAAAATTGTGCCAATAAAAAACCAAAGCCCGTCAAACAAAAAACAAGACCTTGTAGAGCTCCGGAGATGGAAAAAAAAAAAAAAAACTACTGGTGATTGAATGCAGCGATGGAAAAAAAATATTTAACGAAAAAAGGCTGTGTCCATTAGAAGAAAGGGGTTGTCCCGCGAAAGCAAGTGGGGGTATACACTTCTGTATGGCCATATTAATGCACTTTGTAATGTACATTATGCATTAATTATGAGCCATACAGAAGTTATACACTTACCCCCTCCGTTGCTGGCGTCCTCGTCTCCATGGTGCTGTCTAATTTTCCAACGTCTAATCGCCCGATTAGACGCGCTTGCGCAGTCCGGTCTTCTTCTTTTCTCAATGGGGCCGCTCGTGCCGGAGAGCGGCTCCTCGTAGCTCCGCCCTGTCACGTGCCGATTCCAGCCAATCAGGAGGCTGGAATCGGCAATGGACCGCACAGAAGACCTGCGGTCCACCGAGGGAGAAGATCCCGGCGGCCATCTTCACCAGGTAAGTAAGAAGTCACCGGAGCGCGGGGATTCAGGTAAGCACTGTCCGGTTTTTATTTTTAACCCCTGCATCGGGTTTGTCTCGCGCCGAACGGGGGGGCTATTGAAAAAAAAAAAAACGTTTCGGCGCGGGACAACCCCTCACAATCAAGTGAGAATGCCCACAGCTGTCTGCCTGGCAGAGCTTGGACATAACCTGAGATCAAACAGCCGTTCCTCTGATCCCAGCTTTGTACACATATACATGGTCTATGAAATAATCTACTTTGTTTTTGCGGCAGTCCATGAACATTTTCCAGAACCTCAACAGAAGGCAGCATGAACATGTCATTCACTTGATGGACATTGCAATCATAGCTACAGACCTGGCTCTATACTTCAAGTGAGTAAATTACAGAAGTCATCAAAGTATTGAGTGTCTACTAGAGATGAGCGAGTGTACTCGCTAAGGCACATTACTCGAGCGAGTAGTGCCATAGCTGAGTATCTCCCCGCTCGTCTCTAAAGATTCGGGGGCCGGCGGGTGACAGGGAGCGGCGGGGGAGAGCAGGGAGGAACGGAGGGGAGATCTCTCTCTCCCTCTCTGCCCCCCGCTCCCCGACGCAACTCAGTTGTCACCCGCGCCGGCCCCCAAATCTTTAGAGACGAGCGGGGAGATACTCGGCTAAGGCACTACTCGCTGGAGTAATGTGCCTTAGCGAGTATACTCGCTCATCTCTAGTGTCTAACTTTTGTTTTGCACTTATTTGGTAAAATGGCTTATGGTTAACAGTTGGCGCCGCTGATCAATACAGAAAAGATTTATTGACCCTTAAATATCTCTATATTGATTATTCAGCATGATTTTAGGGTGGTTTCACCCAAAGTTTTTAATAAAACATAGCACGGTTTTGTGGCAGTTTTTCATACAGTTTTTGAGCAAAGCCAGATATGGATTCAAAAAATAAGGAAACTTGAAGGACTCACACTACTTCTTCCTGCCGCATCCACTTCCGTCTGTGGCTCACAAAATGTGTAAGAACTAGAGATGAGCGAGCAGGCTTGGTTTAGGAAATTACTCAAGCGAGCATTGGTCCTTTTAAGTAACTGCCTACTTGTCCAAAAAGATTCCGCTCACCCCTGTCGCCCCCTGACACCCCCCCCCCCGAATCTTTTCGGACAAGTAGGCACTTACTCTAAAAAAACCAATGCTTTTTCGAGTAATTTCCTTAACCGAGCATGCTCGCTCATCTCCAGTAAGAACTGCTAGAGCATTCTCCCAAACCATACATAGTCTTCCTTCACACAAAGTTATTTGTAGTGTTTTTTTTAAGCAAAAAAGTAATGAATATCATGGGGTTTTTTTTACAAACATTTCTTTATACACATATACGTTTTTTCCCTATAGGGAAGTCTATGGGAAAATGCCTGAAAAAAAAAACCAAATCTAGAGCTTGCGGCCTTTGAAAAAAAAAAAAAAAAAACACCCCAGAAAATTCTCCCAAAAGAAAAAATGCCACAAAGAAAACATTTTATAACTTTCTATGTACCTGCAGGCAGATAGAAACAACACATTAGCTGTGGACTTTCATTTTCTAATATTGAGTAATGTTAGTGGTTGAAAAAAAGTTTACTTTGGTGATATTTGTTTGCCTCCGCAGGAAGAGGACAATGTTTCAGAAGATCGTGGATCAGTCTAAAACGTATGACGATACACAGAAATGGACTGAATACTTATCACTGGAAACAACCAGAAAAGAGATCATTATGTATGTATGCTATCTGCAGCTTCACATCTTATAATATGAAAAACTAAAGTGGTTGGGGGGGGGGGGGAGCATATAGATATGAGAAAAAGGAGATAGTGAAGCCAAGATACTGTAAGGTGCAGTTATATAATCAGTATAAAGGTTGATTAATATTAAATAATTAAACTCAACTTATCAACTTACCCCCTTTCTGGATCACTTATCTCCCAAGGGTGAAATTCTATCGTTTCATATATATATATATATATATATATATATATATATATATATAGTGGATGATTATGTAACTATCCAAATGGTAGGGGCTTGGATTAACCCTTTGCAATCCAATTTTGGATTCAGGGTTTCCTAGGGGGCTTTCTCTTTCTGCCATTATACAATGGTGCCATCTGCTGACTAGAGCCAGTACTGCAGTATGTGACATGCTGGAGAGGCCCCCGACAACAGAGCAGCCAGTAATCTACAGTAAGAATACCCTGCCGGACGTTTTCCAACATCGGAGCTGTACATCCTTCAATCAGAATGTCTTTACACGTCAGACAGTGGATTGGAAAGGGTTAGGAGAAGTTGGGGGGCCCCAAGATAAACTTTTGCACCCAGGCCCAGGAGCTTTTAGCTACGCCCCTGATTGGAGCTCAACTATAGCTCAGAAATATATTTATTAAAAGTATACATTTTCAATAAAATAAAACCTTGTAGCGTTGTAATGTGTTTGGGGCGCAAGAATTCATGAAACATAAAAGGGTACAAATAAATAAACAGTCCAAATGTATAGTAACATTCATTGTCAGCTGATTGGAAGTACCGGAAACGAGAAGTGACTTGTAAGTCTGTTGGGTCACTATGGTGATACATTATAAAATGTCTTGGGGCATTATGTTTAGGATATTATTCGTTCTCTGAGGTTTTTTTGTAGTCGGCCCAACATATCTTAAAGGGGTTCTGACACAAATAATGTTTTTATGCTTTAGCAGCCATTGTTCCCTGGTCTGCCTAATGGACCCAGGGAACCCATGGTTTAATGGCTGCTAAAGCGTAAAAAGATAATACTTACCTGTTCTTCTGTTGTTGTTGACATCGGGGGGGTCATCTCCCGGCAGGCGCTGTTCCTCCTCTTCTGTCTGCACGAGCCGCGCCACTCCGGGATCGCGCGCATGCGCAGTGGAGAGGTGCCCTCTGACAGGAGTCAGGACGGGCTGCGTCTCCACTGCGCATGCGCAGCACTCCGGAGTTCAGCAGGACGGACGGGCCGCCCACAGCAAGCACTGCTTGTGACGTGCTTGCTGTGGCCGGTCCGTCCGTTCACCTCGGAAGTGCCTGACGGACGGACCAGAGCAGGAAGCGGTCTTTTTGACCGCTCCTGCTGTGCTTTAAAGGCACAGAAGAAGATGCCGGCTGGAGGGGACATGCCTGGCGATCGGGCCAGGCCAGGCAAGGTGAGTACAATTTTTTTTTTTTTATGTCAGAACTAGAGATGAGCGAACGCGTTCGTCCGAGCTTGATATTCGTGCGAATATTAGGGTGTTCGGGATGTTCGTTATTCGTAACGAACACCATGCGGTGTTCTGGTTACTTTCACTTCCTTCCCTGAGACGTTAGCGCGCTTTTCTGGCCAATTGAAAGACAGGGAAGGCATTACAACTTCCCCCTGTGACGTTCAAGCCCTATACCACCCCCCTGCTGTGAGTGGCTGGGGCGATCAGGTGTCACCCGAACATAAAAGTCGGCCCCTCCCGTGGCTCGCCTCAGATGCCGTGTGAGTTAGATGAGGGACAGTGCTGTTTATACCGGAGCTGCTGTAGGGAAAGAATTGGTAGTTAGTGTAGGCTTCAAGACCCCCCAAAGGTCCTTATTAGGGCCACTGATAGCTGTGTGTTGGCTGCTGTTAGCAGTGGCATTTTTTTTCTTCTCAAAATCGGCTCTGCAGAGCGTTGCACCTGGCATTAGGGACAGAAGTGCTGCATAGGCAGGGAGAGTGTTAGGAGTGAGTGTAGCCTTCAATAACCTCAACGGTCCTTTCTAGGGCCATATTTATCCGTGTGCAGTACTGTCCAGGCTGCTGTTAGCTGTGCTGCATTTTTTTTGGGCTTCTCAAAATCGCCTCTGCAGAGCATTCCACCCTCCATTGATACTGCAGGGAAAGAATTGTATAGGCAGGGCCACAACACAGTTATTATTCATTGAATATACGCAGTGCTGCCTTTTGCTTGTAAAACAAGTGAAAATAATTCTATTTGTCCTGCCTCTGTCCGTCCTAACGCCGGTGGACACGTGTGAGCTGCGTGAACAACATTGCTAAATCATACGCACCCAGCTACGCTTTACTGCTGGCTTCGCCATTTGCTTTCCTTAATTGGGAAAAAAATACCTGCTCTGCCAGAGTTATAATAACTCTGCTACCCTCACGTTCTGTGACACATAAGCAGGGACACAGCACAGTTATTAAACTTCTCATGTTCATAGAATATACGCAGTGCTGCCTTTTGGTGGAAAAAAACTGAAAACAAATCTATTTGTCCAGCCTCTGTCCGTCCTAACGCCGGTGGACACGTGTGAGCTGCGTGAACAACATTGCTAAATCATACGCAGCCAGCTACGCTTTACTGCTGGCTTCGCCATTTGCTTTCCTTAATTGGGAAAAAAATACCTGCTCTGCCAGAGTTATAATAACTCTGCTACCCTCACGTTCTGTGACACATAAGCAGGGACACAGCACAGTTATTAAACTTCTCATGTTCATAGAATATACGCAGTGCTGCCTTTTGGTGGAAAAAAACTGAAAACAAATCTATTTGTCCAGCCTCTGTCCGTCCTAACGCCGGTGGACACGTGTGAGCTGCGTGAACAACATTGCTAAATCATACGCACCCAGCTACGCTTTACTGCTGGCTTCGCCATTTGCTTTCCTTAATTGGGAAAAAAATACCTGCTCTGCCAGAGTTATAATAACTCTGCTACCCTCACGTTCTGTGACACATAAGCAGGGACACAGCACAGTTATTAAACTTCTCATGTTCATAGAATATACGCAGTGCTGCCTTTTGGTGGAAAAAAACTGAAAACAAATCTATTTGTCCAGCCTCTGTCCGTCCTAACGCCGGTGGACACGTGTGAGCTGCGTGAACAACATTGCTAAATCATACGCACCCAGCTACGCTTTACTGCTGGCTTCGCCATTTGCTTTCCTTAATTGGGAAAAAAATACCTGCTCTGCCAGAGTTATAATAACTCTGCTACCCTCACGTTCTGTGACACATAAGCAGGGACACAGCACAGTTATTAAACTTAGATTATTCATTCACTAGAGGCAGTGGGGCCTTTCGTTTTCCAAAAAGGGCAAAAATTATATTTGGCCTGCAGTCTTGCGCCAATTTATTTCCTGCCTGTGAAATCAAATCACTGGTAATACAGCATGCTGAGGGGTAGGGGTAGGCCTAGAGGACGTGGACGCGGCCGAGGACGCGGAGGGCCAAGTCAGGGTGTGGGCACAGGCCGAGCTCCTGATCCCGGTGTGTCGCAGCCGACTGCTGCGCGATTAGGAGAGAGGCACGTTTCTGGCGTCCCCACATTCATCGCCCAATTAATGGGTCCACGCGGGAGACGGTTATTAGAAAATGAGCAGTGTGAGCAGGTCCTGTCCTGGATGGCAGAAAGTGCTTCGAGCAACCTATCGTCAACACGCAGTTCTGCGCCGTCCACTGCTGCAAATCCGAATCCTCTGTCTGCTGCTCCTCCTTCCTCCCAGCCTCCTCACTCCACTACAATGACACCTGCTCAGGAGCGGGAACACTCCCAGGAACTGTTCTCGGGCCCCTGCTCAGATTGGGCAGCAGCGGTTCCTCTCCCACCAGAGGAGTTTATAGTCACTGATGCCCAACCATTCGAAAGTTCCCGGGGTCCGGGGGATGAGGCTGGGGACTTCCGCCAACTGTCTCAAGAACTTTCTGTGGGTGAGGAGGACGATGACGATCAGACACAGTTGTCTTGCAGTGAGGTAGTAGTAAGGGCAGTAAGTCCGAGGGAGCAGCGCACAGAGGATTCGGAGGAAGAGCAGCAGGACGATGAGGTGACTGACCCCACCTGGTGTGCAACGCTTACTCAGGAGGACAGGTCTTCAGAGGGGGAGTCAAGGGCATCAGCAGGGCAGGTTGCAAGAGGCAGTGCGGTGGCCAGGGCCAGGGGTAGAGGCAGGGCCAGACCGAATAATCCACCAAGTGTTTCCCAAAGCGCCCCCTCGCGCCATGCCACCCTGCAGAGGCCGAGGTGCTCTAAGGTCTGGCAGTTTTTCACAGAGACGCCTGACGACCGACGAACAGTGGTGTGCAACCTTTGTTGCGCAAAGCTCAGCCGGGGAGCCAACACCAACAGCCTCACCACCACCACCATGCGCAGGCATATGATGGCCAAGCACCCCACAAGGTGGGACGAAGGCCGTTCAGCGCCTCCGGTTTGCACCCCTGCCTCTCCCCCTGTGCCCCAACCTGCCACTGAGATGCAACCCCCCTCTCAGGACACAGGCACTACCGTCTCATGGCCTGCACCCACACCCTCATCTCCGCTGTCCTCGGCCCCATCCAGCAGTGTAGTTCAGCGCACCGTCCAGCCGTCGCTTGCGCAAGTGTTCGAGCGCAAGCGCAAGTACGCCGCCACGCACCCGCACGCTCAAACGTTAACCGTCCGCATCGCAAAATTCATCAGCCTTGAGATGCTGCCGTATAGGGTTGTGGAAACGGAGTCCTTCAAAAGTATCATGGAGGCGGCGGCCCCGCGCTACTCAGTTCCCAGTCGCCACTACTTTTCCCGATGTGCCGTCCCAGCCCTGCACGACCACGTCTCCCGCAACATTGTACGCGCCCTCACCAACGCGGTTACTGCCACGGTCCACTTAACTACGGACACGTGGACAAGCACAGGCGGGCAGGGCCACTACATCTCCCTGACGGCACATTGGGTGAATTTAGTGGAGGCTGGGACCGAGTCAGAGCCTGGGACCGCTCACGTCCTACCCACCCCCAGAATTGCGGGCCCCAGCTCGGTGCTGGTATCTGCGGAGGTGTATGCTTCCTCCACTAAAGCACCCTCCTCCTCCTCCTCCTCCTCCTCTGTCTCGCAATCAAGATGTGTTAGCAGCAGCATGTCGCCAGCAGTCGGTGTCGCGCGGTGTGGCAGCACAGCGGTGGGCAAGCGTCAGCAGGCCGTGCTGAAACTACTCAGCTTAGGCGATAAGAGGCACACGGCCCACGAACTGCTGCAGGGTCTGACACAGCAGACCGACCGCTGGCTTGCGCCGCTGAGCCTCCAACCGGGCATGGTCGTGTGTGACAACGGCCGTAACCTGGTGGCGGCTCTGCAGCTCGGCAGCCTCACGCACGTGCCATGCCTGGCCCACGTCTTTAATTTGGTGGTTCAGCGCTTTCTGAAAAGCTACCCACGCTTGTCAGACCTGCTCGTAAAGGCGCGCCGGCTCTGCGCACATTTCCGCAAGTCCCACACGGACGCTGCCACCCTGCGCACCCTGCAACATCACTTTAAGCTGCCAGTGCACCGACTGCTGTGCGACGTGCCCACACGGTGGAACTCTACGCTCCACATGTTGGCCAGGCTCTATGAACAACGGAGAGCTATAGTCGAATACCAACTCCAACATGGGCGGCGCAGTGGGAGTCAGCCTCCTCAATTCCTTTCAGAAGAGTGGGCCTGGTTGGCAGACATCTGCCATGTCCTTGGTAATTTTGAGGAGTCTACCCAGGTGGTGAGCGGCGATGCTACAATCATTAGCGTCACCATTCCTCTGCTATGCATCTTGAGAAATTCCCTGCAAACCATAAAGGCAGCTGCTTTGCGCTCGGAAACGGGGGCGGGGGAAGACAGTATGCCGCTGGATAGTCAGGGCACCCTCCTGTCTATTTCTCAGCGCGTACAGGAGGAGGAGGAGGAGCATGAGGAGGATGAGGAGGAGGGGGAAGAGACAGCTTGGGCCGCTGCTGACGGTACACCGGCTGATTGCCTGTCATCCTTTCAGCGTGTATGGCCTGAGGAGGAGGAGGAGGAGGAGGAGGAGGATCCTGAAAGTGATCTTCCTAGTGAGGACAGCCATGTGTTGCGTACTGGTACCCTGGCACACATGGCTGACTTCATGTTAGGATGCCTTTCTCGTGACCCTCGCGTTGCACGCATTCTGGCCACGACGGATTACTGGGTGTACACACTGCTCGATCCACGGTATAAGGAGAACCTGCCCACTCTGATTCCCGAAGAGGAAAGGGGTTCGAGAGTGTTGCTATACCACAGGACCCTTGCGGACAAGCTGATGGTAAAATTCCCAGCCGACAGCGCTAGTGGCAGAAGGCGCAGTACCGAGGGCAAGGTAGCAGGGGATGTGCGTAGATCGAGCAGCATGTACATCCCAGGCAGTGCAACAGTCTTTAAGGGCCTGGCCAGCTTTATGGCTCCCCACCAAGACTGTGTCACCGCTCCCCAGTCACGGCTGAGTCGGCGGGAGCACTGTAAAAGGATGGTGAGGGAGTACGTAGCGGATCGCACGACCATCCTTGGTGACGCCTCTGCCCCCTACAACTACTGGGTGTCGAAGCTGGACACGTGGCCTGAACTCGCGCTGTATGCCCTGGAGGTGCTTGCTTGTCCTGCGGCTAGCGTCTTGTCGGAAAGGGTGTTTAGTGCGGCTGGGGGAATCATCACAGATAAGCGTAGCCGCTTGTCAACCGACAGTGCCGACAGGCTAACACTCATCAAGATGAACAAAGGCTGGATTTCCCCAGACTTCTGTTCTCCACCAGCGGACAGCAGCGATACGTAAGCAATACGTAGCCTGCACCCGCGGATGGAAGCTACGTTCTCTCTCACCATCCAAAACGGGGACATTTCTGCTTCATCAATCTGTGTCTAATATTCCTCCTCCTCCTCCTCCTGCTCCTCCTCCTGAAACCTCACGTAATCACGCTGAACGGGCAATTTTTCTTAGGGCCACAAGGCTCAGTCAAATAATTTTTCAGAACAATTTTTATAAGTTTCAATGCGCTTAAAAGCATTGGAACTTTAACTTGAACCAATTTTTCGTTACACTGGGCTGCCTCCAGGCCTAGTTACCACTTAAGCCACATTAACCAAAGCGATTAATGGGTTTCACCTGCCCTCTTGGCTGGCCATGGCCAATTTTTGGGATGTACATTAGTACTGTTGATACAGCAATTTTTGTGGGCCCTCGCCTACAGTGTAATCAAATTAATTTTTAGCCCACCTGCATTACAGCTGACGTAACCTCAGCTGTGTTGGGCAATGCAATGGGATATTTTTATGTACCGCCGGTGGGTTCCAGGGAGCCACCCATGCTGTAGGTGCACACGGAGTTTTTAATACATCTGTACACTTCTAAAGAACCCCAGTCTGACTGGGGCATGCAGTGTGGGCCGAAGCCCACCTGTATTACGCACAACATTACTACCTCAGCTGTGTTGGGCAATGCAATGGGATATTTCTATGTACCGCCGGTGGCTTCCTGGCACCCACCCAGGCAGTGGGTCCACAGGGAGTTTAACCTACATGTGTCCACTTGTAAAGAACCCCAGTCTGACTGGGGCATGCAGTGTGGGCCGAAGCCCACCTGCATTAAGCACGACATTACTACCTCAGCTGTGTTGGGCAATGCAATGGGATATTTTTATGTACCGCCGGTGGGTTCCAGGGAGCCACCCATGCTGTAGGTGCACACGGAGTTTTTAATACATCTGTACACTTCTAAAGAACCCCAGTCTGACTGGGGCATGCAGTGTGGGCCGAAGCCCACCTGTATTACGCACAACATTACTACCTCAGCTGTGTTGGGCAATGCAATGGGATATTTCTATGTACCGCCGGTGGCTTCCTGGCACCCACCCAGGCAGTGGGTCCACAGGGAATTATAAATGCATCTGTTTCCACTTGTAAAGAACCCCAGTCTGACTGGGGCATGCAGTGTGGGCCGAAGCCCACCTGCATTAAGCACGACATTACTACCTCAGCTGTGTTGGGCAATGCAATGGGATATTTTTATGTACCGCCGGTGGGTTCCAGGGAGCCACCCATGCTGTAGGTGCACACTGAGTTTTTAATACATCTGTACACTTCTAAAGAACCCGTCTGACTGGGGCATGCAGTGTGGGCCGAAGCCCACCTGTATTACGCACGACATTACTACCTCAGCTGTGTTGGGCAATGCAATGGGATATTTTTGTGTACCGCCGGTGGGTTCCAGGGAGCCACCCATGCTGTAGGTGCACACTGAGTTTTTAATACATCTGTACACTTCTAAAGAACCCGTCTGACTGGGGCATGCAGTGTGGGCCGAAGCCCACCTGTATTACGCACGACATTACTACCTCAGCTGTGTTGGGCAATGCAATGGGATATTTCTATGTACCGCCGGTGGCTTCCTGGCACCCACCCAGGCAGTGGGTCCACAGGGAGTTAAACCTACATGTGTCCACTTGTAAAGAACCCCAGTCTGACTGGGGCATGCAGTGTGGGCCGAAGCCCACCTGTATTACGCACGACATTACTACCTCAGCTGTGTTGGGCAATGCAATGGGATATTTTTGTGTACCGCCGGTGGGTTCCAGGGAGCCACCCATGCTGTAGGTGCACACTGAGTTTTTAATACATCTGTACACTTCTAAAGAACCCGTCTGACTGGGGCATGCAGTGTGGGCCGAAGCCCACCTGTATTACGCACGACATTACTACCTCAGCTGTGTTGGGCAATGCAATGGGATATTTCTATGTACCGCCGGTGGCTTCCTGGCACCCACCCAGGCAGTGGGTCCACAGGGAGTTAAACCTACATGTGTCCACTTGTAAAGAACCCCAGTCTGACTGGGGCATGCAGTGTGGGCCGAAGCCCACCTGCATTAAGCACAACATTACTACCTCAGCTGTGTTGGGCAATGCAATGGGATATTTCTGTGTACCGCCGGTGGGTTCCAGGGAGCCACCCATGCTGTGGGTCGACAGGGACTTCACAATAGGGAGTTGTACCTGCCTGTGTCTATGAATTAAAAACCCCGGTCTGACTGGGGCATGCAGACACCTTGACAGAATGAATAGTGTGTGGCACATAGGTTCCCCATTGCTATGCCCACGTGTGCAGCTCCTGATGGCGGTGGCACAGGATTCTATTTCTCATTGCTTCTGTACAGCATTGTGGGCTATCGCTCTGCCACTTTTAAAGAGGGTCGCTGCCTAGCCGTGCCAACCTCTGCAGTGTGTGCCTGCGGTCCCTCGTCATGGCAGACGCAATTCTAAATAGACATGAGCGTGGTGTGGCATGAGGGCAGCTGAAGGCTGCCCAGGGACACTTTGGTGTGCGCTGTGGGGGGGAGGGGGGGCGGTTGGGCAGCATGTAACCCAGGAGAAGTGTCAGTGGAGTGTCATGCAGGCAGTGATTGTGCTTTGTTGGAGGTAGTGTGGTGCTTAGCAAAGGTATGCCATGCTAATGAGGGCTTTTCAGAAGTAAAAGTTGTTGGGAGGGGGGGGGGGGGGGCCCACTCTTGCCGGTATTGTGGCTTAATAGTGGGACCTGTGAACTTGAGATGCAGCCCAACATGTAGCCCCTCGCCTGCCCTATCCGTCACTGTGTCATTCCCATCACTTTCCTGAATTGCCCAGATTTTCACACATGAAAACCTTAGCGAGCATCGGCGAAATACAAAAATGTTCTGGTCGCCCATTGACTTCAATGGGGTTCGTTGTTCGAAACGAACCCTCGAGCATCACGGGAAGTTCGTTCCGAATAACGAACACCCGAACATTTTGGTGTTCGCTCATCTCTAGTCAGAACCCCTTTAACCCACACAGACTCCCTAACAAGTATATAACGTAACATGATCCACGACTGGGATCTGATTTTATGGTGAAGACTTTGCTGTCTCCATTTACATATCTGGAAGAACCATTAATTGGGACTGAACAATCAGTTGCGATGGAGGGGATCCATGGATGCGGGAAGGGTTTCTTAGGGCATGAAGATGCTGAGATGGTTTTCTTAGTTCTTCGTAAAATGAGTTTTGGCTTTCTAGTGATATTATTACACAGAATGGGGTCAGTAAGTAAAGTATTTCGATGTTGTGTCATGTTTTTTATTTGGTTATGTCGAGTATTGAGCCAGATAAGACACACATAGCTAAACCCATTCTTTGTTTTTGGGTATTGGGTTTATTTAGGAGGCGTACTTCCTGGTTCAAACTGCTCTTTCCTATGAGAATTGTATCAGTGTCCTTGGATAGTCTTTGGCAAGAAACCTCTTACGGATACTGAATTTGTAGTTTGGTGTTTTTCGGATGTACAATCACTATGGATTCTTTTCATTTGGCTGAAGGGTATATTGTTCTTCCATGCTTTAGGATGGCGACGTTTATAGGTAAAATAGTTGTTTGCATTCACTTGTTTAAATTGAAGGGGTTTCAATTAGGATCTACATATTGGTAATATAAATTTTAAAGTCTAAAAAAAAAAAATCAGTTTCCATATTATTAGTATGCACAGAAAACTGAAACCCCCAATCATTAAAATGCAAGTTATCGGTAAATTAAATTTGTGGTGTGGCGATCAGGAATTGGGTTGACTGTGCCTGGTAGACCTTAAAGGGGTTGTCCCGCGCCGAAACGGCTTTTTTTTTTTTTCAATAGGCCCCCCGTTCGGCGCGAGACAAACACAAGGGATGGGTTAAAAAAAAAAAAAAGTTTAGTACTTACCCGAATCCCCGCTCTGCGGCGACTTCTTACTTACCTTACCAAGATGGCCGCCGGGATCTTCACCCACGATGCACCGCGGGTCTTCTGCCATGGTGCACCGTGGGCTCTGTGCGGTCCATTGCCGATTCCAGCCTCCTGATTGGCTGGAATCGGCACACGTGACGGGGCGGAGCTACGCGATGACGCGTAGAAGGGGGCGGAGTTAAAACGCCGCTCGTGCCGAGACCCAAGAGAAGGGAGAAGACCCTTCTGCGCAAGCGCGTCTAATCGGGAGATTAGACGCTGAAATTAGACGGCACCATGGAGACGGGGACGCCAGCAACGGAACAGGTAAGTGAATAACTTCTGTATGGCTCATATTTAATGCACGATGTATATTACAAAGTGCATTAATATGGCCATACAGAAGTGCTTACCCCCACTTGCTTTCTCGGGACAACCCCTTTAACACTTGTCACAGTGTGTAACATCCCAATCCAATCAGTCAAACATGATTTAAGGTGTATGGGGTGATGGTGAGGTGCACTGGGACCGGTCTCTACTTCCTGGTGTAGATAGTCGTATGCATGCATACACAAATAAAATCTAGAGAGGCAAAGGAGGAAGCAGTTAAAACCCCTGTTTACTTGCACCTTAAATCACAGTGATACAAAATCCAGAAGGTGAAGGCCCTTTCCCTTAAAAGTCATCAGTTTCTCTAGTAGTGGTGGCTTTATCCCTCTTCGGATCTGTCTTGAACCTCCATGGTGCACTAACATGAATGTGTCATCATGGCCTTGTAGTGTCTCTAGCCTCTGCAAAAGCCTTTTCATCAGTTAAGCCAATCCTGTTGCATCTGGAATCCTATGTGTAGCAATCCAGGGGCAGGATAACAATGACTGTTGACCACTCAATAGCGGCCCTCCACATCTGCTTCACTTGTTTTTGTGCGCTAACTGAATCTCTAACCCAGGGGCGTAACTAAAGGCTGAGGGGCCCTGATGCAAAAGGTGAGCTGGGGCCCCCCTCTATCTGTTTCTGTACCCGTACCCATACCTAAACCATGCTGCACAGAGCTATAACTTGAAGCTTCTGGGCCCTAATGCAAAACCTGTAACAGGGCCCCCAACTATAATGCTTTATTCATAGTACTGGGCTCCCTATATGGAGAAGAGAGGCCTTATGGGCCCCCCCTAAGGCTCCTGGGCCCGGGTGCAACCGCATCCCCTGCACCCTCTATAGTTACGCCCCTGCTCTAACCAGCAACAACTTTTCTGAACTTTTTAGATGTGTGTATGAATTTACATGACTTTCACTCCACCCAGTATCCTAGGATGGATTGGTTATGGTGTGTGTGAACCTACAAGCTTGGCTATTTAACCCTCACTGAGCTAAACTTTGTAAGCCACCATTTGCATGTATGTCTTTGAATGTGTTTTGCCACTGCTTTACATTTACATTATAAAAAATTCTAAAGCATGAATGCATGGTATAAAAACATCAGGAAAGGACAAACAACTGTCTTGTGGTGCTAGAGTCTCTCACTGGGATACCGTCCATAGATTACCCACTCACCTTAAACTGATGTCATCGATGAAGCACTTATAGAATACCACTCTAAGTGTCACATATTACTCTCAATACCCCCATAATTAGGTTGGCATAGCATGGCACAAATGTAGCCCCCACTGTGGTCCCTCTAGTTTGAAGATAAGAGTGGCTATCATAACTAAAATAATTCTTCTACAAAATACAATGTATAGAATCTAGACTAAATTCATATTGCTTAATGGGCTTTAACCCTTTGCAATCCAATTTGGGATTCAGGGTTTCCTAGGGAGCTTTCTCTTTCTGCCATTATACAATGGTGCCACCTGCTGGCTAGAGCCACTACTGCAGTATATGACATGCCGGAGAGGCCCCCGACAACAGACTGGCCAGTAATATACAGTAAGAATACCCTGCTGGACGTCTTCCTACATCGGAGCTGTGCAGCCTTCAATCAGAATGTCTTTAGACGTCAGACAGTGGATTGGAAAGGGTTAAGGGATGGCAAATGGCAAAAATAATATGCAGATTCAAAGATGTTGCTATATAGTGAAGGTTCATTTTTCATCTCAAGTGACTTCTTTCAATAAGTTCAATAAGTGCATTGTATCTTTAAGGTAGGTTCAAAAAGAGGTGACATATCGTTGAAGTTGATTCTAAATATTCCGAAATGTTAGAGGTAACACAAACTCCAGCTATTATTTGTCTCCTTGGAGGGATGTGAGGAACTTTATGTATCTTGGGCAGTAAAAGAAAATGAGTAATTGGATTGATAATACAGTATATTTTTCTTGCTCGGGCACTTGTTTTGTAATCCATCATTACTTTCCCCTTTCCACTGTGAGCATTCTTAAAGGGGTTGTCCCGCGAAACAAAGTGGGGTTATACACTTCTGTATGGCCATATTAATGCACTTTGTAATATACATTGTGCATTAATTATGAGCCATACAGAAGTTATTCACTTACCTGCTCCGTTGCTGGCGTCCCCGTCTCCATGGTGCCGTCTAATTTAAGCGTCTAATCGCCCGATTAGACGCGCTTGCGCAGTCCGGTCTTCTGTCTTCTGAATGGGGCCGCTCGTACCAGAGAGCGGCTCCTCGTAGCTCCGCCCCATTACGTGTGCCGATTCCAGCCAATCAGGAGGCTGGAATCGGCAATGGACCGCACAGAAGACCTGCGGTCCACCGAGGGTGAAGATCCCGGCAGCCATCTTCACAAGGTAAGTAAGAAGTCACCGGAGCGCGGGGATTCGGGTAAGTACTACCCGTTTTTTTTTTTATCCCTGCATCGGGTTTGTCTCGCGCCAAACAGGGGGGCTATTGAAAAAAAAACAAAAAACGTTTCGGCGCGGGACAACCCCTTTAAAGACAATGTGTTGTTTATTGACACAAGTTAGTATGAAACTTCCATCTGTTCTCTATTTAAATTTCTAGTGAACCTCTTCCTTAAAGGGGTTGTCTCACGAAAGCAAGTGGGGTTAAGGACTTCTGTATGGCCATATTAATGCACTTTGTAATATACATCGTGCATTAAATATGAGCCACACAGAAGTTATACACTTACCCCCTCCGTTGGTGGCGTCCCCGTCTCCATGGCTCCGTCTAATTTCAGCGTCTAATGCGCAGAAGGGTCTTCTCCCTTCTGGTCGGTCTGGGCACGAGCGGCGTTCTGGCTCCGCCCCCTTGTACGCATCATCGCGTAGCTCCGCCCCGTCACGTGTGCCGATTCCAGCCAATCAGGAGGCTGGATTCGGCAACGGACCGCACAGAGCCCACGGTGCACCATGGGAGAAGACCCGCGGTGCATCGTGGGTGAAGATCCCGGCGGCCATCTTGGAGGAAAAGAAGGAAGAAGTTGCAGAGAGGGGATTCGGGTAAGTAAAAAATTTTTTTTTAAATTTCAACACATCCCTTGGGTTTGTCCTGCACTGAACGGGGGGCCTATGCAAAAAAAAACAAAAAACGTTTCGGCGCGGGACAACCCCTTTAAGTGACTGCGAGTTATTGAGTACTTAATTGCAGAAAGTCTCAGTGTAGGGTGTTTTACTTACAATGGGATAAAAGGTAGATGCTGGTTTTAAGTCTCTTACTATTAGATCCTCTGTGATTAAATGGAGTACATCTTCCAATTCAAGGGGGAATCCTTTACCCTCATGAAACATGTTACAAAGGCTTTTTATTTCTATTGTCATTTATACACTTATGCATTTAATAAATATACTGCTGAACTACAATACAGCTCCAAGGACCTACACATTGGATCATCATCACCATGTATGGACCCATCTGAACCTTAGAATGAAAAGCAACCCAGGAAGAGGGTAATTTGCTGAGATATTTACTACCCCTAAAGTGGAGTAAGTCACATTTTCTATGAACTATAAAACCAGACCTTACAGTATATTGGCTTCACTTCATCTCTGAGCATTGGATTATTTCTGATGTGATGGTTCTGGGGTTGCTGCCATGCTAATAGTCTAGTGCAGGTTTTGCAGGTGGTTCTCCATCTTCTGGCCCTGGTGGGTGTGGCATTAGATGGGACATTCTTAGCTGCACCTGTGGGTAATTGTCAGGGCTATTTAGTCTGGCTGATGCTGGACTGAATTGCCGTTGAATCTTCAGTCTAGCTCTGACCGTGGTCTCAGTCAGAGCTTGGTCCTGGACCTATCATTTGCCTACCACATCCTAAAGCTAAGTTTGGGTTTCTTATGTTATTCCCTTATCCCACGTAGGATTAACTAAGGACCGAGGTACAAGGTCAGGTATGTCCTTGTCAGGGCGAATGGCCTGCATGTAGGCAGGTCCCCATTCCTGAGGTTATTTAGATAGGGAAAGAGTTCTTAGGTTTTAGTTTATCATTGTTTTGATGCACTTTGTGTGTTTATGTGCGAGATCTGCGGGTTACGGTTCCAGCACGTCCTGCCTGGGTGGATGTGACAATTTCCACATACTAGCTGAGAACATCTGCAGTCAATCCATATCATCCATCACTCTTAAAAAATTGGCATTGCCTTTTCTTCACAGAAAGATGATAATATTACCACAGCACAACAAATAACCACCATTATGTTTCCGCTGTAGGGCTATGATGATGACAGCATGTGATTTATCTGCTATTACAAAGCCATGGGAAGTCCAGAGCAAGGTTAGATATCAATCATTTTATCTTGTATACTTTGCATTGCACATCAAGCAGAAGTAATATGTGCACCAGAGCAATACATGGCATGTCTGCTCGGGGTTAGAGGTCCTATATGCAACATTCAGTATGTTGCATATTTTAGATTGATCAGTCATAAGGAGGAATTGATTTTGCTTGTTGCACACGCGGCTTATTGGCTTACCTCATTTGTTCATCATTGCCCATAGCATTTATTTAGTTGTTTTTTTTATTTGTGTGATTTGGTCTATGCATTCACTATTTACTTGATTCACTCCAGGCAAAGAGTAACAGTAATACCCCCTTTCCCCAGTGTGATAAATGTTGCTGCAAAGTTTTTCTCGAAATCTAATTGTGAGGCCAATTGGCAGGATTTGTAAGTCAGAACCAGGAACAAGTCCAAAATACAGAAGTGATGCAAATCTTCCCATTATATTTCATCTCTTAGGTTCCCCTTTTGCAAATACTAATGCTAAATACTGACCAAAATCTTGCTGTGTTAAAGCAGCTTTACAGTATAGACTTAGGGCGCCCACCCACTGGCGATTTTTTTTCCTTTGCGTTTTGCGTTTTTTCTGAAGAGCAATTAGAATTGAATGTGTTCCTGTCCACTTGCGTTTTTTTTTTTCGGTCCGTTGCAATTTTTAACATAGGAACTGTCAGTTGCATATGTGTCCTTATTTTTCTCTTAATGCACCCATGAATGTCAATGGAAATTAATGGAAAAGGCGCAAAAAAGCCGCGAAAATGCTGCGAAAAACGCCGCGTTTTTCACGCACGAAAATCGCAAACGCCAGTGGGTAGGCGCCATGCACCGGTTTTAAAAGCTGCAAGGCAGGAGTGTAGCCATAGGGGATGCAGCGGTAGCAGTGACTACCAATCCCTGCAGCCTTAGGGGGGCCCACAGACTCCTTTATCACATAAGAATACACCAGTATTCTAAATGGCACATTGGGGCTGAAGAGCGTCTAGTTACATCTCTGCTGTACAATGCCAACTAGTCTCGGTTTTCCTGCTTATTTATCTATGCTGCTCCTTGTGCATTCCATCACCCAATGGCCAGCAGTCAAAGGGTGATAGTACATAGATCCCAGAAATAGATCCCAAACTATGCAACTTGAAGCAGGTTTTTAGCTAATGGCCACATTGTAAGTTTACCATTGCACATTTCATTAGATTACCCACTAACAAGGAATAATCTGGCCATAGGGTCATTGATTCTAGTGCTTTCACATTAGAACTTATGTTCATTGGAGATTTTGATATAATAATAACAAATTTTATTTGTATAGCGCCAACATATTCCGCAGCGCTTACATAGACAGGGGGATACAGAAAGACAAAATACAAACATTACAGAAGCACGGTTACATAGTAATTAGAGATGAGCGAGCGTACTCGCTAAGGCAAATTACTTGAGTGAGTAGTGCCTTATGCGAGTACCTGCCCGCTCGTCTCTAAAGACTTGGGTACCGGCAGGGAGCGGCGGGGGAGAGCGGGGAGGAACGGGGGGGGGGGGGGGGGAGGGAGGGGGAGATCTCTCTCTCACTCTCTCCCTCCCGCTCCTCCCTGCTCACTCCCGCAACTCACCGCTCTCCCCTGAGACGAGCGGACAGGTACTCGCATAAGGCAATACTCGCTCAAGTAGTTTGCCTTAGCGAGTACACTCGCTCATCTCTAATAGTAATCAGTTGATGGAGACAGTAGGGATGAGGGTCCTGCTCCAACGAGCTTACATACTACAAGTAATGGGGTGATACAGAAGGTAAAGGGCTGGAGATGTGCAGGTATGGGGAGGTGGAGGGTGAGGGATGCTATACACATAGACAATGGTCAGACATTTAGCCGTGTGATGGCAGAAACGGTATGACTGCAGGAGCGGTTTATGATGACTAGCAGGGATTGCAGTCGGTAGGTCAGGGAGCATGTTATCAGGCGGAGTACAGAGGGGTTTGTTTAGGGAATGCGGTATGCCTCCCTGAAGAGGTGTGTTTTTAGAGCACGCCTGAAGTTCTGCGAGTCCTGGATTGCCCGGATAGCCTTTGGTAGTGCATTCCAGAGGACCAGTGCTGCTCTGGAGAAGTCTTGGAGGCGGGAATGAGAAGTTCGAATTAAAGGGGCCCTCAGTCTGGTTTCGTTAGCAGAGCGGAGAGCCCGGGCTGGGTGATGGATTGAGATGAGGGAGGCGATGTAGGGCGGCGCAGCGCTGTGGAGGGCTTTGTGGATGAAGGTAGCGAGTTTAAATTGAATTCTGTATTTGACGGGCAGCCAGTGCAGTGACGGGCACAGGGCAGAGGCGTCCGAGTAGCGGCTGGACAGGAAGATGGGCCTGGCTGCCGCATTCAGGATGGATTGGAGAGGGTAGAGTCTGGTCCAGGGGAGGTCGATCAGCAATGAGTTGCAATAATCGAGCCGGGAGTGGATGAGGGCAACAGTAAGCATTTTTAACGTGTCCACAGTGAGAAAAGAGCGGATTCTTGCGATGTTCTGGAGGTGCAGCTGACATGTTCGGGCAAGAGATTGAATGTAGGGGGTAAAAGAGAGATCAGAGTCGAATATGACCCCAAGGCAAGGGGCATGTTGTCTAGGAGTTATGTTGGCGCCACACACTGAGATGAAGATGTCAGGATGAGGTCGGTTAGTGGAGGGTGGAAATACCAGTAGGTCAGTTTTAGAGAGGTTTAGTTTTAGGTAGAGAGAGGACATAGTCTTAGAGACAGCGGACAGAGAGTCAGTGATGTTTTGGAGTAGAGGTGCAGAGATGTCACGGGAAGAGGTGTATAGCTGGGTGTCGTCAGCGTAGAGGTGGTATTGGAGGCCAAATCTCCTGATGGTTTGTCCAATAGGGGCTGTGTAGATGGAGAAAGAAGGGGGCTGAGGACTGAGCCCTGGGGGACGCCAACAGCAAAGGGGAAGAGGAGGGGAGGTAGAGCCAGCAAAGGAGACGCAGAATATAAGCTTAGTTGAATACATTTTCTGTTACCTTCATGTAAGGACTATAGAATGAGTATTATTTTTCTTCTTTACCAGGTTGCTCTTTTAGTCGCTGCTGAATTCTGGGAACAAGGTGACTTGGAGAGAACCGTACTTCAGCAACAGCCTATTGTAAGTGAATCCATTCTATAAGGAATCATTGTCCTATAAATCAAATGAAAATGGTCATCTGGCCACCAACCCTTGCCTTCATATGGATAGCGCTTCCTTTAACCCGTTCACTGCCATGAGTTTGTGGACATCGTGTACCTCTGCTAGCCAAAAGATAGCGTTTCTGACCCCCTGTCCCTCTCACTATCAAAGCCAGACTCCTACTGTACACTGATGAAGGGCAAATACCCTGAAACAGCTGTCTGTACATGGAGTCTGGCTTTACTTTTCCTTCCCAGTCATTGTTACAAGGCCTGTATAAAGAGTCGATCTTTGGTTTGAAGGAATGCTGCCTTCCAATAGGTGACACTGTGGAGGTATTATTCCATCTTCCTTATTTGCAAACCATAAGCAAATGGCTTGCAGACATATTTGGAAGTATACAGCATAGAAACAAACCCTATATGAGGCGACACGCGTTCCGGTTTCCGTAAAATCTAAGTATCTTCCTTAGCAACTAAGAGAACTCTACAGTCCAACGGGTCACAGTGGATTGTCATGGCTATAAACTTATACTAGAAATTACATGAATATTATTGAAATGCCAGACATGATCAAGTGGCTATAAAATGCACGACAGTCATATAGAACCAATACCCACTAATGCGACTTCATGTCCTTTAGCTTGCATGGGATACACTTCAGGAGAAATTAGAAATGTTACGCTGCTTACATTTTAATAGAAAATTAGGATGCGTTTGTGAGCCGAATTCCACCGCCAAGTAATTATTTCTAATAATATGCCATAATGTATGATGATGTCCTAATATATAATCTGTTATTCCAATTACAGCCAATGATGGACAGAAATAAATCTGCAGAACTGCCAAAGCTCCAGTGTGGTTTTATAGACTTTGTCTGCACGTTTGTATATAAAGTGAGTCATTAACATATACTGTAAGAGAGACTTATGTCTGAATGAAGGTCATGTCTTTTTTATGATAAACCCCTGGGTTTCTAATATATCTGCAAGGTATTGTTGCTGCTCAAACTCTGAAGGTATGTTCTCACGGCAGTGGCGAATCTGCGGTTTTCTGCCACAGTTTTTTGGCGTGGATCCACCCACAATGGGCAAAATCCGCGTGCCAAGTTCCGAGGCAGAAACGAGTGTTTCCACATCAAGAAGTGATATGTCACTTCTTGACCGGAAACGCAATTTTTCTACATTGGAATTTAGCATGCAAAGTTTGCCCATTGGCAGGGCTAAATCTGCAGGTGGATCTGCACCAAAAACTGTGCCACAGAGCCACGGATTTTGATGCGGTTTTTAGAGGCGGAATTCACATGGTAAGTGTGAAAGACCCTAACAAATAACATAAAGCTAAATATTATATGAAGATATAGACCTGAGATGATGTCAACTTAAGTACAGATGTAGCAGCGCTAAAGCACATTGCGTTACTGTGCGACCTAGAGGGCAGAGCTTTGCTATTTGCATAGTGTGGCTGACTGTTCAAGCAAATAATGCAGCATCCCTACTCAATTAGCGTAACGCGCCAGTATTCAGGATTGGGGATGCTACTTCTATAGATGATTTCGGCTAATTTGTCATGCCATCCTCCATAAAAGCAAGAATAATGCTGCATGATGTGCTAATGTGCATAATCAAAAGGTTGGAAACCTCCACTGGAACTCAAGGCTCCCAAGTCAAGGAGATCCTTTGGGTGACATTTGGATCCATCATGGAGTCTCATGTTCCTATATCCAAGAAACTAGTCATCAAGTGACATTGACCGTTCCAATGATGTAAATCCCACTGATGTGTATGACTGACTCCTATTGCCATGGGACATAAGGATCAAGCATGTTTGACTTTAATCCCTTAATGACCACCATAACACCTATTTATGGCAGATGTTAAGGTGCCCTAATCTGATGCATTTTTACAGTGCTGCAATAGAATACTTATATGGGTCTCCCAAGACAGGGGAGCAGAAACTTGGTTGTCTAATGACAGCCAGGGACCAAAAAAAAAAAATCGCTAATCCCAGCTGTTTAACCCTTTTAATGACATAGTCAATATGACCACAGCATATAAAAGGGTGATAGAAAGATAGAGCTTTCTCTGTTACCTATTGGAACCCTGCAATGTGATCACAGGTTCCCTATGAGTTGCTGTAGCACTTGGAGACTTGAAGTTGGCCTCCGAGACTGATAAGTACAATGACCCACGAGGCTCATCCTCTGGCTGAGGTTCATAGGCAATATAATACACTGAAATATTGAAGTATTATATATTATAAATAAAAATGTTCAAATGCAGTGACAGTCAAGTCCCTTAGTGGTACAAAAATAGAAAGTTTAAAAAAACCTACAAAAAAAAAAAAAAGTTAAAAAACCCACCTTTTCCTCCTTAGTACTTAAAAAGAACCACACAAAAAAGTTACCACAAATTTGGTTCTGCATGTGTTGCCTCCCAAAAAAAGGGAATAGAACGCATTAAAAAAGTCATATGGATCAATAAATGGTACTATTCAAATGTACAACTCCAGCCTGGTGAAGGAGGTGCTGTGCATCTAGTGGAAGAAGACAGTGGCTGAATGACTGCAGGACAGTGAGCGCAAAGCCAGGAGCACAGAGGGGAGGCCGACAGGGAGGCTGGGGACCAGCCTCGGCGCAGACACATTGCATCCCCCTCTCGGGGACTGTCACAGCGAGGCCGCTAGCGGAGATGCGACCCCGGCATGGATAACTGTGACAGTAGAGCTGGGAGGCCACCAGACAGCGGGTTTTGAACACTAACCAGCAGCAGGGTCGAGAGGGGAGATGCCAGTGGGACACTCACAGCTGCGAGTCCAGAAGGGAGATGGAAATGGAGATGGAACACTGACAGCTTGTTCCACACCGAAGATGGCAACCCAGTGGGGACACCCAATCAGCATGTGTGGGCGTCACCTGCCCCTCCCCTGTATCTCAACCCAGCTAACACATGTCTCCACCCATTCTGCTGGTGGAGACAAGATGCACCACTACCTATTATGCATAGGGCTAAACGGTTAGGTGCTTGACAGAACCTGGAGGAGGAACATTAGTCTTGTGTACTTCCACGGATATTTTGCATGGATTGGGGACTGGTGTGGCATATGACAATGTAAAATCAATGCTAAGGTCATTTCTAATCTTTGCTTGTTAATGCACAAAATCCACAAAAATGGAAAAGGGAGGAAATGGGACATTGTGCTTATATTTATAGGTGGACCCGTGAGTGATCCACTTTTTTGTAGGTTGTAGGGCAGTTTTTGGACTATAGTATTGTCACCTCTGGCTGTGTCCAGAAATGCAAGTCTCTGTTAGTCCTCTTCAGATTTAACAACTTGAAGTTCCATGAGTAGGTCACTTCGTTTCCAGAGTTTCTGACGGCCTTTATTAGATATTTTGAGGAAGCCATCAATTGTTTTGAACAGGGCTTTATTATTGCTTCTGGTGAGCCATGGAACTTGTCAAGTCTTTCCCAAATCATTTTAAGGCCAGAGTGGTTTACATTGATGTCCCTGATTCTTGCTGCATGTCTGCCTGACTCTTCTCATGGATATTTGACTAAAAGGTCTATCCTTCACTAAATGACAATTCAAAGTCTCTAGTAATATTCTAGAAAGAAGCTCTCTAGCTTTACAGCCTTCGGGGCAATCCGTGAGTTATACAAGTCCTTTTGTGACTCAATCATGTCTTGGAAAAAACCTAGCAAAGTCTGTTGTGAATTGGTTAGCAGCAGAGTATACTGGTGGTGAATAACCATGGTGGGATTGTGAAGTGTGTTCATACTGTTAGGAGCCTCTTGGTTGCGCCAGTCAGTATCATATCGCCATTGCCTGCTGGGAGATGTGGCAGCAACATAATTTCCTTTAGTTTCTTTGGTGTGTTAGGAGGTTGTCACCAGCAGAGTTGTCTTGTATGTTGCTTTCACATCTGTATCTGACCTGGGGTTGTACGTTAAGTTGAATCAGGTTTGTGTTGGGTGCTGGTCTCTGCACCTGGAGGGCGGTGTAGCATGGCGCTAGTTCCCCCTGAGTGGGAAGGAACTACAAGAGTCAGGGATAGGGTTAAACAGCAAAAACTCACTTTTATTGCAGTTCCAGGCCACCAAGGAGGTGTCCCATACAGTCATGTCCATACATCTAGATTTCAGAGTTTATAGAGTATGGATGCCAACAGCACAACATTCACCCATATAGGGCTGGACAGGTGAATTGCATAGCCATCATATGTTGGTCACGATCCAGAAGAAACAAACCAAGCAGTAGATCCAAAGGAAAGGTAAGTATGGCAGCAACTTGGTGCAAGTAAAACAAGTTTATTCCTCCAGACGTTAAAACAACGTTTCGACTTTTGGCGAGTCTTTTTCAAGAGTCGAAACGTTGTTTTTACGTCTGGAGGAATAAACTTGTTTTACTTGCACCAAGTTGCTTCCATCCTTACCTTTCCTTTAGATTTTAGAGTTTGGTGACTGGAAATACCGCTTTTCTACCAAAAATTTCCATACTGCTTGTCTGGGTGTCTCTGGTACCTTTTCCTCTTTCCTCAGACTCAGGAGGAAAGCTGTCCCTTAACCATCAGTCTGCACTTCTGGCTACACCGTATAGTTACTTCCTTCACCAACTAACTGCACCTGAATTCTCCGGAACTGGGCGGGTGTATATATGGACTGTAGTTCCTCCCATGAGTATAGAGCTCAGGGGCTAGGCAAGAAACTAAGAATGCAGAGGCATAGTGTACAGTCTGGGTCTGGGGTTTTGGCGTTCTTGGTTCTACAATCCCCAAATATAATTTAGCAATATTTAGGTGAACAAAACTATATTGCAAAATAACAGTCTTACAAAACTATATTATACAGTTTAAGTAGTGACAACTTCAGGTCACTACATTACCAGCGATACTATCGTATGGGAGATGGAAGATGGTGGCTGCCCTCTGCATTTCAGCAAAATGGGCCTCTCTTCCTAAAATACTGAGTGAAAGGATGGAAACAGCAGAGGGAGAAAATGCTGACAAGCAAAGTCGGCCACTAGATGGAGTATGTGCAGACAGATAGAAGAAGCTTAATGGTGAAAGCATGAGAAGCAATGATTTGCAAAGTAATGTATGAGAAATTCAACATTGCATGAACATTTATCCTAAATACTAACAATTATTTCATCCTGTAGGAGTTTTCTCGCTTCCATGAGGAAATTCAGCCAATGTTGGATGGTTTGCTGAATAACAGAAAAGAATGGAAAGCTCTGCAAGATGAGTATGAGGCCAAATTAAAGGTAATTGAAGATGAAAAGAAGAAAAAGGAAGAAGAACTTGCCGCAAGGAAAGGTTAGTAATTACTAAATATGTAGAAGTAGTAAATTAGAAATAACGAAAAACCGTCTTATTGTGTTTATTTTATTTAACGACTGCTGGGACTATCCATGTTATTAGAACTTTTATTCGATTTATTGATTTTTCATCTTTGGGCTCTTAAGTATGAAATCCGAATTTATTATTTTTTACTATTAAGATGTCTGGAGAGACGATTTTTTTCTTTATTGCCTGCTTACAGTTTTGATGTTTGGCTGCCATGTTATTGCCGTGCACTCAACATCTTAATCCAGTTTGGGAGTGTAATGGAAGGCTGATAATACATGATGTTATTATGACACAGTGGTGACATTAAATAATGCGGCCTCTGCCGATGTCTAAAACTAACTTTACTGGACCGGAATTAGGCAGATGACCTTCGCTCTCCGTAGGAGGGTTTTGGTACTTTAAACATTGCATGTTAGCTTTAACTGGAAGTCACAATAATAATGCATTGTCACCATCCCCATACATCCCTGTTCCCTGGGGGATAGGAACTCCCCAGTTCATGTCAGTCACACCATCATTGCCCGTCAAGTGTGAGCACACTTAGTTACCGGAAACCGGCCTCACATATCTGGCAGTCGTGTCTCTATCCAGGCTTGGATCCATGGCACTGTTGACTTGAATCCCATGCAGGGAGGGAGACTCCCTCTCCTCTCATGGTCCGCGAGGTCCTTGCCCTGGTGGTCTCTCTGGCTGGTACACACCGAACGTGGCCTCTTCAACCTCGGTCATTGGAACGTTTTTGTCATCTCTTCTTTTGCTCTGGTCAGCAACAGCAATTGCCACCGCCGTTTGTTCTGCTGCATCTGCTGGACCTCTGCACTACTGCTGCTTTCACCCCTTGCAGCTCTCAGATGGCTCATGTGATGCAGCTGCAAATCTATTTACAGTGCCTCGCAGGACCTGTAAACTGCGAACGGGCTTAGCCCTTCATTATTTTCTATAGAGGGAACGTTCTTCTAGGTGGTAGCGTGCTAGTAACTTAACTCCTTTAATTTCGCGCCCGGAAAATCTCTGGGGCTTGCTGCACTGACCATGCAGTTAAACTCCGTAAGATTTCTGTGGACAGCAGTAGTGCTGAAATGTGCAAAGCACTGAGCTGTCATCAGAAATCTTCCAGGGTTTTTATTGCATTGTTGACTCATTTAAAAAAAAAAACTGCCCTGCGAAGCATGACATGGTAATAATAAACCTTCCACAGAGGGGGTTAATAGTCAGTCTCACATGAGGCTTCAACAAAATGGCACCTAGAGCATCCTTTAAACGTCCTTGTTTTCTGCCGCTGCCATCCTGGCAGAGGAGCGGAGCTTACTGGTGCTCTCCTCTTATCTGGCCATGGCACAGGGCCGACGAAGGGGTACACTTAGTGCAGATAGGTGCTGGCAGGCAATTCTGTTCCCCACTCCCTCTCACGGCTAGGTCCTAGTCCAGATGGAGCGGTGCTTACTCCAGGAAGCTGGAGCCACCTGTGGCAGTGGCTACTAGCCGCTATACTGTAAGGGGGAGACTGGCAGAAGTACCACCCCCTTACAGAAGTGTAATGAGCTGCCAAAAGTAGTTAATTTTATATATATATATATATATATATATATATATATATATTTAGTAAATCGTTTTCCATAAGAGTTTTGGACCATTCATGTCTGACACCACCGTCCTTTCACGAATGGCTGAATCCAGCATTGCTATATGTTATATCGGCACCGTTGATTCTTGTTTTTTGCAGTTGCACATGACAATGGAAACCATTTTCTGTCCGTTGACATGGTGACAGCGGTGTTCAGTATAGCAGCCCACTGCCTGTTGTCACTGCTGAATTTTACTTGAAACCACCCGCTGGATCACGGTACAATGATAGCAATTCGTTGCACCTGCTAATAACTTGGTTTCCCGGTCTCACTAAATAAATTTAATGATATTAGCCTTAATCCATAATCTTCTAAATCCTCTTTTGCCAAAGTCACTTTAGTTATTTAATCAATTTATTTTCAGTTAGCCGTCCCTGATTGCCTGAGGCGACACAGCCTCTTCTTCTGTAATGTCGTGTACGACCTATATGTTACAGCCTGGAATATACTTTATAGAACGTTGTGGACAACTTAAAGGGCTTGTACCAGAATTCCAAGTTATTCCCTATCCACTAGATAGGGTATAACTTGCTGATCGGTGGGGGTCTCATTGCTGAAACCCCCGCTGCTCTCAAGAACGGGACTCCCATGTGCAGCGCTTCATTCATTTCAATAGGGCTGATGGAAATACCCGAGTGCATGCCACTGCGGTATCTTGGCAGCCCCATTAAAAGTGAATGGAGCGCTGGTGCGCATGCACATCCAGCGCTTCATTCAGTCTCCTTCATACTGTGGGGGTCCAGTAACTCCATAGTAAGGAGGACCGGGGACACGGGACCCTCATTCTTGAGTGGAAGGGATCTCAGCGGTGAGACCTTCACCGATCTCCAATAGGGGGTAACTTGTAATTCTGGTACAACCCCCTTAATCCAAAGCTGTTTCTCAGCAGTATGGCCATGTGAGGTTTAGCAATAACTGACCATTGAATAACATATATTTCTGAAGTCTGTATCTAATTCTTGCATTCTGTCTTTTTTCTTCATAGCTGCTGCTGCCGGAGGTGGTGGAGGGGGTGGAAATGGCAAATCATCAACATGTTCCATCATTTAATAGGCTGCATAATATAGCTATTTGGATCCATATTTGGAGAGAAGTACAAAAACGATACATTTTTATAAAGACGACCCAAAATACTTTTCCATTATTCTATTTTCAAATGGAAATTTTTGTTAATGATATCATATGCTGCGAACGGCTAATATTCTCATGGACCGAACACCAGGACATACTGCTCACATTTTGCATCAAAATGCAAATTATCACCCAGGCCTGGAGGTTCATAAGGTATTCTGTTTACTGAAAGAATAGACCACATAACATTTAACGAGACTCTGTCATCATGTTTTTGCAGCCTCCAGAAAGCACCATAAGGTCGGGTCTGTTACACCGATTTCAGTGATATGTCTGCTATGTGCATCTCTGCAGTAATTTTGGAGAAACTTGCATTTTATCAGTATCACCCAGACATAGAAGTAGTCCTGCATATTCATGAGCTGCAGGCTAGCCACACCCATCCTACAATCTGGCCAATGACTGGCAGCTCACTCACCATGCACAGTTAATAGGCAGGCAGTAGCCAATTAATGGCCGGAGGGAGGTGTGGGTGTAGCTAGCCTGCAGCTCATGAATATCCAGGACTACTTTAAGTAGTCCTCTATGCATGTACTACTACTGATTTAATGCAAGTTTCTCCAAAACTCCTGCACAGATCCACACAGCAGATATATCACTGTAAGAACTACCTTGTGCTGCCCTCAGAGCGGGTGCGAACAGATGGTAACAGAGTCCCTTTAAGTTTGAGGAATCATCACATATAGCATTTCTGTTTTATGTAAGACATTTGCTTGTTCTATAAAAGGTTATAATTTCGATATGCCAAGGTTTTAAGGCATTTTGGATGAATCTTGTCATTATAGTGTTTTATTAATTTTAAAGGAAAGTGATTGGTATTAGATGTAATTGAGTTCTGGAGACAATGTCTTTGGTACACGAATGCAGATCTGTAGTTTTAACTCTTTGCAAACCAATTTTGGATTCAGGGTTTCCTAGGGGGCTTTCTCTTTCTGCCATTATACAACGGCACCATCTGCTGGCTAGAGCCAGTACTGCAGCATGTGACATGCTGGAGAGGCCCCTGACAACAGAGTGGCCAGTAATATACAGTAAGAATACCCTGCCGGATGTCTTTCGATGTCTGAGCTGTACAGCATTCAATCAGGATGTCTTTAGATGTCCGACAGTGGATTGGAGAGGGTTAATACTGTCAAAAATCACATGTGGTTGTCTATATATGTTTTTTTTGTCCCCAAATTGCTACAGTTGCGATGCATTTTTTTTAAACTGTACATTTACAGACATTATTAGTTGTTTCTAGTATAATATATCAATCAGCCTCACAATGGACGATATATGCATAATTTGAGACATGGGCTTCCTACACAAAACACAACAGAAGGCATGAAGATGGGTAGCGGGAAACCAACAGTCAATACTTAAAGGGGTATTCCAGAAGTTTGGACCCATTCACCGGATAAGTAAAAACTGATAAATCAATGGGGGAAGCCCCACTGATCCCAAAGATGGGCGTCTGGTTGGTCTCCAAAAGAAAAGAGCAGAGGTTGCGCAGGAGGGAGATATGAACTCCTGGATAATTAAAGGATTGTGTGCAGACGATAGGGGCGTAATCTATATGAACTACCAAATCTGGTTTCTCCACAGGCATGAGAAGGATTTGTCCCTGTTAATAACCGCCATATTCATTAATGACGGGAATAACCACCCAAATCTCCCAGATAAGGATATCTTCTGCATATAATGCAATCTCTTCTTCAATTTAATGCCATTTAAAGCCAACTGCTATGGGATTGAATTTTACTCACCATGGCTTCTATAGCTAAGGCAAATAAGAGTAGGCAGAGTGGGCATCCCTTGTGTATTCCTCTATATAATGGAAACGAGGGAGTCAAGCAGCCGTTGACCACCACATTGGCTATGGGGGTCTGTATATAATAATTGCAGCCACTTTAGAAAAGTAGTACTGAAACCTATTTAGTCATAACTTCCCATAGGAATGACCACTCAACGCTACTGAACACTTTATCGGTATCCAGTGAGCAGATGACTCTTTCCCCTGCGTTATCCACTGAAATTTGCAGGTTAAGATAAAACCTCCGAATATTCATTGCCATGGATCCAGGAAGGATAAAACCAGTTTTTTCAGCATGAATCAAGCATATCACCTTCGGCAGTCTAGTAGTTAATACCTTGGCTATAGTATTAATATCTGCTGTCAAAAGAGAAACTGGTCTATACGAGTAAATCATAAGAGGATCCTTCTTTGGGCAGGCAGCTCTTGTTTAGTAACAACGTCATTGGGTGCTAGCAATAATTTCGGGGGCATACTTTCGCCAACTCAGTGGGAAGACCTCCCATACCTAGGGCCTTATTATTTGACATGGATGCCACTGCTTCTTGCACTTCCTCCAACAGTATTGGTGAGTCCTAATATTCCCTTTGCTCTAGTGTGAGGCAGGGCAAGCCTATTTTAGCTAAATAACAACTAATTTGAGTGGTAGTTTTCGGCAACCAGGAGGAATATAAGGAGGTGTTGAAAGATTTTTTTGAAAAGCCTCCTTAATCTCTGTGGTGCCAGTATCTGTCTTTCCACCAATGCTTCTTAGCCCTGTTATACATGCAGGTCCCGTTTGAGTCTTATCTAAAGTAGCCAGCCTATGATCGCTGTGTTCGCCCTCTTCTAAAAAGTCTTGCTTCAAGAATCTCAGTTTATTAGCAGCCATTTTTAAATCAAATTGAGTCAAGGCCTCCAGCCAATTACATCGAGCAGCGGGAGTACCGTTTTGTACATAGATGACGTTGAAGTTCCTCCTCCAACTGTTGCCGCTTATGCTTAATATGAGTTATACTTTGAATAAGGATACCTCTAATATCGGCTTTCATGGCATCCCATTCCACACTTGAACCATGACTGTTAACAAAGTATTACTCCAAGGACCCTGACACTTGTGCCATATCTATAACTCTTACCCGAAAAAGATTGAGTTTCCAGGGTTTGTGGCATAAAGCCTCATCATCTGCATACTTGACTTCTAACAAAATCGGTGAGTGCGGGGTAGATCATTTCCTATTGCCACGTCTATGTGTGACAATGAATGGTAAATACTAGAATGACATGAATATTGCCTGACTCCCAAATTCTTCATGCGCCATGAAGAAATCCATGATGAAAAGAGTTGGGTGCCATGTTAGCCAGTAG
The DNA here is from genome assembly GCF_035609145.1 of Eleutherodactylus coqui. Classification (NCBI taxonomy): domain Eukaryota; kingdom Metazoa; phylum Chordata; class Amphibia; order Anura; family Eleutherodactylidae; genus Eleutherodactylus; species Eleutherodactylus coqui. The sequence goes on from NC_089843.1 coordinate 211,855,193, forward strand.
AGCAAAATCTGATTGTTCCCAGCAAGAGAAACCAAGTAATCTTGTAGATATGATACCTTTTAATGGCTAACAAAAATACATGATGTTAATGCGAGCTTTCGAACTTACTCAGAGGTCTGCTTCAGCCTTAAAAGGTATCATATCTACAAGATTACTTGCTTTCTCCTGCTGGGAACAGTCACATAAATCTATGAGAAGTGTTTCCTGAAGGAGTTGCCCCAAAGACGTCAGGGAGCCACCGGACACAGTATCCCTCACCCGAAATCTATCCCAAAAAGGGGATATGACCGAGTTGAAATTCCCCACACTAGAGTAGTTATATCCAGATACAGCACCACAGATTTCAAAATCTGCCTCCTAATGACACTGTTATAAGGGGGCTGGACATATTCCATGATTAAGAGATAGATATAAGCATCTAATCTACAATGTTAACATACAAATCGCCTCTTCAAGTCAATTTTACTGGAATATCACTGAAGCGGGGTCTGCTGCCAGGCCTCGGGAACTGCAAGAGCACACCAGCGTCATCTTGGGTATCTCGGGAGCTCCCAATTTTGTGCTGATCCTTACAGCGGGTCATATTGAGGATGTCTCAAAAAGAGTCCCCGCAGCACTGCCCAAAGTCCCCAGACACGTATACTGAGTACAGTGTGTGGAAGGTGGTCCAGTGGGTGGTCCCCATCAGTGATTATTAGCTACCCCTGTATGTACAGTCACGCACATATAACTGTCCTCCACTGATAGCACCGCCCATTGGACTCCTAAGCCCAGAATGAGTAGAGGTCTAAATAAATAAATTACAAGTTATAGTGGAACTTTTCCAACAATACTATATATCGATCTGCTCAGCTCCGCCTGCTCTATAACATGACGTGTTCCCTTTAAGTGAGAACTGGAGTTGCTTTTCATGCAAAGATGAAAATTTAAAGCATAATTGGTAATCTATCTAGAGAGAGATATGAAAAAATTCTGTACAGCATGTCTAGCCTAGCATATGTTTGTCATCGTATCATTGCACCTATTAAGTGAATCTACCATCTATTAACCTATGCAATATGCAAATTATGCAGTGTAAATAAAGTTTTTTTTCCCACAATAAATGTTATATACTATTTGTTTCGTTATACGTTATTGTTTATTGCAAATTATTTTGAATCGCTAAGATGCGTGGAAGAAAACCGATCATGGCTTTTAAAAGGAAGCATTTCTTTAGGATTGCTTGGTAGGTTTCCCTTTAACATGGCCACCAAGCATCAAACAGCATAAGGGTGGTTCAACATTTGCTCTGCAGATCTGGCACAAATACCGGAAGAAAAAAACTCTGCATGCGGCACTTTTTTTTCCGGTTAAAAGCCGGGCAGCTGAGTGGAAAGCAAAAAGACCCCATTATATAGTCAATGGGATCCATTCGCCACTATTAGCTTAAGATGGAGCCATTCAGCCCAGGGACTCTCCAAATCAAGTAGGAGACCGAAACCCCCGACGCAGAAGTGAGACCATCCTAATTGTTATATTTTTGAGTGAACAAATGAATGATGTTTTCGGGTACGGTACAACAGTCTATTTATCAGGGTTGACTATAACATTGTAATTAGGGCTCCTAATTTGTTTGAGATTTGTGCGTTGCAAGACATACAAATCTCACACAAATATGCAACCCATTCTTTTGAATATTTGGAGAGATAGGGGGCGAGGCTAGAGGGCTTCCCCAAGAGCAGGCTAGAGGGGGTTCGCATAGTGATTCCTAGCTAGCCACAATAGGGGGTGGGGCTAGAGGGATCATAGGCTGTGTGCTATTCAGCTGAATGTGGCTGAGCTGCAATACCAGATTTGAGTTTTTTTGGGTCACCCCAAAAATGTAATAAAAAGCGATCAATAAAATGTATGTACTCCAAAATGGTATGTATAGAAACTACAGCTCACCCCACAAAAAAGCACCATTAACATAAAGATAAAAAAGATCACGTGGGTCAGAAGATGGCGACATTTTGTTTCATACAAGAGATTTTATTTTTTTTTATGTACAGTAAAAAAAACTACAATATATAATACATCTAATATAAATAAGCCTCCATGCTTTTTCTTGCACCACACTTTGACCCCTTTGCTTTAACTTTGGTGGCAGATGTTGGTGTCATTAGATGAGGCGCAGGCTCACCACCGCCGTAAAATCATTAAACTTCAGTTTAATAGATTCAATGAGCAGTCAGGAGAGTGTAAAGTTACAATGTTAATTCTATAGCAGCGCTGCTGTGTCAGCCCGAGAGAGTGAAGCTTTGCGTTGCTAAGTGACGTTGATAGGAAGCTGCAGCCAAAACAGATGGAAATCAGTGCAGCTGCAGGGAGGAGGGGGGAGACAAGGCAAAGAGTGAAGCTGCAAGGCAGAGGAGAAGAGACACAGTGACACACACATGGCAAGCAGTGAGGAGAGACAGAGGCAGTCAGGAGAGAGAGACAAAGAGATAGATAGAGAAGCACAGAGAAAGAGACAGACAGAGAGAGAGAGAGGCTGTCTGCATACAACCGTGTTTGAATTGTGTAATCCGCGCTTGTCTCCCATACGGACGATCTGCAGCATTCTGCACCAATTCAAACCCATGCAGCATCAGCATGTCCTCTCACACGAGCGAACAGCGACTGCGATTTTCCACTTGTGGACGGCAAATCTTGTGGACGGCAAAAACGTTTACAACCATTTTCCCAACCTTTTAATGTTTGCGTAGTGAACATCGCGTCAAGCTAGTAATATAAAAACGCCTACAGGCTTTTCTTGAATCACGCTTTGACCCCTTTGTGTGATCTTTGGTGGATGGTTTTGGTGTCATTAGATTTCTGACATCCTCACCATCGCTGTAAAACCATAAAATTTGAGTTTAATACATTGAGTGACCTGTGAGGCCAGGTCAAAGTTCATATGTTAAGTCTAGTGGTGCTGTTGTGCTTCAGCTGGGGAGAGTCAAGCGGTGTTAAGCGACGTTCATAGCAAGTGCTTACCAGTTTAACTGTCCCCAAAACATGGAAGATCAAGCCGTGGACGGCGAACAGTTTAGGCCGAACCCTCGGCTCCACAGTTCTTAAAACATTTACAACCATTTTTCCAAACATTTAATGTTCGTGTAGCGAACATTGGGTCAATCTAGTTATATTAAAAACCTAACTGCACCCTATAATGTCCCAAACTATAATATTTTGATGAACAAGCAAAGTAACTGCCCCAAAAAGGGCAACCCCACACTGAAACCTAACCTTTTCAGTGCGGTTACTCCGCTTGCTCATCTAGATATTATAGTTTAGGACATCATAGGGTGCAGTTAGGTTTTTAATATAACAGCGCCGCTAGCTAGAGTCAGGGCTCCTTCACACTGGCAAGGGCGATATCGGGCCGTGAATCACACCCCAATATTGCCCTCGCAATCCATGTGGAAACCCCTGGAGGCAAGGAGTTTTCACATGGAAACAGCCTTGCATTTCTGCAGAGCTGAAGGAATCCCCCCGTGCTGCAGGGGATCGCGATGTTCTCCCATTGATTTTAGTACGACCGCACTACTGCCACCGGCCCCCTTGAAAACAATCGGCGATATTGGAAAAGAAAGCGCATGCTGCAATTTCTTCCCTCCATAGCATCGCAACGCGGCGCCGTGCAGCGACACATCGCAAATGGGAATGAACCCATTCTATTTCCGCGTAGTGAACATCGCTTCAATCTAGTATATATAAATATATGAATTTGGCATCACCATAATTGCAGTGACCCATAGAATTAAGATAACATGTCATTTTTACAGCACTGCACCATAAAAACAACCCCCCCCCCCAAAAAAATGATGCAGTTGCAATTTTTTTGAAATCCCCCCCTAGAAATTTTTAAAAGTTTTTTAATGTATTATATGGAACATCAAGCGGTATCACTGAAAACTACAACTCATCCCACACAAAAGGAAGCCCCGAAATGGCGAATTTACCAGAAAAATAAAAAAAAGTCATGTTTTAATTGAAAATGAAGAAAAAAAACTCTATACCGCACAAGGTTAAACTGGGAGATCTATTGATGCGATCCGCTGTGCAGTCCTCATCATGAGAGACGGTTATTGAAAAGGTTTCCGCCGATACGGAGCGTTACCGTCCGTTACAGGGGGGGAATTCATTAGACAAGTGAACGCTGTTGGAGTCAATTCCTATAAATTGGATTAAAGCGCAGAACCTCACGGATATTTATGGGAAATAATGCAATAAAAGAAAAAAATTGCAAATAAGATGTATATTGAAATTACCAACCAGGAACCAGTTTGCCAAAATTCTGGGTGTGATTATAAATAAGTAGAAAGCGCTAATATGTCACATCGAAAAAATGAGAGCAGAAAGCGGGGAGTTACACTTGGACCGTATTTCACTGGTCTCCACTGATTGCTGCAGCAGCGCTGCGAGACTATGTAGCATCGTGTCATCATGGCCAAGCTTTGCCTGACATCTCCTGTAGTAAGAAGTGATTTGCCTGCTGTTACTGATCACAGATCGCTGCACTTGTGGCAGGAGAGTGTCACTCATCTGCAAAGAGCTATGGGAAAAAACCCAAGGAGAAACGTTTCCTGGCTGCAAGCTGATGTTCTACTGCATCAACTGTGGGAAAACGCAATGCAAGCTGATGAAAATCTGTATTCTGTTACAGTGTCCGACAAGAGAAGAGTCATACTGTACGCTCCGCCGAAAGCTTATTTATGTACACCGAACTTTCCTCCTCTCAGAAAGTTTGGAGTCTTATCAAATTTCAAAGACTTCTTGCAGAATAAGTTAGTTTGTTGACAACCACCAAGAGCAGAAGTTTGCGTTGCAGATCCACCACAAATAGCAGAAAAAGTCCTGTACGAAGGACTTATTCCTCTGGTAAAATGCCAGAGAGCTGAACAGAGTCCAAACAGACAACATTAACCTTTTCCAATCCACTGTCTGACATCTGAGGACATTCTGATTGAAGGATCTACAGCCCCGATGTCAGAGGATGTCCGGCAGGGTATTCTTACTGTATATTACTGACCGCTCTGTTGTCTGGGGCCTCTCCAGCATGTCACATATCGCAGTACTGGCTCTAGCGCCATTGTATAATGGCAGAAAGAGAAAGTCCCTAGGAAACCCTGAATCCAAAATTGGATTGCAAAGGGTTAAAGTTAATATTCCATTCCGTCGTAAGACGGGTCTGTTCGGGCATGGTATCCCCCTTTCCTGGTCTCATAATGGAGCAGGAAAACTGAACCTTTGAAAGCAGGGTGTGAAAGTAGCTATAAGTGATATACCGATGCAGCGGCTGCCAACTTGACTGCCATGGTGTACTATGGTGATAGCAAAGCACATGTATGCGGTTTACTTAATGCAGACACATTACACAAACTGCATACAAATGTTTGTTGTGCCAAACAAGCATTCATGGTGTGACGTTCGTTTTAAAAAAAAATGCTACATCTGTAACGTCATTCTATTGCTCCCTTTGACTTTAATGGAAGTATAAACGATAAGCTATATAAATAGGCATGAAATGAGCTCCCCCTAGTGGCAGCTACATGCAGTCAGAATTTTACCATTTGAGGCCGGGCTCACACAACCATATAGTAATACACAGGGTTAAAGTTGCAGCATTTTACTTGCATATGCGTGCATGTTTGTGCATGTATGCTTGTGTATGTGCTGTGTGTTTGAGCGCAAAAGCGAATGCAAGCAGGGAATGATGTCAGAAGTTGCCCAACCCCATGGAAGTACTCTTCTTACATGTTCGCACAGGCACCATGGAACAATCCAGTTCAGGATTGGAGTCTCTTGTTGTAAGTGGTAGCATGGTCAGGGAAAGCCAGAGGTCAGTACACAGGTAGTATCAGTTTGCAGTAGAAGAGGAGCAGGCAGGTAATGTAGTCAGTGGAAGCCAGAGGTCGGTACACAGGTAGTATCAGTTTGCAGTATGGAGGAGCAGGCAGGTAATGTAGTCAGGGAAAGCCAGAGGTCAGTACACAGGTAGTATAAGTTTGTAGTATGGAGGAGCAGGCAGGTAGTTTAGTCAGTGAAGCCAGAGGTCGGTACATAGGTAGTATCAGTTTGCAGTATGGAGGAGCAGGCAGGTAATGTAGTCAGTGGAAGCCATAGGTCGGTACACAGGTAGTATCAGTTTGCAGTATGGAGGAGCAGGCAGGTAATCTAGTCAGGGAAAGCCAGAGGTCAGTACACAGGTAGTATAAGTTTGCAGTATGGAGGAGCAGGCAGGTAGTGTAGTCAGTGGAAGCCAGAGGTCGGTACACAGGTAGTATCAGTTTGCAGTATGAAGGAGCAGGCAGGTAGTGTAGTCAGTGGAAGCCAGAGGTCAGTACACAGGTAGAATCAGTTTGCAGTTTGGAGGAGCAGGCAGGTAGTGTAGTCAGTGGAAGCCAGAGGTCGGTACACAGGTAGAATCAGTTTGCAGTTTGGAGGAGCAGGCAGGTGGTGTAGTCAGTGGAAGCCAGAGGTCAGTACACAGGTAGAATCAGTTTGCAGTTTGGAGGAGCAGGCAGGTAGTGTAGTCAGTGGAAGCCAGAGGTCGGTACACAGGTAGAATCAGTTTGCAGTTTGGAGGAGCAGGCAGGTGGTGTAGTCAGTGGAAGCCAGAGGTCAGTACACAGGTAGTATCAGTTTGCAGTATGGAGGAGCAGGCAGGTAGTGTAGTCAGTGGAAGCCAGAGGTCAGTACACAGGTAGTATAAGTTTGCAGTATGGAGGAGCAGGCAGGTAGTGTAGTCAGTGGAAGCCAGAGGTTGGTACACAGGTAGTATAAGTTTGCAGTATGGAGGAGCAGGCAGGTAGTGTAGTCAGTGGAAGCCAGAGGTCAGTACACAGGTAGAATCAGTTTGCAGTTTGGAGGAGCAGGCAGGTGCTGCAGCCTAACTACTGGCTGAGAGCACAATAATCATGCAAAGATGGAAGGTACTAGGCCAGGATATAAAGGTGTACAATCAGGAAAACCGGGTGAAACAATTACGGAAACAGGAAGTAGATAACTTACACTGCACAGGCCATGGACACCTGTTTGGTGTGGTCCCATTTACGAGGAGCCAGCACATTGCTATGTATTTGCATGTCCTGTTTCTCATCTGTAATACGGGCAGCAATAGGACATCCGGACCGAGGGGCCACATGAAAACCATCAGTATGCCCGTCCTCATAGCTCTATAGTGGGGCAGTCTGTGGATTAATACAGACAACACGCAGCCCCACATATACTAGTGTGCTGGGGTCTAATACTTTATATGTTTTGTCAGTTTTGCTTAGTCCTGAATTCAAGTACAATAAACTGTTTATTCTAATATTAGTGTTACATTTTGAATAATTGTACAATCTGAAATGTGTTCTATGGACAGAAGACCATTGTGAGCCTATCAGTCCACTAGATGGCAGTATAATACTTAAAGAAGTATACGGCATATTCCCTATATCATGTGTAACCAAATGAATTGCAATCATTTGTGTAGTTTATATAATAATGAAGAAAATTAAGGAAGATTAATAATGCATTATACTCACTGCAGGTGCAGCGCTGAACGAGGCCGGAAGACGCTTGGATGTCCTTCCAGAAACTATCCGAACACTAATCACAGAGTTTCTCTTGCTGTAGGAATCCATGTTTCTAGTGTCATTACTTTTCCTGTCTCATATATATATACAGGGGTGTAGCTAAAGGCTCATGGGCCTGGGTCCAAAAGTTTATTTTGGGGGCCCCCCATTGTCTTTTAACCCCTTTATGCATAACTTGAAGCTCCCGGGCCCCGATGCAAAACCAGTAACAGTTGCTTCCAACTATAATGCTTTATTCATAGTACTGGGCTCCCTATATGGAGAAGAGAGGCCTTATGGGCCCCCTAAGGCTCCTGAAGGCCTCCTACACACAGGCGGGTCAGACCCCACTTGCGGGATACCCACAGTGGAGTTCGACCCGGTGCCTTGATGGTGACCCCAGCGTTACCTCACTGCTGTCTTCCTCTGCTGCGAATGTGCGGGCTGACGTGCCGGCGCACATGCGCAGTACAGAGGACTCCGCGCCGCCGCTATAACGATGTCGTGGCTCCTGCGACCATTCTGCAATGATGACTGCAGAATGGCCACGAGACCTACGTAGCCCGCACAAAACTGCAGCAACCTGCAACTTTTCACCCGCAAGCGGAAAATCGCAGTTGACTTCCCCTTGTGGGCAGGAAATTGCTGATTGTCATAGCATGCTATGAGCTGCATCTGCTGCAGAATCCGGAGGCGGAATCCCGATCCAGATTTCGCAATACAAATCCGCCCGTGTGCATGAGGCCTTATTCAACCTTGTTCATGCCGCCAATACGCTGTGCTGAAGTGTGCGCAATTGCACATACGCTCATCTGAAGGAGCTCTCACACTATCTGGATCTACTGTACATGATCTACCCTGAAAGACAAGGAAGCAGTTCTATCTGTGCGCACATCATGTGCAAGGAGATGCAGGGAGGCAGTACTATCTGTGCCTACATTACTTACTATCTACACTAGTCACTAGGGCTGAACGATGCCTAACGGATCCCAATGACAATAATGGGGTCTGTTCTGTTCCAGTTGAGCTTTCAGTATTTTACAGGATGAAACAATACGGCACGCTGCGCTATTTTGTTCTAGTTTTTTATGAAAATCAGTGATAGAAGTTTCTATTGGAACCTCTGGTGCTAATGGGAATAAGCCCTTACAACATTAAACTTCCAAGGTATGTTCACATGCATTTCTGCATCCAAAACAGAGTCGAAATCTGCACCAATGGGGGAAGGGGGGTTGACTTAAAATCAGTTGCATATCCAATTCTTCCACCTCCCAATTCTTCATTCTATCACTGCAGTCTCTTACCTGGTACCCAGTGGCCTCGAGTGTGCACCGCGTTGCTGGTCATGTGATGCAAAAATAGCATCAACAGAGGCCACTGGGTACCAGTTGATAGGCTCCGCTGATAGCGAGAGGTGCGGATTTTGACTCTGTTTTGCCTGCGGAAATGCTGAATTTTCAGCAGGATTTTCCTCTGCAGCATTTCCGCCCCATGTGAACAAACCTTAATGATACCATCAGACTGATTACAGCGATCATATGAGACATATGTGGGGGTATCACTGCCAGAGGGGTGATCACTGATGGGGTCTTAGGGCCATGCAGGAAGAATGGCCCCTGTGGATTAAACAGCTGTTTTCTCCTAATGAAGGGTCGGAGTATCTGTATGAACAGAGGAGATGAGACCTCGGGTCTGGGGGGGAAAGACTGTAGAATAAAGATGATAGACAGCACTGAGAGACAATTCCTGCAATTACTGATCACTGCAGGCTCAATGCCTGCAAATACCACAAAAGCCAGATGGGGGGAATCAGGCAACAGGAGGTTCTATCAGGAAATTCTACCATGAATGTAGGGAAAAAATAGTGCAAACTGACTCACACCAGAAGGAAATCAGACAGAACCACTGGCGTAACTATAGGGGATGCAGGGGACGCGGTTGCACCCGGGCCCAGGAGCATTAGGGGGCCCATAAGGCCTCTCTTCTCCATATAGGGAGCCCAGTACTATGAATAAAGCATTATAGTTGGGGGCCCTGTTACAGATTTTGAATTGGGGGCTTCAAGTTACGCCTCTGGACAGAACCCATTATTGGGATCTGTTGGTGTCATATGACAGGTCCGATACTCTTTGTTTACTGCTCCAATGTTGAGACAGAAAAACTGAAATTTTGATGGAGGCGTCAACAGAAATGACCCCTTGTATGGAGGCTCTAGTACCCTGCTGTACCGCCTCTAGCTTGGATACAAGATGTGATACAGACGGGCATGGAGGCTCTAGTACCCTGTTGTACCGCCTCTAGCTTGGATACAAGATGTGATACAGACGGGCATGGAGGCTCTAGTACCCTGTTGTACCGCCTCTAGCTTGGATACAAGATGTTATACAGACGGGCATGGAGGCTCTAGTACCCTGTTGTACCACCTCTAGCTTGGATACAACATGTGACACAGTTGGGCATAGAGTCATACAGGTTCCATATGGTATCCTGTGGCATATTGGTCCCCATTTTCTGCAACTGAACCTCTAGATCGTGCAAATCCATAGACTGTCGAAGTTGGCATTACAGATGGTCCCATACATGTTCTATTGGTGATAAATCTGGTGATCAAGCAGGCCACAGAAGTATTGAGGCATTCCTGTGACATCTTTATGTGTGCAGCTTAGTATTATCCTGTTAATAAATGCCTGTTGGAAGCCACCATGAGAGGAACACATGAGGCTACAGGATGCCCTGAACATATCGCTGAGCTCTCATTGTCCCTCGTACCACTACTAGGGGTGACCGACTGTCATATGTGGTGGACCCCCAGGACCCTCACACCAGCAGTGAGGGCAGTGTGCCGCTCCACAGCAAAGGCATGATTGTGATTCTCACCCCTAGGTCTCCAGACACGAACACGGCCATCGTCAGCGCCCAAACTAAACCTCGATTTATCACTAAAGAAAACCCAATTCCACTCTGTAGCAGTCCAGTTTCGTTATTCACAACACCACTGCAAATTAAGGTGATGTTGGGTTGGTGTCGAAGGCATCTTAAACCCAGTGAGTGTTGCCCTTACACAGCCACTGGTCCCAAAGCCTCCTAACAGACTGGTCAGAACAATTTGTCAATATAGCCATCCAGCTTCTTGCATTCCAATAATGCGCCCCCACTTAAACTCCGTTAACTGGGCAAAATCTCTTTGATTGCGTTGTAGAGGTGTCTAGTGGTCCACAAACTCTTCACAATCGGAAAAAGAGGTCACTACACACAAGGAGCCTCTGAGAGCCTTTTATAGGCCAAGGGGGAACCACTTTTAGAGCCTTGGGTGGCAAGATGTCTCATCTAATCATTTGCATATCTACATGGGATATAACTGCATGCCAAGTTTTTCAGCAAAACAACAACAACTTCTTCAAGGTGCTTGACTTATTTTGACAAAGAATTTATGTTGCGCACATATATACATGTTATTCACACATGTCATTCACATATGCATAAACACATGTAGATATCATTCAAATGTGTGCACATTACACCCACATCCATAAACATATATATGATGCACATATACTCATACACATTTCCAAACTGCATAAACTCTGGAACACAAAGCAAAACCTGATTGGCTGACCACTGACTAGATATTGTACGTCCTTCACTACATCGGCCTAGTGCCATAACATTAGTCTTTGATATCAATACAGTTCATTTACCACTCTGGGTCTGAAGTCCTGAAAGTTTCTTCACTCTCCATCTGAGTTTACAACCCACAGTGTCCTTGTCACCATATCCAACCAGTGTCTAGAGGGCATCCTCCCCTGTCGGGCTCCACACTGGACCTCAGGTTTGCAGCTTCAGCAGCTCAGTGTGTCTGGAGGTTTTATCTCCTGTAGACACACCCATACAGCTGTCCCTGCTGAGTAGCACAAAGAATGCCTGTTTTACAGCCCTCTGTAGGCCATTCTGTGTACTGCCTCTCCACGCCCCATATACAAAATATGTACATATATTCATGTTATACAAAAATACTGTAACTGTTACACCCATAGTTGGGACATGGGTCAGGCAGCCAGTAGATCTTACCTTTTTCACTGTAGGGATCCATAAACTAGAGGGGAGGAGGGAGCGCAGGACACAGTCTTGTGGATTTTCCTGCCTGGTTCTCTTCTCTGTTTGGAGTCTCCCTCTCCCTTCCGACTGCAATCTGAGAGAATCAGCCGGGGAGGGATAGCAGCCAGGGACACACAGGGCACAAGAGAAAACACACAGTAGACCGCCAGCTCTACGGGACACCCGTGATGGGAGGGCAGAGCCTGTAGGGTAAGCAGAGGAAGCCACTTTCTCCTGCCATCACGGAGTAGACAGGGAATTAATATTAGGCTGCTTTCACACCTGTGTTAGGGACAGTTCAGCGTTTCTGTCTGTCCACTCCATTTTTGGAGGAGAGAAGCTGAAAAAAACACATCTGTTTTTGGGATGGGAGAATAGCAGCATTATGTTTCCATGGAAAACAAAAACAGAAACCTGACGAAATGGAAGCAAATTTTTAACCTAATTGAAATCAATGGGGAAAAAAACTGAACATAATCATGGCACAAGTTTTATCTAGGGTCAGATTCACATGTGACAGTTTAGTGCAGCTTATGGTCATTATTTTCAGCCAATATCTAGCACAATGATTCCCATTCGGGGTGCATCGACACCCTAATGTGCCATGAGAACCTGCCAGGGGTGCTGCAACACCAGGGGCAACTTGGCCATTCAGTCCTCAAGGTAAAAATCCTGGTGGGCTGGTCATGTCTTTGGTTCCCCACAACTGTGGCTACTGGAGGCATTCCCTAAAGGTTCCAGTTCACGAGGTGGCCGGATGAGCCTATAACGTTAAAAATACAAAAACAATATACTCAACTAATTCAGTTCCCCCTGTCTGGTCCTGCCTGACTACCGGTTGCACAATCATCTGCTATGTAGTATGCAACCGCTGTAGCCAATTCGACACAACGGTCATGTGAGACCATGTAGCCTGGAAGTCAGTAAGGACTGAAGTGGAAGAAAGGACCACCGAAGTGGAGCAGCTTAGACAGCAAGGGAGGTGAGCATAAGAGGAACAGTGGCATCATTATTACTGACAGGGCAACAAGGGGGAGCACAATTAATGATGAGACAATAAGGGGGATCATTACTACTGACAACGGGTAACAAAGGGCAGCATTATTAATGATGGTGCAACAAGGGAATCATTATTACTGACAAAGGGTACAAAAGGCCGCATTTTTAATGATGGGGATATTATGATGGAGCATTTATAATGATTGGCAATATGAGGGAGCATTTTTTCTGATGAGGGCATAAAACAGGGGCATTATTATACTGGGGCCACTGAGAGGGGCACTATTACTACTCAGTCCAGAGAGAGGGGCACTCTTGGTACTGGGCCCATTGATGGTGCCCTAAAATACTATAGGTGGCACTGGAATAATGGAAGTAAAATCATACATCGTGATAAGCTACACGCCTAGCCACACCCTTGACCACACCCCTTTTTGGTAGGGATGCCCCATAATAAAACAAATGCAGCTCTGTCGTGGCAGGGGGCACCCAGCAATCATGTGATTGCCGGGTCAAATAGTGGCACTTATGCTTTCTCTATTTACTACACTCTTTGAAAACAATATAGCCTGCCAGAGAAAAGGAAGAAGGGGTTAAAAACTACTACTGCCTTCTCCTCTGGGTCCTTGGCTGTTACTAACAGCTGAAGACCTGACCTGCTCTTGCTACACTGCAGGAGGAGCTTTAATATCACGCTGTATTTTTATTATGGCAAAGGATTAAAAGCCCAGGTCCTTATCCAATGCAGTAAAATTGTAAAAATTACTAAAACACCTTTTTGGTACTGGTGTATCTTGATGCCACCAGAAATATGGGTGCAGACAAGGGTTTGTCCTGTGTGGAGAAATTGGTTGGTCCTGCTTAAATTTGGGAACACCCCAAGCTCCTCAATGCCTGATGCTGGTCCCCCACCTTCTTCTGCCGGTCTTCCCTCTCTGCCTTCTCAGTATGCAGCTGGGGCGGCGGCGGGGTATTGCTCCAATCCGCTGTCAGTGTCCAGCGACGGCACGGCGTCTTCCCTGCCTGTCAGTCAGTGTACTCGCCGGCCTCAGTCAGTGTCCCCTGGGGGCCGGCTGCCACGCTCCCTTCTTCAGTGCCCTGCTGCTGAGCCACTGTCAGTGTCCCCGGCGGCTCGGCGCGTGGGAAGTGGGTGGAACATGTACAGCAGCAGCATGCAGGGTAACTGCGGGGAGGACAGTTGCGCCAGAGGCACATGGGCAGACACAGCCGGCAGTGCGTGGAACAGCTTGTGAGCAGTATGACAGGGGCCCTGGCTGCAGCAGAGGACACTGACGGAAGCAGAGCAGAGCAGACACAGCCGCCAGTGAGTGGGACAGCGGGAAGCAATGTGTCAGCGGCCCCAAATGCAGCAGCCGCAGGGGGGAAGCGGAGCGGGGAACAGCTATGCGTGTGGGGACATGTGTGACCTGACACGGGCATGTGGGTATGAGCACGGTACCGCAATGGGGGACACAGGGAGTACGCTGGGGACACATATTTCTGTTTTCAGCCGCACTTAAGCAGCGCTGCTGATTAGAGCCACCTGATTGGCTCTTCGGCACCACGTGACTACACAGCGTGCACGCGGATTGCCTTCAGCAGCCGTGTGCACTACACACTACACTTAAAGGGGTTGTCCCGCGCCGAAATGCAAAATTTTTTTTTTAAACATACCCCCACCTTGTGCAGCGTTAAAAACAATCCCTTTGTTATTTTTTTTTTTTTAATCGCTTACCTGCATCACCGTTCTGCAGCTTCTTCTTTTCTTCTTTTAAAGATGGCCGCCGGTCCTTTCCCAAGGATGCACCGCGGTTTTCTCCCATGGTGCACCGCAGGTCTTCTCCCATGGTGCACCATGGATTTTCTTCTCCTGTCTTGCGTTCCACTGCCGATACAGCCACCTCATTGGCTGATCGGCAACACGTGATGGAGGCGGAGCTACGATGACGCGGAGAAGAGGGAGGAGCCAGCACGCAGCTCGTGAGCCCGGAGGGAGACAGAAGAAGAATCCTGCGGTGCGCAAGCGCGACTGTTCGTGCGACTAAGAAGCAGCTTTAGTCGGCGCCATGGAGACGGGGACGCCAGCAACGGAGCAGGTAAGTGAATAACTTCTGTATGGCTCATATTTAATGCACGATGTATATTACAAAGTGCATTAATATGGCCATACAGAAGTGTATAGACCCACTTGCTTTCACGGGCAACCCCTTTAAGCAGTACAGGGTTAGGTTTAGGGTTAGGTTTAGGGTTAGGTTTAGGGTTAGGTATAGGGTTAGGGTTAGTGTTTAGGGTTAGCTTTAGGGTTGGGGTTAGGGTTAGGTTTAGTTAACCCTAACCCTAAACCTAACCCCGTGCTGCTTAAGTGTAGTGTGTAGTGCACGTCTGCTTAACTGTAGTGTGTAGTGCACACGGCTGCTGAAGGCAATCCGTGTGCACGCTGTGTAGTCACGTGGTGCCAAAGAGCCAATCAGGTGGCTCTAATCAGCAGCGCTGCTTAAGTGCGGCTGAAAACAGAAATATGCGCTGGGGACATGTCTCACCGGAAAGGGCCATTTCAGCTGGATGCTGGATGCGAGGGGGCATGCCCTTGAACTTCCCCTGGTCGTTCCTGCTGTATCTTGTCTCAGCCAGAGGCAGCACTCAGCTGTCATTCAGTGACGGCTGTGCACTGCCTCTGATTGGCCACAGCGCTCAGCTGATGTAAAGACGGTACTGCTTAGTGTATTTCTGAAGTTATGGACTATACTTGCTGGGAACAATGTCCTATTCAGTGTATGTCTGAAGGTGTGGACTACACGAGGTGTGAACAAGGTCCTGTTCAGTGTATGTCTGAAGGTGTGGACAATACGTGATGTGAAGAGGGTACTGCTTAGTGTATTTCTGAAGGTGTGGACTATACTTGTTGGGAACATGGTCCTGTTCAGTGTATGTCTGAAGGTGTGGACTACACTAGGTATGAACAAGGTCCTGTTCAGTGTATGTCTGACGGTGTGGACTGCACTAAGTGTAAACAAGGCTCTGTCCAGTGTATGTCTGAAGCTGTGGACTACACGAGGTGTGAACATGGTCCTGTTCAGTGTATGTCTGAAGGTGTGGACTACACTAGGTATGAACAAGGTCCTGTTCAGTGTATGTCTGACGGTGTGGACTGCACTAAGTGTAAACAAGGCTCTGTCCAGTGTATGTCTGAAGCTGTGGACTACACGAGGTGTGAACAAGGTCCTGTTCAGTGTATGTCTGAAGGTGTGGACAATACTTGATGTAAAGAAGGTTCTGCTCAGTGTTTGTCTAAAGGTGTGAACTACGCTTGATGTGAACAAGGTCCTGTTCAGTGTACATCTGAAGGTGTGGACTACACTTGGTGTGAACAAAGTCCTGTTCAGTGTATGTCTTAGGGCAAGCACCCACTGGCGTTTGCGTTTTCCGCGGGAAAAAAACGCAGCGTTTTCGCCGCGTTTCCCGCGATTTTTCCGCGCGGTTTTCGCGGCGTTTTCGCGGCTTTTCCGTTAATTTCCATTGACATTCATGGGTGCATTAGGAGAAAAATAGGGACACATCTGCAACTGACAGTTCCTATGTTAAAAACGCAAACGCAACGCAAAAAAAACGCCAGTGGACAGGAACACATGTTATCTCTATGCCTGTGCAGGAAAAACGCAAAACGCAAAACGCAGGTAAAAAAACGCCAGTGGGTGCTCGCCCTAAGGCTGGATTCACATGAGCTTATATCGGCTCGGTTTTCACGCCGAGTCGATATACGTCGTCTCTCTCTGCATGGGGGGAGCCTGGAAGAGCCACGAGCAGTGCTCCGAGCTCCCACCCTCTCTCTGCCTCCTCTCCACCCCTCTGCACTATTTGCAATGAGAAGAGGCAGGATAAGGGCGGGGCTAATTCTTGGAACTTAGCCCCGCCCGGTCCCACCTCCTTTCATTGCAAATAGTGCAGAGGGGTGGAGAGGAGGCAGAGAGGGGGCGGGAGCTCAGTTCCTGCTCCTGGCTCTTCCATCCTCCACCCCTTGCAGATGAGGACACCGTATATCGGCTCAGTGTGAAAACCGAGCCGATATACGGTCGTCTGAATCCACCCTAAAAGTATGGACTACACTTGGTAGGAACAAGGTCCTGCTCAGTGTATGTCTGAAGGTGTGGACTACGCTTGATGGGGACAAGGTCCTGTTCAGTGAATGTCTAAAGGTGTGGACTACACTTGGTAGGAACAAGGTCCTGTTCAGTGTACGTCTAAAGGTGTGGACTACGCTTGGTGGGAACAAGGTCCTGTTGAGTGTATGTCTGATGGTGTGGACTACAGTTGGTAGGAACAAGGTCCTGTTCAGGGTATGTCTGAAGGTGTGGACTATGCTTGGTGGGATCAAGGTTCTATTCAGTGTATGTCTGAAGCTGTGGACTACACTAGGTGGGAAGAAGGACCAGTTCAGTGTATGTCTAAAGGTGTGGACTACACTAGGTGTGAACAAGGTCCTGTTCAGTGTATGTCTGAAGGTGTGGACTACACTAGGTGTGAACAAGGTGCTGTTCAGTGTATGTCTGAAGGTGTGGACTACACTTGGCGTGAACAACATCCTGCTCAGTGTATGTCTGAAGGTATGGACTACACTTGGTATGAACACGGTCCTGCTCAGTGTATGTCGGAAGGTGTGGACTACACTAGGTATGAACAAGGTCCTGTTCAGTGTATGTCTGAAGGTGTGGACTATACTTGGTGGGAAGAAGGACCTGTTCAGTGTATGTCTGAAGGTGTGGACTGCACTAGGTGTGAGCAAAGTCCTGTTCAGTGTATGTCTGAAGGTGTGGACTACACTAGGTGTGAACAAAGTCCTGTTCAGTGTATGTCTGAAGGTGTGGACCACGCTTGGTGTGAACAACATCGTGCTCAGTGTATGTCTGAAGGTGTGGACTACACTTGGTATGAACAAGGTCCTGCTCAGTGTATGTCAGAAGGTGTGGACTACACTAGGTATGAACAAGGTCCTGTTCAGTGTATGTCTCAAGGTGTGGACTACACTAGGTATGAACAAGGTTCTGTTCAGAGTATGTCTGAAGGTGTGGACTACACTAGGTGTGAACAAGGTCCTGCTCAGTGTATGTCTGAAGGTGTGGACTATACTTGGTGTGAGCAATGTCCTATTCAGTGTATGTCTGAAGGTGTGGACTATACTTGGTGTGAGCAATGTCCTATTCAGTGTATGTCTGAAGGTGTGGACTACACTTGGTGTGAACAAGGTCCTGTTCAGTGTTGATCTGTAGGTGTGGACTACACTAGGTGTGAACAAGGTCCTGTTCAGTGTATGTCTGAAGGTGTGGACTACACTTGGCGAACAAGGTCCTGTTAAGTGTGTATAATGTTGTAATCCTCTTGTCTGGTGCTCCTGCTTACTACCATTTAGGCCTAAACAGTTGGCCCCTAGGTTCCAGCATAGGGCCATCCATATCGGGACGATCACTCTGCTGGTAGGCTGGGTCCTCCATTCCTTTGTTTATTATTGTTGGTGTCCAGTCATGTATGCATGTACTAACTCCCGTCTTCCCTCTAGCCCTTATTTGGGTTGTGTTAGTGTGGGTCGATGTTCCCATGGCTTGCTCAGTTATATTACTTAGGGTACACTACTGTTCAAAGGTTTTAGAACACCTCAATTTTCCCAGTTATTTTTGACATTACCACAGTTAAGTAAGCAAATAATATGAAATGGTTCAAAAGTAAGTTAAAAATATAAACATATGTTATTTTTAACCTGAAATACAACAATAGTCTAAATTTATGATTTTCACCAAAGGGTTTGTTAAGGGAACACATCAAGGACAAATGCTGTGCAGCACAGAAAGCAAATGAAGGTTGGAAATTCAATGCAAACTTTTCCTACATATGTCAAAACTTTTTTAGATTACTTTCAAAGCCTCTGATTCTGTATAACTAGTAATGTCACAGACTGCATTACAAGACCCTCGAGGGCAGGACTTGGACAGTTTTGCTCAGTAGCACATTGCTATCATAATGACAAGAAAAAGGCAATTAACCAAAGAAGACAGACAGACAATTATAACCCTTGGAAGTGTAGGTCTGACCTATAGATAAATTGCTAAGAAAGTCAAGTTGGAAGTCAGTACAGTTTCCTATACTATCAAAAGGCGCTTGAAAACTGGAGAAAACTGGCAGGAAGAGGTCTGGTAGACCAAAGAGCACTATAAAATCAGATGACAAGTTTTCGAGAGTCAACGGTTTACGTAATCAGCGCCTGACAGCGTAAAATCTTCACGAACAGCTTAATGCAGCAAAAAATAAGTTTCCATTTTAAGGCCTCGGTCAGACAAGTGTTTTTTTTTGCGAATGAATAGGCGCACAAAAGATTTGCGTCTATTAGAACCAATGCTGTCCTACGAAAGCGTTCACATGTCCATTTTTTAAAGGCACAAAATACTTGCACCTGCAAAAGTTAGGTCATGCGTGGCTATAATACGCCTATAAGGCTCATGCTGCGAGTAAGGATAGGACCTGACTTATCTTTGGAGGAGTTTCCATTGACTTCTATGGGAGCTGGATTTACACGCAGCACGCAATACAGATCGTGTGAACGAGCAAATTATGCACAAATGTAGATCGTGCATTCCGCTCCGTTCATGCACATTTTCTACATGCGAGCGAAGATTTTTTTTGCACGCCTATTCGTGTGCAAAAAAAAAAAAGCTTGTTTGACTGTGAAGAGAAGACTTCTATCTGCAGGTTTGACAGGTAGAGTATCAGTAAGAAAGTCACTGCTAAGATTGCAAAATAAAAAAAAAAAAGACTTGCCAAGCAACACCTACAGATAGTTCCCTGAAGAGTGGAAAGCTTTATGGGCTGATGACTCAAAATTTGACATCTTTGGTATATCACATTGTGCAACATCAACTGTCAAACATGGAGGAGGAAGCATGTTGGTCTGGGACTTTTTGCTGGCTCCAGAGTTGGCAACTTGCACAAAAGCGCTGTCGCAGTATTTTGCTGCACAATGCAGTACCCTCTGGTGTACGCCTATTTGGTCAGGGGTTCATATTACAGCAAGGCAATGATCCTAAACATACTCCTAGGTTATGGCAGAACTACTTAAGATGACAAGAAGTAGCCAGTAGGCTGCATAGAATAGAGTGGCCTTCACTGTCTCCAGACTTCAACCTCATTCAGCTTGTTTGGGATGAACTGGACAGAAGGTGAAAGCAAAGCAACCTACAAGTGCAGCACATTTGTGGGAACTTCTGCAACAATTTTGGGAAGAAATTTCTGAATAATATCTTATTACAATTATACAAAGAATGTCTTGATTGTATAAAGCTGTTATATCAGCTAGAGGTGAGCACTTTGAAGAGTCAAAACCCAGATTTAATTTGGTAAACAAAGTTAATCAAGCAGTAACTTTGTTGCAGAAATTTCTACACTTCTCCCATTCATCAATAGGGCTTTCAGAAATTAATTTACTCGGTGTTACATCCAGACCGGACGCACTAGTTCTATGACTGGAAATACTGCACAAGTGCATACACGGAACACCAAGGGAAAGTGAACTGGGAACTGGACTCACGGGCAGACATAACACAATGACAGACAAATGCCCTAAAAGTTTACCTAGCATACCTGCACACATAAGCAGATGGAATAGATATGGAACGAGGTATTGGTTCAGATTTTGGCCAAAACACTTAAGCCCACGAGCCCATTGACAAGGGTCCTCGTTTTCTTGTGAGTTCCTACTCTCACAAGACAACTTTCCCATGAACACTGTCTCCAAGTCGGGCGATTGTCCCAATAGGGATGGAACCTAAGGACCTGACTAGCCCTAGATGGTATAAGATCCAAGCAGACAGGACACACACAGTTCACACCAACACACCAGGCAACACAAAACAAGACTGTTCATGCCGCGTTTGGCCACCTGCACAGACACACAGAACACATCACTGTTATCACATACAGAACAACATGTATGAAAGCAAACAGCATTTTTGGGAAACCAGCATCCTGTAGCCAGGGGGGGGGGCTGGTATTTATGTGCAGCAAACCAGTGAAGATTGGCTGGCTGGAGAACTCCACAACCAGCTAGTTCAATTAATCCATACCCGTGGCAGTGTGCTCCTGGAACCTCATAGAACTACAGGTCCCAACATCACGGCCTAACACTTGGTATCAAAACAACTCCATTCAGATGAATGGTACTGCATTTCTGCTACAAATCTGCTACTGTGAATATATGTGTATGAGGGTTCATTTTAAACTTTGGAACCCCACAGAAGAACAGCACTAGAGGACATGTAGCAATAAACGTGAATAACTTTACTCCAAAATAGACAAAGACCCTAATATTTACAGTCACACTACTTACAAGATTGGCAGTTAACGGGCTTTTCTGAGTTGTTTCTTTTATATAGTTTTGCCCCCCCCCCCCATGCCCAAAACTATGCAAAAGAAATATTCTCGCCATGGCACCGGACTATCACTTCAGTGCTCTGGTGCCACGGCTTTTGACAGGTGATATCACCTGGTCAGAAAGCCTGGTGACTTCTCATAAGCCTGTCAGGTGGGCTTCTGATGTAGACACTCTGAAGCAGGTTTACAGGACGTCATTGATGACGTCCATCACTGACCTCCTATTGACTGCAGCGTGACTTCAGCTGACATAAATAGAAAACCGGAGCAGCGGACGATGAGTATTATGAGGTTTTTTAATGCATTGTGTCCCCTTTATGCCACCAATGTTTGGAGTGCTCAGAAAACCGAGGGTACGGAGCTTGGGAAGTTCAAATATAGCATATAGGGAGATGATTCTGGTCTCGAATAGGCACATTGAGCTTGGTGGCTAGTACCAGCAACAAACAGTCTCTCGGCACGGAGGTTTCTTGATCAGAGCTCAAACTCGGCAACAGATTTATGCTGTCTCTCGTCACACAGCAGTTTCTGGAGAACTTGCTTAGCCCACGGTATAGTCTCTCCCGGTAGCTTGTCTCTAACCATGCCAATTATCAAGAATTCTTTGGCGCAACTCACATCAGACAGCACTCAGACATCCTGGCCAATGTGCTGAACACCATACATTGTGGTATTCTCATCCGAAACTCAGACAAGAAAAGGACGTGCTGCCATTTTTATTTATTTTTTACTCAGTCTATCAGTCAGGGTAAGAAAAAAACTGTCAAATTAATGGTTCCTATTTCTGTCCAATTTTCAGGTCAATTTTTCACTCCAAAAATCAGACAGAAATATGTTCTGTGTGCATGAACCCTAACAAAGCTCTTTTAGCCAACTTGCATACAGCTGTTTCAGGCTTGCTAGTCCCAATCAGAGCAAGAAAATGTTAATCTCACAAAATCATAAGTTGACACTTAGGCCGGCCGGCCGTGCCCACATTGTTTAGTTGGGTTTTTCTAGACTAGATGGGAGAGGGCCATATGTCTGTGGAAACTGCATAGTAAAATATTGAAAGGTTTATAGACCAGTGGTTCACAAACTTTTTTAGCCATGGAGCCCTTTTTGAAGCAAAAGTTTCTCATGGAGCCCCAAAACAGGACATAGGGTGTGGTCAAGGGAGGGGTTAGGGGCGTGGCTTATCACAACATGATTTTTACCTCCATCGTTATAAAAAGGACAGGCCTGTTTAAAAACAACTATCAAAAAACGGGGAGGAACGCTGAATGCTGGATGGGCTATTGAGATACATTATATTTAAAATTAATATGCTGTGAAATTAAATCCCGCACCACAGGTCATCCGCACGGGTTTTGTGCAGATTTTTTCCACAGCGTGTGGATGAGATTTTCAAAATCTCAACCACTTTAATGCTATAGCTACTGTAAATTCCACAACAAATGTAGTAATAGTGACCCCCTATATTGGGGGCCCCAGTGTAATAGCATCTCCTATATAGGCCCTAGTAGTAATAGTGTCCCCTATATTGGCCACAGTAGTAATAATGCCCCCCCACAGTGGCCTCCATATTAATGGTGACCCCAACAGTAACTCCAGTAGTAATATTAACCCCAGGGTGGCCCCAGTAATATTAACTCCACATTAGCCCCAGTAATAATATTAACCTCATAGTAGCCCCAGTAGTAACAGTGACCCCCACAGTGGCCTCAGTAGTAATAGAGACCCTACAGGTGCCCCAGTAATAATATTAACCACACAATAGCTGCAGTAATTTTAACCTCAAAGTAGCCCGAGTAGTGATATTAACTCCACAGTAGTACCAGTAATAATATTAACCCCACAGTAGCCCCAGTAGTACTAATAACCCCACAGTAGCACCAGTAATAATATTAACCCCACAGTAGCCCCAGTAACACTATTAATACCCCTCAGTAATAATATTAACTCCCCACTCAGTAGTAATATTAACCCAACATTAGCCCCAGTAGTAACATTAACCCCACAGTAATCCTAGTAATAATAGCCCTCTCCAACCTATATACTTACCTCCTCCTTGTAGTCAGCACCGCTTGTCCTCTTCTCGGTGCTGATCCCAGGTGCATACTGGCAGCATTGTTTGAGCCCTGAACGCTTCCTCCTTTCTCCTCTCCTTTGGAACTAAGGAGGAGAGGACTCAAGAAAGGAGGATCCCGAGTGCACACTGATGTCAGAGTGTGCACCAGAATTAGTGTTGCTGGTGGATTACCGGGCGGGGAGCTGCGGCACGCCATCCGGTAATCACTACTGTTGTGAGCAGCCGTCGTTGCATGAGCAATAGGTTCGCCACCATGGCGTCTTGGTTGAGGCCCCTAACTATCGCTCGCGGAGCCTCAAGGGCTCTGCAGAGCACAGTTTGGGAACTGCTGCAATACAAACTACTGTTTTTCTTCATGGCTTTCTAAATAGAACTTCAAAAGTGCCTGGAAAAAATGCTTGTACAACATAGCACAGGTTACTGCTAAATCACATACTATGTGAGAAACACCATAAAAGACTACCACATCTCTATGTAATTTAGAGCAAGGGCTGATAACATTTAGGCTCTGAATGTTACAAACACCAGACATTCCAAATGCGAGGACGAAAAGGAATGATTTGTAAGGCTCAGCACAGTCCTGACATGAAGAATGATCCTCTTAGTATGACTGTTTATGATGTTTGATGACATGGCACGCACATACCTTGGATTCTAAGAAAATGTAGGCAGCGCCTTATGGTAAATAGAAGAATCAGCAGAACATTTATTAGTTAAAATGAAAAAAGCTTGGTATTGTGTTAGCCAGCAGAGCAATGTGTGACTGTTCCCAGCAAGAGAAACCACGTAATCTTGTAGATATGATACCTTTTAATGGCTAACAAAAATACATGGTGTTATAGCGAGCTTTCAAACCTACGAAGGGTCCTTCCTTCCAGATCTAAAGATGTATTTATATGAAAATATACACGCATGATCGCATGGGAGGGCACAAACAGTCTAGGATAAGAGGGCACAGACATGTTACGATTAAGGGTGGACACTCACTAGCGATATTTTCTCTCTTGCGCTGTGAGAGCACGAGAAAACTCTTGCCTCGCAGCGCAAGAAAGACGCTGGTATAGAACCGGCATATCGCTAGTGGTTTCAATGGGGCCAGCGACAGCAGCGCTAGCCCCATTGAAAACATAGGGAGAATGCTGCGGACTTCTGCCACAGCTGTCACAGCTGTGGCAGAAGTCCGCGACATTCTATCCCATTGCTTTCAATGGGATCGGCACTGCTGCCGATCTCATTGAAAGCATTAGTTTGGCAAGCCCCGCGGAATGATTATCGGGGAAGGGCTTGAAATATAAGCCCTTCCCCGATAATCAGCAAAAAGTGTGTAAATATATTTTTTAAAAAGTTAATCACCTCTCCGGCACTCAGACGCGTCCTCCTGGCGGCTCCCCTGCACTGCTATTAAGCTCTTTCAGCAGACGGGGATTTAAGAATCCCCGCCTCCTGAAAGGGCTGTGCAGATTGGCTGAGGGCTCAGCCAATAGCAGCTACTGCTTAGCTATTGGCTGAGCACTCAGCCAATGACACACTGCCCTTAGCTATTCATTCATGAATAGCTATATCTTAGTGGGTGTCCACCCTAATAGAACTTCGATAAATACCAGAAAGGGATAACAGTAATTAGTCCAGTGACAAAAAATGTGAAAGTTTTATGGACTAATTAACTCTTTACTGTCATCCCTGAGGAAAAACACTGTATTTTTGTTAGGGCCCATTTAGACACAACGATTACCGCTCAAAATTCGCTCAAATGCCGTCTTTTGAGCGATAATCGTTGTAACTGCACTGACATCCTGCAGTTTTCGTTATCCTGTCACTCATCATTGTCTTTCAGCGTGCTGACGATGAGCCTTATCAGGGATTCACAGCGGGATACAGCTGATACTATTGTTTCATCTGTATCCCGCTCCCTTATGACAGCCCCCGAAATTCCAGCATTGATTTGGGGTTTTGTTTTCGCAATGTTCACCATCTGGTAAAATAACATTATAATTTTCTTATATGGAGCGGCACAATTACTGCAATACCAAGTTTATAGAGATTTTTTAAATTACTTTTGCACAACAAAAACATGTTTTTAAAGAAAAACAATTCAATTTGCATTGCCGCATCTAAAGGCTAGTACTAGTTTCACATCTGCTCTGGAACTTCCATTCAGAGGTTCCAACGCAGATTCGGCACAAAATACTGAAGAAAAAGTGCTCCATAGCAGCTGAGCGGAAAGTGAACGGACCCCATATGACGGAACCGTGCGGCCAGAGGATTCCCCTTTCCGAACAGAGCAGGGAATCGGACCCCCGACATGAATGTGAAGCCACTCTAGGACCCATAGTATTTTATTATTCAGGGAAAGGGGCCCTGCAAAGTCTTGTTTTTTGTGGGAATAGCTGTAATTTTTATTGGTACCGTTTTGAGGCTTATCTGACTTTTGGATAGCTTTTTATTGCATTTTTTTGGTAGGCAAAAAGGCAAGAAAAATAGCAAATTTGGCATTACTTTTCAAAAGAATTTTATGGCGTTCATCATGTGCAATAAATAACAAAGCATTTTAATTGTCTGGGTCATTCTGAATATTTATTATGCGTTGCTTTTTTGAAATTTTTGGGGTATTTTATTTACGTTTTTTCGAGGGGGGGAAAATTAATATTTTTTTCTTAACTCCTTCCCTCCCTATGACATAAGGGTACATCATGGGAGCGGGGTACTTCCCGCAAAATGACGTACCCTTACGTCATAGGGATAGCGCGAGATCAGTCATGATCTCGCGCTATCCAGCAGCGGGAGCCAGCTGTCACTGATAGCCGGCCCCCGGCTGCAACAGCGGGAGTGCATGGGAGATGCGCCCCCCCCCCCTGCTGTTAACTAGAGATGAGCGAGCACCCAAATGCTCGGGTCCGCGTTATTCGAGTCGAGCTTTCGTAAAATTCGAGAGCTCCACTTGAGTAACTAACCCCATTGACTACAATGGGAGACTCGTGTATTTTTGTATGTGGGACGCCGGGAGCCGAGGTTTTTATTTTTTCTTGGTTCGTGTGTTCTCTGTCTCTCTCTCATTGACGGGCGCTGCGTCGTGGCGGGGAGGGGCCAAGACAGGCACGTCACAGCGGGGAGCAGCCAAAAACTGGGGCAGGGTCGAACTCGGCTTGATGCTCATTCGAGTAATGAGCACCATCGAGTACGCTAATACTCGAACGAGCATCAAGCTCGGCAGAGTATGTTCGCTCAACTCTACTGTTAACCCTTTCCCTGCCGCGACCTAAGAAGATCGCGGCAGGGAAAGGGTTCACAGAGGGAGCGCGCTCCCTCTGTGACTTCAGCCAGCTCTCATGATGTTATCGCAGAGAGCCTGGCTGGTGGTTATGGCCAGGTACCGGCGTCCTGTATTGCCAGTGCCTGTGATCGCTATAAAAAGCGATAAGGCATTGCAGGAGATATGTCCTGCAATGCCTTTTCATAGCCATCATTGGTGCTACGGTGTAAATCCCCCAGAGGGACACACATGGTGTAACAAAAGATCAAAATAATGTACAAAAAATAAAAAACCCTTTTTTATGCTTTTTCTCATATAAGCATAAAAAAGATTTAAAAAAAACAAAAACACATATTTGGTATCGTCGTGTCCATAAAGACACGTACAAGAAGTTGAACATGCTTTTTATCCTGCGTGGCAAAAAGCGTTAAAAAATGCTAAAAAAACTGAGGCAAAATTCTAATTTTTAGCATCTTGCCTCACAAAAAACGCAATAAAAGTGATTAAAAAAAACATATGTACTCCAAAATGGTACCAATAAAAACTACAGCTCGTCTCGCAAAAAATAAGCCCTCGCAGAGCTCGGTCCATGGTAAAATAAAAAAGTTACAGGACTTTGAATGCAGCGATTTAGTAAAAAAAAGTTATGGCTTCTGAAAAATGGAGATGAAAATCTACCAAAAATCATTTGGTCCTCAACGCCAAAATAGGCCATGTCATTAAGGGGTTAAACGGGATTTTTTTTTTTCAATTAAACTTTGTTGAACTTATTTTTTTTACACTATTTTTTAGTTCCTCAAGTAAACTTGAAGATGCAATCATTCATTCGCTAGGATAGTACACTGCATTACTTATGCAATACATTCTATAAGCCTGTGACGGCAGCCTATCAGACTCTGTAGGGGGCGGAGCCTAATGGACTGAGTTACAGACATGGAGGCCTTTGTCAGGCTTCCAGCTGTCATGGGAACCCATTGGTACCTTGTGTTAACACTATGGAGTGCCAATGGATGCCAGAAGGATCCCCCTTCCCCTGATATCCGTTTACACGCTGCAGTTGCTATTGATTGTGACATGAAAGGGGCTAAATTGCCAGGATCTGAAGTTTCTCTGCCCCTGGCTGTTAGAGCAGGAGCCTGGCTGTTAGTAGTCAGCCAAGTCACCGCCTTAAAAAGCTGTATGTGCAGATTTAAAGCCCATTAGCACAGTCAGTAAAAAGGTGTATTGGCCTTCAGTAATGGGTTAAAATAAAGTGATTTACTGTTTTTAGTGATATTGTTCTATATTAAATGCCAGTTAACCCATCATTGACATTCATTAATCACATGCACCAATAGGTATTGATTATGTCATTTAACCCTTTCCAATCCCCTGTCTGACATTTAAAGACATTCTGATTGAAGGCAGTACAGCTCCGATGTCGGAAGACGTCCGGCAGGGTATTCTTTCTGTAGAATACTGGCCGCTCTGTTGTCGGGGGGCCTCTCTAGCATGCCACATACTGCAGTACTGCCTCTAGCCAGCAGATGGTGCCATTGTATAATGGCAGAAAGAGAAAGCCCCCTAGGAAACCCTGAATCCAAAATTGGATTGCAAAGGGTTAAAGGGGTTTTCCGAGTTGTTACTTTTATATAGCTTTAATCTCCCCCTGGCCAAAACTATATAAATGTAATATCCCCATCACGGCTCTGGATTGGTGTTTCCGTATTCCGGCATTTGATAGGTGACATCAACCAACCAGCAGGCCTAGTGGTGTCCAATAAACCCGGGCTTCTAATGTAAAGTCCCCAAGGCAGGTTTACGGGATGTCACTGAGGACATCCCTGACAGCCTCCCATTGGCTGTAGCAGTCTCCTCATGTCATCGCCGCAGCCGATGTAAATAAAGGACCGGAGTGGGAGGCAACAGCAAGTAGCGAGAATTAAGTATTCCGGGTTTTTTTTTTCAACCCCTTTTGTGTCCCCCTAACTGCAACTCAGAAAACTCCTTTATTGCTGTTTGCATTTGGAATCGTTCTATAAATATGTCTTATATACATGTGATAATCTGGACTTTACTGGAAATCAAACTGGTGATGTAGAGTAGCAAGACTGACCTAAGTGGTGCTAATAGAGTGCACTGCTGACCCATCTGATGTGCGAGTGGAGAGCTGATCCTGTAGGTGGTGGAGCTCGGAGCATCCCTCACTCCCCCTAGTCTCCCACATGCATGTGCTGTATGCACAGTGCAGAATATCACAATCCCTCTCTATCCACTGAGCAATATTTGTTCTCCTGCCTTCATTCTCTCCCATGTTTGTGCAGCAGCTATTAGATGTGCAGATTCTAGCACTACCCCTGCACTGAATTCTGCCTTGCTCAGGATGTAGCAACATCTGGAAGTTTATGTCACCTGTGGGATACAATGTATCATTGCTGCTACTGCTTTTTCAATGAAGATGTTTTATTTGGACAACAGCTAAAAGAGTCCATTTCGGATTTGTGGTGAAACCTGTTTGAGATTTGAATCGCCATCAGCTCTCTGGACCTTGTCTATTAGTACCATGCTATCAGAAAAGTGTCTGAGGTTCCTGGCTTATGCTTTCTATCTATGGATTTTTTTGTTTCTCACCTTCCTTCGAGGTAAGTGGCCTTTCTGATTATGCTTACATCCTTCCTATGGGAAATCTCCTTCTGTACAGAGTAAATTCTTGTATAGCTGTAGTACAATGTGAAAACTCACTGTCTGAAAGGTTTACCTGCGGTCCTATGGAAACCAGAAGCAATGACAAATCCAACTCTGCTACATCTACCCATGCATCCTATAGAAACCAAGGGCAATGACAAACTCAGCTTGGCTCTATCTATTTTATAATGAACTTTATAAAAGTTTTAAAGGATTTCCATGAAGATAGACCAAATCAATTATTTTATATTAGACTTAGTAAGAATGTATCAAGATCAATGTGAAGAATTACAAGAAAGAGCTTTAAAATAACCTGATTTTCATTATTTTAGTAAAAACATAAATGCTAATCATTTTGCATTATTGGAGTTGAATGAACTATCTGCATTCTCTCCTCCTGTGTGTTGTACCTTGTTTTGGTGGATGGTTAAATATTAGTAACAGTACTTTTAAGGTAATGAGCTGTTACATCCAACTGATAGGACTGACTATGAAATGGATGGATGGATGAATGGATGGATAGATGAATGGATGGATAGATGGATGGATGGATAGATGGATGGATGGATGGATAGATGAATGGATGGATAGATGGATGGATGGATGATGTACAGTGTTGTTTAGAAGTCCTGCATCACACTAGATTTTGAAGATTTTATTGCATTTAAACCAAATTTAAGTTAGGAAAATCTAAATTTGACAGCAAAATTACTGCATGTACCAATTTGTTTTAAATTCTAAGGAAAATAAAAAGTTGGCAAAAAATATAATTTCGCATAGAACTGAACAATACTATAAAGAAAAATATCAGGGCGTGTTAATTGCCCATTGGCAGTAGAAATAAACTACAAAGCACAATATAAAAACATGAGAAATTCATTATTATTATTACCCTGTTTCCCTGAAAATAAGACATACCCTGAAAATAAGACAGCATGATTTTCCAGAATTTTTGAGCATGCAAAATGATTTTTCAGGCTTTTTGAGGATGCTTAAAATATAAGCCCTACTCCAAAATTAAGCCCTGCTAACAGTCAGTTAAAAAAGTCAATTTAAATAGTGTCCAGACAGCTATACATGTAAAAAAGTTAAACCTTTTTGAACAAAATATAATATAAGACACTGTCTTATTTTCGGGGAAACGTGGTAGTATCGGATTGGCCATCCTTTGTTCCAGATCACCAGTCTTCATCGCTCAGGCATGAGGTTTTTTTTTAAGCAGTTCCAATAGAACCACATGATGCGAGGAGTTGATGATGCGTTAAGTTAACTTTTGTTAGAAGGATGTCTTTTGGATAGTTTGGTGGTCACTTTTTGCTATAGGTTCTCAATAGAATTTAAATCTGGTGACTGGGCTGTCCAATCCATTTGCTGGATAATATTCCTCCGGAACAACTACTCTTATGAGATTTGACTGATAGCGGGGAGCATTAGAGTAAGAAAGATGAAGTCGCCATAGAGAAATAAATATTAGGCCCTTAAGCAGATTTGTTTCTTTAACCCTTTCCAATCCACTGTCAGACATTATGATTTAAGGCTGTACAGCTCCGATGTTGGAAGACGTCCGTCGGGGTTCT
Organism: Eleutherodactylus coqui; assembly: GCF_035609145.1. NCBI lineage: Eukaryota > Metazoa > Chordata > Amphibia > Anura > Eleutherodactylidae > Eleutherodactylus > Eleutherodactylus coqui. Next base: position 211,885,826 of record NC_089843.1, read on the forward strand.
CTTACTGTATATTGCCAGTCTTTCTGCTGTCGGAGCCTATCCAACGTGTAACCTCATGCAGTACTGGCTTTAGCCAGCAGATAGCGCTGTTGTGTAACGGCAGAAAAAGAGTAAGCCCCCCTAGGAAAACCAGGATACAAATTGTATTGGAAAGGGTTAATACTTCACAGTATTTTGAGCCGGTCATCATCCCTTCTCCCAAAGCCATTTGCAGCCATACATGACCAATCCCCTTCTGGCGTAGGGTGCTTAATTGTAGGGACTGTGCATTCTGCCTTGAGCTCTTCTCCAGATTATCTCCTGCCATCGACAGATTCAGAATTTGCCCCTATTGTGAAGGTTGACTCATCACTATAAAGTACTTTTCCCATTGTAGGGGAGATCAGTGACTGAGTTCTTCAGCCCAGGCCAACCTTTGTTTCTTTTGAACTTTTACAGCAATGGTTTCTTTTTGGCTTTACACCCACTCGGTTCAACTTTGAGCAATCTTCGATCGTACTGTAACCGTGGAGCACATCAATCCACAAGATTCTCTCCACACATGGAGCAGTTCGGGCAGTGTCATCTTCTGGTTTTTCAGCAAGGCTCTTCATAACCTTCTCATCTCTTGTTGATGAGCACCTCAGGAATCCAGACTGTGGCTGATCAGTGACACTTCCCATAGTTTTATGTCTCTGGATGGTTCTAATAGGCAACAATGTGGCACCTTTTTTCATCCTAAGGCAGATTTCGCGTGACAAATTTGCCATAATAGATCGCTAGCTGAAAAATCGCAACCATCTGAAGCATTGGATGTCAAGGCGTTTGTTCAGATGGGTGATTTCAGGGTGCATAAAATCGGCCAGCCAGAAAAGATAGCGCATACGCATTCCGGACAGCTGCTTTCAAGTCTGGATGGAAAAGATAGGTCTTGACCTATCTTTTGCTGGAATACACTGGCTGTGCCCATAGACTCCTATGGGAGCCTATGAAAACCATTAGAAAAGGGAACGGGGAGGGAGTTTAGCAGTGGCTTGCATTGCTAAGGTTCCTCCCCCTCGCCTTGCTGGCAGCTTCCATAGGCTGGGGAGGGAGGGGAGGGAGTTTAGCAGAGCTGATCTCTCTCCCTTCAGCTGATGGTATCCTGGGCTGTAGCTTATATACACTGCAGCCCGACCATCTGAATGGGTGAGAAAATAGGAGATGCCTTCTGCGATTTGGACGCGACTGCCTCTCGTTCATGAGATTTTCGTCCGCTATTCAAGCAGCCGAAAATCGCAGTGCCCGTGTCAAGGAACTCTAAAGAAACTTCAATTTCATTTTGCTCAAAAGTAACCCATACACAGCGTATCACAAGCTGGTCAGTGTTAACCTTTTCCAATCCACTGTCTGACGTCTGAAGACATTCTGATTGAAGGCTGTACAGCCCAAATGTCAAAAGACGTCCGGCAGGGTATTCTTACTGTATATTACTGGCCGCTCTGCTGTCGGGGGCCTCTCCAGTATATCCCATACCGCAGTACTGGCTCTAGCCAGCAGATGGCGCCATTGTATAATGGCAGAAAGAGAAAGCCCCCTAGGAAACACTGAATCTAAAATTGGATTGCAAAGGGTTAATGGCTGACTCCAACTAAGGGGGAGCCTGTATGAAACTGTCTTTTTGTGTTGCTCTGTGGTAAAATGAAACCTGTGCTGTGATTGGTTGCTATGGGCAACTACAATAAGACAGTTTGATGAGTCTGCTCCTAGGAGCGTCTCCCTTGCAGTATTTAGTCTGCTCCACTAAATTCCCGCCACAGAACTATTCGCTGCCAGTGTTCTGATTGGTCATTTTAAGCGATCATCTAATTGGTTACTTTTTTGTCTCAATCCTACAAACTGGTTGTGTTTGTTTAGTCAAAGTTTTTATGAACTAACTCCTGGGTTATAAAAGATATTTAAATGATATAAAATAATCTGAAATCTATATGAAATCAGAAACAAAGCAATATTTAAAAAAAATATAATGCATTTTATTTTATCAATTAAAAAAAAAATGAACATAAAATCTCCACATTTGTGTATGTGATGCCGGACTAAGGCTGCTGTGACATCTGTGTTGGGGGCTCTGTTTTTCTGCTCTGTTCGGAAAACAGGAAAGGGGAATCCCCTGGCCAAACGGATCTGTCTCATGATGAACTGAACAGCGTTGAATGGATCCCACCAACTATAATGGGGTCAGTTGGGTTTACACCTACCTACCCCGTTTCCCTGAAAATAAGACATACCCTGAAAATAAGACATAGCATGATTTTCTAGAAATTTTGAGGATTCAAAATGATTTTTCAGGCTTTTTGAGGATGCTTGAAATATAAGCCCTACTCCAAAATGAAGCCCCACTAACACTTAAGTAAAAAAAAAGTCAATTTAAATAGTGTCCAGGCAGCTAGTAAAAAAGTTAAACCTTTTTGAACAAAAATTAATATAAGACACTGTCTTATTTTTGGGGAAACAGGGGTAGTAAAAACCTACTGTAGCACGCCTGACTGGTTTGACTCACTCTACACTGACTGACACCTTGCTAGTTTTTTAGCAAATGTTGCAACCAATTTATAAGTTGGTCACAAGTTTAGGATCAATTAGACCCCACCCGGAAAGCCATAAAGAACATGCAGACTTGCCAGATGCCTTGTAAATATGGCACATGTGTCGGATTCGCTGTGGAAATTCTGCAGCATTTACAGTACAAGTTATGTGGGGGAGATTTGAGAAATCTTCACAGGGTGAGGAAAAAATGGGCGAAAACAAAAACTCCATAAAATTGCCATTGCTTTTATCATACTGACCAATAAAATGAAGTTAATACAATTTTTACTCCATTTACAATGACTCCCCCCAAACGACCACCACCCACACCCACCCCACTTTAGAAATATTTAAGTCTATTAATTAAAGATGAGCGAGCGTACTCGGAAAAGCACTACTCGCTCGAGTAATTTGCTTTATCCGAGTATCGCTGTGCTCGTCCCTGAAGATTCGGGTGCCGGCACGGAGCGGGGAGCTGCAGGGGAGAGCGGGGAGGAACGGAGGGGAGATCTTTCTTTCCCTCTCTCCCGCCCGCTCTCCCCTGCTCCCCGCTGCGACTCACCTGTCAGCCGCAGCGGCACCCGAATCTTCAGGGACGAGCACAGCGATACTCGGATAAAGCAAATTACTCAAGCGAGTAGTGCTTTTCCGAGTACGCTCGCTCATCTCTACTATTAATACATTATGTGATACATTAAGTGGTACTATTAAAAAAGATGTGCCAGGGGATAAGACTGGCATGTGATACACCAGGAGTTAAGATTGCCATATGACACGCCAGTCCTGATAAATCTCCTCTGTGTTTCAATCACTTGTGTAGGTGGACTACGAGACAGAGCGCACGTTTTAGTAAAGAAGACAATCTTTACTTGGCAGCTGAATTAGCAGTACAGTCTCTTTAATTTACACAGTTTCAGAATGTTGCAACACAGTTTCAATACTTGCCAATGCCAAATCTGAGATTTGGCAACACCATCTTGGCTTGTCAGCCCATTATATATTAACAATCTGTGGACACTCTTAACAATTCAGTTGTAAGCTTTCACAGTCTCAGGGTGGATTCAGACGACCGTATATCGGCTGGGTTTTCACGCCTATCTGATATATACGGCGTCCCTCTCTGCAGGGGGAGGAAGCTGGAAGAGCCGGGAGCAGTGCACTGAGCTCCCGCCCCATCTCCACCCCCTCTTCGCCCCTCGCCACTATTTGAAATGGGAGGGGGCGGGGTGGGGGTGGGACGAAGCTTCCAGATGTAGCTCCACCACCATTCCGCCCCCTCTCATTGCAAATAGTGGCAAGGGGCGGAGAGGGGGTGGAGAGCAGGCGGGAGCTCAGTGCACTGCTCCCGGCTCTTCCAGCCTCCTCCCCCTGCAGAGAGGGACGCCGTATATCGGCTGGGCGTGAAAACCCAGTCGATATACAGTTGTCTGAATGCGCCCTTATAATGGTGGACTTCCACTTTCCCAACAATACAGAAGGTCTACATCCGTAGCTCCCACATCTACGACAGTCTGGACTGGTCATTCTCAGCACCGACTAGGTGGCTCCAGGACCTTTTACAGCTCACTCAAGCTGCACCCAACCTCTTCCACAGCAGACTTCCAAGGCTTCACTTGGGGCTCATGACTCAGGCCACACGCGACCTTGCACCAAACTCTCATACTTGCTGCTCACTCCACAACCATAGACAACACAACATCATTTCGTACCATATTATGCCTTTTATGCCAAACACAGGCACCAGGCTACAGGGCAAGACATACCCTATCTTTAATCCATCAAACTAACATGCCCTGCCCAACATGGTACCATTTGATGCAAACCTTTAAAATGGCTACTATGAATGAGATTGAGACCATTGATATAATGTCCACGGGGGCCAAGACAGAGACTATTACAACAACCTATCTGCACGGTTACATGCAAGCATGATCATCATAATAACCATCAGTCATTTTCACAGTTCTAATAAACCCCACGGCTCCCACAATAAAGATCAATCACTATAGCATTTGCCCCTTACACGCTTAGCATTTTTAAAAACTCTGCTTGCTCTCAGTGAAGAATGGCCTTCGTGTTTACATGTGGATACCGAAGGTCCTTGCAGATCTAATACTTAAAGTTTGCTACAGTTGTATCCAATCTAGGCAATCCACTGTGAACTCCAGGCTGATACATTTAACCCTTTCCAATCCAAATTGTATCCTGGCTTTCCGAGGGGGGCTTACTCTTTTTCTGCCGTTATACAACAGCGCTATCTGCTGGCTAAAGCCAGTACTGCATGAGGTGACACGTTGGATAGGCTCCGACACAATATACAGTAAGAGAACCCCGACGGAAGTCTTCCAACATCGGAGCTGTACAGCTACAAATCATAACGTTTTCAGATGTCAGACAGTGGATTGGAAAGGGTTAACATAGACTGATACACTGAAATAATGAATATCTATAGGAAGTCAGATCCGATAAGCAGACATGGGTCACTTCAGGTAACTGTCTACCGGCCTTGGGATGCTCTACTGCTTTCATTCCTCATGGTTCCAGCTCTATCGTAAATTTTCTATGAAATTTCAATGTGAACTTTCGCTCACTGGAAGGCATCCAGTTCGTATATTTCATTTTTAATGCTGGTCTAGCTGTGCATTCTTGATAATTGCTTATCTGAAAGGTAAATCTACATCTCCCTACTTGCAAGTCTTCAGTAAGCCAAAACAGGGTCAGTGCAATGACATGGCTAGACTTCTGAGATTCTTATTATGCCTCTCAGATCTACAATTGTTTCCAGTTTCTGCAGGAAAATAATAACTATTTATTAGTTTATGTAAAGTTAAAAAAAAAAAGCAAGTAACAATATAAACAATTGTTCTGCTATACGGCTGCGTTAGGGTCAGTTCGGGGTTTCTGTCTCTCTGTTCCATTTTTGGTGGAGAGAAACAAATTCAACTGAAAAAAGTGGATCTGTTTTTTTCCCTTATTGATTTCAATGGGGTTTAAAAAAAAAAAAAAAAGGAAAGTCTTCCATCTGCTTCCATAGAGGTTTCCATTTTTTTGGACAGAAAAGTAATGCTGCAGACTGCGTATTTTTTCATAGAAAAAAACAAAAACGTAACGGAATGGAAGCAGATGGAAGCCTTCCGTTTGCTTTCCATTTTTTTAAACCCCATGGGGAAGAAAACGGATCCATTTGTTTCTCTCTTCCTAAACCGTAGCAATGAGAAGGATACCCGAACTGACCCTAACGCAGGTGTGAAAGCAGCCATAATTAAATAATGGTCTCTCCCATGGATCCATCATGGTGGCTCTGCCACAACACAGAGTAAAAAACACTTGAACGCAAGAATCTTATGCTTTCGGCAGCTGAAGACCAACGTAGAGATATCTATAGAAGATGTCAATAGAAGTCCATGCATCTGAAGAAGAGCCGACTGGCAGTGAATACAGCCAAAAGGGCACAGCATTTGGATAAGCACTGTAGCCCTTCATTTGGGCAATCAGTGAGGGTCCCCGCAGATCAAAATTCTTAACATGACTTTCTGACATGTCAAAAGTTTTGAAAAGTTTTGAAAAAGTGCAGTTACACTTTAACAAGTGAAACTAAAGTTAAATACAAGACATTCCCTTTAAAATGTGGTAGCGGGCTCTTCTGATATCTCTGCGTTCTGTCTCAGCAGTGACTATGGGATCGACATTATAAATGACAATAAAAATAGTAAAATGAAAAGAAAGCGGAGATCTCAGACACCTGTTTTTGCCCTCGTTCATGATATAATAGCATATGCTTGCAAGCAACTCATTTACTTAATTAAAGCGATCAGGAAGCTTCTTTCTTCCAAGATTAGCTCCGAAATTTCCGACATGATTGCATTAGTCTAGAGAGTTGGGATTTCTTTCGCCTTTACAAAATGATGAGCTATACACCAAGGAATTCTAAAGTCAAACACTTGGTACTTGTTGGAGACACATACAGTAACTAGTTATATTCCTTGTGCGTATATATGGCCGCCTGATACATGATATTCACATTCTCCAGTTCTGACTTGTATGGTTCTTATTTCCTCTTTACATACTGTATTCATAGTCAGTCATTTAGCCTCAAAACCTGACATAAAAGAAACAAAAAGTCTAATTAAGAATTTTACATGTCTGTACAATAGAGATGAGCGAGCATACTCGCTAAGGGCAATTTACTCGATCGAGGATTGTCCTTAGCGAGTACCTGCCCGCTCGGAAGAAAAGATTCGGCTGCCGGCGCGGGGGAGCGGTGAGTTGCGAGAGGGAGTGGGGGGTCCCGGATCTTTGCTCCCGAGCGGGCAGGTACTCGCTAAGGGCAATGTTGGCTCAAGTAATTGCCCTTAGCGAGTATGCTCGCTCATCTCTAATGTACAGTCCTTGTCTTATTGGACTACATGTTAACCTCCACTACCTTTTCCTATAGGAGGCTGTAATTGTATTACATTGCTACATATATATATTGTTATATAAATCAGGGATAGTTATTAAGTAGAAAGTAACCTGGGGGGGGGGGGGGGGGGAGTACGTGAAAACATGGGTTCTAATTCTAATCATATTAGTTGTGTGAGGGATTAGCGTTTAGGATCAGTAGCAACCTGGGCATAAGCAGTCAGAGACAGTGACACTTGCGATAAAGTCTTTAGTCCAGGCTTTGCCTGGGTTTATTTCCAAGCAAACAAAGCAAAATACAGGCCTTAACATCAGGCAAACATAACGTAAATCCTGCTCGTCTGAGCACTTACTAAACATGGAGCGTCCCTGTCTACACACTGGTAACAAATGGCTCCTGCACACCGCCAGCCAGGACTCTCAGACCTGCAAAGGTCTCAGCTCTCCCTCTAGGCCCTGTAGGCCCAGGCTTTATAAGGCCTGGTACCAGCCTCACCTGGTACGTGGGAGTGACCATCCCACCCTTCACTTTGGTCACTCCAGGAAAAGCCGGCCCGGATTATGTGGCTTGGAGCCACTTACACACTACAACGTGTTAGTGGCTTAATGCTACTAACACTATACTGCCGGCTTCCTCCACCGAGCCCAGGCTGCTCGGTGGCACATATCTGCCCAAGCGCTCCCCAAAGCAGCATAGGAGAGCATCCTAGGCGAAATATACCTGCCCTCCAGCACCTTGCCGGTCACCGTCTCACAGTTGCTTCATAGCTTTCACTTTATGGTCTCAGAAAAAGGCTTCCACTATCGATCCCTTGGAGTTGGCAGCTTGCCCGAGTAATGCCTAGTCCAATTGTAGCAGACTGAAAAATCCAACTGAGGTTAGAGCTGCTTGAGAGACAACCGGAAACAAATGTCATGATACTTAGTAACTTCTCAGCTCCGTGCCGAAGTCTGTTCAGTTTGGTTAGAATTTGTAACGCACTTTTAGTTGTAGTAATAAGTGTCTCCCGGACTTCTGCCCGCATGAGTTATCAATACCTTTCACAAACTAGAAACAGAAAAGGGCGGCATTCATCAAGACCAAGGAAGTACAAAATAAGCGTGATGCGAGGAGAGAAGTAGCTAGAATAAGACAAAAATCTTCAAAAACAGGGTGGGTATTTTTATGAAATATGACATGTTAGGAAAGGGGCACCTAAGGTCATGGAAACGACGTGACATGTAATAATTAACATAGTAACACAGTTTGTAAGACTGAAAAAAGATTTTATATATATATATATATATATAAGCTAATTTATAAAAGTTCACCTTTGTATTGTACTGTATGTTACACAAATAGGCCCTAAACCAGTGATGGGCAACCTTTTGAGCTCAGTGTGCCAAAATTCACCAAAAAAACTGAGCATAACTCGGGTGGGGTGTCACTTCGAGAAAAAATCCATAAATTTGCGATATTTATAGTTTAAATTTAAAAAAAGTATAATTGTAATGTATAACTGTATTTTGTAACCCTAAAACACCCATAGCACAAGCCCTCGCCTCTACCAGCCTCCCCTTCACTTATCTTAGTAATGATGAGCCCCCAGCAGTGACAGTGGCCCCCTACAGCATCCCCCAGCAGTGACAGCACCCCTCGAGTAGTGACAGCAGCCCCCCAGCAGCGACAGCAGCCCCCCAGCAGCGACAGCAGCCCCCCAAACAGCGACAGTGGCTCCCCAGCAGTGACAGTGGCCCCTCAGCAGTGACAGCGATCATTATTGTACAAGAGCAAAAAAATACAAACAGTATGTGGAAAATGTACTGATATCTCACATTATCATTCAGTACTATATTTCATGGCGGATGCATACTCTTACTCCATAGCTATACATTGGCTTCGTTCTTTATCCTGCACACAGTATAGACTAGTGTTTCCCAAACTCCAGAACCCACAGCCCCAATGGGTCATGGTTTGAGGATATCCAATAAGAGGACTCCTGTTGCAATGTCTGGAGCACTGACAATAATTACACCACCAGTGCAATAATGAGTGAAAACCTGAAAATATGACCCGCTGGGGAAGTGGGGGAGGCCTGGAATTTAGTAACACTGTTTTAGATGTAAAGGGTGCCCCCTTGTTACAGTCACAGTCCTGGGTATAAATAAATGATGGGAGAGATCTCTGTATTGCCCCCTGATTTATTATACATAGTTATTAGGTCGCCCCTCAGCCGTCTTTTTTCTAAACTAAATAGCCCCAATTTTGATGACCTCTCTGATTATTATAGTCCGCCCTTTCCATTTATTACTTTAGTTGACCGCCTTTGAACCTGCTCAAACTGACCAGTGACTTGTAAAGAGGAAGAACAATGTTCTCATCATGCGCCCCTAGACTTCTTTTGATGCACCCCATGATCCTAGTGGCCTTGGCAGCAGCTGCCTGACACTGGTTGCTCCAGTTCAGCTTACAATTACCTAAAACCCCCAAGTCCTTCTCCATGTCAGTGTTCCCCAGTGGTTTCCCCTTTAGTGTGTAATGGTGACATGTATTTCCTCTGCCCATGTGCAGAACCGCACATTTATCAGTGTTACACCTCATTTGCCACTTTTCTGCCCCAACGTATCCAGATCCTCTTGCAACTGACTTGCATCCCCTCTTGTGTTAATTACTTTACATCCTTTTTTTATATCATCTGCAAATATTGATATTTCACTGCCCGATCCTTGTACAATATGCATACATTAATTATTTCACTTTCAATGCAAATTTCCAAGGTGCTCCGCACAATATGGCCCTTAATACCTTTGCTGAGGAATGCTTAAACAAGGTCATACTAAGGATATCGGTAATGGAATCAACAACCATCAGTAGCACTTTTCTATACACACAGTATAACATAACTCACATTTTTACTAGACGTGTTGTTTTTGTTAAAGGGTCCCATCAAGGTGAATACCAAAGGAAACTTTACAGGGAGCTGCTAAAAAACTACAATCGCCTAGAAAGACCGGTAGTGAATGATTCTCAGCCGTTACTTGTGGAGCTCCAGCTTTCCCTTCTGCAAATAATAGATGTGGTAAGTCAAATTCACGTTTGCAAAATTGAAAACGAAAGCCTATGTTGTTCTTCTTCCGCCTGCGAGAGGCACTTTCATTGTATCACTTTCATGGGATTACGCTTTGGGGGATTTTTTCGTTAGCAGATGGAATAAGAAAAAGGTTCTGTATAAAAAAAAGGAACTAAAGGAAAGGAGCGAAAACCCGTATATGTCTGATAGAGATGAGCAAGCGTACTCGCTAAGGCTAACTACTAGAGCGAGGAGTGCCTTATGCGAGTACCTGCCCACTCGTCTCTAAAGATTCGGGTGCAGGTGGGGAGCTGCGAGGGAGAGCGGGAGGAACAGGGGAGAGATCTCTCTCTCACTCTCTCCACCCCCCCGCCCGGCTCACTCCCTCAACTCACCGCTCTCCCCCGCCGGCACCCGAATCTTTAGAGACGAGCGGGCAGGTACTCGCATAAGGCACTACTCGCTCATCTGTAATGTCTGACGATCATTTATGGACTCTACAACGGATTTCTACTGTAATAATATTTTTGCATGAAATGTTTTAAGAAATATTTAGTCTTGAAGTAGATAATAAAGCTAGAAACAGAAAGAACTGCAACAAGCAGCAACATCAAAACCCATTAGTTTGTCTTCTTCGTAGTGCTGTTTATTCATCTTTGTAAGCCGATTATAGAAAATAAGGACGGCAGTTATTGTTTTTATGGTTGACGCATCTTTCATTCTCACAACCATGTGAGCCGACGTGCCGCGTGCAAGAGTCTCACACGCCGGCACATAGAAAGTACGTAATGACATGCATACTTTCTGCAGGAACCAATCTCCTTGCACTATGCATGCGCACTTAATACGCACCAAGATTTTTTTGAGCTGGCTTGAGTGGCCCAATACAAATCAATAGGCTATGGGCATTGCGTGGCTCACGGCAAAGTTGAGCGAACAATGTGCAATGACAATTCCCCTGTGTAAGGGTGACTACCCACTAGCGTTTTTTTTCACTGCGAAATTCGCAGCGTTTTTTTTCTGCAGGGGTCTATGGGACTTCTAATGTTAACATCGCGATCATGCAAAATCACCATTTTGCGCGATCGCGATTTTAGCTTTACATGTCCCATAGCCCAAAGACCCTTGCAGAAAAAAAAAACTCTGCGAATTTCGCAGTAAAAAAAACGCTAGTGGGTAGTCACCCTAAGAGCCGCCTTAATACGGTAGAATTTAAATTGCTTATTTAAATTCAAGTAGCTATTATATTTAACCGCTCCCTGACCGTATGACGTAAATAATACGCGTCAAAGTATCGCAAAGGGTGTTGCAGTGAACTTTGCAGCAGAGTTCGCTCCATACTTGTCAGATATCAGTCATTTCTGTCAGCTGACCGTCAACAGTAACAATGCTCTCTGAATTTCCAAAACAGTGTGCGCATCAAGCCCATCAACACTACCCAATATACTAATTCTGGAATTACGACCAATATCGACAAGATATAGTCTTTAATTATCTCTAGTACCCCATTCCAAAATGTATATGATTTTCCACAATCCCAGACCATAGGCATTAAATTTGCACCATCCATGCTTCACCTTGGACAGTCTGAGTTTAATCTAATATGGGCAATACGGATCCTCAATACAGACATGTTACAGATGACATTCCATCAGTATTTGCCTCTGCTTGGTTTTATTTTGGGTAAATACTGTATTTGTCCAATAGAAAATAATACCAATATGTTGTGTTTTGAAACACAGCTGTGAAAAATGCAGCCATGTGAATAGATCCATAGATTTACATTAGTTCCGAATTATGGTCCACAAAACAAGGACCAAATATGGAGTTAGAATACGCTCATCCTACCACATACTGAAAAGGAAATATCAAGTTTAGGTAGGTTAGTAGATGGAGGAAACACAAGGATTTCAGTTTTTGAAAATTTCAGAAATATTCCATTGAGACATAGAGGGCACCAAGTTAGAGGTAGAGCCTAGACAATCACTGGTGTTTTGCAGAATAATGCCAGGCGTATATAATTATGTGCTGGCAAATCTGCCAATAGTTTGTCCAATCCAGACTGTGCGGATAGAAAAGAGAAGACCTCTGGGGTCTATATGTACCAGGCAAGGAGAGAGGGACTGATCTAGATAGAATGTATCGAAGGTGTAAGTCAGCGGTACATTTTAAAGCAAACAGTCAAAATGAATAAAGAAGCAACAGTAATGTTAAAGGGGTTGTCCCGCGCCGAAACGGGTTTGCTTTTTTTTCAATAGCCCCCCGTTCAGCGCGAGACAAACCCGATGCAGGGGTTTAAAAAAAAAACGGATAGTACTTACCCGAATCCCCGCGCTCCGGTGACTTCTTACTTACCGGGATCTTCACCCACTGTGGACCGCAGGTCTTCTCCCATGGTGCACCATGGGCTCTGTGCGGTCCATTGCCGATTCCAGCCTCCTGATTGGCTGGAATCGGCACACGTGACGGGGCGGAGCTACGAGGAGCAGCTCTCCAGCACGAGCGGCCCCATTCAGAAGGGAGAAGACCGGACTGCGCAAGCGCGTCTAATCGGGAGATTAGACGCTGAAATTAGACGGCACCATGGAGACGGGGACGCTAGCAACGGAGCAGGTAAGTGAATAACTTCTGTATGGCTCATATTTAATGCACGATGTACATTACAAAGTGCATTAATATGGCCATACAGAAGTGTATGACCCCACTTGCTTTCGCGGGACAACCCCTTTAAATAAGTAATCAAGTTTGCTCTTGCCCTGTCTAAAGGAGCCCATACACATTAAATTCACCTAAAATAGACAATTTTGGTCTTTTCAGGGGACGATCATTTGGTAAAAAAAAACTAGAAATGATTGACAACAGCAGACTGCTGTGTGTCCAAGATACAGTATGATCCGACAGTAAGAGATCTCCTGTGGTTGACGCTAAACAGAAGGGCTCGGCATGATTGGCCAAATTTGCCAAATCAATCAATCAATCATTTTGCATAAGTCCAATACCTCTGTTTTTCCTAAAAAAAACCCCCCAAAAAATCTGTGTCCTTTGTTCACCAGTTTAGTCTGGCAGATTGCCAGAGGGGTCATTTAGACAAAAGATCCCACAGCCGATTGAAAACGGCCAGCCGATATATGCTATGTTGTTAGTGAAAAATCTGCTGAAATCAAACATTTGTGCGCCATTTAATATGGCCTGGTGAGGCGCAGGCTCACCTCTTGTTCCTCCCCCCTCGTTCTGTGCAATGGGATAGGGTGGGGCGGGGGCAGAGCTAAGCGTCGGTTCTCCCCTCCTCCTCCTATTGATGGCTATGGACAAGGGGCAGGGAGAGGGCAGGCACTTAGCTCCGCCCCATCCCGCCCCCTCCCATTGCACAGAACGAGTGGGGAGGAACAGAGGTGAGCCTGCACAGAGGGAGGAGAGCAGAGGGAGGGAGTTTAGCAGCCACGCTACTAAACTGCCTCTCACCTACGGCCGCTGCCATGGACTCCCATAGGAGCCCATGCAGCGGCCGATGTATTCTCAGCCCAACACATAGTTCCAGAACTATCTTTTGGGCTCGTCGTTAAAACATCCGGTGCTATATTGGCTTGCCTGGGCGTTTTTACATCTCAGAAATACACCCATGTGATCTGATGCATTGGAATCCAATGAATCCATTGGCATCTGATATGCGCTCATGTGAATGAAACCTTAGGCTGTATGCACACAGGTGAGAGGAAGTTGCACCCAAGATTCTCAAATGCAACTCGCATCGGAGAGAACATAGACACCTAATTGGACAAGAATAGGACATGGAGTGATTTTTGAAACTCGGATTATCGATCCAAATGAATGAGTGCTTTTTCTATGTGAGTTTTATACATCTCGGAATTGGGCACAACTCACCCTGGAAAATCACCCATGTGAATAATACAGCCTCAGAGATGATTTGTAATTCATGCTGCTCCCTCCCCCCGGCACCTGAATCTACATGCCCATAGATCTTTTTTTTTTTTGCACTATTTTTAGTTTTTAATGAGACTTTAAAATCCAATAGTTGATCGCTAGGATAGCAAATAGCATTGCTTTCATAGTACATTCCACTAAGCTATGACAACAGCCTATTGGACTCTGCCGGAGCACAGGTCTAATAGGTTGAGTTACAGGGCACCCATGGAGTCCTTTGTCAGGCTTCCGAGTCACATGGGAACCTATTGGTACTTTACAATCACTTAGAGGTGCCGATGGGGGACAGAAGGATCCCCCTTCCTTTGTCATCTGGTTATATGCTGCAGTCCCTATTGATTGTGGGTTAAACTGCCAGGATCTAGGGTTTTGCAGAATCTTGAGATTAGAGCAGGAGCCTGGCTGTCAGTAGTCATGAAAGGAGGCTGGACGGGGGTGGGACTAAGTTCTGAGAATTAGCCCCGCCCCCGCCCCGCCTCTCCCCGTTGCAAAGAGTGCAGAGGGGCGGAGAGGAGGCAGAGAGGGGGGCGGGAGCTCAGTTCCTGCTCCTGGCTCTTCCATCCTCCCCCCTGCAGATGAGGACGACGTATATCGGCTCGGCGTGAAAATGTTCATGGGAATGCAGCCTTAAGCAAGAATTCCTCCCAAAATGTAAACAGAGCAATGTTGTTGAGAATCATTTGTGAAATTAGCTCCCTAGGCCCCCTTCATGTGAGAGTCATTTTGACGCCCTAATAGCCGCGCTAAAAAACACCACTATCGGAGCATAAATTCACATAAACGAAGAATAGCCGCGATCAAGGCGCGTCTATTCTTTGTGATTTTTCACGGCTGGCTGCGGCGTCTTGCAGTGAACTGACACCACGGCCCCAAAATCCCTCAGTCAGCAGAACTACTTAAATCACCTTAAATGCATCACTAGAGGCACCTATCATTGTTTAACAGCGCTAGCCGCTGTTAAACCCCCTCCACCTCCTTTATTCATCTGGCTCCCATAGACTCCTGTAGGAACCTATGGAGCCTCCTGCATTGTACCGTCAAAAGATAGGACAAGACCTTAATTTTTTGACGCAAAAGAAAGTTGGCCATTGAAATAACAGTGCAATTTTTTAGGAGCGTCAAAAAATTGTTTGTCTGAAGAAACCCATAGGAAACCATTGGTTGTAATAGGCACAATTTTTTGACGCGCCTACTGGAACTGATTACCATCATTTTTTTGCACCATGTTCTATCCATAACAATAGTAACAGTTTAATAACCCCCTAGCATCTATTGGACGCTCTTTATAAATCACAGCAGCCAGTAGGTGCCATTGGCTGGGAGAGTCTGTGCTATGCAAATGAACGTGGCAATGGCGGTGAGCCCATGGTGCTTCTTGGCCACTTGGTTCCATCAATGGTTCGCAACTAATGATGTGATTCTGAAAGAGCATTTAATACGTAATCAGATTAACTTTTATATGTCAACCCTTGGCTGGCGAAGTGGGCAACAGTAATTGACAATATTATACGGCATCGTTAAGAATATGTTGCATGTGCATCGTTACTGAGCTCCAGCACTCGTTATGAGGAAGCGCTTACAGTGACATTTTGAGGTACAGATTTTGTAACAGCTGTCGCAAGACAATGATGGCAGATGTTCCGAATATTAGACACATGCTAATAACATCTACGTCTGGTGAAGACATTATTAAAGAATATACAATGCAGTCAGTAAAGAGAAAAAGCTGCAACCAAATGATTTAAAGTAATTTCAAATGTATTACTACAAATGTGATAAGAATTAACAGGATTGATTCTATGAGGTCTGATTGGGCAAGAATTGAAGTCGTCTAGGAGCCACAGATCTCAGATATACCCAACCTACATCATTATAATGGGACCCCAATCAATTATGAGTGCAAGACGACAATGCAGAATGGCTACCATTAGGACCGGCGGGAGTCTCATCTGGACCCTGACTTATAAAAAGAGTAAAAGCCTATTGTGGCAGATGCTCCGAATATTAGACACATGCTAATAACATCTACGTCTGGTGAAGACATTATTAAAGAATATACAATGCAGTCAGTAAAGAGAAAAAGCTGCAACCAAATGATTTAAAGTCATTTCAAATGTATTACTACAAACATGATAAGAATTAACAGGATTGATTCTATGACGTCTGATTGGGCATAAATTGAAGTCGTCTAGGAGCCACAGATCTCAGATATACCCAACGCACAACATTATAATGGGACCCCAATCAATTATGAGTGCAAGCCGGCAATGGAGAATGGCTACCATTAGGACCGGCGGGAGTCTCATCTGGACCCTGACTTATAAAAAAAAGAGTAAAAGCCTATTGCGGCAGATGCTCCGAATATTAGACACATGCTAATAACATCTACGTCTGGTGAAGACATTATTAAAGAATATACAATGCAGTCAGTAAAGAGAAAAAGCTGCAACCAAAGGATTTAAAGTCATTTCAAATGTATTACTACAAACGTAATAAGAATTAACAAGATTGATTCTGTGAGGTCTGATTGGGCATGAAATGAAGTCGTCTAGGGGCCACAGATCTCAGATATACCCAACCTACATCATTATAATGGGACCCCAATCAATTATGAGTGCAAGCCGGCAATGCAGAATGGCTACCATTAGGACCGGCGGGAGTCTCATCTGGACCCTGACTTATAAAAAGAGTAAAAGCCTATTGTGGCTCTTTAAATATAAAGTAACAATATTAGTGTGGAATTGTTCATTGCAAGCTGGTAGCAGAGTATTGGTGCCTGGAGGTCAACACTGTCTGCCACTTGAAATGTGTTTTTTTCGTGTGTAGAGATCCATACCGATACCATCTGCTATTTAAAAGACTTTTACGTAACATTATTAACGCTTTACTTGTTTTACTCCATGGATGCAATATAAAATGTCTTGTACGAGCGACCTACATGAAGCTTGCTCTTCTTACGCAGAAACTACTGTCTGCTTCTTTTTGTGTATGCTAACATTCTCAGACAGTTATGCCTTTGCATTACAATATTTGCTTTCTCTTAGCAAAAACAAAATGTACGCTTCATTTACCAGCAAAGGATTTCTGGATGATGCATTCAGTAGTAATACTGTAAGGCACGGTTATTCTAAAAGGCATCCTACTTACTGCATGGACTGAGGAACATCATTAGGCATTGCTTTTACACAACTAGTCAAGTTGGCGAAATTATTTCAAAAAAACTTTCATAATTTTAGTTTTTGGGTTTTGTCTTTTTTTCCTTTTTTTTTTTTTTACAAATGCCCAGAAGGTTACGGCATCACGGTACTTAAAATTGTCTGTACAGAACTCCAAGCCTCCAAAGCAAAGTTCACTACAAGCTTTTAGTTTTCTCAGAGTTTTCCCTTTTTAGAGGTTTTATATCTTAGGGCTTAGACCCATGGGCGTGTTCTTGTCCCGTTTTGTGGCCATGAAAATCACGAAAAAAAGCTATTGCCCGTGCTATCTGTAGAGGGAGCCAGCAGCAGGGATTGCTGTTCTCACGGATCCCTACTGTCAACCCTTGTTGATCCCGACATGTAAAGGGTCCGCAGAGGGATGTCATAGTGGAGAGCTGATGGGTTGCCATTGCCTGGTGTCTGTGTCTGCCATGGCATATGATCACTAGCAATAGGGATAATACAATGCAATACAGACGTACTGCAATGTATTATCGTAGCAATCGTATGACTGCGGGTTCAAGTTCCCTGCAAAGTCATAAAAAATGTGTAAAAAAAAAAAGATGTGTATAAAAACCCATTTTTGCCCACTTAACGATTTTAAAAATGAATAAAAAATGCATGTTTGGTGTCGCTGTGTCCGTAATCACCTGTACAATAAAATGAACATACCATTTACCCTGCACGGCAAAAAAAAATGTTGTGGCGGTTCGGGGGGTCACTCCCTTTCTGATAGTCTAGCACTGGTTTTGTAGGTGTTTCTGCATCTCCAGGCTCTGGTGGGAGTGGTATAGGTTTGTGTTTGATCTCGCCTGTGAGTATTTGTCTGGGCTATTTAGTGTGGTCTGATTCTCAGCTGAATTGCTGCTGTCAATTCTTAAGTCTCCCTCTGACTGTGACTGCAGTGAGAGCTGATTCTGGATCTCCTATTGACCAGTGGCATCTAAAATTAAGTACTGCGTTTGTTTTCCTTTTCCTCTTTGTTTTCTGTGTTATTCCCCTGTCCTATGTAGGGTTAACTAGTGGCTAAGGCACGTGGTCAGGTTTGTCCTTATCAGGACGGGTTACCTGCATTTAGGCAGGTCCTTTTTCTTGTAAGGTTCATTAGGCATGGTGTTTGCCTTTGTTGCAGTTAGCTTTATTGTTTAGCACTGCAACAAGGTGCAGTCTGTGTGTTTTTCAGGTTTATGGATCCAGCGCGTCCCACAAGAATATAACCTTAGAACTGCATTTTCAGTGGTGATGAGTAACGGTGGAAATAAAATTGTAACACAAAAAAGTAATCCAAGTCCAAAATATGTAATCTACGGTGATTAGAGATGAGCGAGCACGCTCGTTTAAGTTTGATGCTCGATCGAGCATCGGTCTTGTCAAGTAACTCATTACTCGACCGAGCACTATGTGGGAGGACGGCGGTGAGCAAGGGGGGGGGAGCGAGGGGAGAGAGTGAATCCGACCTTAACCCCTTAACACCATATGACGTTAGGTCACATGGCAGCGGTGTACTTAACACATGTGGATGCTGCAAGATCAGAAGAGCTGCCATAGGAGCTGGCTGTCACCGATAGCCAACCTCCTGCTGCAACAGTGGGGGTGCATCAGGACAGCGACCCCCCCCCCACTGTTAATCCCTTACACGCTGTGATCTATATAGCTCGCAGTGTGTAAAGATTTCACAGAGCGAAGGCACTCCCTTTGTGGCATAATCGCAGAGGGCCAACGGGTTGCCAGATACAGGCGTTCTGCTTTGCCAGTGCCTATGATCACTATAACAAGCGATAAGGCATTGCAGAACAGAAGTCCTGCAATGCTTTATCATAGCGATCATAGGTGTTATGCATCAAGTCCCCTACAGGGGCATAAAAAGTGTAAAATTAAAAAAAAAATGTAAAATTAAAAAAATTACTTTTTTTGTGCCTTTTCCCCAATTAGTATAAATTTTTTTAAATTAAAATCCCACATATTTGGTAGCATCATATCTTTAATTACTCATACAACAAGTTGAAAACACTTTTTATCCTCCATGGCAAAAAGTGTTAAAAAAAAACTAAAATTGCTTATTTTTTTCATTTTGCATCCCAAAAAACGCAATAAAAGTGATCAAAAAAGCCATATGTACCCTAATATGGTACCCATAAAAGCTACAGCTCGTCACACAAAAAACAAGCCCTCACAGAGCTTCATCCATTAAAAAATGTAAAAGTTATAGGACTTTGAATGCAACGATTTAGAAGAAATTTTTTTTTTCAAAAAGAGGGTTTTCATTGCAGAAACATGCAAAAACCTAAAAAAAAAAAATGTTGGTATCATTGCAATCGTACTGACCTGCAGAATAAATGTATTGTGTCATTTATGCTGCATGATTAAGGGCTTATTTACACAAGTGTATATACGCTTCCATTTAAGCAGTTCCCCTCTTTCCTCCCCCTCACTGGCTCTTTACCTCTCTCCTCCACTCTGGGGTTTGCAATGGGAGTGGGCAGAACTAGGCGGAGCTAAGCTCCACTTTGTACCGCCCACTCCCATTGCTGGCCATAGACAAGGGACGGAGAGAGGCGGGGGTTTAGCTCCACCCCTGTCCCGTCCATTCCCATTGCAAACCACTCGGAAGGGAGGAGAGAAGCAGAGAGCCAGTAAGAGGGAGGTAAGGGGGGATTGCTCAGATGGAAGTGTATATACGCTTGTGTAAGTAAGCCCTAATGCTGTAAAAAAAAAAAAACAACCCAAAAACAATGGCAGAATTGAAGTGTTTTCTCTCCCTGCTATCATAAAAAATGTATAAAAGTTTCACAATATAATCTATGCACCAATAAAAACTACAGTTCGCCACGCAAAAAAACAAGCCTTCACATGACTGTGTTGACCGGAAAATAAAAAAGTTATGACTCTTTAAAAATGGGGATGAAAATCCCCCAAAAATCGTTGCGTCCTCAACACCAAAATAGGCCACGTCCTTAAGGGGTTAAAGTCCTCTCTGTTCTGAATAATACAAATTTTGTTACTAACAAATCCACATTAAACTTGTCACATCTATGAAAGGGGTTAAAAGGACCCCGTCACCTACTTTAGTCCTATGAGCTAAGCTTATGGGCTAAAAGTAGGCGACCCGTTGAATCTGGGAATGTAAGTGTTAGGGCTTATTCAGATGTGTGTATATCGGCTCGGTTTTCACACCTGGCCGAAATACACTGCCCCTCTCTGAGGGGGAGGAGACGAGCCGAACCGGGAGCAGTGCACTGAGCTCCTGCTCCCTCTCCGCCCCTCGTCACTATTTGCAATGGCGAGGGGCAGAGAGGGGACGGGAGCTCAGTGCACTGCTCCCATCCCGCTTCCTTCCCTGCAGAGAGGGACATCGTATATCGGCTGGGCATAAAAACCCGGCCGATATACGGACGCCTAAATAGGCCCTTATACTTAGTTTCCCCATTGTTTCCCTGGTACCAGCGCTGGAACACAATGCTCAGTGCATTGGGTTGTAAGTAGTCTTCCCATTATAAAGTTAATGGAGGACTATTTAGCAGTGCTGCTCAATGCATTGACCAGCAGCGACACTGGGGGAGGTCAGTATAATACCAACATCCTGAGACTCGGCGGGTCGCCTACTTGTAGCCCATAGGCTTAGCTCATAGGACTTAAGGCTGCATTCCCACGAACGTATATCGGCTCGGTTTTCACGCCGAGCTGATATACGTCGTCCTCATGTGCAGGGGGGGAGGATGGAAGAGCCAGGAGCAGGAACTGAGCTCCCACCCCCTCTCTTCCTCCTCTACGCCCCTCTGCACTATTTGCAATGAAAGGATGTGGGACGGGGCGGGGCTAAGTGCTGAGAATTAGCCCCGCCCCGTTCCACCTCTCCCCATTGCAAATAGTGCAGAGGAGCGGAGAGGGGGCGGGAGCTCAGTTCCTGCTCCTGGCTCTTCCATCCTCCCCCCCTGCACATGAGGACGACGTATATCAGCTCGGCGTGAAAACCGAGCCGATATACGTTCGTGGGAATGCAGCCTTAGGGTAAAGTCACACGAACGTATATCGGCTCGGTTTTCACGCCGAGCCGATATACATTGTCCTCGTGTGCAGAGGGGGGAGGATGGAAGAGCCAAGTGCAGGAACTGAGCTCCCGCCCCCCTCTCTGCCTCCTCTCCGCCCCTCTGCACTACTTGCAATGGGGAAAGGTGGGACGGGGCGGGGCTAATTCACAGAACTTAGCCCCGCCCCGCCTCTTCCCATTAAAAATAGTGCAGAGGGGCGGAGAGGAGGCGGAGAGGGGGCCGGGAGCTCAGTTCCTGCTTCTGGCTCTTCCATCCTCCCCCCTGCACACGAGGACAACGTATATCGGCTCGGCGTGAAAACCGAGCCGATATACGTTCGTGTGACTTCACCCCTAAGTAGTTGACAGATTCCCTTTAAGTGAAATCCCTGCCATTTCCAATGTCTTATTAGTAATCAGCATCACAGTGATTTATTCTCTCTCTTCCAGGATGAAAAGAACCAGGTTCTGATTACAAATGCATGGCTACAAATTGTAAGTACCGCACTTTCAGGTAATTAGCTTTTCTTTAATGCAGTAAATTACTTTCCAGGTTTTATTTAAGACAATAATTATATCTTACTGGTGAATTACAAAATTACAGCACAATTAAAACCCATATTTAACGACATCCCAGTTTTCTTTAGTTTCTGCACTATAATAAAGCAGTTAAAATGATCATCTCAGAATGAGATTTGATTATATTTCATCGCAAATTGTTTTAACCTGATTAATGCTGGGCCATGTAATGGATGTCTATTGACATAATTAAGCTGTTTAGTAAAACTATGTCAAAGGTCAAGGTTCATCTGAAACTAATTTAGATCACCTCCGGCTCCTATTGATCCAAGTTTGGTCTAGATAAACTGTGGGAGGTCCAAGTATGGCGCCAGTAATCCTGATGCTACAACACACCCACACCTAAAATAGGCCAAGCCAAGAGAATGGCTAGCTATAGGGTCCATCAGTAATGATTTACAGAACATGTGTTCAAAGACCACCCATAGATCCTACTACATATACTGGAGCTACAGAGCCTGAGATTGGATCAGAAGGGAAGACATTATATGCATGTAACGCAACCTACAGGCCCTCTTTCACAGAATCTTCAAAAAATGGTTCAAACAAGCGTAAGTGAATGATAATTATTCAGTGTAAATGCAACCAACGATTGAACAGTAATTTGTTCACTTTTCATTCATCATTCATTTTATGCAGGCATGAAAACCATAGTTGGCTCGTTCACTAATCGTTTAGTTTAAATACTAGAGATGAGCGAGCATACTCGCTAAGGCAAACTACTCGAGCGAGTAGTGCCTTATGCGAGTATCTGCCCGCTTGTCTCTAAAGATTCGGGTGCTGGCGGGGAGCGGCGGGGAGGAACGGGGGGAAGTTCTCTCTCTATTCCACCCCTGCTCACTCCTGCAACTCACTGCTTACCCCCGCCGGCACCCAAATCTTTAGAGACGAGTGGGCAGGTACTCGCATAAGGCAATACTCGCTCGAGTAATTTGCCTTAGCGAGTAGGCTCGCTCATCTCTATTAAATACTGATCGTTCAGCTGTTCTCAATCACTTAGGCTTCTTTCTCACGAGCATATATTGGCCGGCATTTTCACTGCCGGCCAATGTACGCTTCCATCTGGGCCATAGAAGCTCGTGAACGGGTGGACAAATCTAACGTTTGTGTGCCCGTTCACACAGCATGGGGTCTGGTGCATATGCACCGAACTCACCATACCATCACCTATTTCCCCTCTCTCCCCATCGCAGGCTCCCCTCTCGTCTCCTCCCCAATCGTTCTTTGCAATGGGAAGTGTCGGGCGGGGGTGGAGCTCTTGGGACAGATCACCTGTCTGTGTCTGACTGGTCTAGAGTTCACCTGCTCCCTGCGGACATGAACAATACTCCTTTCTGTGAGCTCTCCCTCTGCAGCTGACCAGCAAAGGGTGCAGTCAGGGACCTTTCCAACCCTGGTTTAGGGTCCGTTCAGACAAGCTGATTTCTTGTTTAGCTCGTCCGCTCGGGCAGCCTGTTATATAGGATATATATCGTTGGCTCGTTCAGGCGAGAAATCATTCAGTCGTTCACATTCGCTGTACATGTGATTGAGAACGGCTGAACGATCGGTAGTTCAACTAAACGATTAGTAAACGAGTCAACGATGATCTTTATGCTGCATTAAATGAATGATGAATAGAGATGCGCGAGCACCCAAATGCTCGAGTCCGCGTTATTCAACTTGAGCATTTTTTTGTATGTGGGACATCGGGTGCCGAGCTTTTTTTTTTTTAGGTTTGTTTTTCTCTCTCTCTGTTTCTCTCTCTGTCTCTCTCTCTATCTCTCCATCTCTCTGTCTCTCTCTGTGTCCCTCTGTGTCTCTGTCTCTCTTCCTCTCTCTCTCTCTGTGCCTCTGTCTCTCTCTCTCTGTGTCTCTGTCTCTCTCTGTGTCTTTGTCTCTCTCTCTCTGTGTCTCTGTCTCTCTCTCTGTCTCTCTCTCTGTGTCTCTGTGTCTCTCTCTCTCTCTCTGTCTCTCTGTGTGTCTCTCTGTCTCTCTCTCTGTCTGTCTCTCTCTCTCTCTGTCACGGCAGGGAGGGGCCAAAAACGGGAACGTCACAGTGGGGAGGAGCCAAAAACTGGGGCGGGGTCGAACACGGTTTGATACTCGAACGAGCATCAACCTCAGCAGAGTATGTTCGCTCAACTCCAATGATGAACGAAAAGCAAACGATTCATCGTTCAACCGTTGGCCACGTTTACACTGAACGATTATCGGTCATTTTCGCTCTTTTAAATTATTTTTTTAAATGAAAATCGTTCCATGTAAATGGGTCTTTATTAGAGGCAATGGTCAACTTCTAGAAAGAGCTATTTTGCTGATTTCTTTCCCCCAGGAAGCATTACTCTAAAGACTTCCTATGAGCTGGATCTCTGCAGGTACAATCAGTATGTTCCCAAGAGGTAACTCCTTTTCATTCATACTTGGTAAGGCTTCTTTCCCACGAGCATATATTAACCGGCCATTTTCACGGCCAGATGATATATGCTATGTTGGGAGAGATAAAATTAGTGAACGGCGCACAAATCAAACGTTTGTGCACCCATTCAGACGGCATGGGTCCCGGCGCATATTCATTGATAGAATTGGTTTGCCATATGGGCAAGAGAGACTTTATGGGCCCCCTAAGGCTCCTGGGCCCAGGTGCGACTGCACCCCTGCACCACCTATGAGTTATTGATTTCATATAGTTTTGGGCTCCCCATGCACAAAACTATAAAAATATATACATACTCTCCATGACCCCCGAAACGGCGCTGCGGTGCAATGGCATCTGTACAGAAGACGTCACCTTGCCAGAAGGCCTGGTGACATCCCGTAAACCTGTCACATGGGCTTCTAATGTAGAAACCCGAGGCAGGTTTATGAAACATCACCGACCTATTTGCTACAGCAGACATACAGGTAAAAAAAAACATGCGACTGCTGCAGCGCTTGTAAATGTGTCCCCAATGTAAGAAGTACTTGGAAAAACCCTTTAAAACAGCTTTTCTTTTAGACAGTTCCATAATTCTATTGGGGCAAGTAGAGCATGGCACATTTTGTTTCTGTGGAGTTCATAAAGAGTCTGATAGAAAAAACTCTGTATGTGTACTGGGCTAGAATTAGTAGGGCCCTTCATAATGTTCTATGTCTGTCTTGTGTCAATGTCTTGTCAGTGGCATGCATTTGGTTAATGCCTGGTATGTCTAGTCCTGTCTGGAAAATGTATCATTTTGTGTGTGTCTTTTGTGGTCATGTAATCATGCTATGTATATGTGTTTGCAAGAATGCAAAGTAAGTGAGTCAGTAAGTTAGTTAGGCAATGAATGGAAGACGTCTGGCAGAGAATCCATGAAATCGGCGGGCGTGTGGAGCAATATGGAGGAAGCCGAGCAACTTATTTACACTCAACCTGGGCCCATTCTACCCAGGAGACCTTGGTGCTTTGGCTGAGCGCCAAGAGAAGAACGAACTGCTTCATAGCGAGAAGAAGAGAAAATGAGAGTGAGTGTTAACCGGTAGACAGAGAGTTTGCAGGAGAGGAATTTCACAGATAACTTGGACTGTGGATTATCCAGATACTCTGAGAATCCTCCCTGTTGTACCAAGACTGTTCCCAGTTCTTGTTCAGAAAGTAGCCATTTGTGTGGACTATTTTATTGTGTCTGCAAGATCCGCCGCAAAGGACAGAACGTTGGGGTCACGAATGACAACTGGATGTAAGGTAACCCCCAGTTACTACTCCTGTGATCTCCCCCAGCAGTACTGTGGTCGGGTCCCGAGCTACCCCCTGGAGAGGAGATATTAGAGCCACTCGTGACAAGGCCTTTCTCTACGCCGCTGTCTCCTTGGTTGTGGGCCTGCTCATGGACGCTGCATATGCCTCAGCATTAAAGGGGTTGTCCCGCGGCAGCAAGTGGGTCTATACACTTCTGTATGGCCATAATAATGCACTTTGTAATGTACATCGTGCATTAATTATGAGCCATA
This sequence comes from Eleutherodactylus coqui, assembly GCF_035609145.1. Lineage (NCBI taxonomy): Eukaryota > Metazoa > Chordata > Amphibia > Anura > Eleutherodactylidae > Eleutherodactylus > Eleutherodactylus coqui. The sequence goes on from NC_089843.1 coordinate 211,911,517, forward strand.
CAGAAGTTATAAAAAGTTTTTTACTTACCTGCTCCGTTGCTGGCGTCCTCGTCTCCATGGTGCCGACTAATTTTCGCCCTCCGATGGCCAAATTAGCCGCGCTTGCGCAGTCCAGGTCTTCTCCTGTTCTCTATGGGGCTCCGTGTAGCTCCGTGTAGCTCCGCCCCGTCACGTGCCGATTCCAGCCAATCAGGAGGCTGGAATCGGCAATGGACCGCACAGAAGAGCTGCGGTCCACGGAGGCAGAGGATCCCGGCGGCCATCTTCAGCGGTAAGTATTGAAGTCACCGGAGCGCGGGGATTAAGGTAAGCGCTCCGGTAAGCTTCCTTTACCTCCCTGCATCGGGGTTGTCTCGCGCCGACCGGGGGGGGGGTTGAAAAAAAAAAAAAAACCGTTTCGGCGCGGGACAACCCCTTTAAATCCAAGGTGCAGAGAGATACAGTAGAGGACTCATGCTCCTTTTATGGCTGCGCCTCTTACTGGAGTAGGGAATAAAGAAGAAGAGTAATATAAGAAGCACTTCATGTCTTGAGGAGCCATAAATACCCTTCTGAACACCTACTATTAGCATGCCATTGTTATGGGGAGTGTGACATGCTTCTAAAGAACACAATCCATTTATGCAGTATATGTATACGTGAACCGTTAAGTGTTTAATTATTTAGGCTATTTAAGCATTCTGTCATTTAGTGGGAGTAAATTATTCAATGTGAGAAATTAATTAAGCACTAAAGCTGATGATTGGATTCAGTAATACTACTTTTCACAAATGCTTTAATATCAGAGCCAATTTGCTCTATAAAGTGTAGCCAAATACATTGACTGAAAACATTAATAGTAATTAACCTGCTGGGGGCTGCGGATTTGGTCTCTGCTTAATGCTTGTTTATCTTGAAGTTAATGCTTCTCCCAGCTATGTAATGGTCCAATACACTCTTTAATGTAAAAAAAAATGCAGTATGTACATTTTTGTTAAATTTACTAAAGATAGGTTAGCTATCCAGTGATGCGGAACAAATACTACAGACGGGTGAGCAGAAGAAAAGCTATTCAAATCTTAGGAAAAGAAAAGTTTCAAAGTTTTTGCTAGTTCTAACAGATAAGGGTGGCTTCTAGAGATGAGCGAGTATACTCACTAAAGGCAATTGCTCGAGCGAGCATTGCCTTTAGCGAGTATCTCCCCCGCTCAAGACTGCAGGTTCGGGTGCCGGCAGCGGGCAGGGAGCTGCACCGGAGAGCCGGACGGAACGGAGGGGAGATCTCTCTCTCCCTCTCTCCCCCCCGCTCCCTCCTGCTGACAGCCGCTACTCACCGCTCCCCCGCACCGGCACCCGAACCTTCAGTCTTGAGCAGGCAGGTACTCGCTAAAGGCAATGCTCGCTCGAGCAATTGCCTTTAGCGAGTATACTCGCTCATCTCTAGTGGCTTCCCATGGGCGTATTTGCGCATTGAACGACTGGTTTTCACATGTATCGGCGCATAGTTCTGTACTGTTTGTGCATGCATGGTCTTTTCACATACGTGCACACAAGTATATAAAACTATACTAAAGTGGTCCAAGTGTGTTCTCTCCTTCACGAAATTGCGCAGCGTAATGCACATTTGCAAGCATATTTGCGTGCCTTCCATAGACGTCAATGGGACCCTTGGTGTGCAAATGCGCCATAAAATAGAGCAGGTCTTATTTTTCGGCACACATGCAAAAAACGTTACTGAGAATGAACTTACTGACATCCATGGCTTCCATTCTCTGCATATTGCATGCGTTTATTTTTCATGCACAAATACGGCTCCTTAGCCCTTTCCAATCCACTGTCTGACGTCTGAAGACATTCTGATCGAAGACTGTACAGCTCCGATGTCGGAAGACGTCCGGCAGGGTGTTCTTACTGTATATTACTGGCCGCTCTGTTGTTGGGGGCCTCTTCAGCATGTCCCATACCGCAGTACTCGCTCTATCCAGCAGATGGCACTATTGTATAATGGCAGAAAGAGAGAGCCCCCTAGGAAACCCTGAATCCATTTGGATTGTAAAGGGTTAAGGCTCAATACATTCCCAATGTATGCACCAATGATTCAATAGACTTTAGTGGAGGTCCTTATGGCATACCCTTCCCAAGATATACTGTACATCAGAATCCTGCAGCCCTAACTGTTCAGTACAACTAATAACAAAAAGGTATAGCTTGCAGATGTTTTTTCAGTCCCTAGAACTGGTATAAATTTAGCCTAAAGTTGTAGTTTCTTACTATTAACCCTTTCCAATTCACTGTCTGACGTCTGAAGACATTATGATTTAAAGCTGTACAGCTCCGATGTTGGAAGACGTCCGTCGGGGTTCTCTTACTATATATTGCCAGCCTCTCTGCTGTCGGAGCCTCTCCAACGTGTCACCTCATGCAGTACTGGCTTTAGCCAGCATATAGCGCCGTTGTATAACAGCAGAAAAACAGTAAGCCCCCTAGGAAAGCCAGGATACAAATTGGATTGGAAAGGGTTAATACACGTCACAGAGACAGTAGTCTATTTCTAATTGAAGCCCTTCACAGAGTAGACTAAGATTAAAAGATTTACATTTTATTTGGTTAAATTAAAAACACAAACCCCAATAAGGGCGCACGGGGGGGGGGCATTAACTGAAATTAGCGGATATGCTTCCCCAAGGTATAGGATATCCACTATAGCAGTGTTCCCCAACTCCAGTCCTCAGGGAGCACCAACAGGTCATGTTTTCAGGATTTCCTCAGTATTGAACAGGTGATCTAATTATTGTCAGTGCCTCAGACATTGCCACAGGTGTTCTTACCGTAGGATATCCTGAAAACATGACCTGTTGGTGGTCCCTGAGGACTGGAGTTGGGGCCCCTTGCACTATAGGACAGACAGACTTCAAATGGTGTGTCAGGGCATGTGCCCTAGATGTTGTCCATGGGGACCCAGTATATATGATTTGTTATTACTGGGTGATGGCCAAGACCGCAGGCCGCTTCCTAAGTATTCCCCGTGTGGTATCAGTCCATATTGGACATCGGAGAGGCTCACAGTGGTAGGTGCTTGAGCACTTATCTACTGTAAACTCCGATATGTAGAATGCGGACGCATTCAACATACCAGACCATCTATTATAGCTGAATGCTATTCATTCAGGCCTGGTTATATCGGGCTCGATAGTCTGATATGAGACACATCACCATGTGGTGATGCTGATTGTAGCTTGGTATGGTTTGCGTATCCAAGCATATAGAAGTCCCATGGAGGCAATGTCTGGTTAATAATAATAATAATATTCTTTATTTGTATAGCGCCAACATATTCCGCAGCGCTTACATAGACAAGGGGAATACAGAAAGACAAAAGTACAAACATTACAGAACCACGGTTACAAAGTAATCAGCTGATGGAAACAATAGGGGAGAGGGTCCTGCTCCAACGAGCTTACATACTACAAGTAATGGGGGGATACAGAAGGTAAAGGGCTGGAGATGTGCGTGGTATGGGGAGGTGGAGGGTGAGGGATGCTATACACATAGACAATGGTCAGACATTTAGCCGTGTGACGGCAGAATCGGTATGACTGCAGGAGCGGTTTATGATGGCTAGCAGGGATTGCAGTCAGTAGGTCAGGGAGCATGTTATCAGGCAGAGTACAGAGGGGTTTGTTTAGGGAATTCGGTATGCCTCCCTGAAGAGGGGTGTTTTTAGAGCACGCCTGAAGTTCTGCGAGTCCTGGATTGCTCGGGTAGCCTTTGGTAGTGCGTTCCAGAGGACCGGTGCTGCTCTGCAGAAGTCTTGGAGGCGGGAATGAGAAGTTCGAATTAGAGGGGTGTGCAGTCTAGTTTTGTTTGCCGAGCGGAGAGCCTGGGCTGGTTGATGGATTGAGATGAGGGAGGCGATATAGGGGGGCGCTGCACTGTGGAGGGCTTTGTGGATGAAGGTAGTGAGTTTAAATTGAATTCTGTATTTAACGGGCAGCCAGTGCAGCGACCGGCACAGGGCTATAAATGGTTATAAATGGTTTGGCCAGAGATAGCCAGCTACAAAAGAAATGGCTAACTAGCTAGTGGTGCACATATAAGACCGATATGAGTAAAGTGTACATTAGTCGATTATTTAAATGTAAGTAGCTCATCTATGCATAGAAATGACCACTTCTATATGGTTTATTCAACAGTACTGGAATGACGTCTATTTGACCTGGGACCAATCCGAGTACCCGGGAGTACAAACTCTTCGTTTTCCTTCTGATCAAGTTTGGGTTCCTGATATTCTGCTGTACAACAGGTAAAGTATCTCCTGATGTCATAGTTTGTTCGATGATGATAAAACAGATCTGAATTAAAGGAGTTGACCCGCAACCACAAGCGCTATCCATAAGCGATTTCAAGATAACAAGGCATTATAGAGGAAGTTCCTTCTTGGGATGCCCCTCCATGAGCCCCAATATAGAGCATCTATGTAGGAGCCATCGGAATGGCAGCCATATAAGTTAGATAAGTCTTGTAGCATATAATCCAATCATCGATTAACTGTTGAGGCCAAACTTTTCTTGTAGGGCCAATTTCATGGTCTTTTTTTATTTTGCTTGTTACTGATGCTAAAATTCACAACTACCTTGCCTGCTTGAATTCTATAATCTGGTACTGTTGGGTTTTTTTCACAATATTGGAATGTTATTTAATATGCTACTAAAGTTCTAGTAGAATTTATTTCCTAATGAGAAAAAACATATAAAATATGCATCAATATGGAATATATTAATATAATTAATTCTACACTTATTATTATTCTACATCTTTGCCTTGTTGGTTTACATTTTGACTTAACCGGTTAGTGACGGCCAATATGCCTTTTTACTGACCCCACTAATGGACTTTAAACCTGCACATACATCTCTTTAAGCCGGTGGCTTAGCTGACTACTGACAGCCAGGCTCCTGCTCTAACTACCAGGAAAGAGAAACCTTGGATCCTGGCAGCATGTAAGCAGATGGCAGGGAAAGGGAGCTCTTTCCGTCACCGATTGGCACCCTGCGGTGCGTTTGCAAGGTAGAATGGGTTTCCATGGCAGATGAAAACCTGACAAGGTCCTCCAAGTAACTCGGCCCCTCCTTTGGCAGAGTCTAATAGGCTGATGTCCTAGGCTTTGTAGAATTTATTACATAAGTCCGAACTACTATATCTTCAGGTTCGTTTGATCAACTAAAAAATAGTGTCAAAAAAGTGCAAAAATTTACATTTAAAGAAAAAAGATTTGCAGTTTTCCCCACAAAAACCTTTTTTTAATGAATTAAATATAATTTTCTCTTTTTTAAAAAAAAAAAAAGCAACACGTAGTCGGTATTACTGCGTTCATAACAACCCGGGCAATGAAAATATGTAGTAATTTACCTTTGCATGCTGAACGCCGTGAAAATAATTTTAAAAGTAAAACCAGAATTCATATTTTTCATTTGTTTGCCTCCCAAAAAACTCAATAAAAAGCAATCAAAAGTCGCATTTACCTCAAACGTGTACCAATGAAAACAACTCTTCCTGCAAAAAACAAGCCCTCATAGAGCTCCGCTGCTAGAAAAATAAAAATACCATGGGTCTTGGAATGTGGCGATGCGGATTCAATTGTTGTATTTTGAAAACATGTTTTTATTGTGCAAAAGTGCTAAAAAAAAATTTTTTTGAATCTATATTATCTTGGATCGCTGTAATCGCGCTGATCCAGATGAGAAAGTTATCGTGTTATTTTTACTCAATGGTGAATGTCATAAAAACATCACCCAAAACCAACGGTGAAGTTTCTCATGGGTTTTCCACCTCCTCTACAAAAAAATGTATTAACCCCTTAGTGACGGCCCAATAGTGTTTTTACGTCCTGCTGTTGCAAGACGTGTATGGAGGGAGATAGCGCCGCTATCTCCCTCCATACAGCGCGGGCGTCAGCTGTTTGTTACAGCTGACACCCGCGAGCAATTCTGACAGCGGCATTTAAATCCCCCGAAGAATGTTCGGGGGTCCCGTAACCCCTCACCCACAGTGAGATCGGGGGAGCCGTGCAGGTGTCATGGCAGCCGGAGGCCTTCTGAAAGGCCTCAGGGCTGCCTTAGCAGACTGCCTATAAAGCCAATGCCGTGGTGTGGCTTGATAGACTGCCTGTCAAAAAGCAGTATGACGTAATGCTAAAGCATTATGTCATACTGCAGGAGCGATCAAAGCATCGCTGGTTGTGGTCCTCTAGGAGGACTAAAAGAAAGTGTAATAATAAGATCAATAAAGTTTTAGTAATTATTAAAAAAAAAGTAATAAGTTCAAAAAAACGCCCTTTACCATATTTGCAATAAAAAAAATCAAAATAATAAACCAAAAATATGTATTTGGTATCGCTGCGTCCGTAAAAGTCTGATCTATCAAAGTAATGTATTATTTACTCGCACTGTGAACGTGGTCCGAAAAAAAAAAAGAAAGAACGCCTGAAATGCACTTTTTTGGTCACCCTATCTCCGAGAAAAAATGTAATAAAAAGCAATCAAAAAGTCAATTGTATGCGAAAATGGTACCAACGGAAACGACAGGACATACCGCACAAAATGAGCCCTCACATAACTATGTCGACAGAAAAATAAAGTTATTGTGCGCAGAAAATGGACACAGAAAATAATTTTTAAAAATTAAATATCTTAAAAAAAAAATACGAGTAGTACAGCCAAAAAAAAAAAACGATATAAGTTTGGTATCGTAGTAATCGTACCGACCCATAGAATAAAGTTATTGGGTCAATTTTGTTGCCGTTTGTGCGCCGTAGAAACAAGACGCACGGAAAGATGGCAGAATGTCGTTTTTTTTTCCATTTCTTTCCGCTTAGAATTTTTTAAAAGTTTTTCAGTACATTATATGGTACAATAAATAGTGCCATTGAAAAATACAACTCGTCCCGCAAAAAACAAGCGACGTCGATGGATAAATAAAGGAGCTACGATTTTTTAAAAAAGGAGGAAAAAACGAAAACGGAAAAAAGGAAAAAAGCTCCGTCACTAAGGGGTTAAAAGTTCTACAACACATCATATGTATCCCAGAGTGGTGCCATTAAAAATATATAAAACGCATCCCACAAAAAACAAGTTCTAATCTATCAGCTGCTCTTACACTGCTCTATCCTATCACTGTGGTTGTGCTTCATGACTAGGAGCAAATTAAAATGATGGAATTGGGTGCGATACTTGTATATTCCTTGTAGTTGTGAAGATGAATAGTAGTAAATATTCAGGCTCCAAACCTCAGGCTTTTAACACAAAATACTATTTATACAGCAAAATGATATTCCTAATCATCTTCCACCACTGGGAGCAGAACCCATCCATAAGATACGTCAGCCCAAAGGTTTCTATTTAGAGCAGAAGGATTGCTGAGGGCTTCATAATATTGTTCTCCCTTTAAAACGGACTCTCATATCTTTGTTATGAGGCGGTTATTATAACCATTTGTGAGATTCATAGTTAGTTGATATCATTCACAAATATATCCAACTTTGCAGGGGCGTAGCTAAAGGTTCACAGGCCCGGGTGCAAATCTTTATCTTGCCCCCCCCCCCCCCCCCCACACTTCTCTTAACTCCTTAACGCAGAGACATAACTTGAAGTTCCTGGGCACCAATACAAAACCTGTAACAGGCCCTCAACTATAATGTTTTATTAATAGTACTGGGCTCCCTATATGGAGAAGAGAGGCCTTATTGGCCCCCTAAGGCTCCTGGGCCCGAGTGCAACCGCATCCCCTGCACCCTCTATAGTTACACCAGTGCAACTTTGTCATTCTGATTCTAAAAACATCTCATTACCAAAGATACATATATGATGTAAGGCAGAGCTCCTGCGATTATAGTATTGAAGACTGGAAAAAGACATGTGTTCATCCAGTTCAGCCTATCATTCTCACCCAATTCTGATCCAGAGGAAGTTCCATAGTCTTACTGCTCTTACAGTAAAGAATACCCTTCTATGTTGATATAGAAACCTTCTTCTAACCTTGTAGATATTGATGGTGCCCCCTAGTTACAGTCACAGTCCTGGGTATAATAGATGATAGGAGAGATCTCTGTACTAACCCCTGATATATTATACATAGTTATTAGAGCGCCTCTTTGTTACAGTCCTGGGTATAAATAGATGATGAGAGAGATCTCTGTACTGACCCCTGATATAGCTATACATAGTTATTAGAGCGCCCCCTTGTTACAGTCCTGGATATAAATAGATGATGGGAGAAATCCCTGTACTGACCCCTAATATATTATACACGGTTATTAGAGCGCCCCCTTGTTACAGTCCTGGATATAAATAGATGATGAGAGAGATCTCTGTACTTTCCCCTGATATATTATACATAGTTATTAGAGTGCACCCTTGCTACAGTCATGGGTATAATAGATGATGGGAGAGATCTCTGTATTGTCAATGATATATCTATACATAGTTATTAGAGCGCCCCCTTGTTACAGTCCTGCGTATAAATAGATGATGGGAGAGATCTCTGTACTGTCCCCTGATATATTATACATAGTTATTAGAGCGCCTCTTTGTTACAGTCCTGGGTATAAAAGATGATGAGAGAGATCTCTGTATTGTCAATGATATATCTATACATAGTTATTAGAGCGCCCCCTAGTTACAGTCACAGTCCTGGGTATAAATAGCTGATGAGAGAGATCTCTGTACTAACCCCTGATGGATCCATACATAGTTATTAGAGCACCCCCTAGTTACAGTCACAGTCCTGGGTATAAATAAATGATGGGAGAGATCTCTGTATTGTCTCCTGATATATTTATACATAGTCTTTTTTCCAAACTAAAAAAAAAACAATTTTGATAACCTCTCTGGGTATGGTAGTCCGCCTATTCCATTTATTACTTTAGTTGCCCGTCTTTGAACACACTCAAGCTCCAATATGTCCTTATTGAGAACCGATGCCCCAAACTGTCCACAATATTCCATGTGTGGTCTGACCAGTGACTTGTAAAGAGGCAAATGTGATTGTTCTCAGCAAGAGAAACCAAATAATCTTGTAGATATGATACCTTTTAAAGGCTAACAAAAATACATGATGTTATAGCAAGCTTTCAATCCTACTTGGGGTTCTTCTTCAGGCTGGGGAAGAACCCTAGGTAGATTTGAAAGCTCGCTATAACATCATGTATTTTTGTTAGCCTTTAAAAGGTATCATATCTACAAGATTACTTGGTTTCTCTTGCGGAGAACAATCACATTTTGCTCTACTGGCTAACACCGTACCAAACGTTTTCCTTTTTGTAAAGCGAAAGAACAATGCTCTTGTCATGCGCCCCTAGACCTCTTTTGATGCATCCTATGATCTTATTTGCCTTGGCAGAAGCTGCCTGACTCTGGTTGCATCAGTTCAAATATTTTCAGTAACCTTATTAAAGAACAGTACAGCTTGAATTGGTTGCTTACATGGAACTTGCACTTAACTGAGCATGTAACGCTGAAGGTCTATTGTCCCTTGAAACGAACATTCCTGGACAAACTACTACTCCATGTTATGCCTAACTACAATGGCAACAGATTTCATATTTAAAGCTCCTTTGGCCTTACAGATCCTTCATGAACTTCGGGTTACATTACTTTACCTAGCTTTGCTACCAGAAATAGGCAACAAGCCTAATGATTACAAAAAGTTGTGTGGTTACAGTTTCTCAATGAGCGTACACACTTGGCAGTTGACTCTGTACAAAATGGTGATTACTCAAAGTGGTGGATACATGTTGTAAACTCACTGTTATTAGGATAATCAACAGTCATTGGCTACTTAACTACATCTTCCCTTGGGTCACTTCCACGCCTCTGGCTACAAAGTCCAGCTCCTCCAGTCCCACCTCTTCAGGCATTTGCTGGACTGTTTCTCAACTCCAAAACTCAGCATCAGGGGAAATCACTCTGATCCATCAACAGCATATCGGGAGATAGCTGAGCCTCTCCTGACAGGCAGCAACAGGCGTCTCCTTTGTATAGACCCTTGTCACTCTTGGTGGCTTGCCAAAGGTGTCGATCACATTTACCCTGGCAACAGCAACATTGAGACCACAATTCATTTAAATCTCTGGATCTCGCCTCAACCACAGAAAGTGAGGTTTATGTCAGTCCCAACTTTACTCAGTGTGTGCTTCTACCCTATATGTAAAACTATACCTACGTAATATGGCACATAAATACTCATTTGTGTCATATTATGTTATTAGACATTGGCTGCACCATCAACCCCTCATTTGTCTTCCAAGAACTATATCCAATACATGCGACTCCCAACAGTATAAGAGCAATAGTTCCTATACTCCATGAGCACTTGGTTGATGAGTGCTATGGGCGAGTATGGGCTCTATGTTTAACCAGGGGGTGGGCTTCCCGGGGTATTCAACTGCTTATTGGACCTAATCACACAAACAGCTCAAGTATCTCCTGTTCAATCTATCAAATTAAATTTCACACACTCTCCCATCCGGAAGTTGTGTTGTATATAGCCACACTTACCAGGAGTCGCAGGAGAGTCACCACCTGACCACCAACTACACTACAATATAAACTTGACAGACAAAGAAAAATACAATTGGGTTTGTATACAATGACTTGAGAGCTAACGTGTGCACATAACGATCTGACTTACAAATAATAACCTAGTGAACTTGGTATACCACTTGGGCACCGCCTTACCCATCTACAGTCTCTTCAGGCCCTACAGAACACAGTTGGAGGGATTTACTAAGATCAATGTGACAGAACAATGCCTCGATTTGAGCCAAAGAGCTAGCGTTCATGCTTTGTGCCACATTTATTATGTGCTTTAAATACTTTTTGTGACAAGCGGGCATGGCATAACTAGAAAGGGATTGATGGGAAGGGGCGTGGCCTATATGTCCGACCAATCAATAGTTGCAGTTAAATAAGATGCGTCTAAAAGTATCTAAAAATGTGTCAAATTTATCATACAGCAAGAGTCACAATGACAAATCTGGCCATCTGTAGACTGCCTGGTCTAATGTTAAACTTAAAATTGGACAGGCTTAGTAAATCTACCGCAGTGCATAATGGTCTTTTCACACAGGACCACTGATGAGCACTTAAGTGCCCAAACATCATCCCAAAGATTACCACTCCCGTACCTTCACATAGGAGTGATAATCATTCATTGAATGGTTGCAGATCGTGCCAGAGATTACTCTGGCCGCCCGCTTCCATTCAAAGTAAACAGGTAATTATCATTTGTCATTCAATCGTTGGGCATATTTACACTGAACAATTCGGTTTCCGATGATCTAGCAATTAATGACTGATAATTGTGGCATCTTAAGGGACCCTTAAGCCTCTTTACAAGGAACAAGATTATTGCTCAACATTCACTCAAAAACCATAGTTTTGAGCGTTAATCGTTGTCTGTAAATGCTCCCATCTTTCACTCTTTGGCTGAACGATGATTTTTAGGTGAGCTTAAAATCCATTCTTCAGCCGGAGAGAAGATAACACAGACCATATGTGTGTTTACTGTCCATGGTGCTGTATTCTCCAGCGCTGATTACATTGTATTCAGCTTGCAGCCCAGTGGTAGAACAAAGGAGCTGAATGCAAAGAGCAGACCACATGCTGTTCTCCGCATACAGGTCCTGGAGGCTCATTTACATGCAAATGCAGGTGATAAGCTGATTCTTTTGAATGATTATCACTTGCAAATGGGCCTTTAGTCTTGTCTGGAGTCTGCCTTTAGTTAGGGTTATCAGGATCTTTTGCATGGCCTCAATACTTGAACGTATTTATAGATCCGCAGATCTGTATGATGTTCATGTCTGTTATGGGTTTTTCAATTCCATCTTTTTTACTTTTAATCTCTAAACAGCTGGTCAAGATTTCTAAATAATCAGAACTGTCACTTGAATGCTCATGTAAATGGTATTGCTAATTGCTGAGATATTCATTCATGCTTGATAGATGCATTAAATCAACTTGATAAACTTTTGCTGTGCTTATCATCTGAGTTTGACATGGTCGGCAGCATGACTGGGATGGCTTTCACATCACATTAGGTAATTTGTACAGCCTATTATTCACAGCACAAGGTTTGTGGCAATTGTAATTTAGATGCATATGAGATTTGGCACCATCACAAATGATTAAATTCATTGCAGTATTCATGCTGGAAAAGAAGGTCACTGGGATATTATAGACTGGATTTCAATTATTTGAATACGGGAACCTTTTGTAAACTTGCATATGCACTTACTATTGAGATTAATCCACCAGCATAATCATGCGGATATTTACTTAACTACAATTCAATCCGAATTTTGCTATTCTTTTATAATGGTAAGGCCTCAGGGCTGACACCCACTGGCGATATTTTCTTTCTTGCGCTGCGAGAGCACATGAAAACACTCGCCTTGTAGCGCAAGAAAGACCCTGGAATAAGACCAGGATATCGCCAGTCTTTTCAATGGGGTCAGCTGCAGCACCGCTAGCCCCATTAAAAAGATATGAAGAATACCACGGACTTCTGCCACAGCTGTGGCAGAAGTGCAGCATGCTATCCCATTGCTTTCAATGGGATCGGCGCTGCTGTCGGTCACATTGAAAGCAGTGGTTTGTGGCAACCCCTGCAGTATGATTTTCGGGGGAAGGGCTTGAAATATAAGCCCTTCCCTGAAAAGCATCCATAAGTGGTAAAAATGTTGTTTTTTTTAAATTACTCTCCTCTCCGCCGCTCACACGCATGAATGAATAGCTAAGCACTATCTGTAATTGGCTGAGCACTCAGTCCATACCTAAGCACTAGCTGCTAAGCCAATCAGCTCAGCCAATGAGCACAGCCCTCTCAGGAGGCGGGGATTCTTAAATCCCCGCCTGCTGAAAGTGCTGGACAGCAGTGTCAGGGAGCCAGCCGGAGGACGCATCTGAGTAGCGGAGAGGTGAGTAATTGTTTTTTTTGTCATTTATTGATGCTTTTCAGGGAAGGGCTTATATTTCAAGCCCTTCCCCGAAAATCCTACTGCAGGGTTTGCCACAAATCACTGCTTTCAATGGGACCGGCAGCAGCGCCGATCCCATTGAAAGCAATGGGATAGCATGCTGCACTTCTGCCACAGCTGTCACAGCTGTGGCAGAAGTCCACAGTATTCTCCATATCTTTTCAATGGGGCTAGCGCTGCTGCCGCTGGCCCCATTGAGAAGACTGGCGATATCCCGGCGTGAACCCGTTTTTTTTCTCGCCCTCATGCAATGGAACATGTGATATATCACTCTGTTCATATCAAATAGGAGGCATACAAGAGTACCATATAGGCCAACAGCAGTATGCATGAGGTCTACGACCTTCAGTAAAAAAAAAAGCATAAACTATAACCCATTGTGCAACTTGTAGTAATATTTAAGACCAAGAATAAACTTCTGTGATCAGTTGTAAGGAAAAAGAAGAAAGAAAGAACAACATCATATGGGCTGAGGGTGCAACACTTCTAGCCAAGACAGATATTACAACAAGGGAATTACCTGGTTCTTCTTTATTAATTTTGCCAAAAACAGCCAGCCATAACATGTTTCAGATATGACTGTTAGAATGCTCTTCTCTGCTGGCCTTGAACCAAGAAAGAAGAGCATTTTAACAGCCGTAGCTGAAGACCCGGGTAATTCCCTTGTCATAATATCTCTCTTGGCTACCAGTATTGGGCCCTCCGCTCATATTGTTATTCTCTTCAAGCAGTTGTAGTGGTGTATACTGGAAAGTAGGACAAGTGAAGCCACATCATGCAAATAGCAATCCTCTGATGAAAACTTTAGGCAAAACTCTGGTGGTACTCTAACAAGTGGTGGGAGCCAACGATTGAGTGCACTTAGGCTCATTGCTTTTGGCTATGGCTCTAAAGTGTAGATCTCATTCACTCAATACAACTTCCCCAAGAATTCTTCCTCTAGTGGGTTGGCTAGGAATCACATTCCTGACATTGGCAAAAACTATTTTGGGTACAGTATATCCCGTCAATGGTCCAGGTCTGTCTCAGTTATGCCTTAGCTTGCTTCTTTCATAACAGGCACCTCTTGCTATAGGCTTTGTTGTGTCAGACACACACTTGTCTACATGGAGACAAGGTCTAAGTACAAAGCCCCCCCTAGGGTCTACCTAGCCTCACAATTCTATACCTCCATGTTTATTTCATAATTACAACTGCCTGTATAAAGGTATATTAACAAATAAGCAACAACAAGTTATAAAGGACAATGTCAGTGAGACACTCGCACTAAATACACAACACAAGATTCCAACTTTTAACAAAAAATTTCACAGCTGAAATATTAAAAAAATATACATTTTTTCACTTGAATGTGATAGAGCTTGCAGTATCATTCCCTGCCACTGTACTGTGTATGGAGCTGTGCCATGTGTGGCTAATAGCAACTTTGGCAAATGGCTGATGAGATTAGGAATGGAGAAGTGAGGCTGACAATGAGAAAACATGGTGTGTTAGGCTGTATTTACGTATTGGACCGATATTGCATTTGTAAACCTGTGATTTTTAAGGCTTCTGTAATGGAATAATTATGTTTGCTCTGGCTATCGCTGCACAGTGTGTGCTACAGCTTTTTAGCAACTGGGCTGAAATAGTCATGTGAGCGTACCATGTGACCTTAAAGGGGTTGTCCCGCACCGAAACGGGGTGTTTTTTTTTTCAACCGCCCCCCCGTTCGGCGCGAGACAACCCCGATGCAGGGGTTAAACAAGAACACCGAACAGCGCTTACCTGAATCCCCGCGCTCCGGTGACTTCTTACTTACCTGCTGAAGATGGCCGCCGGGATCTTCTCCCTCGGTGGACCACAGGGCTTCTGTGCGGTCCATTGCCGATTCCAGCCTCCTGATTGGCTGGAATCGGCACGTGACGGGGTGGAGCTACACGGAGCTACATGGAGCCCCATTGAGAAAAGAAGACCCGGACTGCGCAAGCGCGTCTAATTTGGCGATTAGATGCTGAAAATTAGACGGCTCCATGGAAACGAGGACGCCAGCAACGGAGCAGGTAAGTGAAAAATTTCTGATAACTTCTGTATGGCTCATAATTAATGCACGATGTCCATTACAAAGTGCATTAATATGGCCATACAGAAGTGTATAGACCCACTTTGTTTCGCGGGACAACCCCTTTAAGCAATCAGCGGACCACTGTTATAGGGTTACCTGCTATGTTTTAATAGTCATTGAATAAAGCATAAGCATGCTCAGTTCATTATGTGAGATGTTGATCTCGGCACTTATCTCCATACAAGAGTCACGTGTTCTCCTCTAGGTGAGCGTTTCAATGTACTTATATGATAATGTGCTTTGTGATACGTTGTCTGATGTGATGAGGCCAGTGATTCATTACTATTGGTGTAAATGTTTGTTCTTTCCTGTATATACATCCAGCGTATTATCTGCCACTTTGCTTGACAAAGACCGTCAGGTCGAAAGGTTGGTGATGATGGAGAAAAAAGTCCAACTTTTGCTATTTTTTTTACACTTTTAAGCTGTCACATGTTCTTTTTTAACCATTTTCAATCCAATTTGTATCCTGGTTTTCCTAGCGGACTTACTCCTTTTCTGCTGTTATACAATGGTGCTATCTGCTGGCTAAAGCCAGTACTGCATGAGGTGACATGTTGGGAAGGCTCCGACAGCAGAGAGGCTGGCAATATACAGTAAGAGAACCCTGATGGATGTCCTCCAACATCGGAGCTGTACAGCCTTAAATCATAATGTCTTCAGACGTCAGACAGTGGATTGGAAAGGGTTAAAGTGCTAGTTTGGATTCTGGAACATTTAGTGACTTTGTATAATTGATCCTGGCTTGCTATAATAGTGGTGCTGCTGACATAGACTTCGTTATCCATTCAATATGATGTCATAATATCACTGTAGGTTGAAGAATTATCCCTGCAGTGACAAGAAGAGGGGGAAACAAGTACCTGGTACTCGGGATTGGTGGGGATCTCCGTGGTGAGACTCCACCAATTAGACTTATCACTAGGGATGAGAGAGTATACTCGCTAAGGCACTACTCGCTCGAGTAATGTGCCTTAGCCGAGTATCTCCCCGCTCGTCCCGAAAGATTCGGGGGCCGCCGCAGCTGACAGGTGAGTTGCGGCGGGGAGCAGGGGAGAGCGGGCGGGAGAGAGGGAGAGAGAGATCTCCCCTCCGTTCCTGCCCGCTCTCCCCCGCAGCTCCTCGCCCCTCGCCAGCCCCCGAATCTTTAGGGACGAGCGGGGAGATACTCGGCTAAGGCACATTACTCGAGCGAGTAGTGCCTTAGCGAGTATACTCGCTCATCCCTACTTATCACCTGTCTGATGGATAGGTGATAAAATTTAATTTTGATACAACCCCATGATTCTGAAGATTGGTGAGAGCCCTACAGTCATCATCACAATGAAGGGCCATTTTATATTGTCCACTCTCCATCGTTACACAAATTAAACAATTAGGTCCCTTGAGTTTTCAGTTGGGTTGCCATGTTGAATTCAGTCTTCTTTATTAGCTCACAGGATGCCAGTAAATTTACTGCATATTCTGTACCAACATTGTACATTTACCCAGGCAGATCGAATAACATTGCTGAGACGTAATTAGCCTTTACCAAAGGGGTTCCCCAGGTAGCGCTGTTTAATTTAGCGTCTCTTTTGAAAGAACTCCCCGGAACTGCTTCTCTTACTACCTGATGAACACGGTGCATTAGTATGCATTGGATGTCTAAAGGTGCTTTTAGACAAAACGATCATCCTTCAAACAAGTGAAAGTGAACAATATAATCGGTCGGTCTAGACGCGAACCAATGACTGAATGACGAATGACAATCATTCGCTTTCATTCATTTTATGCAGACATAAACGACAAGTGAATGGGCCATCGATGGTTTTGTTTAAACAGACATCATCAGTCCCTCTCAGTCACAGCCAATGTGAAAGAGTGAACCATTCTGAATAATTCTCTTTGGAATGAGCCCATTGGAATGAGCCAATGATGTATCTTGCTGCACAAGAGTGATGAGCTAGCCGTGACGTCACTGGCTCGCTCAAACGGGAATCAGCCTGTCTAAAAAGACTCCATGCTGCTCTGACTGGCCAGCACTGGTTAAGCAGGTGTAGTGTCTTAGACTAATGAGGTATGCTAATACAGTGTGCATCATGCAATTAGAGAAGCTGGTGGCCATCTTTGTTTCTTAAGGTCCGGAGGGTCGTTTTAAGATACACATAACTAACTGCTTATTAGTGATGGGCGAGTATACTCGCTAAGGGCAATTGCTTGAGCGAGCATTGCCCTTAGCGAGTACCTGCCCGCTCGACAGTAAAGGTTCGGGTGCCGGCAGTGGGCAAGCAGCTGTGGGGGAGAGCAGGGAGGAACAGAGGGGAGATCTCTCTCTCCCTCTCACATCCCCGCTCCCCCCTGCTGACTGCCGCTACTCACCGCTCCCCCGCGCCGGCACCTGAACCTTTTGTCTCGAGCGGGCAGGTACTCGCTAAGGGCAATGCTTGCTCATCTCTACTGCTTATTCCTCATCAAGAAATTAAAACTGCAAGTGCACAGTGATCATTTTATGAACTCTGGACATGCAGAAGGACAGAAAGACATATCAGGCCAGCGTCTAGCCTTAAGCCAAGCACACCTAGAAAAATGTATAACAAATAGTTATTAGAATGGGTAAATGTCCTGCAAAAGGTCCTTCAAAAATATTTTGAACGTGGAATATAAATTATTCAAAGGATCAAAGGAAAAATTGCACGGCGTAAAATTGGAAATGTTCATCAGGCTTTCCAGTCGTGAAGGACACTTAAGTTTTCAGAACAATATCTTTATATCACAACACAGCTGGGAAAGTTATAGGAGCTGGATCGGCAATAAATAGATTAGCTTTATTAACAATTAAACATGTAAGGCTTCAGCAATCCATTGTGTCACATAGAGCCGGTACATTGATGTCCAAATCCTTCCTAGATTTGACAAAATTGTTAGATGTCTGCAAGTCTTGGAAATGCATCAAAGGATACGTTACAACTAGAGATGAGTGAGCGTACTCACTAAGGCAAACTACTCGAGCAAGTAGTGCCTTATGCGAGTACCTGCCTGCTCGTCTCTAAAGATTCGGGGGGGGGGGCGGGGGCGGGGAGCGGCGGGGAAGAGCGGGGTGGAACAGGGGAGATCTCTCTCACTCTCTTCCCCCGCTCCCCCCTGCTCACTGCCGCAACTCACCGCTCTTCCCCGCCAGCACCCGAATCTTTTGAGACGAGCGGGCAGGTACTCGCATAAGGCACTACTCACTTGAGTAGTTTGCCTTAGCGAGTACGCTCGCTCATCTTGACTTAAATACACAATAAATGATCCCATCCAGTCATCATCTATATAAGAAAATAATGCAACACAGGGTTATACAATTCGGATGAAGGGGGGGGGGGGGAGAACCTTCCAACACGTTGCCTTCATCATGATTTAAACTTACATTACGGCCCCCGCTGTTGTATTGTTTAGAACCATTATAGTGTTTGGGAGTTACTTAGCTCTGTTATTTTGGCACTCTATTGCACTTTAACCCCTTGAGGACATGGCTCTTTTGTGGACTTCAGGATTCAGACTCTTTTTTTAAAATCTAACATGTGTCACTTAATGTAAGAATGACTTCTTCATGATTTTACTTATCTAAGGGATTGTGAGATTGTTTGTCAGGACTAGAGATGAGCGAGCATACGCGCTAAGGACAATTGCTCGAGCGAGTATTGTCCTTAGTTGAGTATCTCCCCGCTTGGAAGAAAATGTTCGGGTGCCGGCACGGGTGAGCGGTGAGTAGCGGGAGTGAGCAGTGGGTAGCGGGGGGGAGAGAGAGAGCTCCCCTCCGTTCCCCCCTGCTCTCCCTCGCCGCTCCCCGCCCCCCGCCGGCACCCGAACCTTTTCTTCCGAGCGGGCAGGTACTCGCTAAGGACAATGCTCGCTCATCTCTAGTTATGACCTACTGTATTAGATGGTAAATTTTGGTTGATGGTAATTTTCGCGGATATGTCTTGTTTGCTAATTTTTCAAACTTTTCTATACATTTCAGATTTTATTCTAAACAGTTTTTAATATATATATTTCTCTGAATGTAAAATAGTCATACCACACAAATTGTTAGTTAACTAATTATTTAGCATATGTCTGCTTTATTTTGACATACTTTTTAATGTGCTTTTTAATGTGCTTTTATCACATTAGAATTCTTGAAAGTTTAGTAACTTTTCAAGAAAATTTCCAAAACATTGTTTTAGACCCCATAGGAACTCTGTACTACAGGGTAATTAGAGGGCCTATATACTAGAAATCTCCATTACATCACCCCATGTTAGAAACTACACACTGCAAAGTATTCAGGAGGTTTTCTAATTCTTTAGGTAGTCCAGCAATGTTAAACCACAGTGGAGAGGAAGTTTAAAAAAAACAACATTTATTTACTTTGCAGATCTTCAATTTTCATCCATTTTTTCAGTGACCGCTTGTATTAACAGAGAAACACAAATGAATATTTACCACCTTGCTTCTGCAGTTTTAAGATACATTCCTTATTTGGCCCTAGTGGGCTACTTTACTCTCACACAGACCTAAGAATTGATGGAGCACTTTGGAAATTTTGGTAATTTTTTATATAACTCTTTATTAGGTTTTTTTAAAATAGTACAAAGTACAAATTACAATAACCAAACACATTTCACAACATATTGAAGAAAGGCATGTGACAATCAGTATAACTTTCTCGTACAGTCATAAACTTCATCATTGTATCAAGCCATCTAGAACATTGCATTAGGCTATAGAGACTTGTGGACATAGTTTATATCATGTCACTCCTGTTATTGTCCCATGCTGCTATGGAATATTCATAAACGTAAACTAACCAACTAACCCTCTGGGCCCCAAGGTGACTCCACCACTCTCTGCACTCGATATCATACATGAATATTGGTGTTCTAAATCGAAAATGTGTCTGTGATTGGTATAATATTTGCATCACAACCTCCAGTAAGCTATCTATCGCTGCTCGTTGGTTTTCTTCTCCCCTCTCTTAGTCTATTCTTCATCTACCCAATTGGTTTGCGTCATGCAGTTTAAGATACCATGAGGTATCCTTGAATGACTTCATACATTCTACGATCTCTTGTGTGGTGAAACATTCTTCAATAAACACAAGCCATTCAAAAAAAAAACCTGAAGCTCATGACTCCACCTAGAACCTTCCTTTGATTATAATTAGAGTTGAGCAAACATGCTCGTCTGAGTATCAGCATACTCGATGGTGCTCGTTACTCGAGCAAGTACCACGCCGAGTTCGACACCTCCCCGTTTTGACCCCTCACCGCATTACCACTTCCTGCTGTGACGAGAGAGAGAGAGACAGACGCACCTGGCGGGTCAAATACAAAATTGCTCGGGTCTCCCATTGACTTCAATGGGGTTCGTTACTTGAATAGAGCTCTTGAATATTACGAAAAGCTTGACTCGAATAACGAGCACCCAAGCACTTTGGTACTCGCTCATCTCTAATTATAATGTTCTTCAGGTACCATTTCAGGTTTGCAGAGGCCTTGAAGTGCCGAAACATAAACTCAATTTTAGAAAATCACAGCCCTCATAGCATTCCTCTAGAGTTGTAGTCACCATTTTGAGCACACAGGTGTTGCATTCGACATTTTTAGCACTGGACCATCAAAGTTAAACATTTATTTTTTCCGGGAATTTGTAGTTTTAGGAACTGGTTTCAGGAGAATTTGGAGGTCTTAACCAATTTTGAGCTATGGTAAGAGTGGACATATCTGTATGCACAAACATGTGGATATTTCTATATAACACCAACATGATTTTCAAAATATATTTTGTAACTCATTTTATCTTGTGTGTTTTAGTGCAGATGAAAGATTTGATGCAACATTTCACACTAACGTCTTGGTGAATTCCTCAGGAGCTTGTCAATATATTCCTCCAGGTAAAACTCATTGTATGTATGTATTAAACACAATGTCATGAACACTAGGGCTAATGGCACATGACGCAGGGCACAATCATAGAGCTGACCTACTTCCACTCCTTCAATCCTGCACATAGTTCTGCATGCTCTAAAAATACTTGTTGCCACCACTAACCGTTTTACTGCAAGGCCGGTCAGCCATCTGGATTCTCCTTACTAGATACAGGCCCTCCTGTAGCGGAGGACAACGATAACTGGTGGACAGGCCAAAAGCTAGTGGACATGCATTCCGAGATCCCAGCTATCAGATCTAGATGAAAGTGTGCAAGCATCGACCTCCTCTGCTATTTCTTTCTATAGAAGAAGTTCTGCATCCCTAGCAATGAGCGGTAACAAAATCTAGAGGACAGAGGAATTAATATCTGCTATATCTGGAGAACGGAGCATTTTGCAATTAAACATCTTATAGGTGAATACATTGTTTTGCAATTTCCAATACATTCAAATAGGATTACAAAGATGGGAATACCCCTTTAACATTCCATAGGCTGAACATTATTAAGGATATGACTGCAGACTGTGGAGGTTTGTGTTGTGTGTTATGGAGCAGGATATATATTAGTACTCGCACATCCTGTCTTCTATAGAAATATAAAAACAGGAAAAAGCTCAACCCTTTGCGCTACTTAAACATCAGTAGCTGGAATATTGTGCTGGAGTAAGTTAGAAATAGCTTACTTCACTGGGTGGATCTAGACTCAACCATTTCCTCCCGTTTCAGGTTCACTGTAAAAGATGTGATGACATTTCTTCCTTTAGTTCTTTATTGATGAGCATCCAAATCGCAACCAGTATTTGAATAGTAGTACATTCAGATGCACAGTGGAACGCCCCCTGCCCCGCTGCCCCGCTATTGCTCATATGCAATGCGCGCCTCGGGTGATGACTGACGTCAGATCCAGGCGCCGTGGATAAACTATGCTTATATAAGAAAGTAAGGAAACATTTTAGGGTTAGGCTTGATAAAGGGGTATGTTGTGAACCCTAAAACGCATTGCTACCAAAACGACAGGAAATGGTTGAGTCTGGATCCACCCAGTGAAGTAAGTGATTTCTAACTTACTCCAGCACAATATTCCACCTACAGGGGTTTAGGTAGTGCAAAGGGTTGAGCTTTTTTCAGTTTTTATATTGTTTACTACCGAGGCTGCCCCCCCCCCTCCCCCCGATTTTTCTTCCTCCACCACTCTCCTGACTTGACCGGGATTCTACACCTGAGGGATTATAAGGCTGAAGTGGCCCTTTTGGTGTGGAGTTCTGTCTACTGACGGACTCCATACCAGACAAGTAAGTCCACCTCTCTCTGGATAGTTACCCTATTCATACCACTACTCTTCCTCCATATCTGGAGCGCAGATACCATCATCCTGTTGTATTTTCTGTAGAAGTATGACATTATTAGTTCTGGAAATAAACATCTTGCAGATGAGCGCATTGTTTTGTGATTTCGAAAACATTGAAATAATATTCCCATAATGAAAATACCAATTTAAGTAAAATGTTTGTATTTACTTAGTAATCAAGTGTTTGAACCGCAATCTGCTTTGTATCACTTTATTAACATTCTCCGAATTAATAACATATGAATATTGCAATGAGAATCAAACAATGCTGTGTATCCCTTAAGTCAGTCGACTCTACTTCTAATATGGAAAATTTTAATTAAAAACTTGGTTTTCTAATTTAATCACAACAGTCAACATTACACTTCAGTTTTCTCTATTTGCACTTTTATTGTGCATTCTACATTAATAAGCGGCTCATAATATTACATTATATTCTTTTTTTTGAAACATTAGTTGTTTATTGTATTTTCAGCAGAGTAAATGACAATGACAATAAAAAAAAAACACTGAGAATAGAAGGCTTACTCCTAAGGCCTTAGTCAGACGGGCGTTTTTAGCCGCAATTTGCGCATGCGCATGCGTCCGGCGATTTTTTAAAACCATTGCTTTGCAATGGTATCGGACACATGAGCGCTTTTTATGCGCTCGTCCGATAAATTATAGAACAAAAAATCGCAGATTGCACCTACCCTGACCAATCAGAGGTTGAAAACACTCACACACCCATTCATGAATTCATGAATGGGTGAGTGACTGCTGCCTCTCAGCGCTGAGCCAATCATGGGCAGGTCTGACTCACATCCATTCATGAATTCATGAATGGGTGTGAGTGAGGCATGCCTCTGATTGGCTCAGCGCTGAGCCAATCAGGGGGCAGGTCTGACTCACACCCCCTTCACACCCACTGCAGGACGGCCACGCGGAGCTCCGGCTGCTGGGAGAAGGTGAGTATACAATTTTTTTTTATTTTAACACATTTTAGGATGATTTGCAGGGAAGGGCTTATATATTTAAGCTCTTACCGACAATTCATCCCGGGCTCGCCCGCAGCGCATTGCTTTCAATGGAGACGGCTGTATTGCCATCTCCATTGAATGCAATGCGCTGGACAGCTCCGGCCCGTTTCTAATGAAACGCGGCTAGGAGCAGATTTTCGGGCAATTTGCGGGTGACTTGCGCGCACCGGTCACGCGATTTGCGGATGCGCATCCGTCATGCGATCCGCAAATCGCGCAAAAAAACGCCCGTCTGACTAAGGCCTAAAGATAAGACGGAATGTTTTCTTGATCAATCGTATCTAGAGATGAGCGAACGTACTCGGTTCGGGTGTTTTTGCACTCGAGCACCGCTTTTTCCGAGTAACTGACTACTCGGACGAAAAGATTCGGGGGGCGGCGTGGGGGAGCGGGAGATAGCAGTGGGGAACAGGGGGGAGCTCGCTCTCTCCCCCCCCCCCACTCCCCTCTGCAACCCCCGCTCACCCCCCGCGCCCCCCGAATCTTTTCGTCCGAGTAGTCAGTTACTCGGAAAAAGCGGTGCTCGAGTGCAAAAACACCCGAACCAAGTACGCTCGCTCATCTCTAGATACGATTGATCAAGAAAACATTCTGTCTTATGTTTAGGAGTAAGCCTTAAACTATCAATTTAGGAAAGCAACAGCGAGAGCTCTGAAGCCAGGCCGCCCAATCCCGCCTGAACCTCTCCTCTCTGTTAAAGGCACCTGAGTGCATTCTCTCATGCCAACAGTTGTTGTTAACGGATTTGATTATATCAGAAATTGAGGACATGGAATTACTGCGCCAGCATTGAGCAATATGTGATCTACATGCGATCAGAATGTGCAAAATCGGAGTGTGCAGAGTGACAGGGATTTGACTGCGTCCAGGCTTAACCCTTTCCAATCCACTGTCTGACGTCTGAAGATATTCTGATTGAAGGCTGTACAGCTCTGATGTCGGAAGACGTCCGGCAGGGTATTCTTACTGTATATTACAGGCTGCTCTGTTTTCAGGGGCCTCTCCAGCATGTCCCATACTGCAGTACTGGCTCTAGCCAGCAGATGGCGCCATTTTATAATGGCAGAAAAGCCCCCTAGGAAAACCCTGAATCCAAAATTGGATTGTAAAGGTTTAATAGGGCCAGAGCCGGATTGGGAGCAAACTGAATACCACTAAAATTTGTTATGAGCTGAAAAACCTGGCCCCAGAGACCGGAGACATATGGGCAGCCCCACCACAGTGATCCGTCTTTTGTCTCGCATCTCCAGCAACAACCAGAGAAGCGAGGAGACAATTTGTTTAATAGTGTAGGAGTTAAGTACCATCTATATTGTATCTTAAGGGAATTTTCAAAATGGTTAGCCCATTTAGAAATAGAGCTGATTATGGAGTATGCCTCATGCCATTGATTATCAGAGATTTGTGTTTTTTAGATCATCTTCCCATTTTTTGTTGATAATTCCCATGGGACTGCTTTTGAGGCTGGTTTAATATAGCATAGCAAGTGGATGGACCGTTGTTGGAACCCTGTAGTGATAAGAGCCAGGCGTCCAGTTTAGAGGGCACGTTCATTCTCGCAGGAGGCGGGAATGATCTTAGTAAATGGGTGATTTGTAAGTGTTTGAGGAAATCAGATCTAGGAATATTAAATTCATAGACCAGATCTGGAAATGGTAGAAGGTGGCCATCCTCCCACAACTGACGGACACAAGTCAGACCAAGGTGCTTCCAGTTATAGAGAGAAAGGTTCTCAATGGTGACTTCAAGCAAAGTTATGTCCATTTTGTAAAGTGGAAAGGTAATTAATTTTATTTTCATGGCCACAATGCTCCAAACATTAGTAGCCGCCGAGATACATTACATTCTTATGGATTATCAATTATAATAATATAATCAACATGAGGCTCCACCATGCATTTGGTATATAGATGGCATTTATAAAATCTAACATCTTTATAATAGATCCCTCATTATCACTTACTTTTGCTTTACTTTTTGCAGTGTAAAAAAAATCCAGTAGTTGTTAGAAGGTTACCTGTTGTTGATAGATCTTACTATGCACTAAAATTATTTCATGGTTGTCCGTCACTTACAGCATTTATCAATTTTCAGGAGGCCATACAAAGATGTGATAAGTGCTTCTTGAATGCAGTTCAGCTTGAAGCATATATGATGGTTTTAGTGGCTGTAAGGAGTCATTGTTTCACCTAATCTCTGTATCCTGGAAATGATGATAGGGTTAAAAATTTCAAACCCCACAAACAGGTACCCCAGAAGTTTGGTGACCTCAATAAAGAAGTTCACCAGTTTTTTTTCACGTACCTCTGCTGTAAAGAATCCAGTACTGTAGCTTGGCCCCTCCAGGCTGTGTATTCTGCACTTTTCTTCTGGCCTCCTGGTCAAATGGGGCAAATTTCATTTTTAAGAGTAGAATACGAAATGAAAGCTGCACTGTGATTGGTTGTTATGGACAAGGAAAGCCGATTTCTTTATGATACTTTTCATAAATATGCCCCAATAACTGCAAGGTACAGAGTGTTGTCAATGTACTGGTCATATGATGTGAAAGCAGAAAATGAGTGCAAAATAGAGAACAGATGGGGTTTTTTTTTTTTTAATCTAAGGGGCATTTAGACACAACGATCATCGCTCGAAATTCGCTATAACGATCAAAAGTGCGCCTTGGTTTTGCTTTTAAAGATGGATGTTTTAACCTAACGAAAATCATTGGAAAATGGACGTAGCGGCCGGGCATGTCAGTCGTTAGATTGTGTAGCGTTTGCATTAAATGATAATTGAGCGATCGTTTGTTTGAAAGGTGCGTGCATTCAGTGAAGGAAAAAAAAGAGCTTCTTTGTATCGGCTTGTGAAAATCGTGGGTGCGCTCATCTTGTCTTTAAAAAACACCTAGCTGTTTAGCAGTAACAGAAAGAAACTAGATGTCTTTAATATAAAAGTTAAAAAAAAAGGCGCCCCTTACAGGCGATCTACGGTAAGGAATTGCGAAAGAGTTATATGAAAAAAACTAGGTGGTACAAACAATAGTATTTTTGTCATTGGAATGTAAATAATCTCTGGGTCATCCGTGTCAAAAATACCTGTAGTTTTGTGTATTCACCTATTAGTGACCTAAAATCTAGTAACGAAATCTGCGCGAGCCTAAATATTAATAATCCGTGAATCCGAGACCTGGACACGTCCGAGACCTGGTTGCCGCTCGCAGGGTACGTCACAACTAGAGATGAGCGAGTATACTCGCTTGAGTAATGTGCCTTAGCCGAGTATCTCCCTGCTCGTCCCAAAAGATTCGGGGGCCGGCAGGGGGGCGGGGAGGAACGGAGGGGAGATCTCTCTCTTCCTCTCTCCCCCCCCCCCCCGCTCCCCGCCGCAACTCACCTGTCAGCCACGGCAGCCCCCAAATCTTTAGGGACGAGTGGGGAGATACTCGGCTAAGGCACATTACCCGAGCGAGTAGTCCCTTAGTGAGTATACTCGCTCATCTCTAGTCACAATGGCACGGCCAATGGTTGAGCACTAGGCGTTCGTGTTAAAATCAAAGCTTTGTCCTACCGACAGCCAATCACGCTGCCTTTAGCCAGCTCTGCCAAACGATTAAACACTCCCATCAAATCACTGAACGGCTGAATGAATGTCATTTAAATCAAAGAAAAGCAAACTGCTGAACGATGGATTTTAAGCGGACTGAAAGACAATAATGAACGAATAGGTAACGAAAAATGCTCAATGGGCGCACGTTTAGGCCTTAGTCAGATGGGCGTTTTTTCGCACGATTTGCGCATGCGTCCGGCGATTTTATAAAACCATTGCTTTGCAATGGTATCGGACACATGAGCGCTTTTTATGCGCTCGTCCGATAAATTATAGAACAGAAATCGCAGATCGCACCTATCTGCGATTCCTATTCTCTTCTCTATATGCTCTCAATGGGGCCGGCGGCAGCAGCGCCGACCCCATTGAGAACATATAGAAGACAAATCATTCTTTTCTGCCACAGCTGCAACAGCTGTGGCAGAGAAGAACGATGTTTGCCCATTGAATTCAATGGAGCCGGCAATACAGCCGGCTCCATTAAAGGCAATGGGCTTCCGGCGTGCGCGGGGTGAATTGTCGGGAAGGGCTTAAATATATAAGCCCTTCCCTGCAATTCATCCAGAAAAGTTTTAAAATAAAAAAATATACATACTCACCTGCTCCCGGCAGCCGGAGTTCCGCGTGGCCGGCCTGCAATGGGTGTGAAGGGAAGGGCAGAGCCAATCAGGGGGCAGGTCTGACTCACACCCCCTTCACACCCACTGCTGGCCGGCCGCGCGGAACTCCAGCTGCCGGGAGCAGGTGAGTATGTATATCTTTTTTTTATTTTAACACATTTCTGGATGAATTGCAGGGAAGGGCTTATATATTTAAGCCCTTCCCGACAATTCATCCCACACTCGCCCGCAGCGCATTGCTTTTAATGGAGCCGGCTGTATTGCCGGCTCCATTGAATGCAATGCGCTGGACAGCTCCGGCCCGTTTCTAATGAAACGCGGCTAGGAGCAGATTTTCGGGCACCGGTCACGCGATTTGCGGATGCGCATCCGTCATGCGATCCGCAAATCGCGCGAAAAAACGCCCGTCTGACTAAGGCCTTACACACAACGATTACAGCTCAAAAGACGGCTTTGAGCAAATCTTGAGGATAATTGTTGCATCTAAATGGGCCGTAATTTAAGTATTTATTTGCTCTCTTTATCTTCAGGAGCCATCCCTGGAAGGTCAAAAATGTTTAAGTTATTGGATTTCCAATGAGGTTTCTATGGACCATTGCTCTGTGAATTGTATAGTGATGATATATTTACATTTTCCAGGTATTTTGAAGAGCACGTGTTACATTGATGTACGATGGTTTCCTTTTGATGTTCAAAAGTGCAAATTAAAATTTGGATCTTGGACTCATAACGGCTGGCTACTTGATCTACAGATGCTAGAAGCAGATATTTCCAATTATATTTCTAATGGAGAATGGGATTTAGTAGGTAAGACTTTCAAAATACTGTAAAAATTGTATAAAAGTTATGAAATATATAAAAGCTGATTTATAAAAGTAATTTTTTGAATTGTACCGTATATTAAAGAAATAGGTCCTAAAAACTATGCTGTCTATTAACATAGTAACATAGTATTTAAGACTGAAATAAGACAGACATCTGTCCATATATTTAGCCTATTATTCTGCAATGTTGATTCAGAGAAAGGCAAAAAAACCCAATAAGGTAATAGCCAATTTTCTTCACTTTACAGAAAAAAATTCCTTCCCGACTCAGCCTGGCAATCAGAATAATCCCTGAATTACTGGCACTTCCGATGTAATCAGTAGCTGTAATATAATATTGGTACACTCGAGAAAGGCGTCCAGGCCCCTCTTAAACTCTTTTATGGTTCAAATGGATTTTATTTGGTCGTACATTCACCGTTTTGACATATATGATTTATTCTACATACAGTAACAGCAGGAAATCTTAGTCGTGTAACTTACACTATAGAAGTATCCATTTTTCTGAACATAAAAAATATAGCCAACATCAACAAAATAGAAAGTGGGGTTGTCCTCGAAAGGAAGACCTCCCTGTGTAAGAGTAGAGTATCAGAACAGAGAATAGCAAGAAACAATCAAGTGTCAAAGGTAAAGGTGAAAGAAAGAAAAGAAGTGAAAAGAAGAGAATCTCCTCTGTGCTCGGCGGGCCAGGCCATCGGCCCCTAGTTTTTTTTTTTCTGTTGAAGTCTTGCCGTCTTAAGGAAAGTTCCTTCTTCTACTAGGCATCTCCAGCATTTATCTGATAGCCGGGGATATATCTTAGCTAGTTTAGATGGAGTTCTGTACCATTGAGAGACTAACTTGTAGTTCATTTCCTGAAATTTACTGGAAATGGATAATTTGTGTTTCAGTGTCAGAGCCTTTGCCCAATTTCCTTCAGAGATTGGGCTCCCCAATTCCCTTTCCCATTGCGATTTGAACACCACTACTTCGTCTTTTGTCTCCTCCACTGGCAGAATGCGATATGAGAGGGAAACCTCAGCTTTAGGCGGAACTACTGCCAAACACATCTCCTCAAACCTCGTCAAAGGCCTGTTCAATAGTGCCATTGTGACCAGGGAACTGGTGTAACTACAAATTTGAAGGTACTGAAACCACGCTTTGGCCACCAGCCCCCCGGATCCCAGGATGTTTTGTAGCATTTTAATGTTCCCATTTCCCAGCAAATCCCTAATACGTGGCGTCGTGACCCCTAGTTTGGTCACCAATGAATTATCTATGGAATTGGTAGTCCAGGGTTTCCTATTAATGGGGTAAGTTGTCCTGGGCATGACACTAGACCCTTCTTTCTTGCAAAACCATCCCAAACATCTCAAATTTTTGTCATGATAGTTTCAATCCCCTCCTATTTTCTCCCCTAGGTATCCAGAACAGACCTAAGGCCTGCCCTGAGGCAGAGTCCTGTTCCATGGCCACCCACATTTTGGTATTGCTATTGTGAAGGATATCCAGGACACACTTACATATCACCGCCTTATTGTATAGGTCAAAGTCGGGCAAGCCCGTTCCTCTTGTTTTCTTCGTTCTGGTATATGCTTTGAATTTTAATCGCGATCTGGATTTCCCCCAAACAAATTTTGTTACTAATCAACCAATACGAAGCATGTACTTCCTAGGGAGCCTAATGTGGAGGGTCTGGAATAAATACAGGAATCTAGGGAGAGAGTCCATCTTTAAGGTATTGATCTGACCAAACCATGACATCGTAAGGGACCGCCACTGCTGTAAATCTTTCTTTAACTTGGAGAGCGCCGGTATATAATTAAGTTCATATAACTGGTCTGGGTTCGAGGATAAAATAATACCTTGATATTTTATATTGTCCGAGCTCCAGCTGAAGGGAAAAGATTTACTTAATTGGGACACTTCCTCTGATGGGTACGTGACATTCAGAATTTTGAATTTATGCGCATTGACCTTAAAATTTCTTAGTCTACCAAATAGTTCAAATTCCTTAAGAATATTAGGAAGATCAATTCTGGGGTTGGTTATATAGATTAAGAGGTCATCTGTAAATGGGGACAGTTTCTGAGTAGAAGTCCTCGTTTTGAATCCTCTAATGTCAGGATTACTACTTATGGCATTTGCCAGTGATTCCATGGCTAGTATATAAAGTGTGGGTGACAGTCGGCATCCCTGTCTGGTTCCATTTCTTATTACCAGGGGCTGTGATAGGGATCCATTAACCCTCACTCTGGCCGAGGGGTTTTTAATACAGGGCCATGATCCATTCCCTTGCTCTATCACCCAAACCTATTTTCCATAGCGTTGCCTCCAAGAAGCTCCAGTGGACCCTATCAAATGCTTTCCCTGCATCAACTGTTATCAGGCTAAGTGGACACTGATTTCCATGCCATCATAATGATGGAGAGAGTCCTATTGATCCTACTTGCCTTGGCAGCAGCTGCCTGACACTGGTTGCTCCAGTTAAGATCACAGTTAACTAAAATTCCCAAGTCCTTTTCCATGTCAATTTTGCCCACTGTTGACCAGTTTAATGTGTAATGGTGACATGTATTTCCCTGCCCATATGCAGAACCTTACATTTATCAGTGTTAAACCTCATTTGCCGCTTTTAGGGCCCAATACGTACCCCACTGGAAATAATGACCCAATCAAAGTATGTACCATTAATAACCCCCTTTGCTTTCTATCACTAACCAGTTACAACTTACACACATTCTCACCCAGACCAAGCATGTATATTTTATATAACAACCATTTATATGGCCCAGTATTAAACTAGATATATGGGATCCAATGACTGTCCCTGGTGCATTTCAGAACTAACCTCCTCTTAGAAGCTGATCAAATTGGTTTGACAGGAATGACCCCTTATAAACCCATGCTGATACAGAGTTATACAGCTATATTCATTTAGGTACTCCAGGATAGCATCTCTAAAAAGAAAAAAAACCTTCAAAAATTGTACCCACAATAGAAGTCAGACTTACCAGCCTAGTTTCTGGGTTCACTTTTTGACCCCTTTTTGAACACTGGAACCACATTTGCTATGTGATAATCCAGTGGAACAGACCCCTTCACTATAGACTCCTTAAATATAAGAAACAATGTTCTGTCTATCACATTACTTAATTGCCTGAGAACCAGGGGTGTTTGCCATCGGGACCCGGCGATTTGTTTATTTTAATCTTTTTTAAGGCAACATCCACATGGGCGAGCGCAATATCTGGCCAAGAAACGTGGCCTGATATTGTGCTTGCCAATGTGCATTTGTCTCATAAAGTTTGATACTGCGAGGAAAAAAAACCAAAAGACTTAACTGAATAAATCCATTCAAAGGATTGGATTTAGTATTCACGTGAGTTTTGTGTGCATAGCAAAAAACTCGCGTGAGAATATCGCTCATGTGACTAAGCTTTAAGGCAGCTTGGTATCTCTTCTTGGGTTAGACTGGTGACATTGAGTGGAGAGTTTACTTTGCAACTCTGCATTTCACCTGGTATTTTATTTTCCTCTGTGAATACACCAGAGATTAAACTATTTAATAAATTTTGCTTTTTCTTCATCACCCTCTACAATTTTTGTTACATTATTTTTAACAGGCACACAATTTTTAATATTCCTTTTTTTGCTATTTATATACTTTACTCTCTTTGGCAATGAGTCTGTCTCCATCTTTGCTGCTTTTATCTGCTTTTTACATAATTTATTTTTTTCCCTTATAGGTTTTTAGTGCTTCTTTGCTACCTTCTTGTTTTAGTGTTTAAACACTTTATTTTTGTTGTTTATTGCCCCCTTTTCATATTATTGAGCCACATTGGTTTTCTTCTATTCCTAACCCATTTATTCTTGTGAGGTATGAATCGCTCACAGTGAGTATTTAAAATGCTTTTTAAAAATTCCCATTTACTCCCTGCACTCTTATTTGTGAGGACATTGTCCCAGCTGATAAGGATAAGGACATCTCTAAGCCGATCAAACTTTGCCTTCCTAAAGTTTAGTAGATGTGTAGCTCCTCGATAAACCTCCCTGCTGAGAGACAAGTGGAAATTTATTATATTACTAGCGTACCCGTCGCGCGTTGCTGCGAAGACAGACATACATACATACTTCGTTTTTATATATCTAGATGACGGCAGCAGCGACCACTGAGGTTTTGTAGGCCGCTGCTTCCCCCTTGCAGGCTGAATAAAATAGCCGTTGTGTGGAACATCCAATTTATCCGGCTGCTGTGGCTTCTTGGGAAGATAGCCTAGTACATGTTTGCCCACTTCCAACTCCAATGGAGACTGACTGTAAATGGCTGGCGTGCTCTAGTATTTATGGTTCCAAGCTGTACGTGTCATTGCATACAGTCTGTCTATCTATCTATCTATCTATCTATCTGGGTTATTGCATACAGTCTATCTATCTATCTATCTATCTATCTATCTATCTATGACATCAGGAAATGAGAGAATTAGATTCCGTACGTAAAATTTGAACGCTAATTCTTTGGCGCTTTGAATTGAATAATCGAGTTGGGACCCATTAACTTTTCCTATTTATGACATAATCAATGCTCGAGCCAAATTTCAAGTTTCTATGACATTGGGAAATGAGAGAATTAAATTCCGTACATAAAATTTGGACGCTAATTCTTTTGCGCTTAGAATTGAATAATCGAGTTGGGATGAGACATAAGGCCTTGCCCATAAGCATTCCCCAACCTCCAAGAACTGAACCTACCTACCTGAATGAGATTTTGTAGGCCGCTGCTTCCCCCTTGCGGGCTGAATAAAATAGCCGTTGGGTGGAACATACAATTTATCCGGCTGCTGTGGCTTCTTAGGAAGATATCCTAGTACTTGTTTACCCACTTCCAACTCCAATGGTAATTGGCTGGCGTGCTCTAGTGGTTCCAAGCTGTACGTGTCATAATAGAGCCTTAATGACATCACAATGCAGCTTATGAGAACATGTTGGGGCATGTTCGCGCGTTGCTGCGAAGACAGACATACATACATACTACGTTTTTATATATCTAGATGACGGCAGCAGCGACCACTGAGGTTTACCGCTGGGGTATGTCACTCTTATTACTAATGGGGGGAGTGTCACTATTATTACTGCTGTGGGATGTCACTATTATCGCTGGGGTGAAGGTGTCACTATTACCGCTGGGGTATGTGTACATGTGGCAGAAATGGGCAGGGCTCTTTCAGAATAGACCGGGTGCAGATTTTGACTGCTTTTTAGATGCGGAAATGCTGCAGAATTTTCCACAGAAATCTCCGCTGAGGACATTCTGCAGTATTTCCGCGTCTAAAAAGCAGTCAGAATCTGCACCCGGTCTATTCTGAAACAGCCTTGTCCTTTTTAGAACGACGGGGGTAAAATCATACGTTGTGATAAGCCCCGCCCCCTGACGTGTTGGCACTTTGCGATACATAAGTGGGTTTTGGGTTGTAGTTTGGGCACTCGGTCCCTAAAAGGTTCGCCATCACTGGCCTAGTACATGTTTGCCCACTTCCAACTTCAATGGAGACTGACTGTAAATGGCTGGCGTGCTCTAGTATTTATGGTTTCAAGCTGTACGTGTCATTGCATACAGTCTGTCTATCTATCTATCTATCTATCTATCTGGGTTATTGCATACAGTCTATCTATCTATCTATCTATCTATTTATCTATCAGGGTTATTGCATACAGTCTATCTATCTATCTATCTATCTATCTATCTATGACATCAGGAAATGAGAGAATTAGATTTTGTAGGCCGCTGCTTCCCCCTTGCGGGCTGAATAAAATAGCCGTTGGGTGGAACATACAATTTATCCGGCTGCTGTGGCTTCTTAGGAAGATATCCTAGTACTTGTTTACCCACTTCCAACTCCAATGGTAATTGGCTGGCGTGCTCTAGTGGTTCCAAGCTGTACGTGTCATAATAGAGCCTTAATGACATCACAATGCAGCTTTATAGAACATGTTGGGGCATGTTCAAGGGCGTCCGATGTTGATGACATCAGTGATGACATCACAATAGCAGGTGGCTTACTTATTCGATCTACGTGGGGGGGGGCGTAACTTTCGACGACGCTCGCGCGCCATTTATCGTAGGATATTTGTACTATGCCTATAATCTTCCCAGGAGTGTACTCAACAACTTCCCAAAGTTTCATGGCGATCGGATGAATGGTGTAGTAGCGCATAAAGGACAAACACGCACGCACGCACACAGACAGACATACATTCAATTTTATATATATAGATGATCACTATTTCACAAGTACCCCCCAACTTGCACACCTGTTATTTTGTCAGGTCTGTTGATTAATATTAGGTCCAAAACGACTGTCCTTTTATTTGGGTCCTGTGTGAGTAATTATCTTTAGTTATTGACAGAAACTTGATACCATTATGAGATCTGCATGTTTCAGCTTCCCAGATTTTAATTTGCTCTTTTTTTTCCTCCACATTTCTCTACTAGAGATGAGCAAGCGTACTCGCTAAGGGCAAATACTCGAACGAGTAGTGCCTTTTGCGAGTACCTGCCCGCTCGTCTCAAAAGATTTGGGTGCCGGCGGGGGTGAGCGGTGAGTTGCGAGAGTGAGGGGGAGTGGGGGGGGAGAGAGAGATCTTCCCCCCCTCCCCCTGTTCCTCCCCGCTCTCCCCCGCCGGCACCCGAATCTTTTGAGACGAGCAGGCAGGTACTCGCAAAAGGCAATACTCGCTCGAGTAATTGCCCTTAGCGAGTACGCTCGCTCATCTCTACTCTTTGCCCTTAGAGACTCCACATGTTAATCTCCTTACAGTCTAGGCAGTAAACTGGATTTTGCATAAAGACAAACCCCTCCTCCTTTCCATTTTTTACAATCCTTTCTAAACAAACTGCAACCTTGAAAGTTAACCACCCAGTCCCAGCCTTCCTCCAACCTTGGTTTCAGTTATTGCCTCTGTGTCCTAGTTTTCCTCAGACAATATTACTTCCAGTTCCTCCACATTATTCGTCAGACTTCTAGCATTTGTCACTGTTCAGTTTAGATGTTTTTGGTTATTTTTTTTAATTAAATGCATCCTATTAACTGTCAGTTCTAACTGTACTAACCCCTCTCACGGATCCACACTTATTTTCATTACTTAGTGCATACGGTGATCTGGGACTATGTTCCCCTTTATCTCCATGGTTGCCCTCCCAGTCCCTACTTTAAACACTCCTTTAACCTTCTAGCCATCTTCTCTCCAAACACACCTGCACTCTCCCCATTGAAATGCAGTTGATGCCTAAGGTAGAACCTGTAGCAACGGTAAAGTCAGCCCAGTTCTCCAGAAACCCAAATTCCTCCTTCCTATACTAAAGGCCCTTTTACACACAATGATTATCGCTCAAAATTTGGTCAAACGCCTAAAGTGAGTGACAATCATTATGTGTAAATGCGGGCAGTCCTGCACTTTTTGTTTAATGATGGATTTCAGCTCGCATAAAATCTATTGGTAAAGCCACTGATAGACTGAGCAAATTCATTTATTTAAATGCATTTTGCTTAGTGTTTCAAAAGACTCCATGATGGATTCACACAATGGAATCACACTGGGCAGATAGTCCCTTGTACTAAATACATTCCTGCACTGCCACTGAGTTTACTTTAGCTAATTAGGGAAATGGAGTAGTTATCTGTGCGTGAAAGTTAATGCAAAACCGTCATTAAATATTTCAATCTTTCGGCTGTTTGAGCGATTATCTTTGCATGTAAAAGGGCCATAACTCTTGAGCCACTTGTTTACCTTCCTAATCTCTCAAGTCAATGATATACCTTCCTTGGTGTTATCATCGGACTGGCGGATGTTTTTTTTTTTTTTTTGCCTATTTCTTAGATGGCGGACTGAGGTATCAGGATGCAGTGCTCAGACGTTTCTAGTGGGTAGGACATACAGGGGTTCATAAGAACAAGTGTCTTTGGCAACAAGTGCCATTGAGCATTCCCTCTGGATGGAAAGAACATCCCTGTTTGAGTCAGGTCAGAAGGCTGTGATGCAGTTGCAAAGCAGAATCTGAGCTACAGAGACTCCAGTAGTGTAAGGAGCACCGAGTGGCCGGTGTGATAGACGGATTGAAGCTAAATCTCCGGGACAGTGACTGGGCATTGTGAAAAGAAGGCTGCAATGGACTAACTGCAGAAGTCCAGTAAAGCATGCATAAAACCTATAGGACTTAAGAGGTGGGTGTAAAGAGAAGACTCTCTGCAAGTGATCTACAGCAAGGTTACTAAGAGATTGAGCAATAAAAAGACCGCGGGAGAGTCAGGACACCCCAGTCTCTACAGACATTATGAAAACGCTGGGGAAGCCACTATCTCAACCACATCCAACCATTGTATATATTTGTATATAGAAACTTGTCCTGCAAAGTTATAAGATTGAGCCTAAATTATGTATCCACCAGACTGTGACCGAACCTTGGAATACTTAAATATGCTTTACATGAGTAAATCTGACTCCTGACATACAATGCCTGCCTGCCACTGATATTTTTGTATCCTGTGGCCAATTTTCTCGGTTACATTATTTTGGTGCCATGAGTGTTGTGTCCTCTGTGATGCATACAGAAGCTCAGAACGTGCATCCGTGTGCATGACAGAGGAGGAATATATTCTATGTAGCGGTAAACTATGGTTCGCCTGTTAGATACCTGATCAGTGTTACCAGAATATCAGCAGTCTCATGTTGTGTACTGGATCACATTACCAATGCCATATTTAGTCCACTCAGTTGGCCCATGGGATGAATAACTGTAGACTAATAGGTTAGTTATACCATTTTTTTCTAGATGGGGGACTACTGCATGGGTATAGAAAAGAAATGTGAGTATATTATTAACCACATTCCAATCCACTGTCTGACATCTTCCTACATTCTGATTGAAGCTTGTACAGCTCCAGTGTCAGAAGATGTCCGACAGGGTATTCTTACCGTCTATTGCCAGCCACTCCGCTGTTGGAGCCTCTCTGGTGCACACACACTGGCTTAAGCCAGCAGATGGCACCCTTGTATAACAGCAAAAAGAGAGAGCCTTTTAGGAAACCCCGAATCCAAAATTGGATTGGAAAGGGTTAATGCCGTTAAAGCAGAGCTAAACTGTCTCCCCCGGCCCAACGGCAATCCGGGCTCAGCGTAAATGCGCCAGACCTTGGCTGTCTAAACGAGCGCACAAATGGCCGTGACACAGCCGACAGAAATTAGCTACGCTCATGTGAAAGAGCCCTAAATGTCATGTGTTGTTGCATTTATCTATTTTTAATACCTTCTAAGGACCAGATATTTTTTATTTTGTCCTTATGTGTAAAGCCATAACAATTCAAATAGGGCATACTTCGTTTTTCTCATGAGTGTAATTATAATTACTGTTATTGTTATTCATCTCCAATCCCATATATTCAGATTTTTCATGGGCCAAATAAATATGGGCTTTTCCAGAACGTGGATGGCTCTCGTTTCACTAAGGGCCCATTTAGACACAACGATTCTCGCTCAAAATTCGTTCAAAAGACATCTTTTGAGCGAATCGTTGTGTGCATTTACACGGCAAGATGATCGCTCAAAATTCACTCAAACTTCAGTTTGAGTGACAGTTTTGAGCATTCACTTTGCATAAGTGTGTAAATGAAGGCTCACGCTGTATGCAGAAGACAAGCTGGACCGCTATCTTCTGCATACAGCTGCTGTCTTCTCGGAGCGCACAACTGATATGCAGCTGACTGCTCCAAGCAGGGTATGCAGAACACAGCTGGAGCGCTGTCTTCTGCATACTCCTGCTGTGTTTCTTGAGCGCTCAGTTGGTATCCCGCTGAGTGCTCCAAGCGAGATATGCAGAAGACAGCTGGAACATTGTCTTCTGCATACTTCTGCTGTGTTCTCCGAGCGGGATACCAGCTGAAACAATAGTATCAGCGGTATCCTGCTGAGAACTCAGCGTGTGGTCCTGATAAGACTCATCGTTGTCTTTTAACCCCTTAACGACCGCCCCATCGGGATTCTACTTCCTGGCCGGCTGGGCTTTATTCCTAGAGGACGTAGTTTTATGCATCCTCTAGGAATGACAGCCCTGCAGGCTCAGGACGTGATAGCTCCATGCTGCCAGTTACCGGAAGTAGCCGACAGCATGGAGCTGTCATCCCGGGCCGCGGGACCCCACCCCCGGTAACGCGATCGCCGGTATCCACCGGATACCGGCGATCGCGTTAAAGTCAATGCAGAGTTAAAAACAATTAAAGTTTCAGCTCCCCTTACGGATCGGATCCGTAAGGGGAGCTGAGAGTACTCACCCCCGGTCCTCCGCAGCATCCGGATCCTTCGGTCTTCTCCCCGGCACTGCCGCCGGCGTTTGCGCATGCGCGCCAGACGAATTACGTCACGCGCATGCGCAG
Source organism: Eleutherodactylus coqui (assembly GCF_035609145.1). Lineage (NCBI taxonomy): Eukaryota > Metazoa > Chordata > Amphibia > Anura > Eleutherodactylidae > Eleutherodactylus > Eleutherodactylus coqui. The sequence continues at coordinate 211,950,380 of NC_089843.1, forward strand.
AGAGCCGGGAGGCCCGGGAAATTTAAAAACTCCCTGCTCCCGGCTAGAATGAGTAGCCGAGAGCAGGGAGCTGTCACCGGGAGCCGCTGTATGCAGTTCCCGGTCACATGATCGCTGCTATCCAATGGATAGCAGCGATCATGTAAAAGTAAAAAAAAAGTTTAAAAAGTGTAAAAAAAAAAGATAAAAAGTTTGTTTCATCTCCCCTCATGGATCATATCCATGAGGGGAGATGAAATTAGGTACCTTAAGCCCCAGATTTATCCGCGGACTTTGCCCGGCTTTTGCGCACGCAGGCGCAAAAGCCGCAGATTGGCGCGGTAATTTAAAATCTACCCGCACCTGGCTACTAAATGTAGCCAAGAGCCTGGAGATTTCATGGGCGGCCACAATACGCGTTTCCCAGTCATGTGATCGCTGTTATCCAATGAATAACGGCGATCACGTAAAAGTAAAAAAAAAGCTAAATTTTTCACCTCCCATCGCGGATCGGATCCGTGAGGGGAGGTGAAATTACTTAAATAAGGCCACCAGCGAGGTTCCCTGAGGGATCCTTATCCGCGGACCCTCCACCAGTTTTGGCGCATGCGCCCGTCGCCAAAATGGCGGACGCAAGTGCAGAAGCTGGGGAGGGCAAAAGAAAATTTAAAATCTTCTTGCTCCTGGCTACTAAAGGTAGCCAAGAGCTTAGAGATGTCACGGGGGGCCGCGGTGAACAGTCTTCGGTCACGTGATCGCCATTATCCAATGGATAATGGCGGTCACGTAAAAGTCAAAAGACAGTTAAAGTTTGACGCTCCGTTCAGTTTAGGCCCCGTTGTGCATCCAGACAGAAGATTAGGGCCACAATGCATATGTTTCTGAACACGGGACAAATGGGGGTATATATTTTGGGGTGAACGTCTTCATTCCTATGTATGCTGTACAAAAAAAACTATTTTTAAAATTACATAATTGCCAAAAAAACAAAAATCATAATTTTTTCCTTCTGCTTTGTTCCGATTCATTTAAAAACTGTGGGGTCAAAATACGCAGTACACCGCTAGATGAATGCATTAAGGGGTCTAGTTTTTAAAATGGGGTCATTTGTGGGGGTCCTCTATCGTTTTGGTCGCTCACGGGTTCTATAAGTGGGCAATGGGGCCTGAAACACCTTCAACCAAAATGTCTGTTCTGAAAACCACCCGCTGCTCCTTCCAGTTTGGGCCCTGTTGTGCATACGGACAGAAGATTAGGGCCACAATAGGTATGTTTCTGAACACGGGACAAACGGGGGTATCCATTTTTGGGTGAAAGCCTCCACTTATATGTCTGCTGTCCAAATAAAAATGTTTTTAAAATCACATAATTGATAAAAAAAACAAAAATCGTAATTTTTTCCTTCTTCTTTGCTTTGCTTCATTCAAAAACTGTTGGGTCAAAATATGCAGTACACCCCTAGATTAATGCGCTAAGAGGTCTAGTTTCCAAAATGAGGTCATTTGTGGGGGTTTTCTATTGTTTTGGCCGCTCGAGGGGTCTACAAGTGACCAATGGGGCCTAAAACGCCTTCATCAAAATGTCTGATCTGAAAGTCACCGGCTGCTCCTTTCGGTTTTGGCCCCGTTGTACATACGCACAGAAGATTAGGGCCACAATGGGTATGTTTCTGAACACGGGACAAACGGGGGTATGCATTTTGAGGTATAAATCCTCGTTTTCATGTGCACTATAGAGAAAAATTCTGTGTTAAAAATTACGTATTTGCAAAAATATGAAATTTTATTTTTTTACTCTAAATTGCATTAATTCCTGAAAAGAAACTGTGGGGTCAAAATACTCCTGACCCCCCCCCCCTCAGTGAATACACTAAGGGGTGTAGTTTTTTAAATGGGGTCATTTGTGGGGTTATCTATAATTCTGACACCTATGAGCCTTTACAATCTTGGCTTGGTGCCGGAAAATAAAGCGTTCCTCAAAATGTTGATAAGTAATGTTAAATTTGTACGTCTCCTAAATGGTTAAAAAAAAACAAAAGTTTTTCAAACGTGCGTTCAGAATAAAGTGAACAGATGTAAATATATATCTGAGCAAAAATTTGTACAGTATGTTTGCACATATTTGAGATATTACAGTTGAAAACGTGAAAAAATGACAATTTTTTCAAAATGTTCCCATTTTTGGGGTTTTTAATAAATATACACAAATTCTATGGGGTCTATTTTTACCACCTAAATGAAGTACCACATGTGGCGAAAAAACAATGTCAGAATCCCTTGGATATGTAAAGTCTTCACGGAGTTATGATATGTTAAGTGACACATGTCAGATTTCCAAAATTTGGCTCCGTCACTAAGGCGCACACAGGCTTCGTCACTAAGGGGTTAAGCTTGCAGAAAGACAGCGATGAGCTAATCATTAAGGAAAACTGCACGATGGCCGCGTGTTTAGACCCAACGATTCTCGCTCACAAGACTGCTTTGAGCAAATTTTCAGCGAGAATCGTTGGTCTAAATGGGCCTTAAAGGGGTTGTCCCGCGAAAGCAAGTGGGGGTAAGCACTTCTGTATGGCCATATTAATGCACTTTGTAATATACATCGTGCATTAAATATGAGCCATACAGAAGTTATTCACTTACCTGCTCCATTGCTAGCGTCCTCGTCTCCATGGTGCCGTCTAATCTCCCGTTTAGACGCGCTTGCGCAGTCCGGTCTTCTCCCTTCTGAATGGGGCCGCTCGTGCCGGAGAGCTGCTCCTCGTAGCTCCGCCCCGTCACGTGTGCCGATTCCAGCCAATCAGGAGGCTGGAATCGGCAATGGAACGCACAGAGCCCACGGTGCACCATGGGAGAAGACCTGCGGTCCACCGTGGGTGAAGATCCCGGCGGCCATCTTCGCAAGGTAAGTAAGAAGTCACCGGAGCGCGGGGATTCGGGTAAGTACTGGACGTTTTTGTCTCGCGCCGAACGGGGGGGCTATTGAAAAAAAAAAAAAAACAGTTTCGGCGCGGGACAACCCCTTTAAGATGTATATATTAAGGAGTGACATGTATCTATCGTCTAATAGTCTAGGAACGATTGTTACCATGGCAGGAATATACATAATTATAAATATTTGAATCAGTTACATTCTATTTGTTTCTGCAGATGTACCAGGAAAAAGAAATGAATTGTACTATGAATGCTGTAAGGAGCCCTACCCAGACGTGACCTACACCGTGACAATGCGCAGGCGAACATTATACTATGGATTGAATTTATTGATACCTTGCGTCCTTATATCTGGATTGGCGTTACTGGTCTTCCTGCTGCCCGCTGATTCGGGAGAAAAAATATCACTGGGTATGTAATAACGTTTCTATGGAAATATTAAAAGCCCATATATTTGAGATATGTGTTCACATTAGGAATGATGTCTCCAGATGCTGTGTGTTCTTTATTACTGTACTATGTGGTGGATAAAAGCTGCATTGATTTATTTACCAATTACGGGGAACAGCCACATCAATACTATTTGATACCCAGTTTGCGCTTTATTCTGCTATGCGAGAAGCAGTACAGCGATTGAGATTTTATTAAAAGCCAGCATGAGACATCTTACATCGCTGCAGTCAAATATACGATAAATGATCAGGATTTCGAAAATCTAGAGGGGTTTCGATCTTTTTTTCTTTTCTTATGGTTGAGTTATCAAAGGCAAAAGAAAATATATTGCTTACGGCTCCCAAGGCTTTTTATGTAACATTATACACTTCAAGTTTCTCTATTTGTATTTTCTTTTTATCTAAATAGACCTAAAGTTTGTTTTCATTAATTTCAGTTTTAACTTTTTCCCTAATTAACTTTTTCCTGATCCAGAGCTCCACATCCCCTGTCAGCACGAAAGGCCCTTTATGTAAGCGTGTGTGTAGATGTTTTAGGTTAAAACCAAGTAATATGGTACCTTTTAACCCTTTGCAATCCAATTTTGGATTCAGGGTTTCCTAAGGGGCTTTCTCTTTCTGTCATTATACAATGGTGCCATCTGCTGGCTAGACCTAGTAATGCAGTATGTGACATGCTGGAGAGGCCCCTGACAACAGAGCGGCCAGTAATATACAGTAAAAATACCCTGCTGGATGTCTTCCGACATCAGAGCTGTACAGCCTTCAATCAGAATGTCTTTAGACGTCAGACAGTGGATTGGAAAGGGTTAATGGCTAATGTTTCTTTTACACAGGGATGTGCTTATACACAGGAACGAGCTAACAGCGCTTCCTGAATGGAGGTGGAGGGGGCTGGGGATTGCGGCATGGCTTGGTAGAATGCCTGTCCGATTTTGGTATAATGTAATACTATAGTATTGCAGTATACTGTTTGAGCCATACACCCCCTCTTTTCCAATATTATAATAAAAAAATAAAAACAATAAAAAAATTTTAAAAAAAGCCTATTTGGAATTGGTGCATCTATGAAAGTGATACATTATTTGTTCTGCACAGTGAAAAAAAATACACAACACTAGAATTGCACTTTTTTGGCCACCTCTAAGAAAAAAAAAATCTAACAAAAAGTGATAACGTCCTATATACTCCAGAATGGTATCAAGATAGACTAGAGGATATTCTTCAAAAAATTAGCCCTTACAAACTATGTTGACAGAAAGTTATGGTGGTCGGAAGATGGTGGCAGAAAATACTTAAATTTTTTACCAAAGATAATATATTTTTTTTTGCTATACTGCTTTTAAAAACAGCTTTATAAATTTGGCATCATTGTAATCATACTGAACCGCAGAATAAAGTTATCATGTTACTTTGACTCAGTATGTACAACATAAGACCCCTCCCAAAGATTGTGGAATTCCGTTTTTTCCCATTTCCATTTCACTCCACTTAGAAATATTTAAAAGTACATTATATGGAACATTACATAGGATCATTGAAAAATACAAGTCATCCTGCAAAAAACAAGCCCTCGTACAGCGATGTCGATGGATAAATAAAAGTTATGAATGGTTTTTTTTAAAAAGGGAGGAAAAAACAAAAATTTAAAAAAAAAGAGGGTGGCTCCTGAGGGGTTAAAATTAGAGATGAGTTAGTATACTCGCTAAGGCACATTACTCGAGCGAGTAGTGCCTTAGCCGAGTATCTCCCCGCTCGTCTCTAAAGATTCGGGGGCCGGTGACAGGTGAGTTGTGGCGGGGAGCAGGGGGGAGAGAGGGAGAGAGATATCTCCCCTCCGTTCCTCCCCGCTCTCCGTCGCTCTCTGCTAGAGCTTCCAGACACCACAGTGTTATAATATATAGGGTGATTCCAATCAAAGACAGTTATGTCATATACGTACGATATTTTGCTGGAATACCCTTGAAATTGTCTGGTTTTATGTTATATAATTTTTTTTATCAAGCAACTGGTTCATTCTTTAGTTAACCCCTTAAGGACACAGCCCTTTTTTTTTCTATTTTCAGTTTTCCTTCCCACTTTCGAAAACTCCATCTGTCTCTCCTACTTCAAACGTGCAATAACAGCAAACCAAAATAATCTCTTGGCAATGTACACTTCATACTACCATGAATGCTAGTCATGTGTGGAAAAAACAAAAGAGGAGGAGAATTTTTTCTACTTGGCACCAAATGGTGACAGTCCCTGCTTAATATTGGATAGCTCACACTGATAAGGACGCAGCTAACCCTCGTTCCTTTGCCACTCACTAACCCTGCAAAAATGACAAATACCACTGTGAATATAAACAAACTCCACAAAATAAACCTCAGTACTTATCTTATGAGTTGCTGGTAGAACCACAGAACCCTGATCCAGCAATGTTCACCTACATCGGCAGAAGGAGACTGCAAATATTAAATAGCACAGAACCAGCACAAGGAAATGAAAACTCTCCCTAATTGCCCTTGATGTACTCCGACAGCAACACACACCCATAACAATTCCAACAAATGGAAATAAATCCCGAACAACTGGCAAAGTCAAATTCAAACCGGCACAACACCATTAATATAGCTGTCTGAGGGTTTGTTTTTTTACAGGATAAGTTGTATTTTTTAATGGTACTATTTAACCCCTTAGTGACGGCGCTATCGTAAAACTACGTCCTGCTGTTGCAGGACGTGTATGGAGGGAGGTAGCGCCGCTATCTCCCTCGACACCCACGGGCAATAGCCGCGCTCGGCCGTTCGGCCGATTGCAGCTATTAACCCTTTAAATGCCGCTGTCAATTCTGACAGTGGCATTTAAATCCCCCGAACGCTGTTTGGGGGTCCCCCCCGCCCCCCCCCCCCCCCGCGGTGAGATCGGGGGAGCCGTGCAGGTGTCATGGCAGCCGGGGGCCTAATGAATGACCCCAGGGCTGCCTTAGCAGACTGCCTATCAAGCCATCCACACAGGGTGGCTTGATAGACTGCCTGTAAAAAAGCAGTATGACGTAATGCTATAGCATTACGTCACACTGCAGGAGTGATCAAAGCATCGCATGTTCAAGTCCCCCAGGGGGACTTCAAAGTAAAGTAAGAAAAAAGATCAATAAAGTTTTTTAAATTGTAAAAAAAAAAAAAGTTATAAAAGTTTAAATCACCCCCCTTTTGCCATATCAATTATTAAAAAATCTAAATCATAAAATAAAAATATGTATTTGGTATTGCTGCGTCCGTAAAAGTCCGATCTATCAAAGTAGTGCATTATTTTTCCAGCACGGTGAACGTCGTCCGAAAAAAAAATAAAGAACGCAAGAAATTCACTTTTTTAGTTACCCTGTCCCCCAGAAAAAATGCAATAAAAAGCGATCAAAAAGTTGTATGTATTCCAAATTGATTCTATCGGAAACTACAGGACATCCCACAAAAATTGAGCCCTTGCACAACTACGTCGACAGAAAAATAAAAAAGTTATTGCGCGCACAAAATGACCGCAGAAAATAATTGAAAAAAATTAAATATCTTAAAAAAAAAATACAAGTACTACAGCAAAAAAAAAACTATATAAGTTTGGTATTGTAGTAATCATACTGACCCATAGAATAAAAATATCAGGTCGTTTTTGTTGCAGTTTGTGTGTCGTAGAAACAGGACGCACCGAAAGATGGTGGAATGTCATTTTTTTTTCCATTTCTCTCCGCTAAGAATTTTTTAAAAGTTTTTCAGTACATTATATGGTACAATAAATAATGTCATTGAAAAATACAACTCATCCCGCAAAAAAACAAGCCCTCATACAGCGACGTCGATGGATAAATAAAGGAGCTACGATTTTTTAAAAGGGAGTAGGAAAAAACAAAAATGGAAAAAAGCTAAAAAGCTCCGTCACTAAGGGGTTAATGTAGCATATAATGTACTGAAACAGAAATCGGGGAGAGCGCCTTGCACACTTTTTAAAATAAAAAAAGGAGAGAGGTGGGGTTTAACTCATTGGGTGCCCAGCGTGTCACCGTAGTCACACGCTTGCACTAAAGATCCAGCTGCTCCTATAGTGATATCTTTATAGAGGTTCCCCCGCCAGAAAAAATGGATAGCAAACAAAATAGAAAAAAGAAAAAAATCCTTTGCTATGCTTATAGTGGAGTAACCTCAAAAGAACGGTCACCTTCCGGTTTGATCCACGAGAAATTTATTCCATAAAAGCACCGAGGTAATAGAACTAGAGATGAGCGAACGTACTCGGTAAGGCCGATTTCGCAATCGAGCACCGCGATTTTCGAGTACTTCACTACTCGGGTGAAAAGTACTCGGGGGCGCTGTGGGGTGGGGGGTTGCAGAGGGGAGTGGGGGGTAGCAGCGGGGAACAGGGGGGAGCCCTCTCTCTCTCCCTCTCCCCCCCACTCCCCTCTGCAACCCCCCACCCCACAGCGCACCCGAGTACTTTTTACCCGAGTAGTGAAGTACTCGAAAATCACGGTGCTCGATTGCGAAATCGGCCTTACCGAGTACGTTCGCTCATCTCTAAATAGAACCTCTTAGTTAAACCAACATTCAAAGACAAACATAAGTATGCAACACGTTTTGGTGTAAAAACACGCTTTTATCAAGCAATGTACTAAAAAGACTTTTAAAAAATTTGAAGTTGAGTAAAATGAAAAAACACACAAATGCGATTCCGCCATCTTTGGGGTGGGGGCTTGTTTCTATGTTTCTGTACTCACTGCAGCAAAAATGACATGATAGCTTTATTCTGTTGGTCAGTACAATTAGTGAGCCATTGTGGAGAACATATGACTTTTTGAACGCCTTTTAGTAAATTTTTTCTTGGAGATGGGGTAACTAAAAAAGGCATAATTCTGACAATTCATAATTGTGTGACTGTGAACTGTGAGGTTTTTTTCTTAAACTTCTATTACCTTTTATTTTTTTTAGACAGCAGTCATACACTCAGCTATGTAACTGAAGACTGATTTTCCTTAGCAATAGTCCTCAGCTAAATCGGTGAATAGGGATAGGGACAGTGTTTCAATACAGTTTTTATAATAAGTGCATACTGAATAGGTTAATTAAAAGTATTGAAAATAATGCTTAAAATTGCCTGCTTTTTTGCTCAAAAAAATGTAAATGACAGTTACACTTAATAATAATACCCAATAATATTTATTAGACTTCGCAATAAAATTCTGCACCAAAATCCACAGTGAAATCTGCACATGATTTTAGTGTGGTGGGGCAAGGGGGGTTACTTGCCTGTGGATTACCGATCTCAACGTTCAGAAAATGGGCACCACACAGGAAGTTTGCTCTAAATCTGGCACCAGGCAGATTTTATTCATGCACAGCAAACACTACAATTCATGTACAAAGTCTTCGGTTTGCAACCCACAGGGTCACTAGTCCAGCCCAGGCCATCTGGAGGGCGTCCTCCTCAATCAGACCGGGTGACTGGTCCCAAACAGGTCCACATAAGACCTCCGCTAGCAGTCCTTCAGCTCCACTGAGCTATCACTTCCCCCTGAGTATGGCAGGAACTGATTCTTTTATCTCATTTCCTGTCCCACTCAGGTATTCTCTCTCAAATTAAGTCCCAGAATGCCTGTCTAGCAGCCTCTGCAGGCATTTCTACGTACTGCACGCCTACAGTGGATTTTGGTGCGGATTTCACTCACTACATTCAAATGAAATCCACTGTGAAATTTCTGCAACAAACAGAGCTTACGCAGATTTGTAAATGCACAACATGACTCACATCCATAGCACATTTTTTTCCACTATTAGTGAAACTAAGATTGTACTGTACTTATGGAATTGTGGTGGACAAATTCCATAACTAGTCCGTGTTGTGTGAATCCAGCCTCAATTATTAATCAGTATTAGCAATTCTAACAGTAATTCCCAGAAGTAGTCTTTAAAATAGTATAACAAAACATAACAAAAGCAGCATCTTAGGAAAGATCACTATTTTGTCACAAGATATAAAAATTACATAAGTAGTTACTGAAAAACATAGTAATGGCTTAGTCACATGGGCACATCGGCGCCCGTGTTACTGCAGGAAGAAGACGGACGTACTTCAGGACGGACGTCTCTCTGCAGCGCCGGAAGAAAGAACATGTGACCGGCTTCATTGCTGGTCAGGTGTTCTTTCTTCAGCGCTGCGGGGAGTCGTCCGTCTTGAAGTACGCCTGTCTTCTTCCTGCAGTAAGGGCTCAGTCACACGGGCGCATCGGCGCCCATGTACGGGTGCCGATGCGCCCGTGTGACTGAGCCCTAATGATGATATAGTATGAAATGTGTACTGTAGGTGTACTGTCCATCCTGTATCATCACTGATATAGAATTCTGGCAGACGGCCGGGTCGGATCCGGCTGCCAGAATTCTCGCAGCGGAACCCGACCTGAGGCCCTGCAGAGACCAGCGTGGCACTCTCCTGCTCCCGCGGCTCTGGTTCTTTGATGTGCCGGCTGTCGGGCAGCCGGCGCATGCGCAGACTGGAGCCGGCGGCCGGGGAGTGACATTTCTGTGCGGGGCTCGCGGATATAGAACATGCCGTGATTTTTTTTCTGCGCATTTTCTAACGCAATCCTATGGCAGCTTCCACGGGCGGAAATTCTGCGGGAAACTCCGCCGCGAAATTTTCACCTGTGTGCAGGGTGCCTTAGTTAGAGGCGAGACTTCGTTTAGACAAATTAGAATTATTTCTCATGAGAGTTCTGTAAAATGGCCTTGAACACAGCCTTGCATTCTTATAACAGAAAAGTAATATGAGCGAAAGAAAGACAGTGAATAGCTGTAAGAAGAGCAAGTTACAAAACATAAAATGAAGGATAGGAAATCGTATAGTTTCCCTCACACCAGCATGGTTCATATCATCCCCCACGTATCGCAACAACCCGCTGTTATCTGCACTGAGGTTATCACACCTTCCGGTTGCAGGCCTCATTGTTTTCCACTGCTGCTAAGCACCTGACTCCTCCACCAGTTCGTCCTGCACTGAGAATACACTGCTGGGGTAGGAGCCTGATACTTAGCGGGCGACTGTGAGGTCCAGAACCAGAAGATGTGATCAACTCAGTGCAGATAACAGTCCATTGTGGGTGGCTGTGCGCTGGAGGATTTTCTCCTGGGTACTGCACTACAGTGGCAAGGGGGGCCTCTGAGCCCCCCCTGGCTGGCTTAGGGACCAGGTCACAACTGCAGCCCCAAAAGTTACCACTGCAGGTAAGGAGTGTGGTTACCTTGGAGGGAAGATAGGGCATCTGGATTTAGTAAGACTGATATCTTCTCATAGAACTGTATCACCTGAAGCTTCACGTCAGCAGAGCCAATGTAGGAGGTTATATTTCAAATTTAGAACAAGAACAGCTTGCAAAATTGGCCGATAGCATTCTGTACACTTAATCGGATCAGAAAGAGTGAAAAGTCAAAATTTATCTTGTCATCGTCCTTCTATAAAGCAACAGGCCTGTCACGTCTGTGACTTTGCTTGCCATAACAAATCCCCTTTTCTACCTGCTGTTTTGAAATTTGTCAACTATTTTCAGTGACTACATCACGAAAATCCTGCATGCTCAAATGAATTGTGACTTGAATAATCCCTTCCTCAGAGCCGGTGGATGATGACGTTTAGCTCTAAGCAAATTAGTTTGGTCGTTTGCTAGCTTTAGGGAATAAATTGAAGAAATGGAGCAGCGATCTATAAATGAAACATTACCAACTATGTAATGAATATTATCAGGAGGCTATAGGGATATATGGTCTCCAACCTGTGTCTGTCAGGGCATGCTGGGAGTTGTAGTTTCTCTATAGGCTAGAAGAACCACTGCTATAGAATGATAGGAATCCTAATGAAACATGCATAGATGAAGGTTCTCTATCCTTTGGGTGCGTTTTATATACTTTTCTATGACTGTCATATAATCCACGATAGAATATTGGATCATCTCCTAATCATCAAATTCCATTTATGACAGATTAAACGAATTTTACTATAATATATGCAGACACCTAGACTTAATTGGACTTGTATTAAATATATCTCTAATGATAACTAAGAGTTAATAGAGATTAAAAAAAATTCACATCTGAGATCTAGTTGGCTGTGACGCTCCATATTCATTCGCTCAGTTCATTGGAATCCATATATCTATATATATAAAGACGAAAGCCCTCACTGACTGACTCACTGACTGACTCACTGACTCGCCACTAATTCTCCAACTTCCTGATGTCGTAGAAACATAAAATTTGGCACGAGCATTGATTATGTCTGAAATAGGAAAAGCAAATGGGTTCCAACTCGATTATTCAATTTTAGCACAAAAGAATTAGCGTCCAAATTTTACGTACGGAATCTAATTTTCTCACTTCCCGTTGTCATAGAAACTTGAAATTTGGCACGAACATTGATTATGTCATAAATAGGAAAAGTTAATGGGTCCCAACTCCAATATTCAATTCTATGCGCAAAAGAATTTGCTTCCTAATTTTACGTACGAAATCTAATTCTCTCACTTCCCAGTGTCATAGAATATTGAAATTTGGCACGGGCATTGATTATGTCATAAATAGGAAAAGTTAATGGGTCCCAACTCGATTATTCATTTCTAAGTGCAAAAGAATTAGCGTCCAAATTTTAGGTACGTAATCTAATTCTCTCACTTCCTGATGTCATTTTATATAAAGGAAACGTCGCATGGTTGCCTCCACGTGGTGTTTCCTGGGTAACGCAAAGAACCATGCAAAATGGGGAACGTATTTTTTCCTCGGTATCTCTAAAGTAACGACTACTTCATAAGATTTTCCGTGTGAATACCAGATAAACACCAGTACCAAATTAACTCGAGCGAAGCCAGGTATATCAGCTAGTCTAACATATATAAATGCAAACTGTTATCAATACAGATCAGCTACAACATTAGCACCACTGATAAGCGAAGTGAATGACATGATCTCTGATATTGGCACCTGTCAGGAGTTGGGATATACTAGCCAGTAAATGCGCGGTAAGTTCTTGAAGTTGATATAATATAGTATGCTAGGCAGAAAAAATATTCCCATCCAGTTCAGCCTATCATCAACCCCCCACCCCGACCACTCTTCCCCCATCCAATGTTGATCCAGTAGGCAAAAGAAACCCCAATGAAATAGAAGCCAATTTCCCCCATTAAGGGCGCCCACCCACTGGCGATTTTTTTTCCTTTGCGTTTTGCGTTTTTTCTCAAGAGCAATTAGTTTTGAATGTGTTCCTGTCCACTGGCGTTTTTTTTTTTCGGTCCGTTGCAATTTTTAACATAGGAACTGTCAGTTGCATATGTGTCCTTATTTTTCTCTTAATGCACCCATGAATGTCAATGGAAATTAACGGAAAAGGTGCGAAAATGCCGTGAAAACGCCGCGGAAAACGCGCGGAAACGCTGCGTTTTTCACGCACGAAAATTGCAAACGCCAGTGGGTAGGCGCCCTTAGGGAGAAAAAAATATTTCTTGACTCCAGTCTGGTAATCAGAATAACCCCTGGATCACCAAAACGTCTGAATTAATTAGTGACACTAGCATGTAATAACTTGCTGAAAGCAGGAAAAATGAGCAATTTTAAGGATCTGAAGAACTTGGCAAATTGTTATGGCTAGATAAATGGTGCTCAGTTGGCAATTTACAAGACTTAAAGGAAACCTATCCCCTCCATGTCACCCCTTGAACTAATTTCACTATCCAGCATGAGATGAAAATTCAATCATTTCTAATGTGCTCTCTTTCGCTAAGGAGCCTGTGTGCCTCCATGGTCAGCTTCCAAAGTTATCCTTTGTGTTGAATACAAATCAACAGAGAAGAGTCATCCGGTTGAGAAGAGTCATGCTGATACTTGACCTGCCAAGTTAACTGTGCCCACTTTCTCTTGATAGACAGCTGGTTGCATCCCATGTTACACAAGAAATCCTGCCTATCAGGAGAAATGGGGCATCTTTAGCTGAGTAGCTCGTGAATTGGTGTGACTTTTCTCGGCCAGATGACTCTTCTCGGCTCATTTGGAACCTAACTGCGGAGATTAATTAATGAGAGCATGGTAACATGTTTTTTGTGTACACAAAAGATACAGTGAAACATGCGCACGCTAATATACAACGTATATTCGCTTTCACCCATTTGACACTGGCCTAACTTCCTTCTACATTGTTGATTTGTAGAACTTTTACCTGTGATTAATGCAATAATTAAAGTTTTTCTTCTTTAGACATTCAAAATATTCAATGCTCATGTGCCCATACAAATTGGATGCAAAACATATGGAAAATGACACGGCGCCTGCCCATGTACTGTCCAGTGCTCACGGATCACATATGTCGCATATGTAGTTCTTGTCCTTGAAAATAGAGAATAAGGGCGGCTTCACACAGGCATAATTTGCTCACAAAATACACACATTCATATTTCCTTTTTTTGCGCTCACATTTCCCACTCGTGCAAAAAAACAGGACCTGCTCTTTTTTTGTGCGCATTTTGCTCACCAAAGGTCCCAATGGAAGTCTGTGGGGGGCGGTAATGTGCACGCAATGTGCAGGGATGCCTGCAACTCTGAAAAACTTTTGGAAAAAAAGAGCACATCCGGAACTCATTAGGCTAAATGACCATTTAAATTGGTCCGTTTTCGTCTTCCGCACGCAAATGTACATGCCCTGTGTGCACAAAAAGTACAGTAAAATGCGCTGATACACGCAGTAAAAAACCTTGTTTATAGCACAAATACGTTGTGCTGAGGTGCGCGCAACTGTGAAGTCTCCCTAAAGCTTCTTTCTGATGAGCATATATTGGCTGCCGTTTTTACAGCTGGCCGATATACGCTACATTGGGAAGGATAAAACTGGTGAAGGGGCGCACAAATCAAACGTTTGTGCGCCCACTCACACGGCATGGGCCCCGGTGCATATACGCCGAGAGTACCATGCCGTTGCCCCTTTCCCCTCCCTCCCCATCGCAGGCTCACCTCTGCTCTCCTCCCAACTCATTCTTTGCAATGGGAGGGGCAGGGGGCGAAGCTAAGTGCTTAGCTCCACCCATACCCTGCCCCTTGTCCACAGCCAGCAATGGGAGAGGGGGGCAGGCCACCACTTAGCTCTGCCACCCCCCCCCCCCTTGCATTGCAAAGAGCCAGCGGGAAGGAGGGCAGGGGTGCACCTGCAGGGGGGAGGAGAGCAGAGGGAGGGAGTTTAGCAGCCATACCCTCCCGACGTATTCCGGCCCAAAAGATCTTTTAGGTCCGACATAAAAACACCCTGTCTCAGGAATACGGCCATGTGATCTGATGCATTGGAATCCAATTCGTCAGATCACAGTGTATATCAGTCAGCCGTGAAAACAGCGGGCCAATATACGCTTATAGGAAAGAGCCCTAAGGCATAAAGTGATTTTGTTTCATATGTACTGTTGGTCTGTATGATAAAACGCCCATGTGAATAGCCTAATAGGGTAATATAGGGCCATGTTCTGTCCTTGGAATACACGAACAGCACGCCGCGGTCAAAAATATACCATTCTACATGAGCGCTTAGCCACGTATTCCATCTTAATAGCTTAGTAATGTATCCCTGCTTTGTGTCAGTGAGTTAGAGAGTTGTTAGGGGGAGTGGTAACATAATACCAATCAAAGTGGCCCTGGAAAAAAATTACAAAGTGGCCTCATGTTGTAGGTGGGCCTAAATTGGCAGTAAGTTGGGCAAATACAAGTAGGTAGCGGTCAGCAAATCACCTATCGCAGCCACAAGGGTGGTAGGAGAGGAGAAGCCTATGTGGCATGCACCAAATTTACATTAAGCACGGTGAATGCTAGAATTGGAGGCACATAGTACATTAGGGGCCGCCTATTTCTAACCCATTAAACCTCCGTGACGGATATGAACATCATAGACTGGTTTATCTTTAGCTTCTATGACAGACATACATGTCATGTTACCTGCACCCTCATGATCCCTGTGTTGACTTACAGCTAAGCTCTCGCTGTAATGATCAGGACCATGATAACTGTCATTAACTCCCTAGATGTCATGGTCAATAGTGACCATGGTACCTAAGTGGTTAGATAGAGGGAGTTACTCCTGTCCTCATCGGCCCTGCACACATGTAATCGCAGGATTCCGATGGGTAATAATGCTTCCCTTATGCCCCCACTCTGTAATAAGACTTTAAATATGCCTCCACTCAGTAATAGTGCCCCATGTAGGCCCCCACTCAGTAACAATCACCCCTACACACCCTCACTCAGTGATAATGCCTCTCACAGAGCCCCAACTAGTAATAATGCCCCATATAGACCCCCACTCAGTAGTAATGCTCCATATAGGCTCCCCCTCAATAATAATGCCCCATATAGGCCCTGCCCAGTAAAATGCCCCTAACAGACCCTCAGTAATAATGCCTTTCATAGGCACCCACTTGGTAATAATGCCCCTCACAGGCACCCACTTAGCAATAATGCCTCATATAGGCCCACTCTCATTAATAATCCTGCTCACAGGCTCTACCCAGTTATAATGTCCCTCACAGGCCTCACTCAGTAATAATGCTTTATAGGCTCCCACTTAGTAATAATGCCCCATATAGGACCCCACTCTGTAATAATGCACTACATAGGCCTCATTCAGTAATAATGCCCCATATAGGTTAGTGAGAACCCCACTCAGTAAATAATGCCCCTCAAAGGCCCCCACTCAGTGATAATGCCACAAATAGGCTCCACTCAGCAAAAATGCCCCTCATAGGTCTCAGCCCTCCGAATTTAGTAGCAGTGCCCCTCATAGACCCTAGCCCCCCCCCCCACCCCAACCCCCGCCTCCCTCCACACTTAGCAGTGGTGACCCACGTAGGCCCCAGCACTTCCAGCAGTGACCTTCATGTATTGTAAAAAAAAGTTATACTCACCTGTGCTGCTCCTCCGGCTCCTGGTTTCTGCAGTCCGCACCCTAACAGCTCACCCACTGACTTTCATGTGTTGTGTGTCACAAGATCGCTCTACCTGGAACTCAGCGGGTGAGCTGTGAGAGCGCAGACTGCAAAGGCTCGGAGCAGGAAGAGCAGCACAGGTGACTATAACTTTTTTATGACATTTCACCTCTTCATTGGCCCCAGGACCAAATCAGGAATTTCCCTGGTGGGTTGAATGGACAGTCCACCCCTGATTGGTGGACAGTGCTTGCTGACTTCTATTGCCACCCTCCCATAGCCTCAAAAATAACTTCTTTGAGAGTTTTGTCCACTCGGCCCTCCACTCATTCTAAACACATGGTGGAAGCTGAGGGAGAATAGACACAGCCAATCTTAATGTTCTGTGGTGTATTCCGGTCCGCACTTGCAGCTCCTTTTCTACAGCTCCTTATTCTCCAGTGAAATGTTTGTATGCGGAGAGGAGGAAGACCTGTGCTGTGCAGTGAGTGGCATTCCTAAAATACTGCAGAGGGGTAGAATTATTAGAGCCCTTTCACACAGATTCCCATGTCCAGCGGGAATCGGAACGATTATCGTTCAGTGTAAATGCATGTCTGGACCGAAGGACAAACAAGAATTAATTTACAGTACTTCTCATTTGTTGTTCAGTTTCTGCTTGCAGAAAACGGAATATGGGATTGGCCCGTGTAAACTGGCAGTCGCTCATTCATGAACAACTGCCTGCTTACTGTGAATGGAGGTAGGCGAGCCAGAACGATCCCCGGCTGCTCCTCCGCCATTCATTGAGTGATGCTTGTTCCTGTGTAAAAGCATAAGATCGATTATTACTGAGACGACTTGTCAGGCATCTTCGCCCAACAGGTTGTCCCGTGTAAAAGGGCCCTTACTGGTCTGCAAAGAATGCAGTATCTAATAGCTCACACGAATACTAATACTATAACTAGATAACTTCCAATAACCTAATGTATTCATTAAAAGTGGGCTGAAAATGAAATGTTTGAAATGATAGAAGCCAATGCCCTGTTCATGTGACAATGATTGGGAATACTATGTTATCACACATTTAGGCTTTCCTATTGATGAAGGACATAAATAAACCTTCAAAGTGGCCTCATGTTGTAGGTGGGCCCAAATCGGTGAGCTGACAACATTGTTGGTGATGGCAAATTCGATAAAAGAGTACAAGAGAGGCCTGGATGCCTTTCTTGAGTGTTACATGTTATATCACTGATTACTTCAGGAGGGTCGGTGATCCCGGGATTATTCTGATTGCCATATTGGAGTCAAGAAGGTAATTTTTCCATAAATACGGAAAATTGGCTTCTACTTCATTGAGTTTTATTTTTTGCCTTCCTCTTGATTAACATTGGGGAGTAATAGGCTGAACTGGATGGACATGTGTCTTTTTTCGGCCTTACATACTAGATTACTATGTTCCATAATACTAACCGCTATGGTACATTACTACATCATTTTGGGGTCGGGAGGCGTATCATTTCTTCTTTAGGAGAGCACCTAGAAGGTATGTGGAGACACCTTGGAGACTTATAAGGCCATGCATGCTCCTCTGGGAAATATATGCAAATAAGGAAGATGGAACAATACCTCTGCAGCACCAGCAATAGGTGGCGCTGCAGTGGTATTGTTCCATCTTCCTTATTTACATAATTTTGAACACAGAGTAAACTCATACTAGTTTGAGTGCCCTTCCAAATTATCCTGACACCTTAGTTTTCAGAAATGAAATAGAATGAGGCTTATATTTTAATAGAAACCTGCAGTTTGTACGGGGGCTCTTTAGACATGTTATAGATTTGATGGTAGAGTGTCAAGGAGAAATGTTCGGGAAATCTTTTTTATTAGGACACTGATACCTTGCTAGGTCATGATTTTAAATGAAATGCACTGATTTCGTGTAACAAAAGGACTTAACATCAAAGAAGAAACAAAAATCAAATCTAATATCTGACCTGCAAGTTTGTTCTGCGTCTGCGGAGAACTTAAAAGTCTGTTTGTATTGGAGAGTTAAAGAAATTCAATTTCTTAGAAAATGAATGAAAGTCAATCAAAGTTCTGCTGGCTCTAGCTATATAGCAGAAGTTTAAAGGGAACCTGTCAGGTCCCTAACACGACCCTAGCCAGGTATATTGATTGGTACAGGAGTTTTGCGAAACCTACTTCTGAAAATTTGCATCACTGATGAGTCGCATGTGTCTCATTAATATTCATATATGCGCGCTCCCTCTGCCCTTTTCCTCCCTCCTGCAGCTGATTGACAGGTCTCGGTCTTACTGTGCACTCTGTGAAATTGTCTCTATACCATGCTGCCTATAGTCAGGGTAGCATTAGGGACCTGAGAGGTTCCCTTTAAAATGTGTATTTGTGTGATATTCTAATTAATGTCCCTTGAGTCTTTTTAGTAGCAAAAAAAAAATGTTCTACTGATATATTAGTATCAATATTTATGGGCCGTTAGGGAGGAAATGGGCAATAAATTCACCCTGCTAACCTCCTTTATTCCAGTACTGCTCCTACTGCCAACAGCAATTATTTCATTAATGAGAATATATTAAGGAAGGCCAGTTGTGCAGATTCCTAATTTTATAGCTAAGGTTCCTGCAAATTAAAGACATGTTCTAATTTTCTGAGTCTTGTAGTTACACTAAACTGCAAGAGGATTGACTTTTTGTCAACCAAGTAAAGGCATTTGAAGTAGGGGAGGTAACTGTAAGGAATGCAAAGAATGCAGTTGCACCCTGGCCCCTGAGCCTTAGAGGAGCCCAACACCACAAATATAGTTGGCCGCCCTGTTACTCATTTTGCATTGGGGCCCAGAAGCTGCAGATTACGCTTGCCAGGTAATATATTATATGTATTAGCCACTTATAAACTGGATGTTCAGTGCATGTTCTTCACCACTATAGGGGGCATATCTATCACCAAACCAGGTGTTAAATCCAGTATAGTTATCCATACAATAAAAGACACATTGCACTCAATGACCTGGACTCAGAGCATCATTGATGCCTATGATGCTCTGAGTTTGGTTCAGTAGACAGTGGTCAGGCTGGAACACCTGACTGTATTACAGGTGCATAAATGCTCCCATAATACACTTTTGTGAAACTGGCCTTAATAGGGTTATCTTATATCACCTTTCCATAGGATAAGTGATGAAAGTCTGATCGGTGGGGTTTTCGCTGATGAGACCCCCACTGATCCTGAGAGCAGAGGACCCACTTCCCCTATTTTTTTCAATGCAGGCTCATTGCCCACCCATATGGAGCGGTGGTCACACATGTGCAGTGCTCCATTCATTTTCAATGGGACTGCCAGAGATAGCCAAGTACAAGCCATTTCTTTCAGTGCATTTATGTGATGTCACCATGGGTGGGAAAGGCAGCCCCCACAGTGAGGAGGACAGGGAGACATGGGCCTTCCGTTCTCGGGATCGATGGGGGTCTCAGCAGTGAAACCTCTGGCAATTTGACTTTTATCACCTATCCTATTCTATGTATCAATGATAAAAGTCTATCTTGGGGATACCCCCATAAAAGTGTTTCCTGTCTCTGTTTGAGGAGGTCAGAAATGCTGTCTTTTCTCCTTACGGAGAACACCTAGATGGTGAGACTCAAATGGCCATGCACGCTCCTCTGGGTAATATGCAAATAAGGGAGATTGAATAAAACCTCCACATTGCCACCTATTGGACGGCAGCATTCCTTCAAGCCAAAGTCAGACTTTTTATACAAGCCTTGTAACAATGACTGGGAATTAAAAGCAAAGCCAGACTCCATGTACATACAGCTGTTTCAGGGTCTCACTAGCAAAGCCAGACTCCTACTGTACACTGATGAAGGGCAAAAACCCTGAAACAGCTGTCTGTACATGGAGTCTGGCTTTGCTTTTAATTCCCAGTCATTGTTACAAGACTTGTATAAAAAGTCTGACTTTGGCTTGAAGGAATGCTGCCTTCCAATAGGTGGCACTGTAGAGGTTTCATTTCATCTCCCTAATTTGTTTGAGGAGGAACAAGGGTGGAGATAAATAATATGTCCCATCATTCATGGGTCATATATTGGTAAATATGGGTAGTTCTAGGGTGATTTCCAAATTTTGCACTGGTGCTCAGGAGTTTCAACTTATGCAGAGATGGTTTTAATACATAGTGGTCCAGGAATCCTAATTTGCAATATACATGGTGTTAAGATATTCTCTAAAGTACATATCATCTATAGCCTTGTTGGTCTAGTAAACTGTCCTACTCAATGCCACTTCACTATTGAGTTACAGAAGGTGCCACCATAATGTGGTATCTGATTCTATCTTGGCCATAGACTCAGTAATCCTTCCAACTTCTCTTGCTATTACCCTAGTCATGTTGGAGTACTCTGTGGGCCTCCCACAAACTGATATTGAAATATTTGGTATAGGTCTTAAAAGATAACATTTAGAAAAAGTATATTTGTCTTAATTGTCATAAGATTTACATTGCTACATAGGACATCTAGGAAACCTTGATTAACCTTTATTGAACTTTCTGTTTTCTGCATACCCAGGGATCACTGTCCTCCTGTCCCTTACTGTCTTCATGTTACTCGTGGCCGAGATTATGCCTGCAACATCAGATTCAGTTCCTCTGATCGGTAAGTCACTTGAGAGGTATGTTTGTATGTTATATAACTATCATGTCATCAGTCTGGAAACATTTGTGGTCATCACTGTTCTTAAAGGTGTTTTCCCATCTCGGGAATCCTATTTCAGTGTGTTCAAAATCACAAAACAATGTACTCACCCGTAAGATGGTTATTTCCAAAATGCTCCGTTCTCCAGACCACCTCTTCTGTGGAAAGAAATAGCAGAGCACAAGAGTCGTTGGTGGCCAGGTAGAAAGCTAGCGTGTAGAGATGAGCGAGCATACTCGCTAAGGACAATTGCTCGAGCGAGCATTGTGCTTAGCGAGTATCTCCCTGCTCGGAAGAAAAGGTTCGCCGGCCGGCGCGGGTGACAGGTGAGTTGCGGCGGTGAGCAGGGGAAAGCAGGGGGGGAGAGAAAGAAAGAGAGAGAGATCTCCCCTCCGTTCCTCCCCGCTCTCCCCCGCAGCTCCCCGCCCACCGCCGGCAGCCGAATCTTTTCTTCTGAGCGGGCAGGTACTCGCTAAGGGCAATGCTTGATTGAGCAATTGTCCTTAGCGAGTATGCTCGCTCATCTCTACTAGCGTGCGTTCGCTCTGAGATCCCAGCCATCAGATGTAGACGAAAGAAATGCACAAGCACCGGCCTCCTCTGCATATTTCTCTCCATAGAAGAGGTAGTCTGTTTCTCTGGCAACAAGAAGTAAAAAACGAGAGGACCGAGGAATCAATATCTGCACTACCTGGGGAATGGAGTAGAGATGAGCGAGTATACTCGCTAAGGGCAATTACTCGATCGAGCATTGCCCTTAGCGAGTACCTGCCCGCTCGGAAGAAAAGATTCGGCTGCCGGCGGCGGGCCGGGAGCTGCGGGGGAGAGCGGGGAGGAACGGAGGGGAGATCTCTCTCTTCCCCCGCTCCCCCCTGCTCACCGCCACAACTCACCAGTCACCCGAGCCGGCAGCCGAACCTTTTCTTCAGAGCGGGGAGATACTCGCTAAGGACAATGCTCGATCGAGCAATTGTCCTTAGCGAGTATGCTCGTTCATCTCTAGAACGGAGTATCTTAGAAATAAATATCTTATGGGTGAATACATTGTTTTATGATTCCAAACACTTCGAAATAGGATTCCTGAAATGCGAATACCGCCTAACATACTAGAATTGTAAAGTCATGTAGTGCTGGGATCGGCTCATGTGTATTAGTTAAACCCTATAAGACTTAGGAGACTCTGCTTGCTAATTTATACTGTGTATCTTCACATTTTCTTGGATAGCTGCTTACATTATGAACATATTAGTATGTAATCATCCACAAATGAAGTGAGCTGGATAAAACAACCATTCGTTACGGTCAATAAGTGTATATGTCTTGAGGAAAGTGACATTGGTTTGCCTTTTTGTAGCTAATGTGACTATTAAGAAAGGCTGAACTATTCAGAATATTGTAAATTAACCAAACCTAAAAGACGTCATCTTTCTGAAGTGTATGAAGATCTAATGAATGTAATTAACTTAGAAATGTGTGCTTTTAATTCAATCATAGACTCATAAACCAATGACATTAAAACACTACAGTCTTTATAATAATAGCACACTTTAATCTCATTGGTTGATAAATTACAATGCGGCTATTTGTTCTAATTCCAGATGGCCAGACATACAGTACCATTTTTATGTAGTTTTTAACCAAAAAGAATGGACTCAAAAAAGAGAAGGATGAGCATTTCCTTTACACTTTACCCCTTATTAAAGGAGTTACCTAATGACTAGAGATGGGCGAGCACGCTCGGATGAGGCAGTTACTCAAGCGAGCATCGCTTTTCTTGAGTAACTGCATTCTCCTCCGAGCAGGCTCGGTGGGGCGGTGGGGGGGGGGGCGGGGTTTAGCAGGGGGGAAAGAAAGAGAGCGAGATCTCTCTCACTTTCCCTCCCACTCCCCTCCGCTTCCCCCCGCCACGACCCCCCGAGCCTGCTCGGACGAGAATGCAGTTACTCGAGAAGAGTGATGCTCGCTCGAGTAACTGCCTTATCCGAGCGTGCTCGCTCATCTATACTCATGACTCATTTTATACCAAAGGTCCTGAAATGCTGTTAAAAGTGGTTTCGAGTTTTTTTCCAGTGTTTCTGGCATAAAAATCCCAGTCCATAATTTGTTTCTTCCATGTGACCACCTACGTGCTGCTGGTAATCTATGCTGCTAGGTACAGACTCTTAGTGAATCAGTCTCCTTCTCCTTCTGGCAGCTGATAATATATAGATGTAGCTGCACTATACTTGAAGTATATGCTTCTGGCGTAGACTGCCACTATGCTATCAGTTTGAATGGCGGCCTCACTACGCAAATAGCGCAGCTGTGCCAAGCCGCACCTCATTAGCTCAATAGCGTGCTAACACAAGATGCATTAACCCTGTGCAATCCAATTTTGGATTCAGGGTTTCCTAAGAGGCTTTCCCTTTCTACCATTTTACAATGGTGCCATCTGCTGGCTAGAGCCAGTACTGCGGTATGGGACATGCCTGATAGGCCCCCAACAACAGAGTGGCCAGTAATATACAGTAAGAATACCTTACCGGACGTCTTCCGACATTGGAGCTGTAAGGCTTCAATCAGAATGTTGGAAGACGTCAGACAGTGGATTGGAAAGGGTTAGCAGTGCTGCATCTGTAGTTCCTTTTTTACTTCCCTGCAGAAGGAGTCTTCTCAGCTGTATGGTCATGCTCCTTCCCTGGCAAGCAGGGCAGAGAGCTAGTTCTGTTGGCTGCCCGACAGTGAACAGAGAATAACTGTTCCATGAGCTGCAGGTGGGGAGAGTCACTGAGCATGTGTGTCCATCAGCACTCAGTCCAGTAGAACAGGGGTTCCCAACTCCAGTCCTCAGGGACCACCAACAGGTCAGGTTTTCAGGATATCCTATGGTAAGAACCCCTGTGGCATGGGCTGAGGCACCGACAATAATTACATCACCTGTGCAACACTGAGGAAATCCTGAAAACATGACCTGTGGGCGGTCCCTGAGGACTGGAGTTGAGGAACACTGCAGTAGAATGATGCATATAGCGTTACACACTTTGACCACCTGGGGGCACCATATTTTCCAAGTAAATCTCTTCACAGGATATTTTTTTAATAACCTCTAATTTACAAATATTGTTAGTTCCTAACTGTACAATGAATATGACATATAATGCTGGGACAACCCTTCTATGGATCCACGTCTGGCTTCAGCTTAAAAAAACACTTCAAAAACTGTCCCAAACTGCATTGTCCTTAACCTCTTGGGGACGATGGTGTTTCAGTCCTAAAGGATCAGACACCTTTTAGGGATTTTACCCATGTGGTGGTTTTAAGTCCCTATTTTATTTTCTTCAGCTGCCAAAATTATTTTTGCTGTATTTTTTAATATCTTTCTTTCTTTCTTTAAATTTTTTACCCTTTTTTGTGTTTTTGTCATGGGTAAAAAGCACAAAAAGACTTTTTAAAATGATATAGCAGATAGTTGCTTACTTTTTAGAATAGGTAAATTTATGATAAGATAAAGTACAGGAATGGGTTCCTTATTTTGTTTTAGACGTTTTAATATATAATTTGCATAGTCTTGGATTATGGGGCGCAAATGGAGACAGTTTTTTTTTAACATCTATGCCCCCCATGACGTCATGTAAGTTACTATATGGTGGCATTATGCGGGGTGAAATTACAAGAAAAATTGTCTGACCGGGACAAGTATGTCTGTGTGTATATGGGTGAGAGGCTAACACTGTTCTACTTGTCACCCAAGAGATGCATTTTCTTGCTTGACTGCATACTGCCTATTTTCAGATTGATTCTTGACATCCTCCTCTGACCCCTTTCGTCGATGAGCTGTTTAGATCCACATGATCCCCTATCACTGGATGTTTTTCTCTATCGCATCATTCTGCATATACTCTCAACACTGTTGCATGATGACGTTGGCAGTTGCTGTAAGCCTAGACCCAGCTAGTCTAGCACCGATGACCATGCCTTGTTCAAGGTTGCCCAGATCACTTGATTCTCCCATTCTAGTACAGAATTGCACTAAAACTGTTCCAGAAAAAAAACATGTACATTTGATTTCATACTGCACTCCGGGGTCACATATATTATTTCCACAGAGAGGAGATGCAATCATTAAAGGGCAGGTATGTGTAATAATTTGGCCATTCAGAGTATTTCTAGTGCTGTGTTCAGAAATACAGAAGCCTTGTATTCAGGCAGGAGCCCTTTGACATTAGTAGTAATGTCAAATGGATTCTCTGTACAGAGGAGACTTGTAGACATGCAGGAAGATGTCATCTGCGTCTTCTATACATGTCAGTCTCTACAGACCACTGAACAACGATGGGCCATTACCATTAAATCACTTACAATTATCAGTGATCTGTATGTGGGGACAGTAGGGAACACATAGATAATACATATGGGAAAACCAGTCAATCAGGGGGTGGGCAGGGGAGTGTGAACTCCTGCACTGATTGGTACAAGCAATAAACCAATGAAACCAGTGTGTGTTGCTATACTTTGCTGCCCACAACCTGGGCAGGATTAAAGACCTGACAGGTTCACATATTTGACATAATTATGTTTTGGAGGGAGAATTCATAAGATTAATATTTGGGGTAAATATTATTCATTAAACAAACTACCTTCAAACAGTATGAAAAAAATGAGTGAAAACTGTTTCAACCATTATTGCCTAAAAAGGACCTAAAAGTAATAAGGAAACCAATGTCTCCTACAAAAAAAAAGAAACAAAAACATTTTGGAGTAGGCTAAGAAACAAAGAAAATCACCTTTAAGCCAGATTCCTACAAGCGCTCATAATATGGATGAGTGTCCCAGCCTGACTGTGGGTTTACTGACCCAAACTCAGAGCATTTACGCACCTGTAATCCCCTTTTGCTAACCTAACAATGGAGGATTTCAAAAAGGTGAAATTTTACTCTGTGCATAAAGACCCAAAACAGCCTCTGTCATGTAAGACCTAATAAAGTTTATAAAGCACATGTAAAAATTAGCAGTATTTATATATTTGGCATCCTAATAACTGTAACAACCAGAAGAAACAATGTACCTACATACACTCTTTGTAAAAAAAATAATCAATCAAATGGTTAGAGTTGTGGCGTAATTAGATGAGCGGTCACCTGAGGTCTAAAAAGTGGTTCCACCCTTGGCTCATAAAAAAGGCCCCTTGTGTGTAGTGACCTCTCCTTCCACTTGTGTGGAGCTTGTTGACCACTAGACGCCTCTACAACACAGAGAAGAGATTTCATCCCGTTACCAGAGTCTGAGAGGGGCGCATTATTATAATGCTGGATGATCGTATCGAGGAATAGCCTCCCATTCTGACCAGACTAATAGGAGGTGTTGAGACCAGTGGATGCATGATGATATGCATACAACACGACCAGGCTCAGGACGCCCTTGACAGACCACCAGTAGAGAAAATCATCTGATTGTCCGACAAGCACGAGCAGCTCCAACTGTTTTGTTGTTAGCCATCCAGAGTTAGGTGGTACCATCATTACAGGCCCCTGTGTCTGTTGTAACCACTTGGTTGAAGGACATTTGGCCTCATAGCACCCATTATGTGTACTACCTTTGATACTCACCATCAGCTCTGTTTGCAGTGGTGTAATGAACTACAAAACTGGACTGTTACGGGGGGAAACCGGGTTGCCTACAGTGATGAATCCCGATTTAGTATGGGCACTGACAACAACCTGGTTCGTGTCTGGAGATCTAGGGGTAAACGGCTCAATCCTGTCTTTGCTGTAGAGTGGCACACTGCCTCCACTGCTCGTGTGATGGTCTGGGGGTCCATCCCATATAACAGTCAGTCTCCCCTAGTAGTGGTATGAGGGACAATGACAGCTCAGCGATACGTTCAGGACATCCTGCAGCCACATGTGTTCCTCTCATGGCAGCTTCCAAGAGCCCAACAGGGTATTAGAGCCTCCATTCAAGGGTTTTCTACAATCATTTATAATTTTGTGCCAATATTGTAATCACTTAATGAAAATTCCAATCACACATAGAAAATTTCATTTGATTCCGACAACTCCTTATAGGTGCTTGTTTTGTTTTTTTGTAATGAGTATTGTAACACCACGGGGGTTAAATAGCACGCCAAACGGTCACTTTCGCTTCTTGGTCACTTTATTCATACAATCTTTAACAGAAACATAGACGACTGGGTCTCCAGAGAAATAATAAACGTTTGCAACAACAAAGCCTCTTTTCAATTTTAACCCTCCACAGTCCACAGGAGGAGCAAGTAAATCCTCAGCTGAGGAAACAATAACAAGTCCGTTGGTTTGCACAGACCTGTGGATGTCCAGAGCGCAACTGGTCCTTAAGTCTTTGGTATCTCCAGACCCTAGTCCAAGGGCAGGCGTTCCCCCAAGGGTCCTGCTGGAACCACGTAGCTCCTGGTCCTTAATGTCTCTCTGCTCACAAGAGGAGTTTTCTTTAACCAGCAGTCGGGTCGCAATACAAGTCTTAGCTAAAGTCTGGTTCTCCCAGACACACCCACCTCCCACTGCAGCAGGAACACACCTTTTTATCCTCCTTATACACCTGTGGGTGTTTCTCCTCTTGCCTCAGGCAACAGACTGACTGTCTGTTGCCCCCTACAGGCCATCCTGCGTAGCTCACCCCCACAGTGTATATATGGTGTTTGGTGTCAAAATCACAAGATGAGGATAATATTGGCTTCATTTACAAAATTTGTAATAAATAAAAGTCTAACTTATAAGTACTTTAAATGATGCCAAAAAGGACATGAAGCCATAGAACTAGATAGTCCGAAAAATATAAACGCTATGAGTACTGGAATGAACGGGGGTGACAGCGGAGACATTGGCCCAGTTCAATTGAACTGCAACATTGCACTTTATAGCTTTTGTTAGAAGAAATACTTAATTCTCTCGAGAAGCTATGGGAACTTCCTAGTTACCTCTTTCAAATTTACCATAATAACCTTTCGTTTTTACACCTTCCATCCTTTTATCACTAAATAATTAGAGCATATGAAATAGTATATTTGATATACAGCGTTTTGGAAGTTGGCATTTAGGTCAGAACATACTTTGTTCATCTGTTCATTAGATTTTTTCTTTCCCATGTGAAATAAGAGGATAAAGCTTTTCATGCCCTAGAATCTAAAAGCCCTGGGGGCTGGCTGGAGCTATCTGTAAATGACTTTCTGAAACAATCCTAGCCATCTCTCCTAATTGTGGAATGAAAATCTATCGACTGGGGATACAGAAATAGTAGACTTGGGACTACAGTTGGGAATACTGCAATAGAGTCACATACAGACCCATTCATTTTTCCCACTGTGGCCGCTGAATGTAAATGTATACAGTAGCTATCATTATGCTACATCAGACATAAAGTCTGTAATGCATTCCCAATAACAGTGCTGGAACCTGCTGGATGACATTGTTTTGTCAAAGAGCACTCGGATGCAATTAATCCCAAATTTACCAAGCTTCCCTGAGCAGCAATGATGTACATCACAAAGGCACTGCGGATAGGAATAGAGAAGTGCTCTAAAAAGGCTGCATGGCTTTATTTTTGATGGTAACAGTAATGTTACAAATGCCCTGGACTTTTCAAAACATCTGTCTGCTTTAGACAACCTCATCTCAGACCAAGAGCCTTCAGAGAAAATGATTAGCTGTTATAGATGGAGGAATCGCTATGTAACTTCTGCAGGATGGTTTTTAGTGGACCTGATACTTTGTAAAAGTGCATCTCCAGGGTCAACAGGTTTGAACTCCCTGGTCAAGGCAGGATTCACTAAATCATCCCAGAGAGATGTCTGTCCAGCCTCTGTTTGAAGACTTCCATTGAAGAACTCACCACCTCCCGTGGTAACCTGTTCCACTCATTGATTACCCTCAGAGTGCATTCAGACGAGCGTTTGTGTGTGCGTACATAGGTGCGCACAAAACTACGCATCCATTAAAACCATTGGTTCCCAATGGTGTGTTCACATGTCCGTATTTTTTACAGTCATGCAGACACACGCACCTGCAAGACATAGCATTGCTATAGAAAGTGCCGGCACCTGTCCACGAGCAGAGAATCATTGCGATTCTCTGCTCACGGCGGGCAATTCGCAGCATGCTGCGAATTGCCCCGATTCTCCGCGGCCAGCCTATCTATCATATAGGGCTGACAGGAAGAGAATCGGCGGCGGCTCCTGCTCCCGGGCGGTGGCTCCTGCAGCGGAGATCTGCCGCGGGACTTTGCATCGCCCGCGGACAGGGGGCCTTAACTGGACTTCGGGTGCCAGTGGGTGGGCTCACCTCCTGGTGCCATGTGAGTCATTTATGTAATTCTGATAAATACAGATAAATAAATAGATATAGAAGGATCAAGGCGCTGCCCTCTTTGTTGTTTTTTCCCAGTATAGAAGTCAGCCTCACAGTAGTTTCCTGGAACCACCTTTTTCCCTTTTTTTTGTAGATAGGGACAACATTTGCCCTTCTCCAATCTTCTGCAACTTATCCTGATCTCCTGGAATTTTCAAAGATTATGGTGAATGGTTCAGTAACTACCCCCGCTGCTTCCTTCCGTGTCTTGGATGTAATTCATCTGGACCTTGAGACTTGAATTTATTTAAGTTAGCTGGGTGTTCCCTCGCCATCTCTTTGCTTACATATAGCCTGCATTCTTTTATTCCCCCAATGGCACAGGAAAGATCAGTTGATGTTCCATCTACTTTTTGAGAGAAAACAGATACAAAATTCAGCCTTCTCAACAACATTTTTAACCAATTCACCATTTTCATCCTGAAAACATCTTATAGCACCTTTGACTTTTCTTTTGCCTTTGACATACTCCCAAAATCTTTTCATTTATTGCTTTTAGCCTCCCTTGAAGCCTCAATTCACTATTAGCTTTAGCTTTTCTGACGTTTGCCCTATAGTTTCTGCAGACTGCATTATATTCTTCTTTAGATTTGCCCCACTCTCTCCATTTCACAAACATTTCTTTTTACCTTTTTGGCACGTGTTTAAATTTTCTATCTTTCTTGAACATTTCTGCCTCTAAGAATGTCCATTGATTGGATTCTTCAATTGCATAATCCCTTGGATATCTATTGGACAATCCCAAATGATATCATTTTCTAAGTACTGTATTTTTGACCTAACGATAGGTCATCAATATCAGATCAGTGGGGGGTGGAGGGCGATCCTGCCCTCATTGCCTCTTCTTCGTTGTGACATCATGTTGATGGGTACATATCTTTCTATTACATTTTTTCTCAGTTAATGATTCACTTCTGTTCTTGGCTTATAAATATGGAGCAAAATACACAAGTGTGACTGAGGTCTAATAGTCTTAAGTATTCAATATTGAACAATAAAATGCTTATTTCTTCTACCAAGGTCTTAATTAGGATCTGTTTTGTATTTATTCTTCTATCCAAAAGTTTTGAGTTTATGAATTCATTAGTGTAGCTTTCCTTGATTAATGAGTAGGATTCGCTCCTTTCATTAAACTTTTTTGTAGCATTCCATTATTATTGTTAGACATAACTCATTAAAGTCTACATGCTTCAGGCGTACTAAAATAGTATTTAGTTATGATCAGTGGAACATTCCAGAATCATTTATTAGATTATATTCTACACTTTGTCATGGAATGCCCAATACATTTTACAGCAGGAAACAATTATGTAGGGATTCTCATCTAGTCAAGAAACAACAGTATACAAAAACAGACACTATATACACACTACCGGTCAAACGTTTTAGGACACCTCAATATTTCCACTTTTCATTATTATATATTTATGTAGCTAACAGCGTTATCAGGTGGGTGGTTCTATATTACTTCATCATTAGCTTTCTGAAACTAATTAAAGTTGGTCCGCTAATGAGGCATATATTCGTGTTCACTATGAAATACTAGTATTATGAGAGAAATATACAAAAAAGCCATCAATGAAAAGCCATCCGCTGTGCAATTAGCTTTTCATGAGAAATAATGGGATGCTGAATGCCGGCAATTAGAGTATCTGCTGAGCAAATTATTAGTCATAGAAATCTAAATTTTCTCATTAAACTAAATTTTACATCCTGTTCACTAATTAAAATTATTTACCTGACTGTTTTGCTTTCCAAGACTATTTACTTGAATTTTGGTTGCTTAATTGAATTTCGGTCTCGAATATGAAAATGGTGCTGACAGGCTATTGCATTGTGATATACAGTATATAATATTAAACTGTTCGTGAAAATGAGTCGCAAACATGTTTAATTCCACTCAAATTAGGATTGTTCTGTTTTAATAATTCCATATCAATTCATTTTTTCTAAATTACCATATATATTCGAATATTAGCCGACCCGAGTATAAGCCGAGTCAATAAGTTTTATCACAAAAAACTGGTAAAACGTATTGACTCGAGTATATACTAGGTAAAAAAAAAAAACCTCCATACTCACCTTGGCATCTGTGTATGTGCGGCAACCTGCATGAATTCTCCCTGCTGTCATCCCCGCCGTCCTCTCTGCTCGGCTTTGTCATCTCTGTCAGTGCTGTGTAACTAAGCACTGTGATTGGATTGAGGGCCAGCCAATCACAGCCGGCACTTGATCCAATAACAGCGCTTACTTACACAATGCTGATGGCAGGGGATTTGAAAGCCAAGTAGGGAGATGACAGCTGGGAAAATTCTAAAGCAGCTTGCAATTGGCTGTGAATGATCAAGACCTGGCTGTGATTTGGCTAGAGCTCGATCCAATCACAGGGTTGACGGCGGGGGATGACAGAGCAGAGAGGACGGCGGGGAATGACAGCGGGGAGATTTCCAGCAGCTTGCCACATCGCCACTGGGAACACCGGAATTCAAGCAGCTTGCCGCACCACTGCCAGGGAACAGACGCCATCTGGGAGGTGAGTATCGAGGGTTTTTTTTTAAAGCCTTCCCTGACTTGAGTATAATCCGTGGGGGGCTTTTTCAGCACAAAAAAAAGTGCCGAAAAACTAGGCTTGTACTCAAGTATATATGGTAATTTAAAGCATAAAATCCTTTCTGCGATTTCATATAATAACAGCAACTTGTTATGCATTCCATATTTTTCTCCCTCTGTCACCCAATGGACCCCCGCAATAGGATCGCAGGGTTCCGATGGATTGCTATGGCACCCCTTTGCTATGTAGAAAAAGATCATAAATTTGATGCCACCGCGTTCATAATGAAAATGACCCAGAGAAAAAAAATTACACACCATGAAAAAAATACAAAAAACATGTCAAAAATAGCTAACTTTACCCAACTTGCCTTAGAAAAAACGGAATACAAAGCAATCAAAATATGGTAATATTAAAAAGTACAACTCATCGCGCAGAAAAAAAACCTCACACAGCGGCGCTGACAAAAATAGAAAAATGTTAGCAGTCAGCAATAAAAAAATACATTTTTTTTAAGTCTACAAAAGAAGCAAAACTATATAAATTTAGGATCAACGTAATCTAATTATACCGGTCTGCAGAATTAATATAACATATGACTTATGCTGCACGGTAAACGGCGTTACAAATAAAAACATGCAGGAATTGCAGATTTTGTTAATTTTGCCTCAAGAAAAAATGAAATAGAAACTAATCAAAATGTAATATATTTTCAAAAATGGATAAATGAAGACTAGAGCTCATCCCACAAAAAAAGGCCCCATAGAGCGCCGTTGATGGAAAACTAAAAATACTATGGCTCTTGGAATGCAACAACACAAACGCAAATCTTTTTTTTTTTTTTTAAGTGTTTTTTGTGCACAAAAATAGCAAATCATAAGAAAACTGTATAAACTCGGTATCGCCAGAATCGTGCTGACCCAGAGGATAATGTTATGACATTACTTATTCGGCATGCTGAGCGCCGTAAGAATGATATCCAAAGAACAAATGGCAGAACTTCTTTTTTTCCCCCCAATCCCCCTAAAAAAATTATAAAAGTGATACAGTACATTATTTGTACCCCAAAATGATGCCATTAGAAAATACAACACGTTTTGCAAAAAACAAGCCCTCATATGCCTGTGTCGATGGAAAAGTAAAAAAGGTTTGGCTCTATTAATGCAACAATGACAAAAAAAAACCTAAAAAACACAGTTGGTCGTGAAGCCTCTGAAAAATTCCAGTTTGTAATTTAATTTGATTGTATTGTTATAATGGATTTATTAACTAAGCTGCTTTATCCAATCTACAGTATTGTATGTCTGAGCTGATCTACAGGCAGGAATCCCTCAACTCCTCAACTGTAAGAATTTAGGCCTACCGGCAAAAACTTTTGACTATTGTCATCAAGATAGTTGAAAATTGCTCTAAAGAATCAGAGAGGATTACAAAGCCATATTGTATTGCATGGAGATGAAACTATCAGTAATCTTCATGATGATGTTATTCGCAGACCGCGGTCTTAACTGTGTTATTATCCAACAGCTTATTTTTACTCCCTGAGAACATTCAATTTTCCATAATTCATTTTGAACCTCATTCTGCAGTGTATGGGGGTATGTAATGTTAATCCGAAAGTGTAGACCTACTTTTAAGCTGCCCACCCTTACTGTCTGGAGACTGATGATTTTATTCTGTAGTTGGAGGTCCATTAGTCATCTATAGACCGTCATAAACCACTCCTGACAGTCTATGACGGTATATGTAGCGAGCAGTGCCACTGTTGAAATCCTATAGCTGCCAGTTCAAATCAGAAGATGACCTCGTTTCCGATGCGATCATGTTCCTCTACAGTTGGCAACATTCCGTTCCTTCCAGTTCTCTCCTGATGAGATGCATTGTGAGGAGAACGGGGCTACAACAGACAATTAACAAGGGCAGCCTTTGTAGAGAAGGTGCAAAAGAGATGGTAACATATCATCATTTATAATATCTCCAGCCTTACTGGCTTGAAGAGCGGCAGATCTAAGTGTAACTATGTAAAGGTTTTTAACGCCAGGAGCAGGAGGCGATGTCTTCCCTTATTACATCACGGACCAGCTTCTTCCCATTAGATCGTGGATACAAGATGATCTCTTCCCCAACTCACCAGCGTACCCAGCACATTAGTTAAATCTTTCCACTCTGTGGCACATACTTGAAGCCCTTCCGCTATATTCTAGGAAGCTCTTGCCGATCCAATGTTTACCTTCTCAGGTGTGGCGGCACCCTAAATTAATTGACAAATTTCAAGATACTGTGACTCGTATGCTTCTTTGGCACAACCCTAGTCTGTACTCCTCATGGCAGGCTTATTGTTGGGAACCATTTGGTATACGTTTTTGTGGGGGATGTGTACATTTCTAACATTTTTGTCTCCTTTGATCACCTACAAGCAAAGTTCAATTTTGCTCACCCCCGGTTTTTAGATACTTGCAAATTAGACATTCTCTGAATGCATAGTTTTCTTCTCCGAGGCCTGTTATATCTCACTATCTCTTAATTGATATATTACGCTCTTGATATTTGATATATTACCTTGTGGCCTAATCTGTAACCTATATTCCTATTTGATGATGGCTAAAACTGCCCTGACGTTCCTCCGGTGTTACTATAGTGGAAATTGTTGATTCCCAATTTAATTGATGACACTTTTTAGCTTTTAGAATCACCTTATTTGTATCACCTGCAGTTAGTAACCAGCTTATACAGTTATATATTGTACGTTAATGCTTCCTAACACCAATGCAGTTATGCAAAATGAGTAGAGCACAGTCTGATAATTGTATTAGATGTGCATGTCCTGAGACAGACTTTTGGCACATGATTCGGGACTCGCCATTTATTCATGACTTTTGGCGGGAGGTCATGGGCCTCCTGTCCAAGATTGTGTCCTTCCCAATTCCCCAGTGTACTGAATTCTGTCTCACCTTGATGACAAATCCTGACAGCATCATATAAAGATATTCCTTAAGGAATCTTTATTCCTGGCCAGTAAGGTATTTGCCCTTAAGTGGATGGATAGTAAACACCCATCATTATCTATATGGAGAAAATTGGAAAACTCCATAATTCCCGTCAATATTATTGTCTATAAAAATCGACTCTGCCCCGAAATATTTGATAGAGTGTGGAGTCTATGGTGTAGATTCAACACTATCCTCTCTTCGATGATATCAGCTCTTTGTAGGACCCCACCTAGCCCCAGACTGTCTAGGTGTGGAACCCATGACCTCCTACTACTTTAATTATTCTTTTTTTTTGGAGCAATGGAGTATATGCTGACCATAGATTTAATTTGCTGACCATAGATTTACTTTGGGCTCGGGCTTTTAGCTTCAATCAATTGTAATTTATCATAAAATCAAGAAATTAATAAAGGGTTTTCAGGTTTTTTAGTGGAGGGCCTTTGTATTAATTTATTCCAGTAGCCACTTTAAAAGCATTTGTAAGGGCCTATCTACACTGGACGATCTGTCAGGCGCAGATACCCAAAAGGCTGTCCAAGCGATAATTATAACTGTGCTTTTACACAGAAACAAGCATCACTAAGTGAAAGGAGGTGGAGCGGGCTGGGGATCGTTCTGGCCTGCCCATCTCCATTCACAATAAACAGGCAGTCTGTAGCAGTTTCAGGCACTGGGTTGGAGCTTCAGGTGTAGTAGCTGCAGGTCTGGAGAAAAGTCAAGGAAGAGCCAGGAGTCAGCAACAGGAAGTCTCAGTTTGCAGTACAGATAGAGGAGGCAGGTAGTATAGTCAGAAGAGAAGCCAGGGGGTCGGTATCAGAAGGTCTTAGTTGAATAGAAGAGGAGCACGCAGAAGTGGAGCTTAATCAAGGCTTGGAGCACAATAATCATGCAAGGAAGGAGGGTCAGGGCCAGGCTCTAAAAGGAAGTCCCAATAAGCGCCAGGAAGGGGAGGCAGGAACTAAACTAGCAGGAACATAGAACAAGGCTAGGTTTCAGCAGAGGAGCTGTCCAAGTACTGGATGGCCTAGTGGAGAGTGCTGCTGACTGGAGTGTGGGTTCGAGCCCTGACACAGTCGTTCATAAGTGAACAACTGCCTATTTACATGGGCTGATTTGTCTTCCAGTTTTCTGCATACAGAAACTGAACGATGAATGAGAAGTGAATGAATTTTCTTTTATCACTCAGTTGGAGCATGCAATTACACTGAGCGATTATCATTCAGATTCCCGCTGCATGGCTCACTCTGCAGACCATTGAGCCATCCTGGGCATTAAAAAAGTGCCATAGAACTCATTGGTAGGTATTTCAGCAAATCATGGACACTTCGGCTCTTGTGCTGACCTGTTGACATTGGAATTCTATGCAATGAGTGGTGCACAAAACGTCTGACACAAGTTGATAAAAGTTGAACGCCATGCTTTATAAATATACAATTTTAGGCTTTTTTTTCACAATGCCCGTACATCTGTCTTCATGTATTAGTGTCATAGTAATGGAACAATAGGGTAATAGTTTTAATGGACAAATAATTCTACAAGAATCTCGTAAACTACAACAAATGTAACTATAGAAGAATAGCCTATTAGGTATAATCCAGGCAGCATCTGTTAGACGAACGTCTGCTGAAAGGATGAACATAATGACAGACACAAAAATTAAAGACTTGTCAATTTCTTGAGGGTTAAAAGTTCATCATCTGTTAGTAATATTCACAGCGCACAACATTTTCCTGCATTTGAAACCAATTTACAAAATATTTGTATGTTTTTCCTCAAGTGCTAATTCAGATTTAACAATCAGCATTTCCATTTAATTCAGTTATTTTATCCCAGTTTTAATCAAAATCATTTGTGAACTGCAATACTGTTGAAGTAATTATGAAAAGCAGACATAAAATAATTCCCATCGTCCCCTACCTTGAGGCCGCATCACACGGGCGACGGGATTTCATCACGAGAAAATCGCAACGATATTGCATCGGTGGTCCTTGTGATATCACTGCGTTTTCTCGTGGCAATAACGTGATTCTATGTCGCTACAGAGTTGCACGTGGTGCTACAAAGTCGCGTGACTTTGTAGTACCACGTACAGGGATTTTCAGTGGGGGGGGGGGGCTTGAAATCTAAGCCCTACCCCGAAAATAAGCCCCATCTGCATAAAAAAAACGATAATAATACATCACCTAAGAGGCGCTGTCATCTCCGGCGCGTCTTCTCCTCTGCAGCTCCCCAGCACCTGCTTGAAGTCTTCTGCCTGCTCTTTCTAAGCCAATCAAAGCTGGCGCTCATGAACCTATCACAGTCAGCCCTTCCTGGAGGCGGGGATTTTGATCCTCCAATTGAGAAAGAGCTGGTAGAAGACTGAAGACGAGTGCCGGAGGTAAATAGGAGATGCACACTGGAGATGACAGTGCCTTATAGGTGATAGTTTTTTTTTTCTGCAGTTTGAGCTTAGTTTAGGGCTTTTACAGTAGGATTTACTACTGTAAAATGTGCATGCAACAGAAAGGAAGGCTCCATAGGGAAACATGGGCTACAAAAAAAATTGCAAATTGCGGCTGTATAGAGCATGCCACGATTTTGTAGTATCGCAATGTTGCAGGCTACAAAATATCGCTTATGTTGACAAACCCATAGGAAAGCATGGCCTCTACATACATGCCATTTGTAGCACTGTCGCATTGTGATAAAGTTGCCAGTGTGGATGCGGCTTTACCCACAGAATAACTGTTCACACCGATTTTACCCCATGACATCTCTAACTTTTTAGCAAAGAGTTGTCCAGCTTTATTCCACCATCGTGATTGCAGGAATGACTCTCTGCTGTCATCCCCTCTGGTTAATACACCTCCACAGAAATGACTTAGGGGGTTTGAGGCTAGATCACACCCAGCAGAAGTTATAGCTATTTATTGTATGATTCCTTAAGTAATATACTGCGTTACTGTGTAAGAAATAGTAACCAGAAAATAAAGCCATCGTCTCATTTATCCTGCAGTGTGAAAACTGTAAAAATAGTTTGAATGCTTTTTTTGTTTATTCTACCTTAACCCTTTCCAATCCACTGTCTGACGTCTGAAGACATTATGATTTAAGGCTGTAGAGCTCCGATGTTGGAAGACGTCCGTTGGGGTTCTCTTACTGTATATTGCCAGCCTCTCTGCTGTTGGAGCCTATCCAACTGTAACTTCATGCAGTACTAGCTTTAGCCAGCAGATAGCGCTGTTGTATAATGGCAGAAAAAGAATAAGACCCCCTAAGAAAAACAGGATAAAAATTGGATTGGAAAGGGTTAAAAAAAAAACCAAAAGGTGATCAAAAAGTCCTATGAATCCCACAATAGAACCAATGAAAACTACAAGTTGTCCTGCAAGAAACAAGCCTTCATATACCCTATGTTGATGGAGAAATAAAAATGTTCCTGGTATTTAGGCTGCATTCCCATGAGCGTATATCGGCTCGGTTTTCACGCCGAGCCGATATACGTCCTCCTCATCTGCAGGGGGGGGGGGAGGATGGAAGAGCCAGGAGCAGGAACTGAGCTCCCGCCCCCTATCTGCCTCCTCTCAACCCTCTCTCTGCCCCTCTGCACGATTTGCAATGAAAGGAGGCAAGACAGGGGCGGGGCTAAGTTCTGAGAATTGGCCCCGCCCCCATCCTGCCTCTCCCCATTGCAAATAGTGCAGAGGGGCGGAGAGGAGGCAGAGAGGGGGCGGGAGCTCAGTTCCTGCTCCTGGCTCCATCCCCCCCCCCCCCCCCCCCCCCGTTCGTGGGAATGCAACCCACAATGCAGCTTTAGAAAGCCAAATAATTAAAAGAACAATGGTGGAATTAATGAAAATCATTAAAAGTTATACAATATATTATATGTACCTCATAATGGTGGTTTTTAAAATCCTATTCACCCCACAGAAAAACAAGCTATGCTTCTTAGGCCTTAGTCAGACGGGCGTTTTTTGCCGCGATTTGCGGATCGCATGACGGATGCGCATCCGCAAATCGCGTGACCGGTGCGCGCAAGTCGCCCGCAAATCGCCCGAAAATCTGCTCCTAGCCGCGTTTCATTAGAAACGGGCCGGAGCTGTCCAGCGCATTGCATTCAATGGAGACGGCAATACAGCCGTCTCCATTGAAAGCAATGCGCTGCGGGCGAGCCCGGGATGAATTATCGGTAAGGGCTTAAATATATAAGCCCTTACCTGCAATCCATCCTAAAATGTGTTAAAATAAAAAAAAATTGCATTCTCACCTTCTGCCTGCAGCTCCGGGCAGCCGTCCTGCAGTGGGTGTGAAGGGGGTGTGAGTCAGACCTGCCCCCTGATTGGCTCAGCGCTGAGCCAATCAGAGGCATGCCTCACTCACACCCATTCATGAATTCATGAATGGATGTGAGTCAGACCTGCCCCTGATTGGCTCAGCGCTGAGAGGCAGCAGTCACTCACCCATTCATGAATTCATGAATGGGTGTGTGAGTGAAACCGGCCTCTGATTGGTCAGGCTGTGACCAATCAGAGCAGATCATTCAGCAGGCGGGGATTTTAAAGCCCCGCCGGCTGAATAGTGCCGAGAAGCAGTTCAGGAGAACTGACAGCGGCCGCGGCTGGACTCCGGCTGCAGCGGAAAGGTGAGTATACAATTTTTTTTTATTTTAACACATTTTAGCATGAATTGCAGGGAAGGGTTTATATATTTAACCCCTTCCCGACAATTAACCCCGCGCACGCCGGCAGCCCATTGCTTTCAATGGAGCGGCTGTATTGCCGCTCCATTGAATTCAATGGGCAAACATCGTTCTTCTCTGCCACAGCTGTTACAGCTGTGGCAGAGAAGAATGATTTGTCTTCTATATGTTCTCAATGGGGTCGGCGCTGCTGCCGCCGGCCCCATTGAGCGCATATACAGAAGCGAACAGGAATCGCAGATCGCAGATAGGTGCGATCTGCGATTTTTTGTTCTATAATTTTTCGGACGAGCGCATAAAAAGCGCTCATTTGTCCGATACCATTGCGAAGCAATGGTTTTAAAAAATCGCCGGACGCATGCGCATGCGCAAATCGCGGCAAAAAACGCCCGTCTGACTAAGCCCTTAGAATGGGACAAAGAAAACACACAACAAAGTGTTAATTAAAGCTCAAATAAGCCACAGGGGTTAAATAACAAAATTCTGTCCACCTTCAATTGCCACAAGGGGGAGACATAGAAGGTTACTGCATACTGCTTGTGCAATAAATTCATTAAGAAACCAATACGCCCCCCCCCCCATCCCCCCCATAACCTCCTAAGATTGTGTTCACATCTGTGTTCTTTTATCGCAGGTGGCTCAACGCAGACAAGTTTTTATCATTTAATCAATGTTTATCCTTGGGATTTTGAACTAAAAAGTTAAGCCTACAATGACAAGGTGTTAAAAGATGGAAATTATCTTTAAGGGTTCATCCTAGGTCAGCTTCACATATGACAAAGTGCTACGGATTACTTGCATCAAGCAGACTCCATTCATCTCATTCCTGGATGATATCCGCCTGGACGGCATCTGCCCGCACCAACAACACAAAAAAAAACTGACTTTGGCCACTGACGATGATGGTCTTTACTTCAGACTGATGGTTGTGTGTTGTGTGGCACATGCTTGAGCAGAGCTTGCTCACTGTCTTCTGCTATGCTTCCCCAAGCGATTCCTCCCACCAGAGAATGTGCCCGCTCCTCCTGGACGCCTTACTTGAGCGTTACAATATTATATGCTATAGTCACTGATTACTTCAGAAGGGTCGGTGATCCGGGGATTATTCTGATTGTCGTCGGGAAGGAATTTTTTCCCCTTAAATTAGGAAAATTGGCTTCTACCTCATTGGCTTTTTTTGTCTTCCTCTGGATCAACATTAGAGGGGGGACATTGAACTGAATGGACATGTACAGTATAGTTTTTCAGCCTAACATACTATGTTACAGTGTCCATGTAGATGCCTTCTTCGGTGGGGAGTGGATGTAAACCCTGTCACTGTGTTTTCCCCTTCCTAGTTGACATAATGACAGTTGGCTTCAGGGTGGGTAATGTGGAAATCTACAGTAAAATTTGCAGTAGCAAATCCTCACCAAAACCCCGCAAAATTTGCCTGTGGATTTTGTTAAGGAAATTTCTGCAGTGAATCTTGGTATTTGTATAGCGCCAACTTATTACGCAGCGCTTTCAGGTAATTATTACTAATTACCCCCCACCAAGCTGGGTTCTCATTTTACTGACCTTGGAAGGATGGAAGGCTGAGTTAACCTTGAGCCGGCTACCTGACGCATGTGGGGATTGAACTTGCAACCTTCAGGTTGTAGGCGAGAGCTTACACTCTGCACCACACGAACCTCCTTAAACTTAGCCTAAACATAAAAGTTTTTTTTACTTTCTCTATGGTGGGGTAATACTCTACTCCAGCCTGGGGAAATTTACTGTAGGTTACCATCAGCCAGTTTGTGAGGAAACATTGATTGGTGAAGAACCTCCAGCCAGTATGGCCAGCACAGACATAATAATACATGATAAGTTCTTGAGCCTGAAGACATCCATATTGATTCTACTCGCTGTTCCCCATGGTTATTATCTGAATAATGTGCTAACTCCGATTTCATTATGAAGCTATGAAATTGAAATGTTTTGTAACAGGCATCATCAGGCCTTGTATTATAGGATTTGCATTAGAAAAAGATTACCAAGTGAAGCTAAAGGGAAAATAAGTCCAAATAGCAGAAATGATAATGAAGATCTATAACAAAGATGTTAGGTGTATTTTGCTGAATGTGCAGGAAAGATATATCAAAGTGAATGTGAAGGAATTGTGAAAATAAAACATCTAAAAGCAAACAAAGACAACTGATCTTGGACTAGATGCCTACATCAGGCATGTCAACTTTGCCGTGAGGGTTCAGGCACATTCCTCTGAACCGTCACAGCTCTAGAGCAAATAATGAACTCAGATGAAGTTGGTTCTAGCAGCTTCCTTATCTCCTTCCCCTTCTGCATTGTACATGTATATCACAGAGGTGCATAGTGGGTGTGAGGCAGGCTTCAGAGCCAAGCCTGCTGCATAACCGACAGGTGGCATTGAATGGCTGTAATTGGTTCATCGAGCGCTGGCTCTGATTGGCTGAGCCACAGTGCTCGAGAGCCAATCAGAGGCAGCGCTTTCTGGAGGCAGAGATTTTCAAATTCCTGACAAGAAAGAGATGCCTGAAGATAAGTGGTATAGTCAAGGACGGGGCTTATCACGACAAGTGATTTTTACCTGCATCGGTATGAAAAGTACAGGGACAGTTCAAAAAAGACAGGGAGCAAACTCCGCAGTATTTCTGCATCCAAAAAAAAGTAAAAATACATACCATTACTGCAGATTATGACTGGAAATCAGCCGCATGTCCGCAGCTGATTTCATACTATTCGATGCTCCCCCTCATCTCCACCGAAGGCTTCCTGTTGTCAGCGCTCCCCAGCTTCTGGTTCCCAGCAGCCTGTAGTGGCCTCACCTGACCAGCATTACCTGACCAGGCCGCTGGGAACCAGAAGCCGGGGAGCGCTGACAGCAAGAAACCTCCAGAGGAGGTGAGGGTGAGCGCCGCATAGTATAAAATCAGCTGCGAGTACGCAGATGCGGAATTTTCTGTGGACATTCCACAGCATTTCCACCATGTGTAAACATCTCCTAAGTCAGCTTGAGGTATGCTGCCATGCACAGAGTGGCCTCAGTAGTAATAGTGCCCCTATAGTGGCCCCAGTAGTAATAGTGGCCCTAGCAGTAATAGTGCTCCCCTATACCATCCCAGCAATAATAGTGACCCCTTACAGTAGCCCCATAGTATTAGTGCTCCCCTATACCAGCCCCAGTAATAATAGTGACTCCCACAGTAGCCGCATAGTATTAGCCCTACCCTCTACCAGCCCAGCAATAATAGTGACCCCGCACAGTAGCCCCATAGTATTAGTGCTCCCCTATACCAGCCCCAGCAATAATAGTGACTCCCACAGTAGCCCCATAGTATTAGTGCTCCCCTATAGCAGCCAAGCAATAATAGTGACCCCCACAGTAGCCTCATAGTATTAGTGCTCCCCTATTATCAGCCCCAGCAATATTAATGACCCCCACAGTAGTCTCACAT
Source organism: Eleutherodactylus coqui (assembly GCF_035609145.1). Taxonomy (NCBI): domain Eukaryota; kingdom Metazoa; phylum Chordata; class Amphibia; order Anura; family Eleutherodactylidae; genus Eleutherodactylus; species Eleutherodactylus coqui. The sequence continues at coordinate 211,993,427 of NC_089843.1, forward strand.
ATTAGCGCTCCCCCATACCAGCCCAGCAATAATAGTGCCCCCCACAGTAGCCCCATAGTATTAGCCCTACCCTCTACCAGCCCAGCAATAATAGTGACCCCGCACAGTAGCCCCAATAGTATTAGCGCTCCCTTATACTAGTCTCAGCAATAATAGTGACCCCCACAGTAGCCCCATAGTATTACTGCTCCCCTATAGCAGCCAAGCAATAATAGTGACCCCCACAGTAGCTTCATAGTATTAGTGTTCCCCTATACTAGCCCCAGCAATATTAATGACCCCTACAGTAGTCCCAAGTATTAGCGCTCCCCTATACCAGCCCAGCAATAATGATGCCCCCACTGTAGCCCCATAGTATTAGCACTCCCCTCTACCAGACCACCAATAATAGTGCCCCCCACAGTAGCCCCATAGTATTAGCCCTACCCTCTATCAGCCCAGTAATAATAGTGAACCCCCACAGTAGCCCTAATAATATTATTGCTCCCCTCTACCAACGCAGCAATAACAGTGACCTCCACAGTGACCCATTTACTTACCCTCCTCCTGGTCTTCACAGCGCTAACGCTTCTGGACGCCTTTCTTAAATGATACATTATAGGTTATAAATATAATCATTAATAACTTCAAAAGGGTCGGTGATCTGAGGATTATTCTGATTGCCAGATTGGACTCAGGAATGAATTTTTCCCTTAAATGGGGAAAATTGACTTCTATCTCATTGGGGGGGGGGGGGGGGGGGGTTGCCTTCCTCTGGATCAACATTGGGGGTTAATAGGTTGAACTTGATGGACATTTGTCGTTTTTCGCTTTACATACTATGTTACTATGCTATCCAAGGGGTTAAATGGTTGGCATAGGAGGTTTCTCCAATCCCAGCAATTATAGCAGGAGCTTGTAATAAACAGCCGAGCGTCTGCTCCACTTGCAGGCTTATTATAATGCACCGTAAAAAGATATATGTATCAAAATAAGGTCCCTTAGTGACCTCTGTAGAAGGCATATTGCTGGCCACTAAAGAGTTAAAGCGGCTTTTCGGTTTTCAGACAACATTCTATTTCTGGACTGAGGGGTGAGGGTATACTACCTGCTGCCCTGCTATGCCGATGTTCCTCCAATCCACCAGTTTGGGATCCTATTTTCAGATATCCAAGATGTAATGCACACTATGCACTACTCTCTGATTGGCCAACACTGATCATGTGTGCAGCTCTGGCCAATCAACAGATATAGGGCATTGGTAGTCTGAAGATTGTGCCGGCCATCTTGGAAAGCTGAAACATAACCCAGAACCTGAGGGTGAAAGGTACAATATAACTGCCCCCTCCCAAGTCCCAGGACAAAAGTTTAACCTGAAACCGGATGGTCAAAAAATCACAGAAGTCAGGGAAAAAACAAAGACATTATTCACAGAAAATACCTGAAGGTCTGCAAAGCAGACACGGTCGCCATAGGCACGATCGCTGTAGGGCAGGCGCAATGGCCGTAAGCCCTGGAGATATGGATGGTGGCCCACTTTAGAGATATTAGCCTGCCGATGGCGATTGTGCCTGCCTTATGGCGATCGTGCCTATGGCGACCGTGTCTGCTTTGCAGACCTTCAGGTATTGTATTTTTGAAACCGGATGGTCACTTTAACTTTTCATATTTTTGTTGTATTATGTAAATGGTCAATAAAATAAAAACAGTGTAGGGGCAGGGAGGAAGCAATTGTCTCTAAGTCATGCAGGCAATATAAAGAACATTGTGTTCAGGTAGGTTCTTTCACAAAAGGAACAGCAAGACGTAATTCACTGCCGATCTTCGTAAGGAGCTACACAGGCTGACTTAAGCCGGTAAGACCTGAACACGATTGAACTGCAAGGTGAATGGAGCATTTCTATCCAGCTAAGAAAAATAATGGACCCTGCTGCTGCAGCGCTATCTGAGTTCGATCCCCTCGGAGCTCAGAGTCACCTGTCATTTCTAAGGTCAGGGATTCTTAAGACGTAGGGAAGATTGATGTAAGATATTACTCTGTATTCTTTTATTCCCGTCATGTGGCGTCAAATGATCAACGTGCAGCCCCTCATCCTCACCTGAACATACAGCCGCTACATTATATGGTTCTGCATGTAATGCTGTAAGAGATACAAAAGCCTCTTCCGTATAGACTGTGTAGAATATATTGGCTCCTTTGCATTACATGCCTAACGATCTGTCACATGGCCATTTACATGAAGAATTAATTAAACTAAGTAAAGAGAATGTGTCTTCAGAAAATGACATAGGGTTTAAATTAACCCCTTAAGGACCAGACACTTTTTAGGGATTTTACCCATGTGGCGGTTTTACTGCCCTATTTTTTTTCCTTTTAATTAGCAAAATTATGTTTGCTGCTTTTTTCCCACAACATATAGGGCGATTTATTTAATATCTTTTTCACTGACTTTTTTTCTTCTGTTTCTTTAGTTTTATTGGGGGTAAAAAGCTAAAAAATTTATTTTTTTTTTAACATTTATAGTTTTGGTTTTTTTTAATAGTATGTTTATGCTAAGTATGGGAATGGGTTCCTCTATTTGTTTCGGACGTTTTGATATATAATATGTATGGTTTGGAATTACAGGGCGCGTACGGTGACGGTTTCGGTTGGCATCGGTTTTGGGTTATTTTCTTTCCTATGTATGTATTGTTGTTTTATTCTGTAATTTTGTCTTACTGATGTATGTCATTATGCTTTTTACTATCTGTGTCCCCCATGATGTCATGTAAGACCTCTGGGGGACATTCACATGTTTTTTTATTTGACACTTTCCCACTGTAGCTGGGGCATCCATAGGAGCCCCAGTTATAGGGGAAAACAACCCTTGTAGGGATATTAGTCACTGGCAGAGCTACCGGTAGTACGACCCAGCAGCTCTGCCATAGAAGGGAATCCCGGCGGTCACATGACCCCCCAGCTCCCATAGTGAATGTTACACATTTACTTTCACTTTTTATAGTACACAGCACTCATTGAGCGCTGTGTACTCGAGGAAGGAAAAGGCAGGAAGGGTTACAAAAAAAACCCTGCCTTCTCCTCCGGGTTATCAGCTGTCACTAACAGCTGACAACCTGTCTTGTCTCTGATTGATTGCAGAGGCAGGAGGCTTAAAGCATCACCGTAATTTTACTATCGGCAGGGCTTTAAGGTCCTTAATGGGTTAAGTTTTTATATTAAGCATATTTTTTTAAAGGGCCACTACGGTTAATCTTTTATTCATTCATTATGTAGCTGCCCTGCAGTATATAAAAGTGAGCTAGTATCACCTTGGTTAGTTATTTCTATCTATCTGAAACTCCTGGCCTCCTTTTCAGATGGTCATATGATCTTAATGCTGACAGCTAGGGTCTGTTTTTTCAAATTAAGTAAATTTTCCAGTCAACATAACCCCTACGATGGAACCTACCAGACATACTCTACAGAAGGGTACATGGACACAGTTACTGCTGATGATCACACAGCTCCTGTCACACAGTAATAATAGAGGAGATCACAGCTTACCCTCTTGAATCTATGCTTTTGGTCTGTAGCTTCTTTAGTTGGGTATAGAATAAAGAAGGTAATAACAGTGTGGCAAAGATGGTACAGTCTCTAGGTGTTCATGTAATGCGGTGCTGATGGCTCATGGGATTGGTAGCACAGAACAGTAAAAGTGCAAGCAGCATCAATATGGTGCCTGATAAGTATCGTACTGCATGGAAGTGACTGCAATATAAAGTGTGACAGGCAATCAAATGAGGGGTGTATATAGATAGTATAGAATCCCCCATTCACCATCCAATAGGAAATAGGCACAGCTCACCCCTTCCCCCTCCTTGCACAATGGCGGCAGCACAGATTACAGAGCATTCCTACAACAATTTCCCATAGAAATGAATGAATCCTCTCTTCCTGTCTGCATGATGTAGAGTGGCTGCTCTCTCTCTCTCTCTCTCTTGTATGGAGGGGATCGCGCCACTGTCAGAATAGACAGCGGTATTTAAAGCATTAACAGTTCTGACAAGCGGCGCGGCTTGTCGGAACTGCTGCCGCCGGGTGTCCGCTGTAAGAAACAGCCGGCACCTGACGTTCAGGGGTCCCATATAGCATCCCGCAATAAGATCCTCTGTGTGGTTGCTAGGCAGCCAGGAGCCTTCTGAAAGGCCTCTCATTGGCTGCTGCAGTCACCTGATTTCATGCAACATCATCCGTCACAACAATCACTGGGACCACAGCAGGGTTGCAGCGCCTAATACTGTTTGCAGTAGTTGACCAAGTATAGTTTTTATACTATTTAATACAAGCAGCCCTTTTGAAGCGGGGTCGTTCATTAACTAGACAATTCCTTTAAAGAACATACCGTGTAAAGATATATGTGAGGGAAGTGAACATGTGGCGTTCCTATGTGTAGAGATACAGGAGTCTGCTATAAGCGGCCAAATATTCAACGATTCAGAAAAAAATCAGGAACTGAAACTTGCGGATCTCATGAAGGAAACAAGTTTCTGTTATAATAACTAAAGATAATTACCTTCCCAATTGTGCAGGACCCAACTAGTTGGACAGCTCCTTCAGACTTAAAGGGGTTGTCCCACGAAAGCAAGTGGGGTTCAGCACTTCTGTATGGCCATATTAATGCACTTTGTAATGTACATTGTGCATTAATTATGAGCCATACAGAAGTTATTCACTTACCTGCTCCGTTGCTAGCGTCCTCGTCTCCATGGTGCCGTCTAATCTTCAGCGTCTAATCGCCCGATTAGACGCGCTTGCGCAGTCCTGTCTTCTGTCTTCTGAATGGGGCCGCTCGTGCCAGAGAGCGGCTCCTCGTAGCTTCGCCCCGTCACGTGTGCCGATTCCAGCCAATCAGGAGGCTGGAATCGGCAATGGACCGCACAGAAGCCCTGCGGTCCACCGAGGGTGAAGATCCCGGCGGCCATCTTCACAAGGTAAGTCAGAAGTCACCGGAGCGCGGGGATTCGGGTAAGTACTGGACGGTTTGTTTTTTTTATGCCTGCATCGGGTTTGTCTCGCGCCGAACGGGGGGGCTATTGAAAAAAAAGAAAACCCGTTTCGGCGCGGGACAACCCCTTTAATATTAAAGGGGTTCTGACATGAATAATGTTTTTATGCTTTAGCAGCCATTGTTCCCTGGTCTGCCTAATGGACCCAGGGAACCCACGGTTTAATGGCTGCTAAAACATAAAAACATAATAGTTACCTTGTCTCCTGTTGTTGTAGACATCAGGGCGGTCATCTCCCGGCAGGCGCTGCTCTTCCTCTTCTTCCTCCACGAGCCGCGCTGTTCCAGGATCGTGCGCATGCGCAGTGGACAGGTGTCCTCTGACAGGAGTCAGGACGGGCCGCGTCTCCACTGCGCACGCGCAGAATCTCGGAGTTCAGCGAGGACGGACGGGCCGCCCACAGCAAGCACTGCTTGTGACGTGCTTGCTGTGGGCGGCCCGTCTGTTCACCTCGGAAGTGGCTGACGGACGGAGCAGAGCAGAGATCGGTCATTTTGACCTTTCCTGCTCTGCTTCTACAAGCCACAGAAGAAGATGCCAGACGGAGGGGACATGCCTGGCGATCGGTCCTGGCCAGGCAAGGTGAGTACAATTTTTTTTTTGTAATGTCAGAACCCCTTTAACCAAAAGACCTGATAAAAGCATTAGAAAGTTCTAAGGAAAAAAATAATAAAAGCAGCAACGGTTGAGGCAGGGAAACCCACTATCAAAGGGGAGGAAAACTAACTAAAAGCTGGTCAACCTTCACTGAATCAGTGGAAATCAAGTGCCAACTGTCTACATTATTATCTTTACAACTTATTTCTCTGAGAGACTTTGACAATTGAGACCTAACAGGTGAAACACTATAAAATATGAATCCTTAATAGTGCGAGCGAGCATTGCCCTTAGCGAGTACCTGCTCGCTCGAGAGACAAGGTTCAGGTGCCGGCGCGGAGGAGCTGTGAGTAGCGGAGGGAGAGAGAGATCTCCCCTCCGTTCCTCCCCGCTCTCCCCCGCAGCTCCCTGCGCGCCGCCGGCACCCGAACCTTGTCTCTCAAGCAGGCAGGTACTCGCTAAGAACAATGCTCGCTCAAGCAATTGCCCTTAGCAAGTATGATCGCTCATCTCTAATCCTTAACCCTTTCCAATCCACTGTCTGACCTCTTCCTGCATTCTGATTGATGCTTGTACAGCTCCAATATCAGAATACGTCCGACAGGGTATTCTTACCGTCTATTGCCAGCCACTCCGCTGTCGGAGCCTCTCTGGCGCACACACTGGCTCTAGCCAGCAGATGGCACCGTTGCATAACAGCAAAAAGAGAAAGCCTTTCAGGAAACCCTAAATCCAAAATTGGATTGGAAAGGGTTAAAGGATGTTACAGGGACACTTACACTGGCACCTTGGCAAACCTTTTACTATAGATATTAATAGGAATCTACTTTTTGCGAGCCACTTAATTTTAAAGCCTTGGATATTGAGTGAGTGAATAAATGTGGTCCCTTTGCTACATCTGTCATCTTGTGATGTTCATACTGTTTGTACTGTATACAATGTATGTTTGCTATATGGTCTGTAGACCAAAGCCTGACATTTCGGTAAGCACAGAATTATGTTGCCATTATGCTTTGTCCCTTACCAGACTTCTCTAGTGAGTGAAGAGAGTGAGTAGGCCACTTCCCACTTCCTGAAAGCATGAACTAATTGGAGATTAGTAAAAGGGAATATTCATTTCCTTTGTTCAGGGAAAGACTGTGAGGCCTTAGTCAGACGGGCGTTTTTTGCCGCGATTTGCGCATGCGTCCGGCGATTTTATAAAACCATTGCTTTGCAATGGTATCGGACACATGAGCGCTTTTTATGCGCTCGTCCGATAAATTATAGAACAGAAATCGCAGATCGCACCTATCTGCGATTCCTGTTCTCTTCTCTATATGCGCTCAATGGGGCCGGCGGCAGCAGCACCGACCCCATTGAGAACATATAGAAGACAAATCATTCTTCTCTGCCACAGCTGTAACAGCTGTGGCAGAGAAGAACGATGTTTGCCCATTGAATTTAATGGAGCCGGCAATACAGCCAGCTCCATTGAAAGCAATGGGCTGCCGGCGTGCGCGGGGTGAATTGTCGGGAAGGGCTTAAATATATAAGCCCTTCCCTGCAATTCATCCAGAAAAGTGTTAAAATAAAAAATATATACATACTCACCTGCTCCCGGCAGCCGGAGTTCCGTGCGGCCGTACTGCAGTGGGTGTGAAGGGGGTGTGAGTCGGACCTGTCCCCTGATTGGCTCAAATCATTTCCATATATCATCGAAGGGTGATATATCCCAAAGGCAGAATGATTTATGAGACATGGTAGGCAAAAAAAATTTCAGAATTGAAGTCCTTTCTAATTGCCCAGGAAACAAAGTTCAGACATAAATGTAAGAGGGTTGAGAGAAAACCAGTCTGAGTTATCCTCAAAGTGCAGGACTCAGAATTCGGTATCTGTGATCCAGGACTTAACCCTTTCCAATCCAATTTGTATCCTGGTTTTCCTAGGGGGCTTACTCTTTTTCTACCGTTATACAACGGTGCTATCTGCTGGCTAAAGCCAGTACTGCATGAGGTGACACGTTGGATAGGCTCCGACAGCAGAGAAGCTGGCAATATACAGTAAGAGAACCCCAACGGACGTCTTCCAACATCGGAGCTGTACAGCCTTAAATCATAATGTCTTCAGACGTCAGACAGTAGATTGGAAAGGGTTATAAACTAGGTCTGCAATCCCTGGAAAGAGGCCAGGGGGCCAACAGCCAGGAATGAGGAGCAAGGAGATGGGGGAATATAGAATCGTATTAGCGAATTAGGGTAACATATTTTAGTTAGTCCGATTGTAGGGTGAGAACACACAGTACATAGACTGGATTTGTCTAGCCAAGGTACCACTGGTAGGGGGGTATTTCAGAAGGATTTCTCAGTTTTGACCTCTGATTTCTCCTGATTTTGAGGACACCGATAATTATGCTGGCTAAATAAGTGGTTAAGTCATAGGATTTAAGTCCGAAAGATATATTTCACTAATTTAAGGTCTTTAGAGGAGAGTCTCCTTAAGTCAAGCAGGTTTATTGTTCTCCCATCTGTGGGGAGAGGAACACAATTTCCTATGTAATGCCGTAAAATTATATTAGGAGATTTACAAGTAGACCTTACGGAATTACTTTCTATAACCCAATGGAACATGTGGGACATACCGTATTTCTATATCTATTTGTAGACTTTAACCCCTTCCCGCTCCATGACGTACCGATACGTCATGGGAGCCTGGTACTTCGCGCAAAATGACGTACCGGTACGTCATCGGGATAGCGCGAGATCATGACTGACCTCGCGCTATCCCGCAGCGGGAGCCGGCTGTCAGTCACAGCCGGCGTCCTGCTGCAACAGTGGGGGGGCATCGGAGATGCGCCCTCCGCTGTTAACCCCTTCCCTGCCGCGATCTAAGTGGATCGCGGCAGGGAAAGAGTTCACAGAGGGATCGCGCTCCCTCTGTGTCTCCGGCCGACTCTCGCGATGTCATCGCGAGAGCCCGGCCTGTCACCATGGCAACAGGACGCCAGACACTGGCGTCCTGTATTGCCTGTGCCTATAATCGCTGTACAAGCGATAAGGCATGGCAGAGCAGTAGCTCTGCCATGCCTTATCACAGCGATCATAGGCATACTGCTGCAAGTCCCTCAGAGGGACTCAAATAGTGTAAAAAAAAAGAAAAGAAAAACGTAAAAAAAAGAAAAATGTAAAAACAAATGTAAAAAAACCCCTTTTTTATGCTTTTTCTAATATTAGCATAAAAAAAGGTTAAAAAAATTAAAACCCCACATATGGGGTATTGACGCGTCCGTAACGACGTGTACAAAAAGTTGAACACGCTTTTTATTTTGTACAACAAAAAGCGTAAAAAAACCCGCTAAAAAACAGGGTAAAATGCTAATTTTTAGCATTTTGCCTCACAAAAAATGCAATAAAAGTGATCAAAAAAGTCGTACATTCCCCAAAATGGTACCAATAAAATCTACAGCTTGTCTCGCAAAAAATAAGCCCTAATAGAGCTCCGTATATAGAAAAATAAAAAAGTTACAGGACTTTGAATGCAGCTATAGAGAAAAAAAAAGATTTCCCACAAAAAAGGCTTTTTATTGCAAAAAAGTGTAAAAACCTAAAAAAAATAATAATTTTGGTATCGTTGTAACCGTACCGACCCGCAGAAAAAATTTAGTGTGTCATGTATGCTGTATGATTAACGCTGTAAAAAAAATAATAATAATCTATGTCAGAATTGATGCGTTTTCTCTCCCTGTTATCATAAAAAAATAATAAAAGTTTTACGATATTGTCTATGTACCCAAAAGTGGCACCGATAAAAACTACAGCTCGCCACGCAAAAAACAAGCCCTTATACGGTCGCGTCGACGGAAAAATAAAAAAGTTATGGCTTTTGAAAAATGGAGATGGAAAAATACCAAAAATCGCTTGGTCCTCAACGCCAAAATAGGCCGTGTCATTAAGGGGTTAATGTCTCTATGGGGAATGGGGGTTTTACATATTATTAGCATTATGCATGTGTGAAGACATACCCATCGTTGTTTCTTTGCCCCGTGTCCTTTCTTCTAAGCAGATAATACAATGACCTTTGCACTCATGATCAAACCTAAACTTGGTTCTACACAACCATGTTTGTTTCCTCACATCTCCTCCAGGTTGTGAGGTAGCATAAACCAAGTTCTTGTTATCCATGAAGTAAATGACCCCTGGTGTCTTTGAGACCTGTAATATTAATACAAGCGTGAAAATGCGACTGTGTCCTTAGTCTCCATTTGGCTGCTTCTTGTGTGCAGATGTTCTACGTGACTGGCCAAGCCATCATGGAACATTTATCTGACAGGTCCTATTACTTGTAATATGGACTGATTCTGAGAACATCGCGTCTCCACATTACCGATTACCGCTTATTTTAATAACCATGTTGTATCTATTTTTAAGGTTGGCATCTAGCCATCCTCCCTGTCAGACCTCATTGCTCCCCGGCCTGTTGCTTTGTACTATATCATCTTACAATGTTTTGCTTCAGTATTCCACATGGCTGCAGACATGATATTTTGTTGTGTTGAGACAGAAGGTATTTTCTGGGGAAAACAAGTTTGTTGTTATTTTCTCTATTTCTATTTACCCTGTTTCCCTGAAAATAAGACATAGCATGATTTTCCAGAATTTTTGAGGATGCTAAATGATTTTTCAGGCTTTTTGAGGATGCTTGAAATATAAGCCCTACCTTAAAATTAAGCCCTGCTAACAGTTAATTAAAAAAAGTCAATTTAAATAGTGTCCAGGCAGCTATACATGTAAAAAAGTTAAACCTTTTTGGAAAAAAAAAAATAATATAAGACACTGTCTTATTTTCGGGGAAACACGGTAGGTGCACAATAATTTGGTACATGTAACAATCCATTCATTGTACAATTTAGGGTACAGAAAATTGTTACAGAGGTTGTCCCGATGCTTACTATATTAAGCCAAAGCAGGAAATGTTATCAAATTTAGAAAATATATATTGCTCACCTGTTAAATCCCATCCGGCTTTATTTTATTTCCTGCAGCGATGATATGATGTATGTTTATGTGACTGTAGTAGCCAAGTACTGGCGTCAGGGGCCATACTAATATGTAGAGTTTAAAGGGCTTGTCTCACGGCAGCAAGTGGGGTTCAGCACTTCTGTATGGCCATATTAATGCACTTTGTAATGTACATTGTGCATTAATTATGAGCCATACAGAAGTTATTCACTTACCTGCTCCGTTGCTAGCGTCCTCGTCTCCATGGTGCCATCTAATTTCGCTGTCTTCTGGCGTTTTTAGACGCTCTTGCGCTGTGCGGTCTTCTGCCTGGTGAATGGGGCCGCTCGTGCCGGAGAGCTGGTCATCGTAGCTCCGCCCCGTCACGTGTGCCGATTCCAGCCAATCAGGAGGCTGGAATCGGCAATGGACCGCACAGAGCCCACGGTGCACCATGGGAGAAGACCCGTGGTGCATCGTGGGTGAAGATCCCGGCGGCCATCTTGGTGAAGGAAGAAGTAGAAAGAAAGAAGAAGTCGCAGAGCGGGGATTCGGGTAAGTAATATATATATATTTCTTTTAACACATCCCTTGGGTTTGTCCTGCGCCGAACGGGGGGCCTATGGAAAAAAAAAAACCGTTTCGGCGCGAGACAACCCCTTTAAGTTCAGTGATTAACTGATAACGGGGGCTCTGTGTCCCCTGTGTAAATGGAGCGGCAGCGGGCATGTGTGCTGCCATTTCATTTAACCCTTTCCAATCCACTGTCTGACGTTTGAAGACATTCTGATTGAAGGCTGTACAGCTCTGATATCGGAAGACGTCCGACAGGGTATTCTTACTGTATATTACTGGCCGCTCTGTTGTCGGGGGCCTCTCCAGCATGTCCCATACCACAGTTCTGGCTCTAGCCAGCAGATGGCGCCATTGTATAATGGCAGAAAGAGAAAGCCCCCTAGGAAATCCTGAATCTAAAATTGGATTGCAAAGGGTTAAATCCTATGGGACTGATAGAGGTAGTCGAGTGCAGCGCTTGACTAGTTTTGTTTGTCCCGCTAACTTTACAGATAGGTAATAAATAAATAACCTCAGGATGGGTTGGCAATAGTTGATCTTCGATGACCTATCCTGAGGATAGGTCATGAATAGATGATCTTCGATGACCTATCTTAGGCATAGGTCATCAATGGTTGATTCATGGGTGATCTCTGCTGATTAAAGAGGCCTTGGTACTCAAGAGAATGCCACAGCCTCTTCTCAGGCATGTGACGTCACGTTCTTGACCAGCCTATTGAATGGCATTCAGCTGCTGTACAAGGCACTGCTATACTATTGATGGCACTGTGCCTGGTTTGGACTGAGGTCTCCTTGGTGCTCACCCGAATGTCACTGTTATTTCAGTGAGCCGATCGGTGTGGATCACATGCATTCCGCACCAATCAATGTCCTGAGTACAGGGCATCAATAGTTTAGTCCCAAGAGATGTCTTGAACCCTGAAACTCCTAAGGTTTTTACTCAAGTGAATCCCCAAGATGAGTCCGTTATACTCCGTTAAATCTGAGGACTGTATCACACATCTCACAGCAAAAATTTGGTTTCAAAGAATCCCTTAGTCAACTTTTTGTTACTTTTTGCTATTTCACCATTAAGTGGTTGCGAATATCACTAACACACATTATAGGTTGTCCTTGAAACTCTTTACTAATCTCTTTTCTTACACAAGATATTAAAACTAGTGTTACCAAAAAATACTGCACTGTTAATGGACCTTAAACATTTTTGGCATTTCCTTGTCACTGAAGAGTGATTACTGCACACATTATTCTTACAGATATCACATATGTCCTTTCTTAATATAAGATTAGCAACAGCACTCAGATGTAGTTATATCCAATATATTTAAACACGGAATGGGGGCTCTTCTGGTGCCCATGGTCCGACCCAATCACCTTTTTTACCTATCCGGGTCTTCGCCCTCCTGTCCGGATCTTCTTTCTTCTGCACTGCGGATGCGCAGTGCACTTCTTTTTAAACTCCTGTTTTCCCGCCAGCACTTCTGCAGTGTCAACTGTGGCCGTGCCGCCGATCAGACGGCTTCCATTGACTTCAATGGAAGCCATCAGTGCAGGATCCACACAGAAATGGAGCGTGCTGCGATTTGTTTTCCGGACCAGAAGGTCTGCAAATAAAATCTACATGCTTTAATTTGCGGACGCCTATGCATCCCTATGGGCGCCTCGGTTTGTGTATCTCCTGCACGGATTCTGTAAATCCAATCCACCCGTGGACATGAGGCCTTATCTGGTCTCTATTTATCAAAAGAAGCACATTTATCTGTAGCCCTTTGAATACTTCTTGACGACTTGTCATCAGATCCTAAAAAATACATTAGGTCTTCATATCTTCCCTTGTGTATCGTGGCACAGAAACTCGGTGTATTTCTTTTCCCACAGAATACGGATGCTTGAGAAATTGCTTTTCAGGTGACCTGCAGTGATCAGCAGTAGTGATGAGCGAGCATACTCGCTAAGGGCAATTGCTTGAGTGCGTATTGTCCTTAGTGAGTACCTGCCTGCTCGAGAGAAGAGGTTCAGCTGCCGGCGCAGGTGACAGGTGAGTTGCGGCAGTCAGCAGGGGGAAGCGGGGGGGGGGGGGGAGAGGGAGAGAGAGATCTCCCCTCCGTTCCTCCCCGCTCTCCCCCGCCGCTCCCCGCCCACCGCCTGCAGCCAAACCTTTTCTCTCAAGTGGGCAGGTACTCGCTAAGGACAATGCTCGCTCGAGTAATTGCCCTTAGCGAGTATGCTCGCTCATCACTAATCAGCAGTCCTATCAAAGCTCGAATTTCTACTGAATCCCATTTTTGCTACCTGAACGATAAATTGTTTTCTCTCTGCTTCCAAATTGGACAATATTTTCAATAATATCACTCATGATGTACAGATCATTAGCCCCCATTGGACTCTCCAATATATTCAAATGTGGCAACTTTACCACATTAGTTTGGGACTTGATGATATTGCGTACTTTGCATGGTGCTCATGGATTTCTGCTCCACAGAAAGCAGTTTTTCCCCACAAAGCAGGTGTTTTCAGCAGCCAGTGGTGCAGCACTGTTACCTCCCAAATTATCATCAATATTATCAGCGCTCTGCTCATCTGGGACTTCACTCGTAACTCACGTGATCCTCTTTGCTGCCATTTGGTTTGGGATTGAATTTGTCATGTCACCGCATTCTTCTTCCACAAGCAAACAAGTTATTTGTAAACTAGTAGCAGGGAAAGAATTCTGCCCGCACATGCTTGTTCGCTGACTATTACTTTCTTGCGACTGGTGCTCTTCTAAGAACTGCAACGTCGTCTTCCCTGCTCTTGTTTTAATGATGTGTTATTGGGTGTAAGATTGCGAGTCGCTGATTTCGTAACAGTGAGTCAGCAAGAGGAGACAAAACAAATTCACTGTCCATAGAACATGTGGCAAATTGTCAGACGTGAACAGATAGCATTAGGGAGAGGAACATCAATATGCACTAAAAAGGTAACAATTGTGGTGGGATCTACCAAAAAAGGGAAAAGGCGAAAGGGACTTGTTATTTGTATAGCGCCAACTTATTCCACAGAGCTTTCAGGTAATTTATTTATTACCCCCCAACAAGCTGGGTGCTCATTTTACCGACCTCGGAAGGATGGAAGGCTGAGTCAACCTTGAGCTGACTACCTGAACCACGAGGGGATTGAACCTGCAACCTTCAGGTCGTGAGCAAGGGCTTACTGCATACTTCTGCCTTAACACTCTGCAAAACATTATCTGCGGTCCACAGCAAAGCATGAAGGCGGGAAGAACAAGTGACCCGTGAAGTAGCTTGTGAGTCCGTCAGACTCACGTTAGGTATCTATGTAACAAAATCAAGTAATAGCATTTATATGGTTCATACACAATGTAGAAAGAAAGTGCAAAATCCTGTTAAATGTGGAACAACATGATGGAGGAACATTGAAGGGGATATTTACACAAAGCTCAAAGGAAGTACCACAAATTCTCAAAAACAGTAAGAGAGACTCACCTTAGGTGGTCCTGGGTTCACTTTCCTTTACAGTGTATTTCATCACAGTGAGGGTTCTCAGGTAACTCTAAAACGTAACTTTTAATTACAGTCTTACATAAAAAGGATTCTGTTTAGTCAAAGTCCTAGCTTACAGACACACAAACAAAAAATGTTAAAATGTCTAACCCCTAGCAACTTCTGGGGAAAGAACAGCCGCTTCATGACAGAAAATAAAACTGCAGGATTGAAGATTGAGAGGTAAGTCCCAAGGTGGGGAGATACCCTGCATTCACTCAGAGGAGATAGACGATCCTATCACTAGGTTAGAAAAGATAAGCCCAGTTTCCCCCAGAAAAGATTTTTCAGGAACAAAATAAAAAATGGCAGCAACCAGCCTAGCTACCTGCCTACCACTGAGGCTGGTTGCTGCCATTTTTTATTTTCATTGAATAGCTGTACTATCTGTTCACTATGATGGGAACAATCTAGCTAGTTCCACTAAGCCAAACTTAAATAATCTGTCTCAAGTTGTATACGATATTAAACTTGAGAAGTATCGGGATTTCCTGATTTCCCGATACTGTGTAACTATACACTTTTTTCAAGGGTGGCTCATTGGCTGTTCTTTCCCCAGAAGTTGCTAGGGGTTAGACATTTTAACATTTTTTGTTTGTGTGTCTGTAAGCTAGGACTTTGACTAAACAGAATCCTTTTTATGTAAGACTGTAATTAAAAGTTACGTTTTAGAGTTACCTGAGAACCCTCACTCTGACGAAATAAAGAATTATCCAGGTGTTCCCCCTGCTACTGCGAAACCCCTTCCTTTACAGTGTAGATTTTAATTGGAGGACACAAATGACCACCTTGTATTCTTCACAGT
The DNA here is from genome assembly GCF_035609145.1 of Eleutherodactylus coqui. Taxonomy (NCBI): domain Eukaryota; kingdom Metazoa; phylum Chordata; class Amphibia; order Anura; family Eleutherodactylidae; genus Eleutherodactylus; species Eleutherodactylus coqui. Next base: position 212,008,948 of record NC_089843.1, read on the forward strand.
CTTGCTCTGTCTTGGGAATGTGAAAAATACAAATATGATATAACTTAAATGACTTTTTTCTAAACCATTCTCTCATGTATTCGGTATGTTGTTTGTACCTGAACATGTTCTCTCTCTTTCTTGCAGCTCAGTATTTTGCAAGTATTATGGTCATTGTTGGACTCTCTGTGGTTGTTACAGTGCTGGTGCTACAGTTTCACCACCACGACCCCCAAGCAGGAAAAATGCCTAAATGGGTAAGTGCTTCTTAGACTCTGTTCACATCACCGTTAGATATTCCATTTTGCTGATGTGTCATGGAAGCAGGAAAACAGAATGACAGATCCTTCCTATAACGGAAAGATAGCATTGGCCATATTGGGTCCATCCGGCTTTCGTTCTACCTCCTGGAATTTCCCCAGACAAAATAGTATCATGTTGTGTTATTTTGTATGGGATTGTGTGCCAGATCAATACCTAATTCTCCGAAACAGACATGAACATTGCCCTAAATGTAACCCAACAATCGTCCCAAGACTTATAGCTGTTGTGCTTCCATACAACAGCAATAGTAGTTAAGTATTACCGTGAAAAGGCAGTCATTCAAAGATAAACAACTGCCTGTTTACACTGAGCAAAAACTCGCTCGCCAGTTGCTGCTGCTACCCTGTCAGGTCTCGTGTTTACACAGGACAACTGCAGCGTCCGAAGAGCAGGCCACAGCCTAGGAGACAACGGGGTAGAGTTTGGGCCTTGTCACGGTGGCTCTACCGTCTCCCACCCCGAGGGTAACCGGTGACACTTCCAAGGGCCAAGGGCAGGTTAATAAACGGGGAACCCAATGCTGGATTACCTTAGTCACGCATGACGCCACCATTTCTTCTGCAGCGGGGGATTCCTGGATGGTGGAGTAAATCCTCTCCCACGCAGCTTCCGTGGGGGAATTCCAAGTTGTCAAACTAAATCCACACATGGGTACTGTTTAAGACACAGCCTCCGGAAACGGACAGGCGACTGGTCATTTTACTGGAACTTGGTTACAAACCTCTCTTCAACAATTGAGCAGCGGCCTGACAAGTGGTGTAACGGAGAACTCACGGGATGCAGGAGAAGCCAAAGCCACAGTTATCTGTAGGTCCTGCCCCGGCACCACTCCTTCCTCTCTCAGTCTCTACCAGTCCACACTCACACTTTATTTATACAATGGGTCAATTTCTGATGACACATTCCATTTAAGGGCGAAGTCAGATGAGCGTTTTTTTGCGAGCGCCTATGTGCGCTACTGCTGCCGGCCCCATTGAAAGCAATGGGGTACAGACAACCCCTGCAGTGATTTTCGGGGAAGGGCTCCAATGAATGGCTGAGTGCTGCCAATCATAGGCAGCACTCAGCTGTCATTCAATGAATGGCAGAGTGCTGTTTGTGATTGGCTGAGGGCTCAACCAATCAGACACAATCCTTTCAGGAGGCAGGGATTTTTAAATCTCTGACAGGGGAAGCCAGCGACAAGAAGTGCCGGTGCCCCAACAGCGGCAGAGAGATGAGAGATGATGTTTTTTTGTTTTTTTTTTAATGGCAGCTAGGGATGATTTTCAGGGAAGGGCTTATATTTCAAGCCTTTCCCCCAAAATCACTGCGGGGGTTGCCTGCATCGCATTGCTTTCAATGGGAGCGGTTGCAGTAGCACCGGCCCCATTGAAAGCGATGGGCATGGAGCTTTGATCACAAGCATTTTTAACATGCGTGGAGCAGGGTTTTTTTTGTGCAATTATGGAACTTTGCAGTTAATATTTAGGTAAAAATATCTTACTAAATTGTATCACATTTCCTGTGGAGGTCTGTGTCTCCAGGGTTAATAAACAGATACTGTGTAGTCTGATACTGCAGTCATACCCCTTCTGTCTCCTTGCTAACCATGCAGAGTAGATGGCAGATGGAGAGAAGGAGTATAGTAGAGGTGCTTTTAGATATGAAGGTCACATTGCCTTATAGTTCTACTTTAAAGGGAACCCGTCAGGTCCTATGAGCACCATAAACTAAGTTGATGAGCTCAGGGGTATGATTTTTATACTCCCCTACTATGTTACTATAGGAGCCGTAGACAGAAGACTATTTGCAAAATTGCTTCAGTTTTTTTTAATTTTAAATATGTAAATCAGCTAGGCAGCAGAATGCAGACTTCACCATTTGTAAGTATTCCAAAGAGCTTTTTAACCCTTTCCAATCCAATTTGTACCCTGGTTTTCCTAGGGGGCTTACCGTATATACTCGAGGAATAGCCGACCCGAGTATAAGCCAAGTCAATAAGTTTTACCACAAAAAACTGGTAAAACGTATTGACTCGAGTATAAGCCTAGCTATGCTCGAGTATATATTAGGTAAAGAAAAAATGCAATACTCACCTCCCAGCTGGAATCTGTGTTTCCCGGCGCGATGCTCTTCCCGGCGGTGCGGCAAGCTGCCTGAGAATTCTCTCCGCTGTCATCTCCCTGCTCAGTTTTGAATTTCCCCTGCTGTGATTGGATCGAGCACCAGCCAGTCACAGCCAGCGCTCAATAAACCAATCACAGCCATTCAGTGATGCCATCCACTGAATAACTGTGAACGATTGAGCACCGGCTGTGATTGGCTGGCGCTTGATCCAATCACAGAGCTTACCTACACAGTGCTGACAGCTGGGGAATTCACAGCTGAGCAGGGAGATGACAGCGAGGAGACCATTGCGCCAGGGACACTGACGCAGGCTGGGAGGTGAGTATTGCGGGTTTTTGTTGTTGTTTTTTTTTTCACCAGACTCAAGTATAAGCCGAGGGGGGCTTTTTCAGCATAAAAAAATGTGCTGAAAAACTAGGCTTATACTCGAGTATATATGGTGCTCTTTTTCTGCCGTTACACAACGGAGCTATATGCTGGCTAAAGCCAGTACTGCATGAGGTGGCACATTGGATCGGCTCCGACAGCAGAGAGGCTGGCAATATACAGTAAGAGAACCCCGACGGACGTCTTCCAACATCAGAGCTGTACAGCCTTAAATCATAATGTCTTCAGAGGTCAGACAGTGGATTGGAAAGGGTTAAGAGTCATGCCTGCTTCCATAAGATTTATAACGTGTCCAGATATTTCATCACAATGGGGAATACAGATGTCCCCATATGGACTTGCCCATAAACACCAGACAGAAGGGATACATCTTCTAGAAGGACTTGTAGATATTTCTGTGACCAGTACCAAGGTTGGGGTATTGTACTTCTCGGTGAAAACAAGAACATACATTGTATTTCAAAACTGTAGATTCAAAGGAGAACCCTGGTAAATGTCCACCCAATGCCCACCACATGGTGGGCTAGATCCTTCTCACTAACGCGAAGCGAAATCTGAGAGGAAGTTGAAGACCGCACACAAAACTAATATTTAGAAGCAGTTCAGTTTTACAAATAAGCTCTTCTGAATCAGAGTTTTGCTTGTTGCGTGCCGTCTCCGACTTTCTCCGGATTTATACATTGTGTTTCCACTGCGTTGGGTTGCTTTGTGCTGAGTAAACTAGACATTGTATTGCCAGCAGAAAAAAATGTAAGAAGCAGCAACTGCAGGAACATCATTATTCTGTAAATGCTTTACTGAGCAGGAAAGTTAATACATGGGGTCTGGCAATGGAAGAACATTCTGTTAAGCCAAACATTAAGCAGGTAGGAAGTGACATATGCTCCAGTCTTAACTCTGACAGCACATCTCATAAGCTTCTTCATGAGGCTTCAAGTGAAATAAAACCTTGAGCAGACAGCTAATGATGCTTGGATAATATATGATTCTACCTCTTGTGTGAGAAGCAGAACTCTAAATGTTTCTTTATGCCAGTGATTATCGTCATTAGTTTTTTGGTCACATGGGTGTTTTAGAGGTGTGAAACAAATTGGGGCACCTTTACTATTCAAAAACAACAGTTTTCTAGAACAAATCTTACATGCTTTGCACCACATTTATTATGTGTTTTGACACCTTTGAACACTTTTCCGACTTTTGCGAAAAGGGTGCATGGCCTAAATTGCACCAAAAATTGTGTCAAATTGCACCACAATTTTGGTATAGAAATTTGGTATCAGCGCCTCATATCATTAGATGATTTAAGTAGAAGGTGAATAAAGAGTTAACTCACCTGGTGCCCAGTGGAACTCTTGATCCTGAGAGCCCACTGGCACCTAGTAACCACGAACGCCTGTTAAACCACCCTGGGTTCCTGATCCGGATCACCGGAGAGCCGTCTGTGGGATGCAGCCCTCACCTAGGCTGTAGTACAATGTAGCAGACAAAAAAGCAAAAATCCCCCCACTCACGGACTCCAAGGATTAAAAAGGGGCTCAATGTGCCGTATTACATCACTTTATTCACAATGCAACGCGTTTCGGCAACATTCACTAGTCGCCCTTTTCAAGCACTAGTGAATGTTGACGAAATGCGTTGCATTGTGAATAAAGTGATGTAATACGGACCATTGAGTCCCGTTTCAATTCTTGAAGTCCGTGAGCGCGGGGATTTTTGCTTTTTTGTCTACCACAATTTTGGTGCAATTTTTGGCGTAACTAAGCTAACTAATAGGTGGTATAAACTTAGACTAGACAGTATTAAAATTCAACAGATTTACAATCTAGCTGTGAGGAATTATTGAGCACTTTGAGACTGTCTGTTTTGGTTTGCACTAACTTTCAGACAGTATTAGTAAATATTCCCAATGCACCATCTGTATCTCTTCCATTTTGTTATTCATCCAACCAAACTTAGGGCTAATGCCCACGAACGGGTTTTTATCGCGGTTTCCGCGGTGGACTTCCACTGCAAGTAGGTTCTATTAAACCTAATCTGCCAATGCCGAAACGCCGAATTTTACCGCGGATTTCCGCCGTGGGAAATAAATCGCAGCATGTTCTATTTCCCACGGATTGATGCCACGGGAGGTGTCCATTAGCATAGTGTTAATGGAGACCGCGGGAAAAAAACACATTTTTCCGCAATGGCTAGCGGGCGCATTTTGTTTACTACCGCGGTACTCCTGTGGCTGAAATCCACAGTGGAATTCTGCAACGGCCATGGGCATGAGCCCTTAATGTTTATAACAAAGGTGTAATGTCAAGACATCCAAATTATGAAAAACACGAAGAAAGTGAATTTCCTCCAGTTTTTGGACAAACTTCTATCTTAGATCGGATAGCGGGGAAGGGGTATATTACCTGAACTTGTTCTTCTCTGCCATCTCCCAATCCATGGTGGCAGCTGGAATGTTCTAATTATCTAATGCACTTTGTGACCTGCTCCCTGATAGGACAGTGCTGAGTGAATCTGCCCAATCAGAGAGCAGGCATAGTGCTTTGGTAATCTAATACTACCAATGCACATTGGGGGATTAGGTAGTCTGAAGACTGTCAGTCATCTAGATGGCAGAAACGGGACATGGAACTGGTGGATCAGAGGAACAGCAGAGAAGAACAAGTGCAGGTATTATACCTTCTCCCTTGATGTACTGTTGTACAAGTATACAATTGAAAAGCTGCCAATCACTAAATGTGTGTGGGGGAAGCAGGACTCATAAGCATTCTTGAGTCTCAGCAGCACATAGACATTAATAAATAAATGTAGTAACTCCAAATTAAGAGCACTTTGGCACAGAATTACCAAGTGTTACTGTACTAGTGGGGTGCCTAGGTACGCGATCTTCACCCACGCCACTGTCCCTTCCTGGAGATAGCCCTGATGGTGGACACGTCCAGGCTGCCAACTCTGACTCTACACTTACTAAGGGGGGACAGGCAGAGACCGCCGTACCTATGCAAGAGACTACTACCCACTAGCACCGACAGGAAAGGCAGATGACAAAAACCAACATGAACAATACAAGCAGAACAGAGGCAGATGACAAAGCCTGGCTAATAACAGAAAGCAAAGCAGACAATAGCAAGGTCAAACGGACAAGCTGCAGGAAGCAGGATACAAACGAGGCAGACAGGAAAACCCTGGCTGATAACAGCAAGAGCTAGCGGACAAACTGACAGAAGCAGGATAAAAACAACGGCAGATTAGAAAACCCTGGCTGATAACAGCGATGGCTAGCGGACAAGCTGATAGAAGCAGAATAAAAACAAAGGCAGACTGGCTAGCGCACTGAGGGAAAGGCACAAGGTACCAGGGCCAGACTACCAGCAGGTCAGAGTAGCAGGGCTACTCAGCGAACACTGAACAATGAACACACAAAGTAGCATGGCCAGACTACTAGCAGGTCAGAGTAGCTGGACTACTCTGAGGACACTGAAAACTGAACAATAATCGGCAACTCCCAGGCAGCCAGAGCTGGATCTTATAGGGAGGAGCCAATAGGTAGATATCCTATAAAAGAACTTGAGACATGACTAAGGAAATTACACAGAGTGATTCAAACACTTAATTTGGTCCTCTTCTATGGATCTGGTTCCATAGTCATAAGAGTATTTTTATGATTGTTTATTGATGGTTGCATCAGAAGAAATGATCCCTCAAATCTTCTATTTTAGGTAAGGGTGATCTTGCTCAACTGGTGCGCATGGTTTTTAAGGATGAGAAAACCTGGGGAAAATAGAAGGCCGATTCCTTGTAAGTATGTGTACCCAAACCACCATTCAAGCATGTCCAGTATCGAAATGAACATTGTATCTGGACACCAATCTACCAATGGCAACGTTCTCTACTGTGGCTACCACAACCTGGAGAGTCCTTGCTGCCCCCCTAACAGTGACTCTGGAGTAATGTGCGGAAGAGTAACATGCCCTTCTCTGGAAGACAGTGATCTCATCCAGAAGAAATGTTTAAGAGAGTGCATGCCAGAAATAACCAAGATACTAGAGGAGGTGCAGTACATTGCCAGACGTTTCAGAGATCAAGACGAAGGGGAAGAGATCTGCAGCGAGTGGAAGTTTGCTGCTGCAGTTATTGACCGTTTGTGTCTTGTAGCATTCTCGCTTTTTGCCATTATCTGTACAATTGCAATCCTGATGTCAGCACCGAACTTTATAGAAGCCGTCTCGAAAGACTTTACATGAGGGGAATTTAGCCGATTTTGCTGCCAAGGCAAAAAAAAATAAAATAGTGAATTTTAATGTTACTGCTTGTTATGTCTTCAGCTGTATAACAAATGAGAAAAAAATAACCGTCGGTGAAGAAATACTACTGAAAGTAATCCACCAACTAAAAACATGGAACTCAAAAGGCGTCTGAGTTGCGTTGGATAACTGTACATAATTAATGTTAGTATTAGCAATGAGCGAAGCAATTGTTTGGCCATATATACTCAACAGTATTATCCTATTCAATATATAGACCTATCAAAAAAAAACCTGACATGCAACGAAGTGATATGAGAATCGGGATGAGCCACATATCACAGAAGTGTCACGATGTTTCGCACTGCACCGTTATTATCACTGCAGCCAATAGAGCCGTATTGTTGTCTAAGAACCAACTGAGCCTCATTGTTACTAACATTGATGTGAATAAAAGCATTATTTTTACTTGTGAGGTTCTTTCTTAGGAATCGGTGTGCTTCATCCCATTTTGGTAGCAAACAGTATAGTATTTGTAGGGACATATCTGCAAGGGCCGCACAAGTAGCAGTTGCACCAAAACCCTGTTGGCTAAGTGGGCTCGAAGGTGACATGATACAAAATAAACAGTGTTATAAATGGTAATTGGGGACTCTTTGGCAGCCCAAGTGCTGCACCTCTGGGTATTCCTACGGTCCAGGTGGTTGCACTTGGTATAACATTGCAATATCATAGGCTGGAGAAATAGACAGATGTTACATAAATAATCAGCTCAGTAAATGTACAATGGCCATCAAGTATCTGCAGTCTAATACCAGCAGATAAACCAGCAGATGTTGCAGGGTTTGCTCATAAACCGATTATACTATATTATTTTAACATGTCTACTCTAATAGTAGTTCTGAATGCGTTTTATAACACCATAGCTATATGTAATCGGCTATGTTTCGCTATTGCTTGATTTGGCTAAAAAAAAACTACTAAAGGATTTAATATATAATTTCATAGAATGTAGAGTTAGAAGGGACCTCCAGGGTCATCGGGTCCAACCCCCTACTCAGTGCAGGATTCACTAAATCATCCCAGACAGATATTGTCCAGCCTCTGTATGAAAACTTCCATTGAAGGAGAACTCCCCACATCCCATGGCAACCTGTTCCACTCATTGATCTCCATCACTGTCTAATATCTAATTTGTGTCTCCTCCCTTTCAGTTTCATCCCATTGCTTCTAGTCTTTCCTCGTGCAGATGAGAATAGGGCTGATCCCTTTGCAGTGTGACAGCCCTTCAGATATTTGTAGACCGCTATTGAGTCTCCTCTCAGCCTTCTTTTTTTCCAAGCTAAACATTCCAGATCCTTTAAGCATTTGTCATAGGACATCATTTGTAGACCGCTCACCATCTTGGTAAATCTTCTCTGAACTTGCTTCAGTTTGTCTATGTCTTTTTTAAAGTGGGGCTCCCAGAACTGGACACAGTATTCCAGATGAGGACAGACAAAGGAAGAGTAGAGGGGGATAATGACCTCACACGATCTAGACTCTATGCTTCTCTTAAAACAGCCTAGAATTGTGTTTGCCTTTTTGGCTGCTGCATCACATTGTTGACTCATGTTCAGTCTGTGATCTATTAGTATACCCAAGTCTTTTTCACATGTGCTGTTACTTAGCCCAATTCCTCCCATTCTGTATGTGCTTTTTTCATTTTTCTTGCCCAGATGTAGGACTTTGCATTTCTCCTTGTTAAATACCATTCTGTTAGTCGCCTCCCACTGTTCAAGCTTTCTAGATCTTTTTGAATACTTTGTCCCTTCCCTAGTGTTAGCTATCCCTCCTAGCTTTGTGTTGTCTGCAAATTTGATCAGTTTCCCATCAATTCCCTCCTCCAGATCATTTATAAAAATGTTGAACAACACTGGGCCGAGGACAGAGCCTTGTGGATCCCCACTTGATACATTCTTCCCCTTGGATGTGCAGCCATTTATGACCACTCTTTAAGTACGATCACTCAGCCAGTTGTGAATCTACCTAACAGTTGCCTTGTCAATCCCATATCTGGTCATTTTTTCAATACGTATGGTATGAGATACTTTGTCAAATGCCTTACTAAAGTTAAAATATACTAATCCACCGCATTTTCCTGATCAACCCAGTTGGTGATTCTGTCATAGAAGAAAATTAGATTCTGGATTCATCTGGCATGACTTGTTTGTTACAAACAAGACAGTAAGGCAGACAGAGGCACATTGCTGAGCTCCGCCATTAGAAGCCACTAAAACCTATACATATCTCTCCCTGAAGGGAGTCGGCGGCCTACAGTGATCCCCGCATCCTCAGGCTGAGGCGGCAGCTCCGTCCTTGAGAGGTGATCAGCGACTCCAGAGGGCAGCCTCCCCTACTGACGAGTGAGATAGCAGCAGGTAACAGCGGCAGAAATACGACGGGTTGCGAGCGATGAAAGCCAGTACAGCAGCAGGCTTCCTTCCTACGGCGGGTCACAGAACCCTACCCCTGGCCTGGGGAGAACCAGAGAGGGGGAGGAGTGTTTCTGAGACTGCCAACAGCTCACAGACACCAGTGGTGAGCACCTGGGGAAGCAGCTGTCTGTGCTAGACCCTCTGAGCCCTGGAGACCCTAAGGAGTAGATAGGCCCATAAGCTGGGGGCTAAACTGTCAGCAGCTCCCACTGGAAGTGCAGCTGCAACCACAACAGGCTGCAGCACAACAAGGACATACAGGCACACAGTTGATCCTAGGCTTTTGGGTGAGAAGCAAATAGGGGTTGGGGACATCCATGGACTCTTTACCATGAATAGCTAAACCTCTTCCCTGAACATACAATTCAGCCCTTTTACTGCATCCCATCCATCCAACCCTCCACCCACCCAATCCTTTGCACCTCTGACCAGCACAAGGCGGGTCCGGAGTTGCTGAGAGGGTTGGTATTTACAAAGCCTTCAACAGACTGAAAACCCCACATTCACTGTGACTCACGATTCTGCAAATACAATCTACTAAGAGCCATGGGGCAGACACAGTGAAATGGGTGAATAATTAACCAACATGTAAATGGGAGAACCCGAGACTACAGCTATTATACTTAGCAGACCTGATGAAATAACATATAATCGTATAACCTGTAAAAGCAGTTAGTAGAAGCGTGCCAAAACCTGTGGCACGATTGCAAAATGGTGAAATATGGGAAAGATAGAAACAGAGAACACGCAGATACTCCTAAAAAAAAGCAAAAATCAGGTTGAAATGGATAAATACCTAAAGAAAAAGCAACACGGCTCCCCAGCAGCACAAAGACACAGACCTCCACAGGAAAGTCTTACTGAACAAAATATTGAAGATTCAGATATGGAATGTGCCTCAGCCACCTCAGACCACTACAAGGAAATGGACAGAGATCCAATATCACGGTCCTTCCTTAAAAAAAATTTGGCTCAATCTATTTCTCCAGTCATGAAAGAAGAGGCAGATATTAAGACAGAGGTCAAACAAATTGGCCATAGACCTAGAGAACTCACATCAAGAACTCTTACAGCATAACTTGACTCTTCAGTTTAACTTAATGGCACTCCAAGATCAATTAAACCAAGCCATGCTGCTTATAGAAGATCAGGAAAATAGGTGTGTAAGAAAAAACATTTGCATCAGAGGCCTTCCATAATCCATGGCGACAGAAGCTTTAAATTCAACTGGTTTAGATATTTTCCAGACCCTCGTTGGGAAAGAAAATAGTAATAGAGCGTATTCATAGAGTGCTCCGGCCCAGGCCTTCACCATTGAAACCTCCTAAGAATGTTATCTGTGTTTGCTAAGTTATTTGGACACTTCAGTCATTTTGCAAAAGGCTAGAGACTCGCAAGATATCATATATGAAAGCAACAAGATCCTTCTCTTTCAGGACATTGCTCCCAGCACATTGGCCAAAAGGCGTATATTAAAACCACTGACGGAGGCCTTGCACTCAAAGAAGTTACCAGTGAGATGGCTCTTTCCATTTAGCCTCTCTACCTTTAAAGACGGCCAACAGATCACCATCGGAACGCCAGAGGATCTTGATAAAGCATGGAAAAAGCTAGATTTGCTTCCGCTTGATATCCCGTCATGGATGCCAGTTCAAACCAAGCACCATCTGCCTCAACTGAAGAAACCAGAGAACTGGTCACCCATCAAGGCTCCCAGAACCCTCGAAGCATAAAAAGACTGCCGGCTGAGACTTAAGCTAGGTCTCCCTGTCGGATACCCCGGGGTGTTCTCGGCGGGGGTTACCCCTCTCCCCCTCCTTCCCTCTTTTTTTTCTTTTAGATCTTCACCACAACTGCAGGACGCACGGCAGAGGCTGGTCGTGGGATTGGGGGTCGTCGGCCAATGTGGTGCTGGTGGGGCAATCCTGTCAGGTAATAGGTGCTGGGGTGTGCCCCCAGAGATGCCTTGGAGGTCACTGGGTGGCCTCATATATGTGGTTCCCCCACTGATGTCTCTTTGTAAGGTGTCGCGATCCTCAGCCAATGAACGCTGTGTACACCCATGAGAGTGTCCGGGGCCGGGAACTAAACCAACCTCCAGGTCCGCACCCATCTGCAAGCCGACTGTACTGACGTGCTCTATCTTGATATATGTCTATTTTCCCAAGTTACTTACACACCAAAAAGTGTTGTCTGGTCTGCAACTCACTTACTTGATCAGATTAAGTCTTTTCAACTGTTTAAACATTTTATTTGCTACCGTTTACTTATTAATAGTCTTAGGGGTTGCTCCCACTCTAAATAGTGTGTGTCTAACCACCCCCTGTGTACATAGGAGGAAGCAGAAGTCACGGGAATTTTTCTCCTCCTTGGGTCTGGTTGAGGAACAGGCTCAGGGCCCCCCTTGGGCTGGCTTTTCCTCTGTCCTATGTTTACCAAAATTCTTCACTTTGTCATGACTAGTGGAATTAATGGTTAAACTTTTTTTGTACGACAAGATGGCATGTAGTGGTGCGAAGATATTACAGGCAGATCAGCAATTTGATGGCAATCCTCTGGGACTGACCCATGGTGGACATTAAAATAACCTCCCTCAATATTAGAGGCTGGGATATCCCACAGAAGAAGTCACAAACCTTCTCTCTTTTGAGGAAGTACAATGCAGAGGTAGTGTTTCTACAAGAAACACACTTCCGCCAAAACCGGGTTCCTAAACTACTATCCTTTTTATTATAATCAATGGTTTCACAGTACACATTCCTCAGCCTCTAGAGGTGTCTCAATTACAATTAGTAAGAACATACTCTTTGTTCCCACACAATCGGATTTAGACCCAAATGGCAGATACATCTTCTTAAAGTGCCCAATCACACATAGTAAGGTCTCTTTCGCAAACCTCTACACCCCAAACAAAAATTAAATACCATGGCTAATACGGGTTATAGCAAAATTTAGAGATTTTGCAGTAGGCCTGCAGGTGGTCAGAGAAAAGACATCAATTTGGCACTAGACCACTCAAAAGATACCACCTCAGATTCCTCTTTAATTTCCCAAAAGAAGCTCCGCAGACTTAAGAGCTTACTTTCGGATCTAAATTTGCATGACCCTTGGAGGGCCTTGAATCCAGAGGTTAGGGAATGCTCTACTCAGCCATTCATGCCACATTCTATAGAATGGATTACCTGCTGATATCAGGTAATACATGCATTCAGTCACATCCGTTGACATTGGCCCAATCACTTTCTCTCACAGCGCTCCGATCTCTATAACACTGTCAATATATAGCCTGCCAAGGAGGAAATGGAATTGGCACTTGAATTGTACTCCAATTAGTGGAAAAGATAACTGCTCTCTTCTCTTGGAGAAGCTAGAGGATTAAATACACGCAAGAGATGCCAATTCCAATTCTATGGGAGGCCCACAAAGCCTTAATTAAAGGTGAGCTGATATTCTTGAAAACTAGGTCTAAACAACAAAGAGACAAAAGAAATGAATTTCCTCTTTATCCAAATCTCCAGCATGGAAGATTTAAAACCAGTTATTGCAGTAGAGGTGGCTGAGGTCCTAGCCTCAATCCCCAACGGGAAGAGCCCGGGCCTGGATGGACTCCCAATTCTTTATTTATATATCCTACATCTCACGAAACTCTGTAATTCCCTTCTCTCAGGTTCGGTTTTAACCAAGCAGTCACTAGAAGCCTATATTACACTTATCCCCAAAGAGGGGAAAGACCACGCTTCCTGTAGTAATTATCACCCTATCTCATTACTAAATACGGACATTAAACTCTGGGCCAAGTTGCTTGCACGACAGATAAATCCCTTTCTCCCCAAACTAGTTAGCCCAGACCAAGTGGGGTTTGTGCCGGCTAGGGAAGGGAAAACCAATATGACATGAGTAATCCACGCTATGCACTTCACCAAAATAAACAAACTGCCACTAGTACTGATATCCACGGACGCGGAGAAGGCCTTCGACAGGGTTAGCTGGGACTTTATGGAACACACCCTGTCAAAATTTGGCTTCCCAACCCATTTCATTAGAGCCATTCTTTCTCTTTATTCTAATCCATCGGCTAGAGTACAAGTTAATAGCACAATATCAAAACCTTTTGACATAAGGAATGGGGCAGGGCTGTCTGCTTTCCCCCACACTTTTCATCCAAGTGATGGAGATGCTGCTCCAGGGGATTAGGCAGAGTCCAGATATCTGAGAATTGGTAACACTATGCACACAACAGCAGCCTTTGCAGACAATCTTCTCATCCTCACCACCGACCTAAAAGAGCCTTTCTGGTGCTCATGGAGATATTCGACCTCTTTGACACGTTTTCCAATTTCAAGATCAATTTTGATAAATATGAAGTACTCAATATTTCTGCACCCGACCACATCACCTCCAGTCTTAAAAAAGTTTACGCCTTCAAATGGCCCTTCAAAGCCATTTGATATTTAGAAATATCCCTGACCTCAAACCCTTCTCGTCTTACGATGCTAACTACGTTCCACTGATTAAAAAATTAAAGTCCCAGCTCAAACAATCTAACATCCCACTTATTTCTTGGCTGGGTAGGAAGAATCTAATATCCACTTATAGTCTGCCGTTTATAATTTACACCCTACGTGTGGTCCCAATATAAGTGCCTGGCTTCTTTTTCTCCCAGATGCATAGACTGTTTGGAGGGTTTGTCTGGGACATGCCTAGCCTTCTCTTACCTAGTCCAGAAAAAAACCCCAGGGAGGAACTGATCTGCCAAACCTTCATTTATACCACAAATCGATCCACATAGCCAGGTGAATTTCCCTAGTAGATACTGTCCTAACTTCACCCACTCTTGAAATGGAGAGGGCCCTGTTGAAAAAGAAGAACCAAATTTATCTCTGGGCGGACGGCCCTCCACTGGGAAAACTAAGGTCATTGAGCCCCATTACAAAGGGCGCAATTAAGGTGCTCAGATCACTACAAACGGGATCAGCTGACAAAAAGTCACACATCCCAATGACCCCCACCTTCCAAAAAAAAGTAATGACATCTTTATTTACGACATCCTCAAAGGCTGCACGTTGGCCCAGATAGATACCCTTCTCACACACATTCCAATTGATTTTCTGAGCAGGATAGGCCTTGACCACTCCTTGAAGAGGCTACAGAGCTCCAGCTTTAGTAAAATGAGAGCCCCCTTCTGGTTTGAGACCTACCTCTCCCTTCTCTCTCACCCATAGAAAATAGTAAAACATCTATACAAAGGTCTCCTTCTACAGTCCTCACCTGACAAGCCTTGGTTTCTGAGGGAGTGGGAAAGAGATCTAGGAGTTAACCTCAATAAAGCTGAAACTCTTCAGGTACTGCAGAACTCACATGGTTTCTTTAGAAGCGTACACATTCAGGAAAACTCCTACAAAATCTTGACCAAATGGTACAAGACGCCTGCAGCCATGTCAAAAGCGAGCATAGGAATTTTTGATAGATGTTGGAGATGCGAATCAGAAAAGGGAACCTTCCTTCACATCTGGTGGGAATGCCCCAGAAAAAAGACCCTTTTGGTATTCCATCACTAACCTCATCAACACAATATGTGGCACTTCCTTTTCTTTCATGCCCGAGGAGATTTTGATCTGGCTATCCACAAGTCAGCTTAAACCATCAAATAAAAAAGTTTACCGACAATTTTAATTTCAGCTGCTAAACTCCTCATTCCCCTCTGCTGGAGAGAAAGGGAACCCCCACAAATTTCTCAATGGCTGGAGAGAGTTGAACAAATATTCCACTTTGAGGAAGTTCTAGCCTGGGAAATGGGTACAAGAGATGATTTCACAGCTCTTTGGTCATCCTGGATCGAGTTTTAGGGAAAAGAGACAATCTCCCCCACTAACCCACTATGTTACCTAACAATATATAAGATCTATCTGCCTAAAACTTCACTCTCTCAAACCTCTCTCTCTCAATTTGAAGAGTAAACAACTGTACTTGCCGTTGGTTCTTCATTGTTTCCTCCCTCTAATTCCCCCGTGCCCCTCCTAAGGTTTTCCCCTCAGTCATATCCCCCCTCTCCCCCACCTTCCCAGACTTTTTCTTCTTTTGTTTCATAAACGTAGCTAGAGGACATTCTAATCGTGCAGAGATGTATCTTGCGGATTCTGGTCCTGCTGTTTGATTGAATATTGTAATCTCTATGTTATTTCAGGGTCCTGTGTGATCCTACTGCGCTATTCCTTATCTGCTAATATGTTCAATAAAAAGAAAATGTTTTTAAAAAATTACTCAATTTTTATCTGAGCACTTGCATACATGCTTTTAAATAATTTTTCAAAGATCTTTCCCAGTATAGAAGTCAGGCTCACGGGCCTGTAGTTTCCTGGATCCACCTTCTTCCCTTTTTTGAAGATGGGGACAAAATTTGTTTTTTTCCAATCTTCTAGGACTTCTCCAGTTCTCCAGGTATTTTCAAAGATTAAGGCGAGTGGTTCAGCAATTATCTCCGCTGCTTCCTTTAGTATCCTAGGATGTAATTCATCTAGACCTTGAGACTTGAATTTATTTTAGTTAGCTATGTGTTCCCTCACCATCTCTCTCTTCATATAGATAGCCTACATTCTTTTATTCCCCCAATAGCACACGGAAGATCAGTTGATGTTCCATCTACTTTCTGAGAGAAAACAGATACAAAATAGGAATTTCAAAGGTCAGCCTTCTGAACATCATTCTTAACCAATTCACCATTTTCATCTTGTAAGCATCCAATAGCACCTTTAAATTTTCTTTTGCTTTTGACATACTCACAAAATCCTTTTTTATTGTTTTTGGCCTGTGTTGCAAGCCTCAATCCATTATTAGCTTTAGCTTACCTGACACTTGCTTTACAGCTCCTGCAGAGCGCATATTCTTCTTTAGATATTAACCCCCTCTTTCCATTTGATAAACATATTTCTCTTCCTTTTTAACATATGTATAAATTCTGTGTTCATCCATTGTGGTCTCTTTAAATGCCTCCCACTCTTCCTTCTTTTAGGGATTGTTAACGATTGTACTTTAAGAATCTCATTTTGCAATATTTCCCAACCTTCTTGGACATTTCTGTCCTTAAGAACATCCAGCCATTGGATTCTTCCTACCCTCTTTCTGAGTCAATTAAAATCTGCCTTTCTGAAAGCCAACCTTGAGGTCTGAGTTTTCTCAGGTCTTCCTCCCCTTTTTATCCAAAGTTCAAGGATAGCATGATCACTGCCTCCTAAGGTCCCAGCCACCCTTACTTCCTCAACCAGCAGATCCCCTTGTTTTCTCTTCTAGCTTTTGGAAGATAAAGTTGTCAGCAAGAGTGGATAAGAATTTGTTGGATCCATTACTTTTACCTGAGAGAGATTCCCAACAAATGTCTGCATAGTTAAAATCTCCCATAATCACTATGTCAGGCTTTTTTAAGAGCTTGGCAATCTGATGTAAAAAAAAGTTCATCCATATGTTCTGCTTGTCCAGGCGGCCTATAGTAAATGCCTACAATGGTGTCATTTCTGTTCTTTCCTTGTGCTCTTACCCAAACAGTTTCTACAGAACTCCCATGTTCTGAACTGAAGCTTAAATCTCTGTGGAGATTAATGTTCTCCTAACATACAACGCAATACCTCCTCACCTTTTTTTTGGTCTGTTTCTTATAAATAAGTTGTATCTTTCAAGCCTTGTATTCCAATCACATGTATCATTCCACCAAGTTTCCGTGATGCTTATGACATCATATTTCTCTTCCTGTGTTAGGAGCTCCAATTCTCCTTGTTTGTTTCCTATGCTCTGTGCATTTGTGTAAAAACATTTTAGTTTGTGATCGGGGTCTCTTGCTCCTCTACTTTCCTTCTGAATTTTTTGTCTTTATTCTTTCTTTACACTTCCAATAGCGAGGTTCTCCAATGTATTAATTAGCTGTATATTTTTGCATGTGCTTTCACCTTCCTTCCCATATTGTTCTAGTCCCGTAAGTACGTTCGTGTGCACTTACAGGGCTTATTCCAACAAGCGTGGGCGCAACTACACTAGGCAGCATGGAGCATAGTTGTGCTTGAATGAGGAAAATCCCTTTGCCAGCTTTTCAAACTCCACGTGAAAGCACAAGAGTTTCCCCCCAAAAAATGCGGGAAAATAAGTGAATACTACCTGCAGGAAAGACAGGATGGGTCCTATTTTTCCTCATCTGTACAATTAAGAGGCAAGAATCCCGATAGTGAAAACGAAACCACCAAAATCCATTGATATCAGGGGTTTCGTTTTGTCCCTTTATCGGCCGTGGAGTTTGAAAAGCCGGAAAAAATTTCCCTTGTTCAGGCGCAACTATGCTCTGTGCCACTCAGCGTAGTTGCGCCTATGCTCATCTTAATCCGCCCTTAATAAGACCTGTCATTGGTCCTGGACTCACCGGCTGTCATTAGTCTACCAGAGTCTTTCTGAACTCGAAACCATGGATCAAGAAAGACACATATGGTTCACAACGATTGTCTGAGAACACTCATAAAGCATACACAAATCTGTGAGATCCCAGAAGATTTCTGTTCACACCAATCTCAATAGTTTTTTCTATTGTTTGTTCCTGTTATTTTTATATGTGTGAGAAATCTTATATAGCGAACATATAAATAACATTATCAAAGGCAGAAATGTTTCAACAATCTGTTCAAAAGTGGGAAAAGTGAACCTCACAATGAAGAATTGATTACATTTGTAACTTTTGGTATATCGTAACAATATTTTTTTACATGACTGATAAGGGTGTTGAAAAAATTGAAAAACGGGATGCTAATTGCACCCCACTGGTCTAATGATATGGGTCGTTTCGAAATATCAAAAAAAACATTCAGTGTAATGAATATTCAGTAATTAAAGATAGTTTTATTTCTAAGCCACTTGTCTTCATAATCCAATTCATACGTCTTAGTTCATTCAATTTTTCAGCTTCTTACACAAATCAGCACTTTAATGCATTGACTCTTTTAGCTTGAATTTTTATGCACAGATATACAGTATATATGCTCTCTCTCTCTCTATATATATATATATATATATATATATATACACTAGCTGATATACCCGGCTTCGCCCGAGTTAATTTAGTACTGGTGTTTATCTGATGTTCACACGGAAAATCTTATGCAGTCATGGTTACTTTAGAGATCCCGGGAAAAAAATATGTTCACCATTTTGCATAGTTCTCTGCGTTACCCGGGAAACACCACGTGGAGGCAACCATGCAATGTTTCCTTTATATAAAATGACATCAGGAAGTGAGAGAATTAGATAAAGTACATAAAATTTGGACGCTAATACTTTTGCACTTAGAATTGAATAATTGAGTTGGGATCCATTAACTTTTCCTATTTATGACATAATCAATGCTCGTGCCAAATTTCATGTTTCTATGACATCGGGAAGTGAGAGAATTAGATTCCGTACGTAAAATTTGGACGCTAATTCTTTTGCGCTTAGAATTGAATAATTGAGTTGGGACCCATTAGCTTTTCCTATTTTGAATATAATCTATGCTTGTGCCAAATTTCATGTTTCTACGACATCGGGAAGTTGGAGAATTAGTGGCGAGTCAGTCAGACAGTCAGTCAGTGAGTGAGTCAGTGAGGGCTTTTGTCTTTATAGATAGATAGATAGATAGATAGATAGACACACAAGTAATCTAATAATTTTTCACAGACTACACATTGTGTGTAAGAATTCTGTATGAGAAACGACTTGCTTTTTATTTTATTGGAAATTCCTAGTCCTTTGGCAAATCATAAATGCCACTAAAAAGGCAGTTTTACTGGATAAATATTTTATTTTACATGTTTAAATGAAGTCAAACTGCTGCTGTTGTAAAGCTTTTAGAACTGCATTCAATTCCCACAGTGGAAGAGGAATATATGTTACACACCCTGAAAGAGCTGTTTATCCCAAGGTATTAAAGCTCCTCTCACACAGATGAGCACTCCGAATGTGCATTAACAGAACCATCCGAAGTAAAGCAGCCGACATGAAAATAGCAGAACTCTCTTTTAATATAGCAAGATATATAAACATTAGGGTGTAAGTGTATTTACGTGTGCATTTGCGCGATGTACTTTTCCACACAAAAGCATAGTCCCATTCATTTTAATGGGCAGTTAAATTGAATTAGTTTAATGTGTTTTTCTTTTTGTGCACAATACACACAAAAATATGACACGCTTTGGTTTTTTTTTGAATGACCAACGACCGTCTTTTTTTCCAGAAACAACCCATTCTTCACCATGGACTGTGCTGGTTTTGCAACACTCTACCAGTCATATTAAAATTGGAAGATCCTTCTGGAAAATGTTTTTTTCTTCCATATCTCAGCCAAATACACTTGGCACATATCTCAGTCACCCTAAATTCATGTAACCCCTTTATAACGAATTTTACCCCGAGGCCTTGTTCACACGAGCGTTGTTTTGCATGCATCCGTGCTGCGCAAAATTCAGCGCTGCATGGATGTGCAAAAAAAACATGAAGCTCTGTGCCAATTGGGCTGCAGGGACCAACCGTAGTGATTTTCGAGGAAGGTCTTGAAATATAAGCCCTTCCCTGAAAATCATTCCTAGCTTGTGTAAAAATAAAAAAATATACTTACTCACCTCTACGCCGCTGTCAGGGCTCGGCACGTCTAGCCGCTTGGTCCCGGTCACTGCTCTAAAGCTCTTTCAGTAGGCGGGGATTTAAAATCTCCACTTTCTGAAAGGGCTGTGTCTGATTGGCTGAGCGTTCAGCCAATCACAGGCAGCGCTGAAAGAGCTTCAGTACAGTGCTGGACAGACAAGTGGCTAGATGCACTGAGCCCCAACAGCGGCAGAGAGGTGAGTATATATATATTTTTTATTTTTTTACACAAGATAGGGATGATTTTCAGGGAAGGGCTTATATTTCAAGCCCTTCCCCCGAAAATCATACAGTGGTTGCCGACATCCCATTGCTTTCAGCAGCGGCGGAGGAGCACATTGTGATCCTCTGCCACAGCTGTGAAAGCTGGGCCAGGGGATTCTTTACTCCCCGCAGGGAGTGCCATCATTACTGAACACTGGCAATATTTACGCGCAGCACGGATCTTCCCGGAGCGTGTATGTCCTATCTTTTGCAGGTGCATGAATTTGCACACCTGTAAAAGACGGACATGTGAACTCACCATGGAAAACAAATGGTTATAATAGATGCGTGGTTATGTGCGCACCTACGCGCTCACAAATACACGCTTGTCTGAACAAAGCCTCAGAGTGTAACTACACTTTCCCAAAACTTTTGACATGTCATAGGGACATGTCAAAAGTTTTGATTGCTGGCGGTCCGGCTGCTGAGACACCCAGTGATCGCCAAAGTTTCTACTGCTCATCTTCACCTAGCGAACAGTTGCAGCGCTTAGATGAACACCTCAGCTGGGTCATTCTAGTGATTGGTGAGGGTCTCAGCACTTGGACCTCCAGTGATCAGAACTTTTGATATGTACCTCATTTTTATCTTTAATTCAATGCAGCTGTATGAAACTTTATATTTTGAGGGACAAGTAGTAGATTTTGTAGGACCCATTTTGAAGTACATATCATGTATTGAATACCTTAATTATTTTTGGGATACCAAAAAAAAACAGCAATTTCATAATACATTTGTTCTACAAGTTAAGGGCTATTTCAGATGACCGTATATCGGCTCAGTTTTCACGCTGAGCCGATATACAGTGTCCTTGTCTGCAGGGGGAGGAGGATGGAAGAGCCAGGAGCAGGAACTGAGCTCCCGCCCTCTCTTCACCCCTCTCCACTATTTGCAATATGAGGGGGCGAGACAGGGGCCGGGCTAAGTGCCAGCACTAGCCCCGCCCCTCCCATTGCAAATAGTTGCAAGGGGCGGGGAAGGGGTGGGAGCTCAGTTCCTGCTCCTGGCTCTTCCATCCTCCCCCCCCTGCAGACAAGGACACAGTATATCGGCTCAGCGTGAAAACCGAGCCGATATACGGTCGTCTAAATAAGCCCTTATATATAGTTTTTGCTATTTTTTTTAGTACTTTTGCACAATAAGAACACTTATTTTTTACCATATGACTTTTTTCTGTGTTTCTATATTTCAAGACTTGCAGCATTTTTACTTTCCACTCCCTATTTGCATGAGGGCTTTTTTTGAAGAACAACTTGAAGTTTTTATTTGTATCCTTTTGGGTTACATATTACTTTTTCAATGCTTTTTATTTCTGTTCTTTGCAAGATGAACAAAAAATGGCTACCCTGGCAATTTTTTACAGTGTTTACCATAAATTTTTGTGGTAAAAGTCATACAGAGCAAAAATAACAATCATGTGTAGCCTTTTATTTTTTCACTAAGAAAACATTGTGCAAAAAAAAAAAAAAAGTTTATTTTTTTACATAAAATCACTTAGCTGCCATGGTCAATGTTGACTACGGCATCTGAGGAGTTAATAAAAACCAAGCAAGTGCTCATCTAATCACCCCTTCCCTGGAAAAAAGAGACCTGCATGTGTGACAATCAGAGAGCAAGTACGCCGTCCGATTAATAAAGGGAGGAGTGATAACATGGTAACCCTCTTCCTTTGGGTGATCTTCAGCATTACTGGATACTGACAGCTCCTTCTCCTCTCACTGCTCCTTTGCTGTGCTGTAGTGTCAGCAGCAAGTTTAGCACATGCAGCTACTGGCTGCAATTGCGGTTTTGGATGAAAACAAAGACTCTTGCCTTTCAAAGAAGACCCAACCTGCAGCTCTAGTCCCATCCTAGGCAGAGACAGAACCATGAGAATATTGCCCCCACCCAAACAGCACTTAGGCTAAAATCTAAGGTCCTTTTCTCCTAGCCTGAGCACTATTCAGGCAAAACTTTTAGGTGGTTAAAGAAATTCTCCCACAAAAAATATTGTTTATAGTTACATTCTTCCAGCCCATAATTATAAACACATTTTATATTAAAAAAAAGTTTCTATCCCCAGGTATTCTAGGGCTAAAGTTAGAATAGCGCCACCTGCTGTTTCTATTCTGTGTCCACTTCAGAAATTATTCCAAAATGGTCTGTCCCCAGATATTCTTGCTTCTCTCCCTCTTTCGCTGAGTTTGTGGAAGGATCCCTGTTGTGGTGAGCAGCTGTTCATGACATTGCTGAGACTCGGCTGATGTTAGAAGAGATTCTGAGCAAGTGATGAGAGTGAGGAAGCATTACTGCAGGGAAGCTAAGCTGAGTACGTGTAACCACCTCGGTACATTTACGGAGCTGCATCGGACACAGAAAGAAACTTCAATATAAACAGTAGGTAGCATTAGTCCAACATTCGTCTTGGAACATCTTGAGATAGAAACTTGTAATGAGGGTAAATACAAAAATGTTAATTATGGGCTGGGTTTAACTAGAAACAAGATTATTCATGGGACAGGCCCTTTAATATTGCAATCTATACTATTTAGCTGTTAGCTGAGAGATACCAAGCATTGTATTATATTTATGTTTTTGGAAATTTTTGGAAATTGTTGGAAATTTGGAGGAGAGATAAAACTCAGCATCCGGAAGAATCCATTGTGTATTACCCAACAGAGTCATGTTCCCAAGAAAATAAGGAAAATGACATCCTCACATAAAACAAAGAATTTACGAACACTTTGTATCAGCATATATATTTTCCTTTTGGCACATTTAATTATAAGGAGGTACATGTATATGTTTTAGAAGTTATATGTTTAGCTGGCAGAGCAGCGCTGAGCCCTTGGATATCCAGTAATCACTGGGTCTTTTTGAAGGTAGAAGGACAGTAACCACAAAGTTGGTGGAATGACCTGGTAAAACAAAACAAGAGTAGATAAGAGCAATCACTTTAATGTTGCTATAAAAAGACACACAATAAACCTGTAATTCAGTCTTAAGAACAAGGGTTTCCAGTGTACAATTGTAGTGTTGCCTTAGGAAGCAAAGAACATGAAATCAATGTTGCCCCCAGCTCTCCGCTCAGTGCAGATTGGTTATGGGTGCTTTGGCTTCATGTTAGTTGGTCAGTAGTAGAGATGAGCGAACACCAAAATGTTCGGGTGTTCGTTATTCGTAACGAACTTCCCGTGATGCTCGAGGGTTCGTTTCGAACAACGAACCCCATTGAAGTCAATGGGCGACCGGAACATTTTTGTATTTCGCCGATGCTCGCTAAGGTTTTCATGTGTGAAAATCTGGGCAATTCAGGAAAGTGATGGGAATGACACAGTGACGGATAGGGCAGGCGAGGGGCTACATGGTGGGCTGCATCTCAAGTTCACAGGTCCCACTATTAAGCCACAATAGCGGCAAGAGTGCCCCCCCCCCCCCCCCACTGTCAGCATAAAGATCGTCCTCCTCTGGCACAGCTGTAACAGCTGTAGCAGAGAAGAACGATGTTTGCCCATTGAATTCAATGGAACCGGCAATACAGCCGACTCCACTGAATGCAATGGGCTGCCGGCGATCGCAGGATGAATGGTCGGAAAGGGGTTAAATATATAACCCCTTTCCTGCAATTCATCCAGAAATGTGTTACACTAAAAATATATACCGGCGTATAAGGCGACGGGGCGTATAAGACGACCCCCCAACTGTCACCTTATACGCCGGTAATACAGTGGAGCAAAGAATAAAAAGCATTACTTACGTTTTTAGATGATCTGCGGCGCTCCTGCAGGCTGTCACTCCCTCCTGGTCCACGGCAGACAAGCTTTCTCCACGAAAGACTTTAAATCCCTGCCTCCAGAAGCACACGTGCCTTCAGCCAATCACAGCCAATGACAATGATGTCATTGAATGGCTGTGATTGGCTGTGTTTCTGGAGGCGGGGATTTCAAGCCTTGAAATCCCCGCCTCCAGAAACACAGCCAATCACAGCCATTCAATGACATCATTGTCATTGGCTGTGATTGGCTGAAGGCACATGTGCTTCTGGAGGCAGGGATTTAAAGTCTTTCGTGGAGAAAGCTTGTCTGCCGTGGACCAGGAGGGAGTGACAGCCTGCAGGAGCGCCGCAGATCATCTAAAAACGTAAGTAATGCTTTTTATTCTTTGCTCCACTGTATTGCCGGCGTATAAGGTGACAGTTGGGGGGTCGTCTTATACGCCCCGTCGCCTTATACGCCGGTATATATTTTTAGTGTAACACATTTCTGGATGAATTGCAGGAAAGGGGTTATATATTTAACCCCTTTCCGACCATTCATCCTGCGATCGCCGGCAGCCCATTGCATTCAGTGGAGTCGGCTGTATTGCCGGTTCCATTGAATTCAATGGGCAAACATCGTTCTTCTCTGCTACAGCTGTTACAGCTGTGCCAGAGAAGAAGGATTTGTCTTCTATATGTTCTCAATGGGGTCAGCGCTGCTGCCGCTGGCCCCATTGAGCGCATATAGAATGCATCCATAGCGAGCAGCGGGAGGGGCAGATTTCAATACTCGGGTGACACCTTATCTCCCCAGCCACTCACAGCAGGGGGGTGGTATAGGGCTTAAACGTTGCAGGGGGAAGTTGTAATGCCTTCCCTGTCTTTATATTGGCCAGAAAAAAGCGCTAACGTCTCAGGGAAGAAAGTTTAATTTACCAGAACACCGCATGGTGTTCGTTACGAATAACGAACATCCCGAACACCCTAATATTCGCACGAATAGCAAGCTCGGACGAACGCGTTCGCTCATCTCTAGTCAGTAGGTAACATAGTACATACCATTAGATCTGCACAGGGATTGTTAGGTGGTGCATCAACAGATGGACAGCTCTATTAAAAATGATGAAACCAGCACTGAATGAAGAACAGGAGTAGGCTGAAGCCACGTCCTTTTATCCCCAGCTTGGATCACCATTAATGAGCTTTTAGGTTTAGTAAAGTGAATAGAGATGAGCGAGCATACTCGGTAAGGCGATATAGTCGAGAGAGTATCGCCTTTTTCGAGTACCTGCTGGCTCGTTCCTGAAGATTCGGGGGGGGGGGGGTCAGGGGGGGCTCGGGGGAGTGGGAAGGAGAGTAAGAGAGATCCCTCTCTCTCTCTCTTCCTCCCGATCCCCTCTGCAACCCCCCGCTCACCCCCGCGCCCCCCCCGAATCTTCAGGGACGAGCCAGCAGGTACTCGAAAAAGGCGATACTCTCTCGAGTATATCGCCTTACCAAGTATGCTCACTCATCTCTTAAAGTAAATATAGTATAGTAACAACTAGACAATTACATGCATAATAAGCTGAACTCTATATACATATCTACGGAATGTGTGTTCCCCTGTTGCATATTTTCCAAGGCCGGGTTTAAAGTCTTAGGCCTCATGTCCACGGGGAAAATAATAATTAAAATCCGCAGCGGATCACCCGCGCGCGGATCCGCGCCCCATAGGAATGCATTGACCACCCGCGGGTAGCTAAATACCCGCGGATGGTCAATAAATGTGAATTAGAAAAATCATGGAGCATGAAAAAAAATGGACATGCTCCATTTAGGTGCGGATCACGCTCCGGATGGCCCCATTGATCTCTATGGGGTGCGGGAAATCCGCTGCGGGTGTTAAATGCCATTTATTTGGGTGCGTGAAATCTGCATGCGGATTACAAGTTTGGCTTCTTTTTCAGTGGCCTTGCATTTTTTTTCACGCGCAGATGCAAAAATGCCATCCGCGTGCATACACGCGTGAAAAAAAACGCATCCGCGTGTCATCCGCATGCAATAAAATACTATTTTAAGCTCATCCGCACTGCATCCGCGGCCCAAATCCGCGTTACAAATCCGGAGCAGATTTGATTTTCCCCGTGGACATGAGGCCTTAGTCTATTGGAGTAAATGGAGACCCTAAATGTTTTCTGCTTGTAACTATACACACAGGAAACCAAAAGAGAGGAACCGAATTGTAGGTTATCATGGGACTGACTAAAATAAAAGACATTTTGCCCTTACCTGTGGTGGACAGTGTGCCAGCCCTGGCTGAAGTTTTGTAAAGAGGTGCTTGGTATAATGTAGGATTAGGATGATAATTCTGTCTGGGCTCAAAGTGTACTACAGGCAACATTGGATTCATCTGCCTAGGCAACGCATCTTCTATCACCATATTTTCATCATCCCAACGACTGGCATCCATGAACATCCCATGGACCAACACACCATCTTCAGGAGTTGGTAACTGAAAAAGGATAGGATTGCTAATTTATCTACAGTTACAATAAAAAGTAAGTGAACCACTGGGAATTAACAGAATTTCTGCAACGGTTACTAAAAAAAAGTGGAACTATTGTTATGTAATTCAAAATGATAGATAAAACACAATCTAAGATAATAGCACACAAATAGTTGCACCTTCATGACATTTATTGAGCACACGGAGTCAACATTCACAATGCAGAGAGAAATGAGTAAAGGGCAATTTAAATGGGACGAATATCGTTCAGAATTGTTCATATTTGAGTGATAGTTTTCCCATGTTAATGCATGTAGCAACTGACTGAGTGACTGAGTAAGAGTTGTTCAGTCTCTGCATGCAGAAAACTGAACAACTAGCCGTTCAGTGGAAACAGCAGCTGTTCACTTCTGAACGACTGTATGCTTACAGTGAATGGAGGCAGGCGGGGGAAGAACACTCCCCAGCTGCTCCACACCCATGCCAACAGCGCTTTCCTCCAACAGGGCCTTGTTTTCTGAACTTCTTCAGAACTTTCCCCAAAAATAAGATCCACCCTGAAAATAAGCCCTATCCAGATTTTTCAGGCAGGCTTAAAATATAAGCCCTAATGCATAAATGTCCTATTGGGGGCCTTTATGTTGGAGAAACAGGGCAAAAACTGAAAGTGAGGATGAGGTCTCATCGCCACACAATTAATCACAGAAAGAAAGAATCACCTCTCCGTCGCTGATGGGGCTCAGGTGCGTCTGACTGCTTGGGTCCCGTCACTGTAATGAAGTTCTTTCAGCAGGCGGGAATTTAAAATCCCCGCCTGCTGAAAGGGCTGCGTCTGATTGGCTGAGCACTCAGCCAATCACAGGCAGCGCTCAGCAATTTATTGAATAACAGCTATGCGCTGCCTGTAATTGGTCACAGCGCTCAGCCAATCACAGGCAGTGCTCGGCCATTCATTGAATTCATTGAAATCAATGGGAGAGCTTTGCGATCCTCTGCCACAGCTGTCACTACTGTGGCAGGGGATTTTTTACCCCCAGTGGAGAGTCCGATTGTCACTGAACATGGGTCATGGGGAAGTCTTTACCACAGAGGTCCACTGCACTTTGGATGTTTACTCAATGTACTCCATACAATACATGGTTAGTACAACCATCTGTTTGTTATTAGATTGTGTTTGTCTATGACTGTGACTTAGTAATTCAACTAATTCATTGTAATACATTCTCACTCCTCAGTGACATATAATCAAGGACACTAAACAGAGGATCTTTTAGGTCAACAGACAAATTTATGAATCCATTTTAAGAGTAAAAAGTGGTGAATTAGGACGCATTCATACGAAATTAAAAAATTCATAAATCGCTCTTGATGATGAGCTTATAACTATAGACAGGCTGCATTCTGTTTTTATACTATGACTGATAGAAATGTGCTGTTCTGAACAGACCATCTGTCACTTGACTTTGCAGCATTTTCTGGCAGTAATTTATGGTTAATGCAATGTGGCTGTGATACAACGCTACAAAAAAGAATAAAGGACAATAATGGCTTGTACCTCCTTATCCATGGGCAACTCCTCTCCGAACTTCATAACTTTTATTGCTTCAATGACAGCTGCTTGGTCTCGATAACATGGAAGGACATTGTAGTGAAAGCTAAGTTCATCTATTGGCAAGTTATAGTTCCTGGCGTGATTCTGAAGAATTCCTAAAACATATATAAGATGTCCAAAGTCTTAAATTTAAATTTGAAGACTGAGTTGATAAAACTATTAAAAGATTAAGTGTAGCTTATCACATTCAAAGTTTGGAAAGGTGGAAGAGATAAAGTACATCAGTGTGTCTCCCAAATTCCTCCAACAGGGCCTTGTTTTCTGAACTTCTTTGGTAGTACCATATTTTGCCAAAAACAAAATCTACCCCAAAAATAAGCCCTGCCCTGATTTTTCGCGATTTTCGGGGAGGCTTGAAATAACCCTAGCGTTGTCAAACTAAAAAAAAAAAAATACAATACCTAGCATGCTCGGTCCACATCCCTCCCACTGCACTCTAGAGCTCCTGCAGGCTTCCTCCAGTCCTCGGCCGCCCACAGAAGATCGCTTCCAGGATTCAACAATCCCGCCTCTGGGAAGCGATGGCTGTGATTTCTTCCTGAGCGCTGCTCAGCCAATCAATGCAGAGCTTGATGAGCCAATGCAAAGGCTGTGGTTCGCTCATCCAATACTGCACTGATTGGCTGAGCAGCGCTCGAGAACCAATCACAACCATTGCTTTGTGGAGGCGGGATTTATGAATTGTCTGAGCCATGACCTTGATGAGCCAATTCATAAATCCCACCTCTACAACACGATGACTGTGATTGGTTCTTGAGCACTGCTCAGCCAATCAATGCAGTGCTGGATGAACCAATCACAGCCATCACATTGGTTCATCGAGCAATGCACTGATTGGCTGAGCAGCACTAGAGAACCAATCATGGCCATCACTTCCTGGAGGTGAGATTTATGAATCCTGTTACCAGGAAGCGATCTTCTGTGAGTGGCTGAGGACTGCAGGAAGCCTGTCCGAGCTCTAGAGAGCGGCAGGAAGGACACAGACAAAGCATGCTAGGTACGTATAATAAGACATCCCACAAAAATAAGACCTAGTGCCTCTTTTGGGGGGAAAAATAATATAAGACAGTGTCTTATTTTTAGGAAAGCCCTGCATATAGGTGATGCAATAAGTGTACTAGCAGGTGCCACAGATGTTCTCTCTATGAGATATCCTTAAATAATGGACTGTTGAGGATACTGTGAAACGCCTAAGTTAAAAATTGAATATAGGTGTGTAAAGCTAGTCATAGATAAAAGTTAGCCAAACATGCTGTGCATGGAGGCTTCCCAATGTTGAAGGTTTTTTTTCTTTATTTAAAAAAAAAAAAAAAAGTCAATACTTACCTATTCCTATCCCAGGCAGTCTACTTACCGCATCTTCTACTCACGGATCACCCCCTGGCTCCTGCAGTCCCCGGGCCATCTCACTGTAAGCCAGCCAGATCCTATTCTTCTGTTATGCTGTGGCTTTCTTCTTCTGTCAGGTTGGTGTTTAGCAGGAAGCACCGGATGCTATGTCGGGCTAAAGTCGAGCCTGCGCATGCGCGCTGCCTTGCAGCGTTAGTATAGGTATTGTCGCAGCGAGACAGCGCGCATGCGCAATCTTCGCATTGGCTCGACATAGCATCCACCGCTTCCAGCTCGACTGCAGCTAATGTACACTTTGTTATCGGAAGACGAAGAATCAGCCGGTTGGAGATGAGGTGACCAAGGGGGACTGCAGGAGACAGGGGAAGATCGTCGGGGAGAAGGTGCGGTAAGTAGACTGACGGGGTAGGAATAGGCAAGTATTTTGATTTTTTTTTTTAATGACAGAACCCCTTTAATCAAAATCAAATGAATGGATCAGTTGGCGAAAACCATAGGGTATACATGGGAAAAAAGTGAATAGAATCAGGAGCAGAAGTTAGCTCAAGAAGCCAATAGAAAGTGTAGTTTACAACCTTAGTGGAGGTCAAACTTGGGTAATTGAAGCTAAATAGTTCAATCAGACCCAAAAAGTAATTAGAAGAGGGATTGTAAGACAGTTCACAATGTATCCATTACTGCAGAAGCAACCAACGTCAGTAGCTGGAAAGGGTTGAGTGGTTTTTCATTATTGGTATCACAGCTATATATATGAATGAGGGAGGGAAGCCGCAGGTAGAGAGATAAGTTAAACAAACAGGGATGAAAAGAGAATAGAGGTCAGGAATGAGATGGGACTGAATCGAATGAAGAGGGCAGGAGGCCATGTGAGACTAGAAATAAGGAAAAAGCGGATTGTTCTGTTGCGCGTGAAGTTTGATAGAATGGATGTCACATAGGGATGTTAATACACAGCCAGGGTACAGATATCTGTGAGCAGCAACTCCTGTCTTAAATTACATTGAGGGGCAATATAGTATTTAAGAACTATTGCTAAAGCCTCAGAATGTACAAAAAAACATGTAGAAAAAAATACATGGCCAACCATACACAGCTGCTGAGCAAGCCCAGTACTGGCACGGATCCGGCAGAGGGGCACCAGAGTTCCTACAGCCAGACCGTTAACACGTAACCTGCAGAGTTTTGAATGCATTTCATCACCTGATGTAACTAAAGATCAATACCGCTAAATAAAAGGATTTACAAAAACCTGTACAAATACAGCTGGAGGCATATATGGATATTTTACCTGTGAGAAAACCTTGAGGGAAAAAAAATCCTGAAATCCAGAATGACTTCGGCTGACCATGGTGAATCCACGCCTATGAGAAAAAAAAATACTGCTTGAAATACGTACCCATACATACTCTAAAGCCATTTATATGCTAAGGATCCACTAAACCGCATCTACAGTAAGTATTGTGAGAGTGTCACCCTCCGCTGTTACTTCTTTGGGCATAAAGCCTTAAAGGGGTTGTCCCGAGGCAGCAAGTGGGTCTATACACTTCTGTATGGCCATAATAATGCACTTTGTAATGTACATTGTGCATTAATTATGAGCCATACAGAAGTTATAAAAAGTTTTATACTTACCTGCTCCGTTGCTGGCGTCCTCGTCTCCATGGTGCCGACTAATTTTCGCCCTCCGATGGCCAAATTAGCCGCGCTTGCGCAGTCCGGGTCTTCTCCTCTTCTCTATGGGGCTCCGTGTAGCTCCGTGTAGCTCCGCCCCGTCACGTGCCGATTCCAGCCAATCAGGAGGCTGGAATCGGCAATGGACCGCACAGAAGCCCTGCGGTCCATGAAGACAGAGGATCCCGGCGGCCATCTTCAGCAGGTGAGTATGAAGACGCCGGACCGCCGGGATTCAGGTAAGCGCTGTGCGGGTGGGTTTTTTAACCCCTGCATCGGGGTTGTCTCGCGCCGAACGGGGGGGGGGGGGGTTTAAAAAAAAAAAAAACCCGTTTCGGCGCGGGACATCTCCTTTAAGCAAGGAGCTGGTGGAAGAAAGGAAGACAGCTCCAGGGATGGCAGAAGAAGCACCAGGGAGTCCCTCCTCGGTAAGTCTGCTAGTGCACATGTATATGTTGTTATTGCCAGTGGTTATTTTTTGTTTCTTTGTTGGATGGGCCCGCAGTTTTGAGGTTGGCATCAAGCAGGGGAGAAGTTGGATGTTCCCCTCGGTAACACTCAGTTGGCGATTTATTTATAAATTTCTATGAAGAATGACTGAGGAGAGCACAACACAGAGTTGTAAGATAAGATGCCCCAGAATATTTTATTTATGGGGAATACAAGTATTTACTAAGTCAAACTTGTCAGACGTGGTGACAGCTTCTCTTTAAATTACTCAATAAGGCTCCTTTTACACTACACGATTCTCGTTTGCATGAGCGAACAAGCTGGTTCCGTCATCACTAGAGATGAGCGAGCGTACTCGCTAAGGCAAACTACTCAAGCGAGTAGTGCCTTATTCGAGTAACCTGCCCGCTCGTCTCTAAAGATTTGGCTGCCGGCGCGGGTGAGAGGCGGTGAGCAGGTGGGAGCGGAGGGGAGAGAGGGAGAGAGAGATCTCCCCTCCGTTCCTCCCCGCTCTCCCCCGCCGCTCCCCACCGGCAGCCGAATCTTTAGAGACGAGCGGGCAGGCACTCGAATAAGGCACTACTCGCTCGAGTAGTTTGCCTTAGCGAGTATGCTCGTTCATCTCTAGTCATCACCAGCTCATTCCTGCTAGTGCAGTCAGTGCAGACAGGCAGATTCATTGTTGACTCG
Organism: Eleutherodactylus coqui; assembly: GCF_035609145.1. Lineage (NCBI taxonomy): Eukaryota > Metazoa > Chordata > Amphibia > Anura > Eleutherodactylidae > Eleutherodactylus > Eleutherodactylus coqui. The sequence goes on from NC_089843.1 coordinate 212,041,373, forward strand.
TTCAACGAGAATCGATCACTTCTCGTTGAGTGTTCACATGCCTTAAAGGGGTTGTCCCGCGCCAAAACGGGTTTTTTTTTTTTCAACCCCCCCCCCGTTCGGGCCGAGACAACCCCGATGCAGGGACTTAAAAAAAAAACAGCACAGCGCTTACCTGAATCCCCGCGCTCCGGTGACTTCTATACTTACCGGTTGAAGATGGCCGCCGGGGTCTGCTCCCTCCGTGGACCGCAGCTCTTCTGTGCGGTCCATTGCCGATTCCAGCCTCCTGATTGGCTGGAATCGGCACGTGACGGGGCGGAGCTACACGGAGCTACACGGAGCCCCATAGAGAACAGCAGAAGACCCGGACTGCGCAAGCGCGTCTAATTTGGCCATTGGACGGCGAAAATTAGACGGCAACCATGGAGACGGGGACGCCAGCAACGGAACAGGTAAGTGAAAAACTTTTTATAACTTCTGTATGGCTCATAATTAATGCACAATGTACATTACAAAGTGCATTATTATGGCCATACAGAAGTGTATAGACCCACTTGCTGCCGCGGGACAACCCCTTTAAGTGAAACACTGAACGAGAAGTGTTTAAACGGAACAAGTGACCGAACCAACGATGATTTTCAGTCCTGCAGAAACTTCTCATTCATCGCTGGCTCGCGTTTAGACTCAACGATTATCGTTCACTTGGGTTCCTTTGAAAAATTTTTGGAATTATAACATTCTGTCGAAAAATAAAATAAATATTGGTATTTGTATAGCGCCAACTTATTCCACAGCGCTTTCAGGTAATTTATTTATTAACCCCCACTAAGCTGGGTACTCATTTTACCGACCTCGGAAGGATGTGTCAACCTTGAGCCAGCTACCTGAATCATGCAGGAATTGAACTCGCAACCTTCAGGTCGTGAGTGAGAGCTTAGGACTGCATTCTGCTGCCAGATCATATAAAGTATGTAACAATTCTAATCACTTACATCAATAAATGATATCCTCAGAACCAGATCTTTGACCCATGATCCCAGGGGTTTCATGGATGGATAAGCAGCATCAGCCCACAGTGTGGGCACCTGATTGTTCAAGAAGCTTTTGTACATTCTCTCCATTTCCTCAGACATAACCACAAACCCAGCAATGGCTTTATTAAGAGTCTGTAGAGAATTCTGTGGGATGAATTACATAGGAATATCAATATGTAGTTTTTTGTGTGAAATCTATAATTTGATGGTATGTCAGAATCATGACATCATACGGTATGTGTCAGCTTTATGTTTTATGCATAAGACAATATAAAGTATATTTCACAACAATCTATCTCAGTTACATAATAACTAATGACTCGATGTCTTGGACTTTATCAAGTAACTTACCTTAAGTACATTGAGAAGATTATTAAATCTGTCCACTTCTTGCCCAAGTACAGTCGTCAATGAACTGACTCGACCTTTAGTGTCCTTAGTAAATAGCATCTCTGATGCATCGGCTATGTCCAATTTATCTGCAGAAAACAAGTAGGTAAATAAGTATATTCTGTCCTAGAAGTATATATAAAATATGTATTTACAAAGCATAACAAATGAATTTTATAACATCAACATAGTGAGTAGAGATGAGCGAGTAGTGCCTTATGCAAGTACCTGCTCGCTCATCTCTAAAGATTCGGGTGCCGGCAGGGAAGAGCGGTGAGTTGCGAGAGTGAGCAGGGAGGAGCGGGGGGGGGGAGAGAGTGAGAGAGAGATCCCCCCCCCCCCCCCCCCCGTGCCTCTCCACTCTCCCCCGCCGCTCCCCGCCGGCACCCGAATCTTTAGAGACGAGCGAGCAGGTACTCGCATAAGGCACTACTCGATTTGCAGGAGAATTGAAAGGTCCCCAAAAATGGCTCAGGGAGGGCTTGAGGCCATGGATGCCAGGAATTCATCTATTCATGTTCTGTAGTATATCTACAAAGGCAGCTTGGCAAAATTTGCGTTATCGTGTAAGACATCACCATAGATTTGCGCCTGGCTCCTGTTCTCACAACACCTCTCTCTCTCTCCCACCATCCTTTTTGATTCTTCTGTAGCTGCTCATATTTGCTAATGTGGCAGTTGCTGTTAACCCTTTGCAATCCAATTTGTATCCTGGTTTTCCTAGGGGAGCTTACTTTTTTTCTCTCGTCGTAATACAACGGGGCCATATGCTGGCTAAAGCCAGTACTGCATCAGGTGACACATTGGATAGGCTCCAACAGCAGAGAGGCTGGCAATATACAGTAAGAGAACCCCGACGGATGTCTTCCAACATCGGAGCTGTACTGCCTTAAATCATAATGTCTTCAGACGTCAGACAGTAGATTGGAAAGGGTTAAAGAGCCTTTCCCATGGAGGGAAGGATGAAGCAATCTGATTTGAAGACCCCCCTCATTTGAATGGAGCAGGAAAGTGGAACCCTGAGCGCAGGTGTAAAACCACCCAAAGGAAACGCAAGACATCACATCAACATTACCTGGTAGCTTTGACAGGATTGAGGCAGCCAATTCACTAACAATTTCATCATTACTCTTTCCTGCCCCTCGTGATGTAGATCTTGGCTGTATGTCCAATATTGTATTAATTAGAGTGCTTGTTTCTTTGCGCTACAGAGAGATAGAAATACAGATAAACCAGGAAGCTTCTCTATTCTGAAGTGGACAATACTGTTCCTCCCCACTCGGAATGTTTCGGTATGACTGGGGTATGCCTGAAACCTTAAAGGGGTTTTGTCATTAAAAAAAAATTATCTAAACTCACCTATTCCTTCCCTGTCAGTCTCCTTATCACATCTTCACCTGGTTGAGCTTCTCCAGTGCCCCAGGTCAGCTCACTGCAGGCTGGGCCCAGCTTGTTATGAGGGCCGCTTATCACAAACTCCTTCCTGCTGGGTCAGTGAAGGTCACATCCCTGTGCTGTAGCTTCACTGCCTAGGAAGGAATTGTAATCTATTTCAGAGATAGGTGGCATGAGCAATCTCTGAAGAAGATAGGCAGTCCTCCTGCTGGCCTGTGAGCTGTGACGTAACGTACATTGGCAGACTGCCAACCAAATGTACGTAACCTCACAGGAAGGAGAAGAATCAGGCAGCTGGAGGTGAAGTGACCCCCTGGACTGCAGGAGACAGGAGAAGATAGGGGAGGTGAAGATCAGGTAAGTAGCCCGATGGGGGAGGAGTAGATAAGTATAGCATTTTTCTTTTTTAGTGACAGAACCCCTTTAAGCACTACAAATCAAACAGTTCTTGGAGATTCACTATAGTGTTAACCAGCCTTTAAGAATCTAAACGGATGCTAGTGAGGGCAGAAGGACTATTCCACTTTTCTACATGTAATGGCAGCCAACTGTTTTATAGTTTACAATATACAATTAATTCAAACAAAAGTTGAGTAACTTCTAAATGCATCACACTGCTTATCATATGCTAATTCTAAAGGGCTGCTTTCTACATGGCCTGGTTGTCGGGCACATCCATTTGCTCAATTGCTGGGCTGTATAAAGGACAAAGGATTAGCGAATGCTTACTCTTATTTGTGGGCTAATCATGTTTTAAAATTGCTAGCTGGCCAGCCGCACATGTCCCTAAGTAAATGGGTAGATGTGCAGCCAATCAATGATGGCTATATGTGGACCAACTATCGTAGTCATTGTTCATCCCCCGTACAACAGATGATTGGCCTGTGTGAACGATATGAATGAGCAGTGACTGACATGCTCATTATTGGTCATTGCTTTCTTGCAATTTGTTTGAACGAGCCAATGACGCATCTACCTGTCTAAACTGGCTGCAGGGGAGCGAGCGAGCTAGCGGTGATGTCTCTCGCTTGATCACTCGTTGAAACGAGAATCAGCTCCTCTACAAGGACCCTTGGTTATAGCCTGTTTTATAGATAAAAGCTTTATTCACAAGTCTTCCTTTATCTCAGTGTGTGTATGAAGCTTGTTCTGATCATTTCCATTCTGGAGAGTGTCATCACACTAAACATTGTAAAATAATTGCTTTAGGAAACCCTTTGAGAAAAACCATTCTATGAGCTCGGCTAAGAGGTTAGGGGTTTGAATATTGTCAACCTTGCTGACTGTTTCCAGTAACAACCAGAAGAACTATGAATGCAATTTTGGACTATAATGGGGATTGTAAATTAGGATTAGTGAAAGCTAAGCAATGCGATGCTAGAAACATAGAAAATTGTATGTACAAAGAGAGAACATGGTATATCTAGTCAAACTACTAACGATCACTTGTCCGTTAGTGTGTATGTGTGTGGGTGCTTCTCATGCTCCACCCCTGATCACATGCTGGTGATGTCATCACAGATCCTACAGCATGAAACATGCAGAGCATGACAGCAGCCGTGTGCTCAGAGGACCTTTGATGATGTCACCGTCATGTGATCAGCCACTAGCACTTAGCTTTGCCCCTTGATCACATGACTGTGACACAATCACATGGGCACATGGTGTCTGAGCTCCGCCCCATGACATCATCACAGGTCCTTCACAAGCATATATAAAACACAGAGCCTGTCTGCAGTTGTGTGCTCATAGGACCTGTGATGTCACCGTCATGTGATCAGTCACATGGTGTCTGAGCTCTGCCCCATGACATCATCGCAGGTTGTTCTAAAGCATATATAAGACACATAGCCTGCCAGCAGCCATTTGCTCACAGAACGTGATATCATGTCATCACAAGTGCTAATACAACCAACACCAGCCCAGCCTTCATCTAATCATCAACCATTGTCCAGTGTTGCAACAAACTGTCTCGGTTGTGCAAACATGTCACCACAGAGAGTTCAACGTTTTCGTGAAGCTAATGCAACTTACATGACAGCGACAAGCCCCAATTTCACGTCAGCAAGCAGCTGAAGTTTGTAAATCTCGTGAGAGCAAACATGTTTCCTCAATGAGCTGCTAAAGTTCATAAATCACGTGCAGCTCATATGCGAAAGCAACATAGCAGAGCTGGGTGTGTGACGTGCACGTAGCAGAGCTGTGTGTGTGACGTGCACGTAGCAGAGCTGTGTGTGTGATGTGCACGTAGCAGAGCTGTGTGTGTGACCTGCATGTAGCAGAGCTGTGTGTGCGATGTGCATGTAGCAGAGCTGTGTGTGTGATATGCATGTAGCAGAGCTGTGTATGTGATGTGCATGTAGCAGAGCTGTGTGTGTGTGACCTGCATGTAGCAGAGCTGTGTGACCCATTGCGCCACCAGAAACACTGGTACCATAATTTCCTACTAATTACTAGTCTGTCCTTACACTGTTTCCTTTTTATTTTCCTCTTAGAATAGATATATTCTTATCCTCGGCATGTTTAAATTTACGTACTGTTGATTTTCTAACCCCATATGCTGTAAGTGTGTTGCAAGCACATTCCATTCTGAGTACAGTAAAATAATACCTTTCCAAGATACTAGCTTTTCATTGTAGCTATACAATAGGCAATCTGTAATGATATTCGAACAATTAATAACCAAATACACCAAGTAAGTTCCATTTCGCTCTGTTAAAGGAAAACCAAGTGCTTCATAGTCAAACTACCTTAATTATCGTTAGCATTTGAGCCGTCTCAGTAACATTAGTGGTTTCTATTGTGCCCTCTTTCCTATGAGAAATAATATTCCTGGAAGATTGACACACAATAGCATCTACCGCCTATTATCCGTGTTTAGCAGACTATTATGATTAAATCATTATTTTCCTTTGAGCAGTAGAGGAGTCCATGTGATTCACACAATTAAATTTAAGCAAGTACCCATAAGCACACGAACCTGGAAAGCCAAGTTGGCATTTTCATGCATTCCAAATATTTCTGGATCGTCGGTCAAGGGCAGATTTTCTATGTAGTCTTTGTAAGATTGCAGACTGTCAGCATCTGGACTGAAATATATACCTAAAGTGTGTATAAAAATACAGCTCATTAGCCGATCTCCAACCATGGATAAAAAGAAAGAAAATCAAGACAGTTGAATCGTGTCTATGTGCTTCGACATTAAATATACCAAAGCCTGAAGAAGGACGACGTCGCACACTCCAATTAGCTATAATATGGTCTGTCGTTAAAGTATTTCAGACAAAGAAGCATATGTTTTTTTTTGTTACATTACAGACATTTCAATTTCATCCATAATTCATAAGACTGTGAATTATAATATTGGGATAATTCTGGACATCCACGAATATCTGCCTTGCATTACCAAGTGTTATACTGTACCACTCAGCTGTAACACTACAAATTTAATGCATTTACTTGACCAGTATGAATAATGCATTTTAAAGGAATGAGGTGTTTCATTGTACTCAGGAGTGCATTCAGTTATGTGCACCGCAGAAGTCATTTGGAGTTTGTAACCCTTCAGGTATTTAATAATTTAATGTGTGTTATTACCACTAAAGCAAATTCTGCCTAAAGAACATATTTAAGATTTAAAGGGGTTGTCCCGCGGCAGCAAGTGGGTCTATACACTTCTGCATGGCCATATTAATGCACTTTGTAATGTACATTGTGCATTAATTATGAGCCATACAGAAGTTATAAGAAGTTTTTCACTTACCTGCTCCGTTGCTAGCGTCCTCGTTTCCATGGAGCCGCCTAATTTTCGGCGTCTAATGGCCAAATTAGACGCGCTTGCGCAGTCCGGGTCTTCTTCTTTTCTCAATGGGGCCGCTCGTGCAGGATGCCGGCTCCGTGTAGCTCCGCCCCGTCACGTGCCGATTCCAGCCAATCAGGAGGCTGGAATCGGCAATGGACCGCACAGAAGCCCTGCGGTCCACCGAGGGAGAAGATCCCGGCGGCCATCTTCAACCGGTAAGTAAGAAGTCACCGGAGCGCGGGGATTCAGGTAAGTGCTGTGCGGGTTTTTTTTTAAGTCCCTGCATCGTGGTTGTCTCGCGACGAACGGGGGGGGGGGGGGTTGAAAAAAAAAAAACCCGTTTCGGCGCGGGACAACCCCTTTAACAGGGGAGCAAATTCTTTGGATAATATCCCACTTTCTAACAATGGGTGATGATGGTATGTCTTTATACAGTATGACTACAATTTGATAATACGGATTCTTCCTCATCTGCTTGTAAATCGTGTTACAGAATTGAGTATTTTTGTGACTTTAGCTCTTCTTCCATTGATAAATGAAACTATAGCAGAACATAGGTTTAAAACCCAAAAGCAATAAAGTTCCCTATTATTGGCTGCCCTCATATTGATATCTTTGAAAAGATGGTGATTGGGGAGGTTAATAAAAAAAATATTGGGTGTTCCTGCCTCTAGGGTTGTCATTCTACCCCCCTCTGAATTAAAAGCTTTGCTTGATCTGGAGCAGGATCGGTCTATCATCACTAAACGGTCCAACAAGGGGGAATATGTAGTGGTAATGGACTAAAGCCCCTATGTCGGAATGTGTTTACCAGTCTTGGATGATAGAAAGGGATATCAGGTTCTCCAAGGTGATCCTACAGATGTCTTGTTGCAGCAGTTGAAGGACATTCTTTCTGAGGCTAGGGGTTTGGGATGGATAGACCAGAATGAATGGGCTTTCATGCTCCTAAAGAGACTCCAGATTACGACGTTACATTGTTTACCCAAGATCCATCCACTGAAGGAATGAACGATACTGGCTGGTATAGATAGCCTTTCACAAAACATCAGTGTGTACTGTTACCAAGCACTGAGACCCTTTGTTGAATTCTTATCCTTGCATGCTTGTGACACTATGGATGTCCGATGCAAACTTGAGGGCATTTCAATTTCAAAGGGGGTTAGATTGGCGAGCCTGGATGTAGAGGTCTTCTACAGCTCTATTCTTCACCAGAAGGGCCTCATGGCAGGGTCTCATTTCCTCTCACACAGAGGTACCCAGTACCAGGTACGTAATTTGTGCTTAAGTTATTTCTAGTCACGTTGTGAGCATAATTACTTCCTCTTTGATGGCAACTTCTACCACCAACTCAGGGACACTGAGATGGGGTGTCCTTGTGCCACCACATATGGAAATTTGTTTCTGGGCTGGTGGGAGGAGCAGACTGTATTAATTGTAGCTTAACCATAATTATGTGGTTACGCTACATGGATGATATTTTCATCTTGTGGTCCGGCTCAAATGTTTTGTTCTCGGAATTTGTCACAGTGCTGAGTCAAAATGAGGAAGGACTATACTTCACATCTGAAATCAACATATCAACGCTTACATTTTTGCATTTAAGACAATGGATTATCCTTACGGGTGGGCCATCTATCACGTATTGCAGAGTCATAACTTAAGGGACCCGCTAGTATGTAGCCATCTGGAACCGATCACGAGGTTAGGATCTTGGTTGGATGCACGGAAAACGGTTGGCTTTTTTAGGTGTGGCAACTGTAAGGCATGGGATTTCTTCTTACCAAGAGTACATCTTTCAGTAGTACAACCACAGGCCGGGCTTATAAAATGCGGGCTTTTTTTAATTGCCAATCTCGGAATATTGCACAAATGGCCACCTACCCTCATCTAAAAAATGATGTGGGTAAGACCAAGTAGTAAGAACAAATGTACAAACACAGTATTGTCGCAATTGTACTGACCCATAGAATAAAGGTAATGTATCAATTTTACTACAACATGAACGTCATAGAAGCAAAAGCCCCGAAAAATGGAGAAATTGCTTTTTTTTTTTTGCATTTCTCCAAACTTTTTTTTTTTTTTTTAAGTTTTTCACTTCATTATATGGTACTTTAAATAGTACCATAAAAGTTTGAACTTTGTCATTTGTGAGTATTTTAAAAGGGATGTACCTATACTTCTCTTGTTGACAAAGCTTGATTGAGCTATATCCCTTCTTCTACCCCTATACTAGATATGACAGATGTTCTTGGAAGCGGACATGTCTGTTTGTTGGGACACTGTTGGCACCGACGATCGGTACTTGTGTTTGGGATTCTTGGAGTGGTGACCAGTTCTTAAGTGACATTGCATTCTTTGTTTTCTGGTGATTCCGACTCGATAACGTATGAATATTGACTGACAGATTTTGAGACTTTCTTGGTTTGCTGCCTCCGGTTAACCTTAACCCTAAACAGCATTGGAGAACTTTATTGTTTTTGCTGTCACACTTTGAAAGTCACAGAAAGGGTAGAGCTTGTAGATAGTGGATAGTGTACTGTAATAGAAGAATAAAGGACAAAGAAGGGCATATTGTTTACCTCTACATATCAATTTCAGAGCCCCATCAGTTGACTGTAGTAGACAGGGGCATGGGGACATTGGACATAAAACAAAACAATGCAAGCCAGAACATTTTCCAACAATGAAAGAAAACAAATATACAATAACTAGAATATATACCAGCGTGTTGCACGGTAATTTTATGAATAGCAGTCCTGGAATATAAAAAGTGAGCCCCAACAATGAGCCCCGCACTGTTATGGAAGTCGTCCAAAATAAAAAGCTGTTGAACATGGGCATAAATATGTGGAAGCACCGATGGTGATTAATGCGATGAGAATGTATTAGCCATATATTACACCGCTGAGGTAAAATAAAAGCTGTGCTGTGATTGGTTGCTGTAGGCAACAGCTTTTAATCCTCAGTGCTGCGGTAAAATGAAAGCTACTTATATCTAAAACACAAAATCTGTCTGTTTGTGTCATATACAAATCTCCAGTTCTGGTCCGATTTGAGTAAAATTGTGCTTTTTTTATTGCCAATAACAACCAATCATAGCTCAGCTTTCATTTGTTATTCTGCTGAGGTAAAATGAAAGCTACGCCATGATTGGTTGCTATATTTTATACTGCTGAGGTAAGATAAAAGCTGTGCTGCGATTGGTTGCTGCAGGCAACAGCTTTTAATCCTCTTAGTGCTGAGGTAAAATGAAAGCTGCGCTGTGTTGGTTGCTATTAGAGATGAGCGAGCATGCTCGTCTGAGCTTGATGCTCATTCGAGCATTAGCATACTCGAGAGTAATCTTTACTCGAGTGAGCACCAAGCGGTGCTCAAGAACATTTCACCCTCTCCTCCCCACATGACTTCAATGGAGCAGCGGCTGCTGCCAGCAGCTTTATTAAAGGCAATGGTCTGCCGGCACCCCTAATTGCTTTACATATAAGCCCTTCCCTGAAAAACAATCATTTTAGTGTAAAATAAATGAAAAAAAAAAAAAAAACTTACCTGTACGCCGCTGCCGTGTCCCCTGCGGGGAGGAAGAACACATCTGCCGCATGTAGCAGATGTTTCCTTTATCCCCGCTAGTAAAAAGAATTTCTTGCTGATGCACCTGCCACATCTGTGACAAATGCAGCAAAGGAATTCTTCAATTCCCTACCACAGCTGTCACACATGACAGCTGCGGTAGAGGATCCTGCTGCCGGCACCCTGTCATTGGTTTTCAGGGAAGGGCTTTAAACATAAACCCTTCCCTGAAAAACCAGTAAACATTGTGTAAAAAAATAGATGCTCACCTCCCTTCAGCTGCCGGGTCTCAGCCGCGTCTTCTCTGCGCTGTCCCCGGCTCTGTGGTCCTGTTCTTTGAGCAGCCAGGGATTTAAAATCCCCGCCTCGTGAAAGAGCTAATTGTGATTTGCTGAGGCGATCAGCCAATCACAGGCAGCTCTCGCCCGTCATTCATTCGGTGCTCGAGCATTTTGGTGCTCGCTCATCTCTAGTTGCTATATATTATACTGCTGAGGTAAAATAAAAGCTGTACTGTGATTGGTTGCTGCAGGCAACAGCTTTTAATCCTCTTAGTGCTGAGGTAAAATGAAAGCTGTGCTGTGATTGGTTGCTATGGGCAACAGTTCTCAATCCTTGGTTGCTTCATCTATTCCTGTCTGGGGACATATAATTTCCTAAAACACAAATGTCCAGCGCTCAGTCTGACTCTTCTAGTGGGAATTACTTGTTGGAAATAACCAGGAATACTTAATATTCGTAGAATCAATTGGTGAAAACAAATTAAAATTCATGTAAAATATGCAAATAAGGTTGCCGAGACAACAACACTTATACATTTTTTTTAGCCTATAACCTTCTCCGGGGCGAGATTATACTGTGTGCAACATTTCATGTCAACCGGTTGTACCGGCAGTGCGTGATGCTCCAACAAACAGACAAACATTGACAAATATATAGAAGAGGACTTGAACATGCAAGCAGTAATGTAACTTGGTTTGTTATTTCTAAACAATGTTGGAAAACAAAAGGACCACCTGAGAATTGTGAAAGAAGAAACATGAGCATGGTGGTGACCAAAATGGGATGCCATTCTTCTTGGCCAATGCCTTGACCACCTAATGAGCTGCAGAGAACCAGCATCTAGAATCTCTAGAGGTGTTTGTTCCTTACTGATTTTTTAAACCAATTTTGCCCTTACAGGTGGAGCAACTTGAAGCTGTCAGTTCATGTACATCATTCTCATTGTTTTGCCTGACAGAACAATACATTTGGAGCCATCTGTCATATTCAACTGACAGTCTCCTAACAAGCATTTGCAGACCAGATGCCAACAGATGGTGAGTGCATTGGTATGTTTATGCCAGGAGTGGGACCTTCTCATTCTGTATCCAACAGATGGAAGGTCATTTCATGTCCAGGACACTAGACTGGAGATAACAGTAATCACCAGTTAAGGTAAAACAGGGGTCCCTGTGTTAAAGTGGGTTTGAACGGATTGATTATCGTAAAAAAAAAAAAGACTTCTCGCTGGATCATTCGAATGATAATCTTTCAGAGAAGACACATCTGGTGAAAGAACTTTAAATGTCTATTTTCAAGGTCAAATAAATCTGAATCTCTTCACTGCACCTTTTCTAACTTCACTGCCTTCTTTTTATGAATTGATGCCCAGAACTGAACTATGATGATGATGCCACACTGATACAGTACTGGTGTATCTTGACGCCACTGGAAGCTAGAAGTTTGACAGGGCTAGCATGTAGCAATGCCCCTGTCACGCCACTAGCTTCTGATATGGTGAAGAGTTGAAGGTCCTAGAAGAGTGTTAATTGCTTGTGTGGCTGGGCTGGCGGTTTACTTTTCCTAATAGGAAAACAAACCCTCACCCTAACCCTTGAGACCAGGCACAAAAGCAATAGGGACACTGAAGCTGTCCTGGCCCTGCTCACTTACTGTTTAGCAGTAGTGTGCGTCTGCCTCATCTGCCTGTGCTGCCACCACTCACACTCTTGCCGCTGTCCTGCACTGCCCTGGTGGATTGAAGAGAACACCGCTCCCAGCCTCGTCGCTGTCTTCACACAGCTGTGCCTCTGCCACCGCTCCCAGCCTCAGAAGGCCACTGTACACTGTCCTTCGCCGCCGCGCTGCAGCTGTGTCCCTGTGCCTCAGCCGTCTGTGCAGACGCCGCTCTAACAGTCTTGGTGGTGTCCTGCTGCCGTGGGCGCTCCCAGCCTGGCCGCCAGTGCTCCCAGCATAGGCGCTCTCCTCAGGTACCTGTGGCTCTGCCGCCGATGCTCCCAGTCTGAGAAGGCCACTGGCCGAAGTTTTCGGCCACAATGACTCCCATCATCGACGCTGTCCCCTGCCGTGTGAGGGCGGCACCTGGGGAATTAAACACGCCCCCCGCCAATCACAAGCTGGGGGCGTGAACAACTTTTTTGACAGCCGTATTATGTCGCCACCCCTTACTTCCGGTGGTGACATAATACACCAGTACCCACTGATACTTCTCAGAGCTGACTGGGCTTTTTGAGCATCCTGGTTAATAAAAGTGCTTACTGCAAGAAACGTCTGCCATAACCTGGTAACCACTGAATCAATGTATAATAAGGATGCCAACAATCAGACTGGTCCTTCAGAACATTCCTTGTAGTAGTTTTCTGTTCTATGGGGTAGTGAAGGAATAATATGTAGTGAAAATGTCAGCCTTACTTTAATTTGATATTTCTTATATTTTTCATGCCTTCCACCAACCAGTAGGCATTCTGTTCACTCACTTAAAACTTAAAGATTTCTTGCTGATCGTTGAGAACAAGTTATTGCCAGGAAGACTAGTGAGGCATTACCATACTGAGTGACTTGGTTCCTTGGAAGGTAATGCCTGCACTTGCCTGACAAGGAGTCTGTCTCAGAGTCTAGAGCAGCGGTTTGTCGTAATGTACTGTAATCAGCTGAAAGCGATCAAAACACCACTTTATGGGTCACCAGTAGTTGAAACTCCAGTGTTACTTCTGATGATATAAGCCTTAGAGATGCATAAAAAGTGTTGGAAAATCTCCTTTCTTTAAATGCTTTTCAGTCATGCATTCCCAAGGAAGAATTCCATGTATTCAAACACTAAAACAGCTTGATGTTAATTTTTCTTTCTGAATTTCATAATTTTAGCTTCTTCTTAGACGAGTTATTTCATAGGCTATTGACTAGAGGAGCATTAAGATGTGGAGTACATAATTACCACATTAGGAAGTACCTATTCACAGTGTCTACAGCAACTGCAAATCTAAGAAGGAACTAGAAAATGTGATTTGTCACTTTTGATTCTACCAAATTTTCTTCAAAAGTATTAAACTCTATTGAATATTTCTATCAGAAATAGGTAAGATATTTTGCTTACCTGAGCTTGAATAAACATAGTTGTCTTCAAGGGTCTCGGGAGAAAAGAACCTTCTTAGAATTGTTCTCAAACATCTTTGGTCCCATGCATCAGTTACTCTGCCTCCATATGTTATTTCCCCTAGAAAAGTTAGTATCATGCTTCAGTGGAGTGCCATGTGTGGATTACAATGTTTAGTCTTACAACAGTAACTTCTTACAGGTCGACAGATGTACTATTCACACTAATGCTTGAAAGACCTACTGTATGGGGTAACATGAACTGGTAGAGAGTGGAAGATAAACAGCATGCATGCATCTCAACTTTCATTCTATAGGATACTACCAAAATGAGAATTAAATATTTTTATGGAGCTGTAACCTGTTTAGAACATTTTAATCTAAAGCAGACTCAAACAGGCTATTCAATATTAAAGCATTGTAAATCGGTAAATAACTATATAGTTGTGTAAAGCAAGACAAATCCCAATGTATGTATACCCATCTCCAACATTTATGGCATATCCACTGATATGTCATAAATACCTGAACAATGTGGGTTTCCACCTGTTGAATTCACCCAGTAGTAGAACAGGACCCTGTGACCCCAGTTTCCGATTCACTCTTATCAGCTTCCTAATAAAAGGGAATGGTAAAGAGATCATATGCCATATATACTCGAGTATAAGCCTAGTTTTTCAGTACATTTTTTTGTGCTGAAAAAGCCCCCCTCGGCTTATACTCGAATGAGCTAAAAAAAAATGCCATACTCACCTCCCAGCCAGCGTCTGTGTCCTCGGCACGATGGTCTCCCCGGCGGGGCGGGAAGCTACTTGAAAGTTCTCCCCACTGTCATCTCCCTGTTCAGTTTTGAATTCCCCCGCCATCAGCACTGTGTAACTAAGTGCTGTGATTAGATTGAGTGCCAGACAATCACTGCCGGCGCTCGATCATTCATAGTCATTCAGTGAATGACATCACTGAATGGCTGTGATTGGTCTCTCAAGAGCTGGCTGTGATTGGCTGGCGTTTGATCCAATTTACAGCGCTTACTTACACAGCGCTGATGGTGGGGGGATTCAAATCTGAGCAGGGAAATGACAGCGGGGAGAAGTCTCAAGCAGCTTGCTGCACCGCCGGGGAGACCATCACGCCGGGGACACAGATGCCGACTGGGAGGTGAGTATTCCATTTAGTTTTTTTTTTACCTAGTGTATATACTCGAGTATAGCTAGGCTTATACTCGAGTCAATAAGTTTTACAAGCTTTTTGTGGTAAAACTTATTGAATCGGCTTATACTCCGGTCGGCTAATACTCGAGTATATACGGTACTTCAAATCAGAGCATAGCCGTCTCTCCATCCAATTCAAGGGGAAAGCACCAAGTTATGATGTATGATGTGGGACGCAAACCTATCAACGATTCATGGCATATCCTTTTTGTCACTGTAAAATGATGAGCGAACATTGGAATAATCAGTTCGGGAGTGAACCACCCGATTTTCAAAAATAATGTGGACAACCCAATTCCATAAAAATCAAGTGTTCATTCATTTGGCCTCCCGAAGGTCCATAATGCAACCAAATGCCCACAAATTGCAAAGGACTATAGCCACAAGTGGTGATGGTGGTGGTTCAGTTCATGTGGCTCAGTGGTGAGCACTGCTGGGGTCCTAGGTTTAAATCTCATCAAGGACTACATATGCATGGACTTTGAAATACTCTACACAGATGTTGCCCTTGGTCTGATTTGAACCCAGAACTCCAGCACCGCAAGCCAGCAGTGCTCACCACTGAGTCACTACACTTGTTCATTCCACTTTAGATGAGAAAAGCAAGAACTAGAATATTGAATGCTTGTGCTTCCTTCTTCTCTGGAGAAAGGAAGGAGAAACACAAAGATGACATACAAAGCCCATACAGATGTTGTCTCTAATCAGATTTGAACCTAGGAGCTCAGCACTGCACCACCACCACCATCGCTCAATGTCATTATGGAGAAGCTGATGTTCCAGCAATTTTCGGTAAAAATCGGGTTGGGCAGAACCGATCCAATTATGCAAAAAATGGCCCTATTTTATTGCCTCTCACTATGGGCAACACTATAAGACATCACTGTATGAACATTGTCATAGGTATATATAACAACCCAGAGGCGTAACTTTAAGCTCCCGACCCCCGATGCAAAACTTGTAACAGGGTCCCCAACTATAATGCTTTACTCATAGTACTGGGTTCCCTATATGGAGAAGAGACGCCCCCTAAGGCCCCAGGGCCCGGGTACAACCGCATCCCCTGCATCCTCTATAGTTACGCCCCTGTAACAACCAATGTGATAGCCTATACATTATCAAGATAACATAATTATTGTAACTTCATTCAATATCATTACAAGTAGGTTAGGTTGAAGTTGGATTAATATCATTAATTTTATTCACATTCTCAACTCTGTCAAGAAAAATATAATTCCTTGTCAATATTTAAAAGGGTTGTTTGATCATTTATCAAGCAAAACTTCAGAAATCCCTTGAAATTAGCCATTCTATTCAGAGTAAGCCACAGCTGACAATCCGTCAAGGCTTAACCCCTTAACAAACAGGCCTGTTAGGTCTTCAGAACCGAGCATTTTTTTCTTTGTTTTTTTTTTTTTAAACATCAAATTCCAAGGAGCACAAATTGATTACTATTCCAGCTATGCAGCTGTAGGAGACCTTGTTTTTTGCAGGATGAGTTATATTTAATGGCACCATTGTGGAGTATATACTGATTAATTCTTTCTAAGGGCTCATGTCCACGGGCGGCTTTGAATTCCGGGATCCACATGCGCGGATGATCCGGAGTTCAAGCCGCCCATAAACTATTCCACAGGTTAATTAAAGCATACGGGTTTGTTTTCCTGGACCTTCTGGTCTGGAAAACAAATCACAGCATGCTGCGTTTTGCCGCAGGTCCCGCAGGGATGGCATCCATTGAAGTCAATGGAAGCTGTCTGATCTGCGGCACACCTGGATCTGTGACTCGGGGTGTGCTGCGGGTCCCACGGGAAAGCAGGAGATTTAAAAAAAATTTTATTCCACTGTGCATGTGTGGGGGGGGGGGGGGCCTGGTGGCCAGCGGGCCCGCCCACATGCATGGAGGCGACGCCAGACGACCTGCACGCATCTGGTATGTTCTCATGCCGCGGGCAGGGTGAGATCTAGCAGTGGGGTTCCCACCCACGAAACGTGACCCGCCCGTGGACATGAGGCCTAAGTAAAAAAGTACATTTTGTGTCATTCACCTTGTAGCATCAATAATAGGTTTGTCTAACAGGCTAGATGCCACAGTCACTACTAAATGCAGCATCTAAGGGGTTAAATGGCTGGAATCATATCCTGGCCATTGTAGGAGGACTCTGATTGCCAGTTCCATTAGGGCTCAGCTCCTGTGCCTGTGTGATCACATGGATGCTCATGTGCATAATTCTGTGGGAAGTATAGACAGTAGATGACATGCAAGTACTGTAGGCATCACGTTATAGAGTAGGAGGAGCTGAGCAGATTGATATAGAGTTTTATGGGGAAAGATTCAGTATATCTTGTATTTTATTCATTACATCTCTGCACATTCTGAGCTGAACAGTCCAATGGGAGGTCCTATCAGTGATTTACAGCTGTGTATGACTGTACATACAGGAGTAGGACCGCCCATTGGACTGTTCAGCTCAGAATGTGCAGAGATGTAATGAATAAAATACAAGTTCTACTGAATCTTTCCCCATAAAACTAACTCCTCCTGCTCTATAACATGCCTGCTGTTGGGACAGCATCATTAAACTGACAAACTCCATTTAGGTTCTTAATCCTTTTGGACAATCCCTACTTGTTGGAAGTGTCCTTTTACAATAAGCTGATCACAATGTACCTCCTTTCTGGGGAACACAGAGATCAGCTGTAATCTGTGTGGAAAACTGTCTGTAAAGGCCCATTTAGACACAATGATTATCACTCAAAATTCGCTCAAAAGCCATCTGTTGAGTTATAATCACTGTGTCTAAACTCCTGCCCATCGTGCACTATTCATTCATCTCTAACTTAAAGCCAGCCTGAAGTCAGCAATGAGGCTTATCAGTGCCGCACGCTGAGTTCTCAGCGGGATAGCCCTGATAGTATTCTCTGAGCTGCTATCCCACTCTGAACAAAGCAGCTGAATGCAGAAAACAGACCTCCAGCTGTTATCTGCATACAGCAGGAGCCTTCATTTACACAGTAGTGAACTCTTAAGTAGCTCATTAGCTACTTAAGAGCTTATGCAAAGTTATCACTCAAAACGGTCACTCAACCTGCCATTTGAGCGATCATTTTTAGTGTAAATGGGCCTTAAGTGCTGAGTTTCCTGTAGTGCTATCATGAGAAAAATAAAGCACTACACAATGTCCCAGCAAATCAATGGCTGTCTATAGACTACATAGACAGGCCAGGTCTGCCTAAGGCTGCATTCCCACAAGTGTATATCGGCTCGGTTTTCACGCCGAGCCGATATACGTCCTCCTGATCTGCAGGGGGGGGAGGATGGAAGAGGCGGGAGCAGGAACTGAGCTCCCGCCCCCTCTCCGCTCCTCTGCACTATTTGCAATGGGGAGAGGCGGGGCTAATTCACCCCGCCCACACCCCACCTCCTTTCATTGCAAATAGTGCAGAGGGGCGGAGAGGAGGCAGAGAAGGGGCGGGAGCTCAGTTCCTGCTCCTGGCTCTTCCATCCTCCCCCCCCCCCCGCAGATGAGGACGATGTATATCGGCTCGGCATGAAAACCAAGCCGATATACGGTCGTGGGAATGCAGCCTAAGCAAGGGTCCCTCTTTGTTAGTGGCTCTTTGTTTTAGCTTATAGACAGGATTCAGGTGCAAATAACAAAGTTGTTGTCTTTATGAATAGCAGGATTGACACAATGCATAGATAGCGGTAATTGGGTCCCGGGGATCAGCGGCTTGTATTGGCAATGTAGAAAATAAGTATAGCTTCACAGCAGTAATGTTAGGAATTAGTCTGGAGTATTTTCAGAAAGTATAATTTAAGAAATTGGCTAAAGTTGGGAAGTGTCAGGATGTGGAGCTTCAGAGCAATTACCCCTAATTTACCTGTTATGTAGGTAAGTGCACTCCAAGGTATCTTTCCTTCCTGACAGTAAAGGTTCAGATTGAGTAAAGCACACTCTCTGTCACTGTCATTAAATTCATAGCAGATGTTCCATCCTAATGGTCCAAATTTCTTCCTCTCCTACGATTCAAATACAGACGTCTTACTTATGTGTAGCATTACACCAGTATGTCATTTCAGGACGCACAGCCATGTTTACAGAGATTTCACTTTTTGCACATTTTACCATTATGGAACTACTCTAGGCCAAGTCCTAGAACAGTTAGTGCAATTACAGTTTTTCCTACACAATAAACAACTAAGCACTAAATAAGTTTATATTAAATATTCTATTTTCTTTCGTTCTGTAGAATTAGCAATTTTAAATAACTTGATGCGCTGAAATTTTTGTTCGGCCTTTTTAATTTGCACATATAGCAGAAAATAGACTGTTATCCAAAATACGGATAATTTAGACAAATATCAAGCAGACTCATTAAAAATCTGGGTATGACAAATTAAACTAAATCACGACAAAGAACGTTCTTATCTAAAACCCATTAAAAAAAAGCTCCAACAGTAAAATGCAAGTACTGCAGTAGCAACATATCTTGTGGTGAAAACTGTTTAAAGGTGCCATTTAGGTCCAAAGCAAAAAAAAATAAAATAGATTATTAGTAGAGATGAGCGAGCATACTCGTTAAGGACAATTACTTGAGCGAGTATCGTCCTTTTCGAGTATCTGCCTGCTCGTCCGCAAAGATTCGGGTGCCTGCGGGGGTGAGCGGGGGGAGATCTCTCTCTCCCCCCACCTCGCTTCTCCCTGCTCACTCTCGCAACCCACCGCTCACCCCCGTCAGCACCTGAATCTTTGCAGACGAGCAGGCAGATACTTAAAAAGGACGATACTCGCTCGGGTATTTGTCCTTAACGAGTATGCTCGCTCATTTCTAATTATTAGGTCTTTGTGTTTTGTAGTACCGCCATTGGTGGGGTTAATAAGAATTAGAAGATGCGCAAGACGCATTGATACAGTTTATGGACATGGGATAGCACAATAAAATCCTTGCACAATTATCTCTGCTGCAGACGGCATTGGTTGTATCATTACTAGAGATGAGCGAGCGTACTCGGAAAAGCACTACTCGCTCGAGTAATGTGCTTTATCCAAGTATCGCTGTGCTCGTCCCTGAAGATTCGGGTGCCGGCACGGAGCGGGGAGCTGCAGGGGAGAGCGGGGAGGAACGGAGGGGAGATCTTTCTCTCCTTCTCTCCCGCCCGCTCTCCCCTGCTCCCCGCTGCGACTCACCTGTCAGCCGCAGCGGCACCCGAATCTTCAGGAACGAGCACAGCGATACTCGGATAAAGCCAATTACTCGAGCGAGTAGTGCTTATCCGAGTACGCTCGCTCATCTCAAATCATTACATAACTGATGTTTATCAACAGCCTGTATGAGTCGAGATCCAAACAAAGACTAGACGGTATGCAAAAACATTTGAAGGGAACCCGTCCACCAGGTTAATGCTGTCCAAACCACATACAGCATGAACTTGGGACAGAATGGCAGTGCAGGCATATCTGGGTCAGGGTTCATTCATATGGACGTATTACGCATGCATATTTCCCTGTGTCAGTCGGTGAATGGAGGCAATGAGAGTCTGTGGACTTTCATTCTTCCATTCACACCTGCATTGGAGCTTTGAGGAGACATCCGTATGAAACGCATGAGAACTAAATCGCAGCCTGCTCTATTTTTCTGCGTTTAGTACGAAGCCCTTGAAGGGCTGCGTATTGAAACGCTTCCCCTTTGCAATGCCTGCGAATGAACAGCAATTAATATGGAGACCCGCTGCGCACAGAGCAGGGGGATGTGAGAAAAAAAAAATTCACACTGCGCATGTCCGTGACGTCATCATTCTGGGCATGTGCAGTACCTATCACAGCCCTATGCGATCTCTGCCGGCAGAACATAGGGGCCGCGATGAGTGCAACGCTGCGAGACTCACAGCATTGTACTCAAAAGCTCCTTGTGAATGAGTCCTTATTCTGAAATGCTATGGTGTTTGAGAACAGTGCTCAGAGTCACAGGGCCAGGCAGGCCTCTCCACACCCCGGACCCCTAGACTGACAGGCCCCCGGTTTGTATACAGGAAGTGACTAGTCTACGCTACACTGGTGGGGAGAAGACAGCTTGACCTCACATTCGTGACTTCAAGCCACATTCTAACTGAAGCTCCGCAGTTAGAGATGAGCGAGTATACTCGCTAAGGCACATTACTCGAGCCAGTAGTGCCTTAGCCGAGTATCTCCCCGTTCGTCTCTAAAGATTCGGGGGCCGGCGGGGGGCGGCGGGGGAGAGCGGGGAGATCTCTCTCCCCCCCCCCCCCCCGCTCCCTGCCACAACGCACTTGTCACCCGCGCCGGCCGCCGAATCTTTAGAGACGAGCGGGGAGATACTCGGCTAAGGCACTACTCGCTCGTGTAATGTGCCTTAGCGAGTATACTCGCTCATCTCTAGCTGCAGCATTTCATAGTACAACATACACTGCAGCAATATAGGCGCCTGTCCTGATTCGATGCTGCCTGCGGTTCTAAGAGCAAGAATCCTGTGATAGGTTCCCTTTATAGATATTTTTCTATAAAAAGTATCTGATTCACATAAAACCATATTAGCCATAATGTAGAAAAAACAACCAGACGTCCCGCAGCTTTAATAAATGGAACTCTGATCACTAGTAGAACCGTGGGCGCTCCAGGTATTGTGAGAACAGGGAATACCATGCTGCCACATCACGGGGATCCGTTAATTAAATATAATACTATATAAATAAATCACAGTCATTCTCACTAATGTATTTCCACACAAAGTACACAAATGCCAATGAATTGTAATTTACTGGAGTTATATTAACCCTTTCCAATCCAATTTGTATCCTGGTTTTCCTAGGGGGCTTACTCTTTTTCTGCCGTTATACAACGGCGCTATCTGCTGGCTAAAGCCAGTACTGCATGAGGTGACACATTTGATAGGCTCCAACAGCAGAGCGGTTGGCAATATACAGTAAGAGAACCCCCGACGGACGTCTTCCAACATCGGAGCTGTACAGCCCTAAGTCATAATGTCTTCAGAGGTCAGACAGTGGATTGGAAAGGGTTAATGAAAAATACAAAAAAATGCAAAACCAACACTGTGATACGGAGAAAATGTATCCTTCAATATTGGCCGAGCTGCTACATGCTTCCATTATTATATAAACACATGTGTATCAACCTTTAACCCCTTAGTGACCGGCCTATTTTGTGCCTTAACAAGTGATTTTCATTGTTGTATTGCAAGAGCTATAACTCGTTGACAGCCGTCTGAGGGGCTTGTTTTTTTTTGTGGGGCGAGTTGTACTTTTTAATGGTACCACTCTGGGGTAAATAAAATGTTTTGTAGAACTTTTATTAGATTTTTTGGAGGAGATGGAACCCCCCCCCCCAGAAATGACACGGACTGCTTTAGGTTATATATTCACAGAGTTTATCATTCTATGAAAAAAATATGATAATTTTCTTATTAGGATCAGCACAATTACTGCGATACGAAGTTTAAAGAGATGTTGTTTTTTTTTACTATTTTAGCATAATATTTTTGGCAATGGAGGGCTTGTTTTTTATGGGAAGAGTCGTAGTTTTTAATGGTACTAGTCTGATGTATATGTAATTTTTGGATAGCTTTTTATTGCATTTTTTGGGAGGCGAGTTAATGAAAAAATAGCAATTCTGGTATTACTGTTTTACATTTTTTTTTTTTCGGCATTCACCAAGCAAGATAAAACATTTTCATTGTTAAGATCCTTATGAATACAGTAATATTTATAATGTGTTGCTTTCATATATATATATATATTTTTTTTTTATTATTATTATTATTTTTTTATTTTTTTTTTAAATTAAAAAAATAGCACTTTATTGAACTTTTTTGACAGTACTTTTTAGTCCCACAAGGACTTCTACTATGCCTATGACATCAGCTTATTAGAATCTGCCAGAAAGAGGGGGTCCAATAGGCTAAGTTACATGGCAAACACAATGCCCTTTGTCAGGCCTCCAGCTGCCATGAGAACCCACTGGTACCTTGCAACTGCATTGCAGGGTGCCGGTAGGTGAGCCTTGTCATCTGCTCACATGCTGCAGTTGCTATTGATTGTGACATATAAGGGGTTAAACTGCCAAGATTTGAGGTTACTCCATTCCTGGCAGTTAGGGCAGGAGCCTGGCTGTCAGTAGTCGGCCTAGCCACTGTCTTAAAAAGAAGCATGAGCAGGTTTAAAGCCCATTAGTAAAAGAGTATTTTGGCAGTCACTAAGGGGTTAAGAAAGTTTGACATTGCAGACATAGGCCAGAATAAAAACTATCATTCTGCCCATATTTTGGGTACAGCTGCTACTATAAAATTGTAAATGAAAAGGGTACTTCTATATATGAACTCGGTTTGATCGGTTACATTACGCACTGCGCCACATATACTTACATCATGTTAAAATATTAGTTTCAATACCCTAATTAATAATCAGATGTCTGTACAGTCCAGCCGCATAACAAGGGGTTAATAATTAGAGATGAGCGAACGTACTCGGTAAGGCCGATTTTGCAATCGAGCACCGCGATTTTCGAGTACTTCACTACTCGGGTGAAAAGATTCGGGGGGGCGCCGTGGGTGAGCGGGGGGTTGCAGAGGGGCTCCGCCACGCCCCGCCCCCCCGCGACCCCCGAATCTTTTCACCCGAGTAGTGAAGTACTCGAAAATCGCGGTGCTCGATTGCGAAATCGGCCTTACCGAGTACGTTCGCTCATCTCTATTAATAATACTTTATGCTCACATCTTCCAATGCATGTGTCACTTGATTAGTCAGTAACAAATCGAGGCTCACCTGAATGATGGCATGGAAAAAGCAAACTCCAAAAATAACTTTCCTCCATCTTCTGCCGAGTACATGCTCTTCAAAGAACGTGGGAGTAATTTCCGTAAAGGCGCGACGGATATTGGCACGGAGACCTTTTGGAGGCTCATTAGTAACCTGCAACAAAAAGTCATTTGTTGAAAATGTAATGACCTCTTTGTTGAACATTGCTTTTTAACATCTCATTGTCCCCTTGTCCGAGTCAATTATCTGGATTCCATATTGCAGCATTTCAGGGCGTTTCGGTGGAGAAACGTCTGATTGATGTTAATCAAAGGTGGGCTTTCTAATTTCAGAGCAACTGTGTGCTCTAAATGGCATCAGAAGCAAAAAATTACATCAGACTTTAACCATGAATATTGCTTTGTGCTGGCTTTTCATTTGTTTCGCATTTTCAGGAACCAAACAATTAAAAAGTTGGAATGTTTGCCTCTGTTCACAGTGTTGCTATTCACACGAGGCTTTTTAGAAATGTTCGGTTCAAAAAGTTTTTATTGGGGCAGGGAAAGCAAGGTATATAATGCATTCCAAAGTGTTTTACATTGATAGTACATCTGCGCTTTACAATGCACTGGTTTTCACGCTCCACTGACTCTCGACTGTGGAACCTGTTGCTAGCAAATCTCAGCCCAAATTTTACACCGAAAAGAGACATTCTAACCATCCATGAGGTAAGGAACCAAGTGGGAACTGGGGGGAAGACATAAAAAAACATAAAAGAAAATTAGCAAAAGTATTGCAATCGTGTGGGCAAACAAGCACGGGGCCCACACAAGAGGGAGGACTGGGTACGCACACAGGTTTCTGGCAAACTGCTACGGGGAGGTTGACCTGGCCCTACCTAAGCAGGGACATTGCCCCAATAAGGGCAGCCCAGCGGTCTTCGGATCTCGGCCCTAGCTGATCCTAGGAGCCACACACCTGAACAGGACGCATTCACATGACAGGGACTGAACAACAAGACACACAGAGCCAGAATACACAGAATACAGCAGCCAAAATGCAAACACTAATAGCAGATGATAAGCTGAATATAAATACCAGGTGTTAGTTTGTACATTGGCCAATGAACTTAAGCTGCAAGGCCCCTCGTATCTTGCAGTCCCTACACTAGCAAGACACATCTACTAGAGGGCCCTAGGGGCCAACCTAGTGCAGATATGGCAAACAAACTCAGCAGACCAAACTGACACAAAATAAACCTACAAATGGAAATGAACAGCAAGGCACAGATCACACAGCAAACTGCAACAAAACACAGATAGCAGGTCACACAGCAAACTTCACCAGACAAGGATTCATGATTGCTTACCCTGAACATTAGACAGACTGACCAGGAGCTGGGTTTATATGTGAACACAGACCCAGGAGATTGGCTGGCAGGAAGTACCACACCCAGCCAGCTCAATCAATTAACCTTGTGAGGGCTGTGCTGCTAGGAAGCTTAGAACTACAGATCCCAGCAGCACATGTAGCAAAAAAACAGTACCCCTTAGAGCATAGGTAAGGTAAGTAGAGACTGTGGTCAGGGTGCGGGTGAATAGGGGATGAGTCCTTGGCGTAGCTGTATAATCCTACTCGTGTATACCAACAGCCATACCAGAAGCCACAAAAGGAAAAACAACACCCCCCCCCCTCACAATTCAAGTGTGTCAAGGGAGACGGCCCGTCCCCACCAAAGGAAGGGTGGCATTCCCACCCCCCGCTCTCGAAGAGATGATGGGGGGGGGGGGGGCGACAGGCCTAGGTCGTGAGGCTTTTTAGAATTTTTGATGACAAGAATAGCACAAAATTTAGTGCTATTCTTACTGCTAAAAATACTGGTATCCTAATAGAAGCCTATCAGGACCAATTGTAAGTTTATGGGGTTCTTCAGGATTTGTTAAGATCCATTTGAAAACAGAAGCCATAGCACTAATGTGAGCAGAAACTTTTATTAAAGCCTCTCAGACATTAGAGCTGTTATTGGAGTCGCAACGATAACCAAATACTTTACTTTTTCTTGCACCAGTTTTCATAGATCTCCATTGTTGGTAGCACTGGTAACAACAGCAGGCACATCTAGTACCGTTACAAAAAAAGGTAGTTGTATACCAGAAAAGCTAGCATGACAAGTATATGTACAGCTGCAAAAAAAAGTAAATGAACCCAAAATTTAATTTACATAACAATCCTAATGTGGACAGCCCGTAAATCACAATTAAAGACAAACACAATCTAACTAAACTAATAACACAAACACTTGTACTGTTCATGTCTTTTATTGATCACATAGCGTAATCATCCACGATGCAGGGAGAAAAGGTAAGTGAACTTCTGTGTTAATGACTTTTCTAATAGTTAATTAGCAAAATGTTTTTGATGAGATTAGAAATCTGGGATTTATAGGTGCTTTGCCCATTAAATAAAGGCACACATAGCCTGGTTGCTAAAAAAAATTGTTATTCTCAAGAAAGATTGGTTGTGAACCATGCCTCAAACAACTTTCAGAAGACCTCCAGGCATGTTATAGAGATGCATGAAGCTGAAAAATTGTAAGACTGCTGCTATTCTCCTAAGTAGTCATTCTGTTACAGCACTCCAAAAGCACAATGGGCAATCCTGAAACAGATGAAAAAGAACCCAAGTGTAACAGAACAACGCCTACAATACTCTACAAACTTCTAAAAATTGCTGTCACTATTAAAAAAAATACTGAATAAGGATGGTGCTCAGGGGGAAAAAAAAGAAAAGGGTGTTCTTTCAGTAAGTTGTAAGGGTCAAATAGGTGCTTATAACACCGTGCCTCTACAGATCTAGCAAGGTTTAACTTGAGACTTAACGAGTTAAGAATTAAGGCCCAATTACATAGAGCGATGATCGCTCAAACGACAGTTTGAGTGACAGCTTTGAGTTATTATTTTGCATAAACTATTAAAGGGGTTGTCCCGCGGCGAAATGCAATTTTTTTTTCAACCTACCCCCGCATTCTGCCCCATTAAAATCAATACCATTTGTAATTAAGAAAAAAAAAATCGCTTACCTCCTTCCCAGTTCGCGCAGCATCTTCTTTTCTTCTTTAAAGATGGCCGCCGGTCCTTTCCCAATGATGCACCGCGGTTTTCTCCCATGGTGCACTGCGGGTCTTCTCCCATGGTGCACCATGGGCTCTGTGCGGTCCATTGCCGATTCCAGCCTCCTGATTGGCTGGAATCGGCACACGTGACAGGGCGGAGCTACGCGATGACGCGTAGAAGGGGGCAGAGCCAGAACGCCGCTCGTGCCCGGACCGACCAGAAGGGAGAAGACCCTTTTGCGCAAGCGCGTCTAATCGGGCGATTAGACGCTGAAATTAGACGGAGCCTAGAGACGGGGACGCCAGCAACGGAACAGGTAAGTGAATAACTTCTGTATGGCTCATATTTAATGCACGATGTATATTACAAAGTGCATTAATATGGCCATACAGAAGTGTATAGACCCACTTGCTTTCGCTGGACAACCCCTTTAAGTATCTACTCAGTTACTTAAGAGCTTATTAGCATGCAAATTAAGCCTTAGCTGAATGCATTTAACAGCTGGAGGGCTCTTATCTCCATTCAGCTCCTTTGTTCTCCGACAGGTAACAATGCTATCAGCACTGCCCATGGAGAACTCAGCGTGCGGTCCTGATAAGACCGCACAACGATTTTTAGGTTGGCCTGAATTGAATGATCAGAAGTGCACGAAAAGTGCATGATGGCCGCGCGTTTAGATGCAACAATAATTGCTCAAACAATCGCTTTTTAGTGATTTTTGAGCAATCATCGCTTTGTGTAAATGAGCCTTAAGTAGAGATGAGCGAGCACTAAAATGCTTGCGTGTTCGTTACTCAAGCCGAATTTTTTGCAATGCTCTAGAGCTCATTTCGAGTAACGAACCCCACTGAAGTCAATGGGAGACTCGAGCATTTTCCATGCTGTCCTATGCTCGGTAGCTGCCTGCATTGTTCGTTCTCTCTCTCTCCCAGAGCTCCATTATCTCGAGCAGCCGAGCACCGCGATCAATTAACGAGTAGTTCGAGTATGCTAATGCTCGAACGAGCATGCTCGCTCATCTCTAGCCTTAAGTTCTGTTCCACAGTTTATTTACCCTTTCAAAAGATTTTCAATGGCTTTTGTGTTAATATAAGGTAACAATATCTTCTCAAATTGCTTAAAATAAGATAACTTATCTCAGGAAGTTATCACACTCAAACTTTGCTGTATCTGTACAAACTAATAATTGGTGTTTTGACAGCCTGACTGAAGAACAGTAATTAGTAACAAATGTGGCAAGTTGAGGACCGCCAATACTATGACAGCAGGAATTAGTTACTTGTTGGATGGCCAAAGTGAAGAGGAAGTTGATGTGGCCACTTTTATCCGGTATGCTTACTTTATAAACTAAAGGTTCTCTTAGATGAGATATGACTTACATACAACTAAAAATGACCTATAATACCCAACATGTTGTACAGGAAAGCACGAAATGTACTGTTGCAGATAATGTAGATTGGACAATAGAGTATTCCATGAGAGCTGAACTGGTAGATGTAGCTGGTATTTATAATAATAGCAATGGACTGCATCTGGGGAGCGCAATGCAGAAGTAAAGTTATGAGGTCATTTCTATTTATGTTCCGAAGTCAGCCGTACGCCAAAGTGAACTCTACGGTTACCCGTTTCTGATTGGACACGTAGCTTTTGCGATAAATGGCAAACATCACATTGTGAAGTCTTTATCAAATCATATTTATTTGATGTGAAATTACAAGTAGGCAAGGAGGAAATTGTAACATGCACATTTCTGTATGAACTGAGATGTAATCAGACTGAAACTGGCTTTCAAAACACTATTCTATTAAGACAAAGATGTAATCACACTCCAAAGCTGAAGCATTCAGGATTGAAAGGATTATTATGACTTTGCCTGTTCTGATGAAAGGGTCTTTAGCTGAGCTGCAGATAACATTTCGCGTCTCACTCAGCAACATTATGCAGATGCCTAAGAGATGACAAACCTTTCAAGAATCACTCTTGCAAAAGCATTTCTCTGCTCCAAATAAATTGAGATCACACAAAAGACGACTTAAAAGCTTTAGTATAACTGTCAACTTGAGTGTCACATTGGTAAAAAGGGTCCAGTGATGATTTCAGACCGAACGGGCCTTTTAAAGCAATTTACGCTTTTTTTGAGTTAACTTTCATCAAAAATAAGATTCTTGAATGCGTACCAGTATAAAGTGATAATATACACACATTTCTAAAGTGCAGGCTCCAGGAGGGGACATTATCACATCTAGCAGGGGGTTATTTAGTTTAGAAAAAGAGACGGCTGAGGGGCGACCTAATTGTGTATAAATATATCTGGGACAATACAGAGATCTCTCCCATCATCTATATATACCCAGGACTGTAACTGTAACGAGGGGGAGCCCTCTACATCTAGAGGAAAGAAGATTTTTACAGCAACATAGAAGAGGGTTCTTTACTGTAAGAGCAGTGAGACTATGGAACTCTGCCTGAGGATGCGCATGCTAAAAGACAACAAGGGGGGGTCTAAGTGTAATAATATTGTAATAATAAGATTGTGTTCACATCTGTGTTCTCGGTTCTTTCATAGCAGGTGGCTCAATTCAGACAAGTTTTTATCATTTAATCTATGTTTATCCTTGGGATTTAGAACTCTGTATCAGAAAAAGTTAAGCCTACAATGACAAGGTGTTAAAAGATGGAAATTATCTTTAAGGGTTCATTCTAGGTCAGCTTCACATATGACAAAGTGCTACGGATTACTTGCATCAAGCAATCTCCATTCATCTCATTCCTGGATGATATCCGCCTGGACGGCATCTGCCCGCACCAACAACACAAAAAAAAACTGACTTTGGCCACTGACGATGATGGTCTTTACTTCAGACTGATGGTTGTGTGTTGTGTGGCACATGCTTGAGCAGAGCTTGCTCACTGTCTTCCGCTATGCTTCCCCAAGTGATTCCTCCCACCGGTATGTGTGAATGTGCCCGCTCCTCCTGGACGCCTTACTTGAGCGTTACAATATTATATGTTATAGTCACTGATTACTTCAGAAGGGTCGATGATCCGGGGATTATTCTGATTTCCTGATTGGAGTTGGGAAGGAATTTTTTTTTTCAGTAAAATGAGGAAATTTGACTTCTACCTGATTGGAGTTGTTTGCCTTCCTCTGGATCAACGTTCGGGGGTAATAGGCTAAACTAGATGGACATTTGTTGTTTTTCAGCCTTAGGGCTTAGTCAGACGGGCGTTCTTAGCCGCGATTTGCGCATGCGCATGCGTCCGGCGATTTTATAAAACCATTCCTCTGCAATGGTATTGGACACATGAGCGCTTTTTATGCGCTCGTCCGATAAATTATAGAACAGAAATCGCAGATCGCACCTATCTGCGATCTGCGATTCCTGTTCTCTTCTCTATATGCGCTCAATGGGGCCGGCGGCAGCAGCGCCGACCCCATTGAGAACATATAGAAGACAAATCATTCTTCTCTGCCACAATTCATCCAGAAATGTGTAAAAATAAAAAATATATATACTGACCTTGTCCCGGCAAAACGATGTTAGCCCATTGAAAGCAATGGTCTGCCGGCGATCGCAGGATGAATTGTCGGGAAGGGCTTAAATATATAAGCCCTTCCCTGCAATTCATCCAGAAATGTGTAAAAATAAAAAAAATATATATACTCACCTAGTCCCGGCAGACGGAGTTCAGCGCGGCCGGCGGCAGTCCTCCTGAAGTGCTCTGAACAGCTGTGAGTAGTATTCAGCAGCCGGGGATTTAAAATCCCCGCCTGCTGAATGATCTGCCTCTGATTGGTCACAGCCTGACCAATCAGAGGCAGGTTTCACTCACACACCCATTCATGAATTCATGAATGGGTGAGTGACTGCTGCCTCTCATTGGCTCAGCGGGAGCTGCCCCTGATTGGTCCCGCTGAGCCAATGAGAGGCAGCAGTCACTCACCCATTCATGAATTCATGAATGGGTGTGTGAGTGAAACCTGCCTCTGATTGGTCAGGCTGTGACCAATCAGAGGCAACTCATTCAGCAGGCGGGGATTTTAAAGCCCCGCCGGCTGAATAGTGCCGAGAAGCAGTTCAGGACAACTGACAGCGGCCGCGGCAGAACTCCGGCTGCAGCGGAAAGGTGAGTATACAATTTTTTTTTATTTTAACACATTTTAGGATGAATTGCAGGGAAGGGCTTATATATTTAAGCCCTTCCCGACAATTCATCCCGGGCTCGCCCGCAGCGCATTGCTTTCAATGGAGCGGCTGTATTGCCGGCTCCATTGAATGCAATGCGCTGGACAGTTCCGGCCCGTTTCTAATAAAACGTGGCTAGGAGCAGATTTTCGGGCATTTTTTCGGCCGATTTTTCGGCGCCGGTCACGCGATTTGCGCATGCGCATCCGTCATGCGATGCACAAATCGCGCGAAAAAACGCCCGTGTGACTAAGGCCTCACACAGCAGGCTACTCTGTAACCTACTCACTGAATTGATCAGCTGTTGCAAAACATATAAGAATGGCTGCCTATCACAATGTTTTTTACCAATCCGCCACTCAGAATGAGAGGTCGACAGTCCATGGGCAGAAATTCCATCATGCTGCAAAACTCATCTGACTCAACTGAATGCATAGGCAACTGTACAATGTTTGCTGCATACTGAATGCCTGCTGTTTTAACCTATTTACGGCTGATTTTATATTTCTATAGTTTAAAGCGTGTCTGATGATTTAACCTCTTAAGAAAACAGCCAGTTTTTTTTTTTTTTACTCTATTTTTGTGTCAATATAGAAGCATGAGGACTTGATTTTTTGCAGGACAATTTATATGTTTTAATGACATAAAAAACGGGATTTTAAATCCCCGCCTTCAGAAAGAACTTCATTACAGTTCCGTAGACCAAGCGGCTAGATGCGCCTGAGCCCCGGCAGCAGCAGAGAGGTGATTATATATATTTTTTACTACAGCTAGGAATGATTTTCAGGGAAGGGCTTATATTTAAATCCTATTGCTTTTGCAGCTTCGTTCATGTGTGTTTTGGCACGTGCGTGGACGCGCACATTTGTGCACACACATGCTCGTGCAAAACAACGCTCGTATGAACGAGGCCTTATATTATAGAATTTTAAAAAAATCACGTAAAATACTAATAATGCAGAAAAAAAAAGATTATTTACTAAAAGGTCTAATGACCTTAAAGGTAGAGATGAGCGAACGTACTCGTCCGAGCTTGATACTCGTTCGAGTATTAGCATGTTCGAGATGCTCGTTACTCGTAACGAGTACCACGCGATGTTCGAGTTACTTTCACTTTCATCTCTGAGACGTTAGCGCGCTTTTCTGGCCAATAGAAAGACATGGAAGGCATTACAACTTCCCCCTGCGACGTTCAAGCCCTATACCACCCCCTGCAGTGAGTGGCTGGCGAGATCAGGTGTCACCCGAGTATATAAATCGGCCCCTCCCGCGGCTCGCCACAGATGCATTCTGACATAGCTCAGGGAAAGTGCTGCTGGTGCCGGAGCTGCTATAGGGAGAGCGTTAGGAGTGATTTTAGTCTTCAAGAACCCCAACGGTCCTTCTTAGGGCCACATCTGACCGTGTGCAGTACTGTTGAGGCTGTTTTTAGCAGTGTTGCACAATTTATTTTTTTGTATATCGGCCGTGCAGAGCATTGCGTCCGCAGTCTGCAGTCATTGTACAGAGTACAGGGCCAGTACTGGTGAGGCAGGGAAAGAGATATTCAGGCTATATAGGCAGTGGGCTTTTTCCAAAAAATTGATCGCCGTCATCGCCCCAGAGGGAAACAGTATACATAATATTATACGCTGCCTACAGTATCTATCTGCTGGGGGTAGTAGTCCTAATTAATACGCAGCTAAGCGTTACAGCAGGCTTGCGCAAAATTGTTTCCTGGATCTGCTGTCTCTGTTACATGATCGCCGTCATCCCGCCAGAGGGAAACAGTATACATAATATTATACGCTGCCTACAGTATCTATCTGCTGGGGGTAGTAGTCGTAATTAATACGCAGCTAAGCGTTACAGCAGGCTTGCGCAAAATTGTTTCCTGGATCTGCTGTCTCTGTTACATGATCGCCGTCATCCCGCCAGAGGGAAACAGTATACATAATATTATACGCTGCCTACAGTATCTATCTGCTGGGGGTAGTAGTCGTAATTAATACGCAGCTAAGCGTTACAGCAGGCTTGCGCAAAATTGTTTCCTGGATCTGCTGTCTCTGTTACATGATCGCCGTCATCCCGCCAGAGGGAAACAGTATACATAATATTATACGCTGCCTACAGTATCTATCTGCTGGGGGTAGTAGTCCTAATTAATACGCAGCTAAGCGTTACAGCAGGCTTGCGCAAAATTATTTCCTGGATCTGCTGTCTCTGTTACACGATCGCCGTCATCCCACCAGAGGGAAACAGTATACATAATATTATACGCTGCCTACAGTATCTGTCTGCTGTATCAGCTCAGCATTTAAAAAAAAAAGAAGCAAAATACTTAAGGCCTACTACTGGCCTTTGGCCACTTGACTGCTTCTGCGCTGTGAATTCCACTAGCTCAGTCATACGCACCTACGTCTCACTACAGGCGTGCGGAAAATTGTTTCCTGGCTCTGCTTTGCATTCCGTAAGGGAAGTCAGCCTCCAACCACAGGCCAATAAGCGGCACATTTAATTACAGCGTTCTGTTTCTGCACTACTGGTAATACAGCATGCTGAGGGGTAGGGGTAGGCCTAGAGGACGTGGACGCGGGCGAGGACGCGGAGGCCCAAGTCAGGGTGTGGGCACAGGCCGAGCTCCTGATCCAGGTGTATCGCAGCCGACTGCTGCGGGATTAGGAGAGAGGCACGTTTCTGGCATCCCCACATTCATCTCACAATTAATGGGTCCACGCGGTAGACCTTTATTAGAAAATGAGCAGTGTGAGCAGGTCCTGTCGTGAATGGCAGAAAGTGCATCCAGCAATCTATCGACCACCCAGAGTTCTGCGCCGTCCACTGCTGCAACTCTGAATCCTCTGGCTGCTGCTCCTCCTTCCTCCCAGCCTCCTCACTCCATTACAATTACACATTCTGAGGAGCAGGCAGACTCCCAGGAACTGTTGCCGGGCCCCGGCCCAGAATGGCCAGCAACGGTTCCTCTCCCACCGGAGGAGTTTGTCGTGACCAATGCCCAACCTTTGGAAAGTTCCCGGGGTCCGAAGGATGAGGCTGGGGACTTCCGGCAACTGTCTCAAGAGCTTTCAGTGGGTGAGGAGGACGATGACGATGAGACACAGTTGTCTATCACTCAGGTAGTAGTAATTGGAGTAAGTCCGAGGGAGGAGCGCACAGAGGATTCGGAGGAAGAGCAGCAGGACGATGAGGTGACTGACCCCACCTGGTTTGCTGCGCCTACTGAGGACAGGTCTTCAGAGGGGGAGGCAAGTGCAGCAGCAGGGCAGGTTGGAAGAGGCAGTGCGGTGGCCAGGGGTAGAGGCAGGGCCAGACCGAATAATCCACCAACTGTTTCCCAAAGCGCCCCCTCGCGCCATGCCACCCTGCAGAGGCCGAGGTGCTCAAAGGTCTGGCAGTTTTTCACTGAGAGTGCAGACGACCGATGAACTGTGGTGTGCAATCTTTGTCGCGCCAAGATCAGCCGGGGAGCCACCACCAACAGCCTCACCACCACCAGCATGCGCAGACATATGATGGCCAAGCACCCCACAAGGTGGGACGAAGGCCGTTCACCGCCTCCGGTTTGCACCGCTGCCTCTCCCCCTGTGCCCCAACCTGCCACTGAGATCCAACCCCCCTCTCAGGACACAGGCACTACCGTCTCTTGGCCTGCACCCACACCCTCACCTCCGCTGTGCTCGGCCCCATCCACCAATGTCTCTCAGCGCACCGTCCAGCCGTCGCTAGCGCAAGTGTTGGAGCGCAAGCGCAAGTACGCCGCCACGCACCCGCACGCTCAAGCGTTAAACGTGCACATAGCCAAATTTATCAGCCTGGAGATGCTGCCGTATAGGGTTGTGGAAACAGAGGCTTTCAAAGGTATGATGGCGGCGGCGGCCCCGCGGTACTCAGTTCCCAGTCGCCACTACTTTTCCCGATGTGCCGTCCCAGCCCTGCACGACCACGTCTCCCGCAACATTGTACGCGCCCTCACCAACGCGGTTACTGGCAAGGTCCACTTAACAACGGACACGTGGACAAGCACAGGCAGGCAGGGCCACTATATCTCCCTGACGGCACATTAGGTGAATTTAGTGGAGGCTGGGACAGAGTCAGAGCCTGGGACCGCTCACGTCCTACCCACCCCCAGAATTGCGGGCCCCAGCTCGGTGGTGGTATCTGCGGCGGTGTATGCTTCCTCCACTAAACCACCCTCCTCCTCCTCCTCCTCCTACGCAACCTCTGTCTCGCAAGCAACATGTGTCAGCAGCAGCACGTCGCCAGCAGTCGGTGTCGCGCGGCGTGGCAGCACAGCGGTGGGCAAGCGTCAGCAGGCCGTGCTGAAACTACTCAGCTTAGGAGAGAAGAGGCACATGGCCCACGAACTGCTGCAGGGTCTGACAGAGCAGACCGACCGCTGGCTTGCGCCGCTGAGCCTCCAACCGGGCATGGTCGTGTGTGACAAAGGCTGTAACCTGGTGGCGGCTCTGCAGCTCGGCAGCCTCACGCACGTGCCATGCCTGGCCCACGTCTTTAATTTGGTGGTTCAGCGCTTTCTGAAAAGCTACCCACGCTTGTCAGACCTGCTCGGAAAGGTGCGCCGGCTCTGCGCACATTTCCGCAAGTCCCACACGGACGCTGCCACCCTGCGCACCCTGCAACATCGGTTTCATCTGCCAGTGCACCGACTGCTGTGCGACGTGCCCACACGGTGGAACTCTACGCTCCACATGTTGGCCAGGCTCTATGAGCAGCATAGAGCTATAGTGGAATACCAACTCCAACATGGGCGGCGCAGTGGGAGTCAGCCTCCTCAATTCTTTACAGAAGAGTGGGCCTGGTTGGCAGACATCTGCCAGGTCCTTGGAAACTTTGAGGAGTCTACTGAGATGGTGAGCAGCGATGCTGCAATCATTAGCGTCACCATTCCTCTGCTATGCCTCTTGAGAAGTTCCCTACAAAGCATAAAGGCAGACGCTTTGCGCTCGGAAACAGAGGCGGGGGGAAGACAGTATGTCGCTGGATAGTCAGAGCACCCTCCTGTCTATATCTCAGCGCGTTGAGGAGGAGGAGGAGGAGCATGAGGAGGATGAGGAGGAGGGGGAAGAGACATCTTGGCCCACTGCTGAGGGTACCCATGCTGCTGGCCTGTCATCCTTTCAGCGTGTATGGCCTGAGGAGGAGGAGGAGGATCCTGAAAGTGATCTTCCTAGTGCAGACAGCCATGTGTTGCGTACAGGTACCCTGGCACACATTGCTGACTTCATGTTAGGATGCCTTTCTCGTGACCCTCGCGTTACACGCATTCTGGCCACTACGGCTTACTGGGTGTACACACTGCTCGACCCACGGTATAAGGAGAACCTTTCCACTCTCATACCCGAAGAGGAAAGGGGTTCGAGAATGATGCTATACCACAGGACCCTGGCGGACAAACTGATGGTAAAATTCCCATCCGACAGCGCTAGTGGCCGAAGGCGCAGTTCCGAGGGCCAGGTAGCAGGGGAGGCGCAGAGATCAGGCAGCATGTACAGCACAGGCAGGGGAACACTCTCTAAGGCTTTTGACAGCTTTCTGGCTCCCCAGCAAGACTGTGTCACCGCTACCCAGTCAAGGCTGAGTCGGCGGGAGCACTGTAAAAGGATGGTGAGGGAGTACGTAGCCGATCGCACGACCGTCCTCCGTGACGCCTCTGCCCCCTACAACTACTGGGTGTCGAAGCTGGACACGTGGCCTGAACTCGCGCTGTATGCCCTGGAGGTGCTTGCTTGTCCTGCGGCTAGCGTCTTGTCAGAGAGGGTGTTTAGTGCGGCTGGGGGAATCATCACAGATAAGCGTATCCGCCTCACAACCGACAGTGCCGACAGGCTTACACTCATCAAGATGAACAAAGCCTGGATTTCCCCAGACTTCTCTTCTCCACCAGCGGACAGCAGCGCTACCTAAACAATACGTAGGCTGCACCCGCGGATGGAAGCATTGTTCTCTATCACCATCAAAAACGTGGACCTTTTAGCTTCATCAATCTGTGTATAATATTCATCCTCCTCCTCCTGCTCCTCCTCTAGAAACCTCACGTAATCACGCCGAACGGGCAATTTTTCTTAGGCCCACAAGGCTCAGTCATATAATTTTTGTAAACAATTTTTATACGTTTCAATGCTCATTAAAGCATTGAAACTTTCACCTGAACCAATTTTTATTTTAACTGGGCTGCCTCCAGGCCTAGTTACAAATTAAGCCACATTAACCAAAGCGATTAATGGGTTTCACCTGCCCTCTTGGTTGGGCATGGGCAATTTTTCTGACGTACATTAGTACTGTTGGTACACCAATTTTTGGGGGCCCTCGCCTACAGTGTAATCCAATTAATTTTTTTGCCCACCTGCATTAAAGCTGATGTTACATCAGCTGTGCTGGGCACTGCAATGGGATATATTTATGTACCCCCGGTGGGTTCCAGGGAGCCATCCATGCTGTGGGTCCACAGGGAGTTGTAACTGCATGTGTCTACTTCTAAAGAACCCCAGTCTGACTGGGGCATGCAGTGTGGGCCGAAGCCCACCTGCATTTAATCGGACGTTACCTCAGCTGTGATGGGCACTGCAATGGGATATATTTATGTACCGCCGGTGGGTTCCAGGGAGCCACCCATGCTGTGGGTCCACAGGGAGTTGTAACTGCATGTGTCCACTTCTAAAGAACCCCAGTCTGACTGGGGCATGCAGTGTGGGCCGAAGCCCACCTGCATTAAACATGACATTACCTCAGCTGTGATGGGCAATGCAATGGGATATATTTATGTAACGCCGGTGGCTTCCTGGCACCCACCCATGCTGTCGGTCCACATGGAGTTGTAACTGCATGTGTCCACTTCTAAAGAACCCCAGTCTGACTGGAGCATGCAGTGTGGGCCGAAGCCCACCTGCATTTAACATGACATTACCTCAGCTGTGATGGGCAATGCAATGAGATATATTTATGTACCGCCGGTGGGTTCCAGGGAGCCACCCATGCTGTGGGTGCACACGGAATTCCCATTGCGGAGTTGTACCTGCCTGTGACTATTTATAAAAAACCGTGGTCTGACTGGGGCATGCAGACACCTTGACAGAATGAATAGTGTGTGGCACATAGGTTCCCCATTGCTATGCCCACGTGTGCAGCTCCTAATGGCGGTGGCACAGGATTATATTTCTCATTGCTTCTGTACAGCATTGTGGGCTGTCGCCCCGCCCCTTTTAAAGAGGGTCGCTGCCTAGCCGTGCCAACCCTCTGCAGTGTGTGCCTGCGGTTCCTCCTCATGGCAGACGCACTTATAAATAGACATGAGGGTGGTGTGGCATGAGGGCAGCTGAAGGCTGCGCAGGGACACTTTGGTGTGCGCTGTGGACACTGCGTCGTGCGGGGGGGGGGGGGGGGGTTGGCAGCATGTAACCCAGGAGAAGTGGCAGTGGAGTGTCATGCAGGCAGTGATTGTGCTTTGTTGGAGGTAGTGTGGTGCTTAGCTAAGGTATGCCATGCTAATGAGGGCTTTTCAGAAGTAAAAGTTGTTGGGAGGGGGGGGGCACTCTTGCCGCTATTGTGGCTTAATAGTGGGACCTGGGAACTTGAGATGCAGCCCAACATGTAGCCCCTCGCCTGCCCTATCCGTTGCTGTGTCGTTCCCATCACTTTCTTGAATTGCCCATATTTTCACAAATGGAAAACTTAGCGAGCATCGGCGATATACAAAAATGCTCGGGTCGCCCATTGACTTCAATGGGGTTCGTTAGTCGAAACGAACCCTCGAGCATCGTGATAATTTTGTCCCGAGTAACGAGCACCCGAGCATTTTGGTGCTCGCTCATCTCTAGTTAAAGGATGAAAAAAAAAATGGAC
Organism: Eleutherodactylus coqui; assembly: GCF_035609145.1. Lineage (NCBI taxonomy): Eukaryota > Metazoa > Chordata > Amphibia > Anura > Eleutherodactylidae > Eleutherodactylus > Eleutherodactylus coqui. The sequence goes on from NC_089843.1 coordinate 212,080,065, forward strand.
CGCACAGAAGATAATAGAAGAAATCACCTATTGTAAAACTGAGTAAGTAAAATAATAATAAAAAGATCATATATTAATTACAAGTAAAAAGTACAAAAAGGATTAAAATCAATCACAAACATTCTAAATAGAGATGAGCGAGCATACTCGCTAAGGACAATTACTCGATCGAGCATTGCCCTTAGCGAGTATCTCCCTGCTCGGGAGAAAAGGTTCGGCTGCCGGCGCGGGTGAGAGGTGAGTTGCGGCCATGCACAGGGGGGAGTGGGGGGGAGAGAGAGATCTCCCCTCCGTTCCTCCCCGCTCTCCCCCGCAGCTCCCTGCCTGCCGCCGGCAGCCGAATCTTTGCTCTCGAGCGGGCAGGTACTCGCTAAACACAATGCTCGATCGAGCAATTGCCCTTAGCGAGTATGCTCGCTCATCTCTAATTCTAAACCATCTCATTGAGACCTAAAAGGTGTGAGAGTATGCAAGATATACAGCCAAAACATTTCATGTTTTCATATAATCTCAAATCTTCTATTCACTGTATGGTCAATAAGCTTAATTGGTGTAATATGAAAGCAACTAAAGTCATAGAAACATGGAAAATTGCCAGCAGAAAAAGACCCCATTGTACATCTAGTCCGCCCTAATATTATTAGGATAGATCTATGCTTATCTCAGGCAGCTTAAATTAATTTATTGTTGAGTTTCCAACCGCGTGTGCTGGAAGTTTGTTCTTAGCATCTACTACTCTTTCAGTAAAAAAAATATTTTCTGTCATTGCTTCTGATTTGTCCTCCAGCTAATCTCAGATTGTGACCCCTTGTTCTAGTGTTTAGCTTCCTAATAAAAAAAACTCTTCTTTCCTGAACTTTATTCATACCTTTAGCATATTTACAAGTTTCAATCATTTCCCCCCTCTCCCTTCTCATCCAGGCTATAAAGTAAGTTCTTTAAGTCTTTTTTAATCAGTTGTGTCCTTGAGACCTTCCACCATTTTCGTAGCTATTATTGGACTTGTTCTATTTTATCAATGTCTTTCTGTAGGTGAGGTCTCCAGAACCGAACAGAGTATTCCAGATGTGGCCTTACAAGAGCTCTATACATCAGGATCACAATCTCCCTCTTTCTACTGGAAATACCTCTGGCTATGCAGTCAAGCATCCTACTTGCTTTCTTTGCTGCTTGGCCACATTTTGAGGCTTTCAGAAATTAGAATTCCTGGATCCTTCTCTTCTGAAGTCCTAGAAACACGGAATAGCTAATTTGATACTCATTCTGAGGATTTCTTCTCCCTAAAAGCATTATTTAACATTTGGAAACATTAAACTGCAATTTCCATTGTTTTGACCATTTATCCAGGAAGGCTAAATTTTTCTCCAAATTCAAGACACCACCAGTTGAATTATTAACTCCATTCCACACCTTTTTGTTATCAGCAAATAGACAGACCTTACCTATTAACCCCTTAATGACGGAGCTTTTTTGCTTTTTCCATTTTTGTTTTTTCCTACTCCCTTTTAAAAAATCGTAGCTCCTTAATTTATCCATCGACGTCGCTGTATGAGGGCTTCTTTTTTGCGGGACGAGTTGTATTTTTCAATGGCACTATTTATTGTACTATATAATTTACTGAAAAACTTTTTAAAAATTCTTAGCGGAGAATAATGGGAAAAAAACGACATTCCACCATTTTTCGGTGCGTCCTGTTTCTACAGCACACAAATTTCAACAAAAACAACCTGATATTGTTATTCTTTGGGTCAGTACGATTAGTACGATACCAAACTTGTATAGTATTTTTTTTGCTGTAGTACTTAAATTTTTTTTTAAGATATTTAATTTTTTTCAATTATTTTGTGCGGTCATTTTGTGCGCGCAATACATTTTTTATTTTTTCGTCGATGTAGTTGAGCAAGGGCTCATTTTTTGCGGGATGTCCTGTAGTTTCCGATAGTATCAATTTGGAATACATACGACTTTTTGATCGCTTTTTATTGCGTTTTTTCTGGGAGACAGGGTGACTAAAAAAGTGTATTTCTGGCGTTCTTTTTTTTTTTCAGACGACGTTCACCGTGCGGGAAAAATAATGCGTTACTTTGATAGATCGGACTTTTACGGATGCGGCGATATCAAATACATATTTTTATTTTATGATTTTGATTTTTTAATAATAGATATGGCAAAAGGGGGGGGGGATTTAAACTTTTATAACTTTTTTTTTAACAATTAAAAAAACTTTATTGATTATTTTTTTTACATTGCTTTGAAGTCCTCCTGGGGGACTTTAACATGCGATGCTTTGATCGCTCCTGCAGTATGACGTAATGCTATAGCATTACGTCATACTGCTTTTTTACAGGCAGTCTTTCAAGCCACCCTGTGTAGATGGCTTGATAGGCAGTCTGCTAAGGCAGCCCTGGGGCCATTCATTAGGCCCCTGGCTGCCATGACACCTGCACGGATCCCCCGATCTCACCGCGGGGGGGCCGTGCGGGACCCCTAAACAGCGTTCGGGGGATTTAAATGCCGCTGTCAGAACTGAAGATATTAAAAAGAATAGAACTCAGAACAGGGCCTTAGGTTACCACTTCTAACTAGTCCCTTTTCAGAATACACTCCATTTTCAACAAGAAAGGATACCTATCTTTTAACCAACTGTGAATCTACCAGACTATCAAGGACTATCCAATTTTCAATAACTTATCTATAAGCTCTTTATGTGGTACTATATCCAAGGCATTACTGAGATCCAAATAGGCAATGTCCATGAAACCACCTTCATCCACCAGTTTTGAGACACAGTCAAATACACCCAAGAGAATAGTTTGACATGATCCGCTCTCAGTAAATTCATGTTATTTGGGATCCAACAGGGTGTTTGTTTTGAGTGGTCAAATATCCTGATTTTCAGTAGAGTTTCCAACTGCTACAGATGTCAAACTAACTGGCCCGTAGTTTCTTCTTCTCTACTACCCTTCTTATGGGAGGGTAAAATATTGGCCATTCTCCAGTCATCAAGAACATCACCTATTAAAAGGGACTAGTTAACCCCTTGAGTGGCGGGTTTCCTACCACCCTGTCGTGCCCACCAGGGCAGGTTTTTTAAAATGGTCTAATCATTGAATTTCAACTAATTTTGCAGTTGCGTCTCAAGAGCCATAACTTTTTCATTTTTCCATTGACATGGCCATATAAGGGCTTGTTTTTTGTGGGACAAGTTGTGATTTTTTAAACAGGGGGGAGGAAAAAAAGAAATAGGGAAAAAAGACAAAAAGGGGCCATGTCATTAAGGGGTTAAATAGTGTATTAACTTCCTTCTCTGGGTCATTATGACGCATGGATACCACATGTGTGATTGTATTTTTGATTTTTTACAAAGTAAAGGGAGACAAGTGTTTTTATTACTTTTTTTATAATTTTTTACCTTTTTTTTATTTTTTTTTATTTTTTTTGTCCCTTTAGGGGACTTCCACAGGGACCCATCAGGACCCCTGATCACATTCCGGGTGTCCGATGGTGACAGCCCTTTGCTGCAGTGACAGCCCTTTACATGCTGCAGTCACATAGACTGCAGCATGTAAAGGGTTAACACAGCAGAGATCGGAGGTTTTCTCTGATCTCTGCTGTAAAAGCTGGTACCTGCGTGTCCTCTGACAGCTAACAACCAGCTCTCCCTGCACAGAGACCATCGGCTTGCTTCTGACAAGCCGATGGTCTCTATGGCAACCTGTAAACAAAGCAGGAGATTGCCGGCATATCGGCAATATCTTCTGCTGGTTTTTCAAAGCCCTTGCTTTGTTCTCTGTGGGTCTGTGCAGGCAGAGCACACTGTCACAGCTTGTGGCATTGTGCTCTGCAGCTCCCATAGTGATACAAAGCCCGGAAATCCAGTACCACTACTTTGGTAGATCGGACTTTTATTGACGTTGCAATACCAAATATGTTTTTTTTTTTTATTGTTTTGATTTTTTTTATTATGTATATGGGGAAAGGGTTTTTAAATTATCTAGTGATTAATGAGTTTTGTTTACTAACTTTTACATTTTATTCCGGTTCCCCGCAGACTTGAACTTGCGATCATTTGATCGTTCATGCAATATAATGTAATACCATAGCTGATCACAGCTGTTTCCAGTGGGAGTCAGCTGTAAGAAACAGCCGGGACCCACACTGTATGGAGCGGGATCGGCTCCCCTAAATTTATGTCCTGTATAGTTAAAGGGGTTGTCCCGCGCCGAAACAGGTTTTTTTTTTTTCAATAGCCCCCCCGTTCGGCGCGAGACAAACCCGATGCAGGGGTAAAAAAAAAAAAACGTCCAGTACTTACCCGAATCCCCGCGACTTCTTACTTACCTTAGTAAGATGGCCGCCGGGATCTTCACCCATGATGCACCGCGGGTCTTCTCCCATGGTGCACCGTGGGCTCTGTGCGCTCCATTGCCGATTCCAGCCTCCTGATTGGCTGGAATCGGCACACGTGACAGGGCGGAGCTACAAGGAGCAGCTCTTCGGCACGAGCGGCCCCATTCGGAAGGGAGAAGACCGAACTGCGCAAGCGCGTCTAATCGGGCGATTAGACGCTGAAATTAGATGGCACCATGGAGACGAGGACGCTAGCAACGGAACAGGTAAGTGAATAACTTCTGTATGGCTCATATTTAATGCACGATGTACATTACAAAGTGCATTAATATGGCCATACAGAAGTGTATAACCCCACTTGCTGCCGCGGGACAACCCCTTTAAGTACCTCAATCAGAATTTCTGCTTCTGTTGCTACATTAACTAGGGATACTCAAAACTACACCAGGCATGTAGAAGTCACCCATTATTGCAATATCTCCCTTTTTTGCCATTCAACTAATTTCATCAACCAACAAGTTATCATATTCTGCATATATAGACACGAGTATAATATATATAGAATTTTGGCAACTACATTAATTTCACTGCCAAAATTAACCATTACATTTTTGGAGTTAGCAATACACCACTTCCAACTAACTGGGTGGAGACAGAAATCGCCCTCATAAATTTAATTTCTGCCTCCATCATCTAGTTTAAATGTCTGTCAAATAAATTTCTTAATTCCTCACCCAGCACCTCTCTACATTTGTTTGAAGGAATCAAACGATCTCTTTTGAACAACTCCATTTTAGCCCCCCTACCAACATTATGACTAACAAACACCAAAACCTTCAATTTTACACCACTGTCGTAGCCACACATTACACTTTGAGATATGACGTGCCATGTTCATCTCATTACAGGCCAGCAGAACATCTAAAAATGTCACTCAACCTCTTATTTACAACATTCTTGGCTAAAATTTTGAAATTCTTTTTGAACAGAAACTAAATTATTTTGAGACAAATCATTGGTTCCAAGATGCACCAGCAGATCAACTTCACCATCTCTACTTGCAGCCTTGACAATATTCACACATCTCTTATCTCTATTGACTATGGTAGCTGGAACACATCTCACCTTATCAGGGGCGTAAGTAAAGGCTCAGGGGCCCTGATGCAAAAGGTGAGCTGCCCCCCCTTCCCCCTTTATCTGTATCTGTACCCGTACCCATACCTAAACCATGCTGCACAGAGACATAACTTGAAGCTTCTGGGCCTCCAATGCAAAACCTGTAACAGATCCCCAACTATAATGCTTTATTCATAGTACTGGGCTCCCTATATGGAGAAGAGAGGCCTTATGGGCCCCCTAAGGCTCCTGGGCCCGGGTGCAACCGCATCCCCTGCATCCTCTATAGTTATGCCCCTGCACCTTATGCATATTAAAATTCTGTCTGAAGTCAACACATCTAATAGTTTAATAACCAACAAGAACAGGTTTTCCCTCCTTGGCTATTCTAAAAACGTAACCGGGCTGATTGATACCTCATGCAAACCAACTTCTCCCTTGCCAGTTACATTATCCTGTACATTAGGAGCCATATCTGTATTAGCAACTATATCTCACTTGATGTTTGTTAATATGATTCCTCAAACTCAGAGTCGTCCTTCTCACATATTGTAGACCACAGCCGCGTGCGAAAACATATATAACATATTCCGTGGGGCAATTTATAAAACAATTCATCGTAAATCCTTCCCCTATGACCATACTGCGAATTGATCCCACTCTACTAACATTTGCAGAGAGGTACATTATATCAAACTACCTTTGTCACATCCTCCCATTTAGTCATCTCTCCTTTAGGTCAGAAATTACTGGGGGCTATCATGTTTTAAATTATTTTTGCTATCCTTAAAATCTAATGGTCCCTTAAGAAGTTCCATATGACTTTATACAAATCCATATGGGTGGTCCAAAAATAGTTTTGTATTATTATTGATTTTTACACCCTTTTTTATTTTGTAAACATTCAGCCTGTGCCAAAGTTTTGACTCTATTAAATGTGGAGGCAACTATTTTTCTAGGATATGATTTTTCAATAAGATGTTCTTTGCAAAATCGCACTGTGCTGTTCAATGTCCTTTGTACAGTTCCATTTGATTCTTTTGAACTGACTAAAGGGCACATGGGTCTTCCATTTTTTATAATGGCAGTTCGCAAAGCTCAAAAAGCTATTGTAATCAACCGGTTTGAAAAACATTTCAGTAAAAATATTCAGATTTTCTGCATAAACCAAAAAATCTAAGAATTTCCAAAGTCTCAAAGAAGGTTTTACAAGTAAAGAAATATACCAATCATTGGTATTGAGGTGGTTGAGAAATTCCAAAAAAGGGTCCTGTGATCCATCCCAATTAGTGAAAAGATCATCGATGTAATGATCTGTTTCACTCATCTCAATTATCATTATATATATATATATATAGGCCTTCAAAGTTCCCATGAACAAACTAGCAAAACTAGGGGCAAACCTCATGCCCATAGCGGTGCCCCTAGTTTGTAAAAAAAAAATATCGAATTGAAAGCAAAAATAATTATGGGCTAATACAAAATAAATACTATCCACAATAAACACCCGTTTATTAGATAGCATCTCTATATCATATTCCAAAAGCTTAACTATCGATGTTAGCCCTTTTCCATGTGGTATATTGGTATATAAAGAGGCAACATCCAAAGTAGCAAGAAGAAAACTTGAAGACCATTGGACAGACTGTAAGGCAAGAATACAATCACTAGAATCCCACAAATAGGGGGGGGGGTAAGTTTACCACATACTTGGGTAAATAATAATTTACATATTCAGATATATCACATGTAAGTAAACTAATCCCCCAAATTATCGGTGGCCCAGGAAGTTCTGCATATCCTTCTGTGCTTTAGGCAAGTAATAATAGATTGCCATCATTGGATTTGAGTCCGTCTACAATTTAGTCTCTCTTTCATTAAATATAACAGTTCAGATTGCCTGTTTGATCAATACATTACATTGGGCTAAGCATGCTGTAGCTGGGTCTTCTGATAGTTTCCTCTAATAATTTCTATCAGACAAGATCTTATAGCTACATAGTCAGTTCGGTTTTGCAAAACCACACCTCCTCCCCTATCTACATAATTAATCCCTAAATTATTATTATATTGAAACTGAGTTTGTTATTGCATGATACTCCTCTCTAGTAAGTTTTTTACGGGTATGACATATAGAATAAATATCTCTAAAAGCCAAGGAAATAGAAAAAAAGTCTCACTATTGGTGGTATTCTCAGATGTAAAGTACCTCGTTACAAATGTTATATAAGTATTACCATTAAGGTGCGATCATTTCGCAATATGAGCATTCCATCTTGACATCACAAAAGTTGGAGGATAAGGTCAAGTTCTGGAATTGTCTGCCATTGTCGATAATTGGCAGGAGAATCTTATTAAAAGGGTTTTGATGCCATAACTCCTTTACATACTTCAAAACTCTCCGATCTGGATTCCATCCTGACTGACACCTTTCAACAATCCGATCCCTTTGATGTGTTGGAAGCTCTTAAAGGCTTTTGCTGAATAATACAACTAAGAAAATGTCAGGAAAATCCACCTAGAAGATCAGAACTTTATATGGGAGAACTCAGAAACCCTGTAAATAACGGCAGTGGAGTGCTAATCACTTGTTACCATGAGCTTAAATGTGATTGGCTAATTGTGAACCCAACCACATCGCCAAATATAAGAGGGTGTTCACACTTATAAAAACCACAATATTTTATTTTTTTTATTTTTATTTTTCCACCCTAAAAGATTTCAGCTTGTTTCCCAATGGAATTGTACAGATAATTGGTCACACTGAAGGTAGACATAAATCTGACATGATTCATCTTTGTAGGACTTTTTAACATGACAAAAACTTTTAACAGGAGTGTGTAGACTTTGTATATCCACTATATTAGTATATTTCTAGACTTTGCAATCCTGCACCTTGACACTTCGAGTCCTTAGACCTTAACAAGTTAACATACTAGAAACTGTGCGCCCCCTGGGGGTGATGCTAATAAAGGCATTCCATAGAGCTATAACTGAGACTTTTTGTAAGGTCCATTAAGACAAATTCAATTAACACTTCTGCTGTGTTCAGCAGCAGCTACATACCCTAGTAAATGGTTCAGGGCATTTTGGATATGATCAAAGTCTGCAGCCATCCATTGTATTTTTCCGCTGAGACCTTACAAAGCCTTGGAGACCAACTTTATGGATATTAACAACAGAAAGTCAATACAGATGCTTTGTTGCTGCTGGAAGGTAAAGCTGCATCCAAGCAGAACATGAAAGATGAAAATAGAAAATGCTGTGTTGGCTGGATATTAAAGACTGCATCATATATATTATATATATATATATATATATATACACACACACACTCTAGCTCATTACTTTCAACGTACCACCAAAATCATAGGTTTTTTTTCTTAAATGAATAAAAGAAGCTACTGTAGCTTTTAGGCCAGTGTTTCCCAACTTTTTCAGCCCTGTGGCACCTCTGAGGAAAAAATCTTATCACGGGACACCCCTAACAAAAAGGGGGAGTGGTCAGGGGACATGGCTAGGCACATAGCTTATCATGATGTTTGAGTACCCCCTAACAGTGAGCTCGGTAGTAACAGTGCCCTCTCTCAGTAGCCCCAGTAGTAATAGTGCTCCTCTCAGTAATAATGTGCCCCTTTTATGCCCTCATCAGGAATAATGCTCTCCCTTATTGCCCAATCATTAAAAATGCTCACTCTGTTGCTCCATCATTAAAGGGGTTGTCCCGCGCCGAAACGGGTTTTTTTTTTTTCAACCGCCCCCCCCCCCCCCCCCCCCCCGTTCGGCGCGAGACAACCCCGATGCAGGGACTTAGAAAAAAAACAGCACAGCGCTTACCTGAATCCCCGCGCTCCGGTGACTTCTATACTTACTGGTTGAAGATGGCCGCCGGGATCTTCTTCCTCCGTGGACCGCAGCTCTTCTGTGCGGTCCATTGCCGATTCCAGCCCCCTGATTGGCTGGAATCGGCACGTGACGGGGCGGAGCTACACGGAGCTACACCGAGCCCCATTGAGAAGATAAGAAGACCCGGACTGCGCAAGCGCGTCTAATTTGGCCATTAGACGGCGAAAATTAGACGGCAACCATGGAGACGAGGACGCCAGCAACGGAGCAGGTAAGTGAAAAACTTTTTATAACTTCTGTATGGCTCATAATTAATGCACAATGTACATTACAAAGTGCATTATTATGGCCATACAGGAGTGTATAGACCCACTTGCTGCCGCGGGACAACCCCTTTAATAATGCCCTACCTTGTTGCCCCATTATTAAAAATGTTGCTCCTTGTTGCCCTGTCATTAATAATGCTGCCCTCTGTTCCTCCTGTCAGTGATAATGATTCCCCTTGTAGCCCTCAATCAGTAAAAACACTTCTCCTTGTTGTCCCCATCAGTCATAGCGCTCCCGGGTTCCCTCTTATGCTCCATAATTAAAGAAAAAAAACAATATACTCACCTCTTTTGCTGTATAAGTTACATACTACATTACTGCGTGACCATAAGTCAGGAAGGAAAAGTTAAGGAGGTGAGTACACTGTTTTTTAAAGGGGCTTTACAGACAGTTTCTGCACAATGCATCTACACAAGACATTACATGTATGACATTTATAGAGGGGCCAAAAATATATGTTCTGGGCCACTACAATGGGCAGCTGTGCTTTTTGGTCCTCATCACCCGTTCAGAGCTTGTTCTCCATTGCAGACAGAAAGTCAGTCTCCTCTGTGTGTAAGACTTCCATTATCTACAGGATTATATTGGCCTCTATCAAATCCCTTCTAACCGCTCTCAGACCCCTCCCCAACAAGCTCCACTCTTCATATGTTCCTCTGTCTGTCCCCCCCCCCCCTAGTGAAGATACTTCTGCCTTGTCTAGAAGACCAAGAGAACAGTCATATAGTGAGCCCTTATAATGGTACTACCAACCTTTTGTGCCAATGTAGGTTATTCTCTGCTGTGTGTGAACAGAAGTGAATCTGCTTATTCTCAGCCCATCTTAAAAGAGCTTTACTCCCCGGCCTGGATCCATCAGTGTATCCTATGAGATGCAGCTCTCCCCAGCTTGTAAGAGATGACAGGGAAAAACCTATCATAAGTAGGAGGCAGGGAAGAGCAGTGTGAAGCTGCATCACGTACGATACACTAAGAGACTCTGCAGTGTAAGTTAGGGGACAGCAGTTCTATGTCAATCAGTTGTAAAATTCACTGCTCTCAAATAGGACACAGACCAGAGAAAGTGCAATGTGATGAGACTCCTCCCATGCCTCTAAATAGTGGGAGGCAAAATGGGAACCTAGACTAAAAAGGGTCTATACATGGCATCATGGCCAGCCTTAGCTATGTGTGGCTCGTGGGATTGCACTGGGTGCTGGTCATCAGCTTATAGGGGCGCCGAAATCGGGTGGGGCATTACCATGTCACCCGCTGGTGTGTGTGTGAGAGGGGCGGACAGAAGCGTAGTTAAAGGCTTATGGGCACTGGTACAAAAGTTCAGCATGAGTCCCCCTTCCCTACAAGTACTCTTCATGGCTGTCAGTCGTGGTATGCTAAGAACTTTCTGTTGCATTACTGGGTCTCTTAAGCGACCCAATGATAAATTACTTGCACCCATGGGTGTTGCCAGGGTTTGAAAACATTAGTGGCACAAGCCTTAAGACATGTGTTCTGCCCTTGCCCCCCGACCCCCCAAAAAATTATATACACATAGGAGACAAAATATATATAAGGCAACTTTTTATCATGGCAGGCTCAGATAAGGCAGTTTGGCTTTAGTACACCTCCAAATAATGCAGTCAGAAACCAGCTCTACCCTGTGATAGTGATTACAGTGGAGTTATCTTCAGTGATCAGAGGTGACACTTTCCCCTTTCTTCTCTGTCTGGGCTCAGACTACCATGAAGGCTTCTTTAGGACACGATTTCTGCAGTGAAGATGTTTGTGACTACTCGATTATTATTGCTGTAGCCAATTACTTATTTTGTAATTTTTTGACTTCCCCCTACTTTCTGCCAGATGTAGAGGATGTCCTGGACAACCCCTTTAACAATATTCAAGAAAACAAAATATTGGCAAGATGAAACAGTGAGGTTGACTAGGTGACTACCTGCCATGTTTGTAGACTCACCTTTACAGAATTCTGGAGAACTGTGACTGGGAATGTTCGGCTTGGCATAGAGCTCAAAAACAATCTGAAACTTTCATTTAAAGAAACATCTGTAACACATAGCAAGAAAAATAATTATTCTTGGTAACTATAATTTAGTAAATTCTAGTATTATTTGAAACAGCGTGGAATTGGCCTTTTCAGGGTTTAATACTGGATCCAAGTTTTTCAAGTTTTTTGATAAAATGAAAATGACAAGAGATGCCCCCAATCTTCACTTCACTGTAAGGTTCAGGGTCAATATCATTTCCCCATGAAGAGGAGGAGAACAGGGAGACTTTATCTTGACCTTTTCTAGACATAACAAAATTAGATTACTTTCCACAAGCAAAGCAGAACCAGGCAAGTGTCATCTCAATGTTCCCAGATCCCAACTTCATGTCAGATCACTCATCAGGACAATGACAGCTCCAGAGCCAGTGAAATGGAAGTGAAGAAAGTCACTTGGCTAATTGATAAGACCAGTTAGGAAATATATTTTTAATAATCTTTCTTAACAAGTTATACAATTATATAGATACTGTATTAATATATGTATTCTGACACATCTAATATATACACCTTATATATTTACATCTTAGCCTGATATGGTGCAGCTAGTTATCAAAACAACTCTACCAGCATGTGTATATATGATGTAACTCTACATGTTATGCTTCACACGGTATCAGTGTATCTTGACGCCACCGGAAGCTAGGGGTTTGACAGGAGGAATGCCCCTCACACCCCAGCTCCCGATAGGGTGAAGACACGAAGGTCCTAGCAGCACAGTGTGCATTGCTTCTTGCCGGCAGTGGTAACTTTGGGTGAGGGTTACTTTTGCATGTAGGCTTACATTAGCAGCTGCAAAAAAAAATTTACCCTCACCGTAAGTTACCAGGGCCGGCAAAAAGCAATGTAGAGGGTGCACGTGTGACTCTCACTGCTGCTTGTCTGTGATGCCTCCCTGCCGCAGGGAGGATGAGGACTGATTGATGGATGGCGGCTGTCTCTTCCCTTTCCGGTGGCCGGCTACCTGCTTCCCGAGCCCTGTGTGCTACCTCGTGCCATGCGTCGCAGCCGGCGCTGACGATCTTGCTGCGGTCCCGCGGCACACTTCGATCCCTGGTCCGCCTGGCTGTCACAGTGCCTTCCCACCACCCTTGGGGCCCTCCGTACTGCTGCCGCCATCATCAGTAATTGACATGGTGGGGTCCCCCACTGGGCTGCAGGAGAAGCAGACTACTGGAAGAAAGTGACGGCGCCGCCACTCACAATCCTGCTGTGGTCATGCGGTGCACTCCCACCCAGCCGGGTCTAACTGTGCCTCCCGCCATCGCGGTGCCCTCCCTGCTGCTGCCGCCATCAGTAAGTTACATGGGGGGGTGCTAGTGGGCTGCAGCATAAGCTGCCTCACTTAAAAGCCTCAGCAGAAGGCGACGCTGTTTGCCTTTTTCACAGCTGTAATCGCCTTCCAGGACCTACTGCCTTGGCAGCTGTCCAACCAATCAGGTACAGGGGGCGTCACCCCCTGTCAATATTGACTCCACCAGGGCTTCCTGGTGGCGTCAAGATACACTAATACCGCTTCACACTAAGGGTCCCTGCCCATGGCAGATATTTGCTGCAGGTGGGTGTCAATGGAAGCCGTCTGATCCGCGGCCCTTCCACAATCAAAGCAAGACTTTAAAAAATAAAAAAAAATCTGTATTGCGCATTTCCGACGGCTTGCCAAGCGGACCAATTACAGGACAGATGAAAATGAAAGTGATCAGGTACGTGTGGCCGCCACTGCTGGCAGAGCCAGATTCCGCTGGGGGATTCTGCATGCGGAATCCGGCTCTGCTGTGTGCAGGTGGCCTGACTCATCATCACCATAGCATCTACAGGATGGGCCATGGAAAAGTAGCCCCGCATCACACTCTTTTGAAAGCTGTCTAAAAATAATAAATCTATCTTTATTGCCCATAGCAACCAATCACAGTGCAGCTTTAATTTCTTATTGCTGAAGTAAAATGAAAGCTACGCTGAATTGGTTGCTATGGACAGCAAAGCTTTTCTTATAGAGGGTTTTCATAAGGTTGTGGGGCTAATTTTCCGTGGGCCGCCCTGTACAACAAACCTCATTGGAATGTTGTTTATTGGGAAATATTTTAATTGGATGCACTAAGAATAAAAGAAAAGACTGTGAAGGCTATTCAAAAATGTTGCCTGTGTCTACAAAAAGTAGGCCAGTGGGGCAACAAGCAAAGGGACCCCCACGTATCACTATTATTCCTCATTCCACTGAATAATGTTCCTGAGCATGGGGATTTATATACAGTATACAGCTTGTAGTCGTCGTCTTGGGATGAGCTTTCTACTAGTAAATTTACCCTGCATGCTGCATGCCAAGAAAAAACATGTCGAAAATAGTTAATTTATTATACCTTGTGTCACAAAAAATGGGATAGAAAGGTGAAGTATGCGGTTCTCAGCATACTTCTTTGATTGCAATCAAACGGTAGTGACAAAAGTTAGTTAGATACTTCTTATGAACATTATATACTGTACTTGGTTCTGTGAAGCTTTTTATAAGTTCTTCCATGGCCAGCATCCACGACACAGCCAGATGACAATTTTGTAGAAACACCCAGTTTCCAGTCTTTGTAGCATCTTTTATCATTTTTTCTGCAATTGGACCCTGTCCCTGTCCAAGAGAAATGGACTGCACCCTGGAAACAATGAAGAGCCCCACATTGGTGAAACTTGTACACAGACATGCCAAGGGACTCTTAACACAATCTCCATAATACTAAGAGTATTTAGCAGTAAAACCCCAATACAAAGTGATGCCAAGGAGTGATGTGTCTAAAGGCAGCAGGAATATATGTAAGGATATATAGGTGAGGATCTGAACAATTAAGGTGGACAAGGAACAGAAACAGCAGGTGGCGCTATTCTAATATTAGCCCGGGAATATCTGGGGATAGAAATATTTTTTAATAAATGTAAATACAGAAAATATTTAGAGTTACGGATTGGGTGTAACTATGAACATTATTTTTCATGGGGCAATCCCTTTAACCCCTTCAGTGGCGGGTTTCTTACCCCCCCCCCCTGTCAGACCCACCAGGGCAGGTTTTTTTAAATGGACCAATCAATTAATTTTAACTAATTTTGAGGTTGCGTTCCAAGAGCCATAACGCTTTTTATTTTTCCATTGGCACAGCCATACAAGGGCTTGTTTTTTGTGGGACAAAGTTGTATTTTTTATGGCATCATTTTTGGGTATATATAATGTATTGCATAACTTTTGTAAAAAAAATTTGTAGGGAGACTAGGGGAAAAAAAAGAAATTCTGCCATTGTTTTTTGGATTTCATGTTTACGGCGTTCAGCGTGCAGAATAAATAGTGTGATAACATTATTCTCAACACGATTCCGGCGATACCGAGTTTGTACAGTTTTTTTATGTTTCGCTATTTTTCTACACTTAAAACATTTTTACTGTTGTATTTTTAAAACATTTTTTTACTTAATTTTGGGTGGGAAAGTAGAGGATGCGTCTTATACACGGGGGGTCTTAAAACAGAAAAATGCAGGATATACCATATATACTCGAGTATAAGCCTAGTTTTTCAGCACATTTTTTTGTGCTGAAAAAGCCCGCCTCGGCTTATACTCGAGTCAGGGAAGGGTTAAAAAAAAAACCCTCCATACTCACCTCCCAGCCGACGTCTGTGTCCCCGGCGGAGATGCGGCAAGCTGCTTGAATTCCTGTGTTCTGGCGGCAATGCAGCAAGCTGCTGGAAATCTTCCCACTGTCACCCCCGCCATCTCTGCTGTGATTGGATCGAGCGCCAGCCAATCACAGCCAGCGTTCGATCATTCACAGCCAATCGCAAGCTGCTTTAGAATTCTCCCCACTGTCATCTCCCTGCTCGGCTTTCAAATCCCCAGCGCTGTGAATGGATCGAGTGGCGTCTGTGATTGGCTGGCGCTCAATCCAATCACAGTGCTTACTTACAAAACGCTGACAGAGCCGAGCAGAGAGGAGGACAGCGGGGAGAATTCACACAGATTGCCACACAGACGCCGGCTGGGAGGTGAGTATGGAGGGGTTTTTTTTACCCAGTATATACTGGAGAATAGCTAGGCTTATACTCGAGTCAATAAGTTTTCCCTGTTTTTTGTGATAAAACTTATTGACTCGGCTTATACTCGGGTCGGCTAATACTCAAGTATATACGGTACTTCTTTTTTGTGCCATCACCACTTCATTACTACAAAATGTCTGTGGTTGTATGTCTGCTATCTCTAACATCGTGTAATCTCTCTATCTTTCAAAAACTGAACTACCTGTGTTTCCACCATCTACTGACTAACCTAAACCTGGTATTTCCATTTTGGTCTTTGGTACCACCATAACTCCTAGGCAGCACACCGCTGTCTTGGGGTCATATTTGACTCTGATCTTTCCTTCACTCCCAATATTCAATCATTTGCACACTCCTGTCACCTGCACCTCAAAAATATCTCCAGAATCCACCCTTTTATTACTGTGGAAACATCAAAACCTCAGATTATTGCCCTGATCCATTCCCGGCTTGATTATTGCAACTTGCTACTGATTGGTCCTCTCTTCACTAAGCTGTCCTCTCTTCAATCTATAGTGAATACAGCAGCCAGGCTCATTTTTCTGTCCAACTGCTACACCAATGCCTCCACCCTGTGCCGGTCACTGCACTGGTTGCTTGTCCACTATAGATACAATTTAAGGTCCTCACTCTCATCCATAAAGCTCTCCACAGAGCTGCGCTACACTATATCTTCTATCAGCTCTGTCTATCACCCTACTCGTACTCTCCATTCTACTAATGATCTTAAGGTGCTTTTACACAGACCAATAATTATTTTAATTTCTGTATGCAGAAAACCGAAAAATGGTTTGGCCCATGTAAACAGGCCGTCATTCACTCACGAATGACCATTCATAGAAAGCAGGCAGGCTAGAATGATCCGCTTCCATTCACTAGTGATAATCATTCCAGGACGACCCTGGGACTACCTGCCCGGCATTTTGTGCCCAACAGGTCGTCTCGTGTAAAAGCACTTTTAGACTAAGTTCCTCCATAATCCAAACAGATGGCTGGACCATTGTAATAAACAATCACGTGCACCTCTTGTGTCACCCCTATTTCTGCATAGTCTGTAAGCTTTTGTGATCAAGGCCTTCACTGTCATTGTTCAATTTGTCTACTGGTACAATACTGTATGAATAGCTGAACAATTATTGCCAAAATGTCATAAGTAGTCATATAAAATTAGTGAAAATGTAAAAATTGGTTTACCGTTCTAAGTATCCCTTTTCTTTTGCAAACCTTTGAAATGCTCCCATTGGGTCTGATCCAGTGCTTAATATAAAGATTAGTGGAGTAGAGGGCGACATGTCTTGGTAAAGGGTAGCAAGATCAACTGGAGGGTTCTCAATGAATTTCTTCCCCAAATTACTGATCACAAACTCTGTGATGGCAAAAACAACCTAGAAGGGAAATGTAAGAAATAGGATTAAATAAATGTCCCAATAATGTTACAAAAACGCAGCAATGATAGATAGAAGATCAATCCAGTCAGTGCTGTTATACTATGTAGATGCAGAATCCATGGGAAATCCACGGCCCATTGCTTTCAATTAGAAGCCGCACCTTAGTTTATACGTTACTGATTTTTAAAGGGGTTTTGACACAAATCAGATTTTTATGCTTTAGCAGCCATTGTTCCCTGGTCTGCCCAATGGACACAAGGAACCCACGATCAATGGCTGCTAAAGCATAAAAAGTTTACACTTACCTTTGTTCCTGATGTTGTTCTGCAGCGGGGTCATCTCCCAGCAGGCTCCTCTTCATCCTCCAATGAGCCGCGCCCCTTTGGGAATCCAGTGAGTTGCGGCAGTCAGCAGTGGGGAGAGAGGGAGAGAGAGAGATCTCCTCCATTCCTCCCCACTCTCCCCCGCAGCTCCCTGCCCGCCGCCGGCACCCGAACCTTGTCTCTTGAGCGGGCAGGTACTTGCTAAGGGCAATGCTCGCTCGAGCAATTGCCCTCTAGCGAATATGCTCACTCATCACTATTCTTTACATATTGCATGTTGTAATTCCGTGCGCACAATGAGCAGCGTAAATAAATTCATTTGAAGAAGCCCTAATGGGTGACTTCATGTTCTATCCAATGCATAGCCATTTGGTGTCAGGTAGCCATCTTGTATGACTCTTTTCATTATATTCATTTCTCCTCTTTCTTGAGGATTTATAGATATTAGTTACTCAAAAAGCCTTGAGTGAATAGCCAAGGCCAGAGCTGCAGGAGATAGCTATGTAGCATCCAGACCGGCCGGCGGGTCAAGATGACTTGTCCCTTTTTGTTCACATATGTTCAAAAATATTCTCTCTAAACAACTTATTGTTTAGCATTACTGTACTTTTGTATTCTGAGAAGCTAATCGTGTATGATTCTACTGAGCTTGCGTGGGTTTGCCTGGCATTTTAGACATTAAATTCCTTATCTTGCGTATTCAGATTGTGTTTATGTTTTATCGACCAGTGGTAATAATTGAATTATAATAAATTTGAATTATTGTAATTGAAGCATGTGCCTTTATAAAAACTGCTGCCTGTCAATCAATAAACAGATAACTTTGATAACGCTAAGTGGTGTTGTGGTGGAAAGTTATTTCTCAAACTCAGCCTATCCTATAACTGAATTTGGACCCCAGAAGCATATTTTATAGCAAATTGTTATGTTTGCACTGACAAACAGTATTTCATCTGTATTCGAATCCATATTTGCATTCATTGGGATTATTTTGTACTGGGCAGAAAAATGGATCCACTTTTCCCCGCCTACCACCTGCCGCATCATATGACATGGCTGGTGCATCATGTGACGCTGTGGGCGTGTCATATGACACTGCCGGCTCGTCACATGACACTGCTGGTGCGTCATGCGCTCTACTGCGCATGCGCCGAAGCATCATGCGGGACGTCGGGCGGCGGATCCGGAGGTAAGTATGGGGTCTCTGGGGGGGCGCCGTGATGGACTCCACTGCGGTATTCCGCTTGCAGAGTCTGTCACGGCCGTGGGCACTAGGCCTAAGTCATCAATAATTGATCAGCTGGCGTCCACTGCTCAGAATCGGACAAAAGGCAAACACAATTCTGGGATGTATTGTAAGAGAAGCATAGAGTCTAGATCACGTGAGGTAATTATCCCCTTCTACTATCCCTTGGTCATTCCTTTCATCTGCAATACTGTGTCCAGTTCTGGGCACACCACTTTAAAAAAAGATATCGAAAAACTGGAAAAAGTTCAAACAAGAGTTACCAAAATGGTGAGCAGTCTGCAAATCATGTCCTATGAGGAACGGTTAACCCATTTAGGACCAGACACAGTAAATATACAGCGCCTGGTACTGGGCTTTAAGCCCAGCCACATGTAAAATTACGGCGGGTATTTAAGCCTCCTGCTTCTGTAATCAATCAGAAGCAGGACGGGTTGTCAACTGTTAGGCTGGGTTCACACAGGGCGGATTTGCTGCGGTTTTGCCGCAGTTTGCTGTTGCATATACGCACTATTGCAAAACCGCTGCATTTGCAGTGCAATGCAGCACAAATGTGTTAGGGCAAAAAGCTGTTCCCACAGGACGGATTTTTTCCGCACAGCCACAGTGCGGAAATGCAACTTCGGCGCAGTTTTTCAAGAAGCAACATGTCCATTCTTTTCCGTAGCGCTTTTTTTGTTCATAGACCTCTATGGGCGCAGCAAAATCCACACCAAAATACGCTGCAAAGAGTAAAAAAACGCTAGCGGATTTTTCCGCAAGAAAATCGGCAAGCCAAAATTAGCCTCAGAAGCGGTTTTGCCACGGAAGCAGTTCTTCTGCGGCAAAACCGCAACAGAAAAACCGCCGCCCTGTGTGAACCCAGCCTTAGTCACAGCTGATAACCTGCAGGAGGGTTTTTTTTAGTGCTGTGTACTAAAAAGTGAAAGTGGGACTTCCACCACGGGAGCCCAGGGATCAAGTGACTGCCAGAATTCCCTGCTATAGCAGAGCTGCGGGATCGTACTAGATCCTGACCAGGTCTGCCAGTGACTAATGTCACTACAGGGGTTGTCCCAGCTACAGTGGAAAAATGTCAAATAAAAAAACGAAAACATGTGAATGTCCCCCAGAGGTCTTATATGACATCATGGGGGACATAGATAGTACAAAGAATAGGTACATAAATAAATAAAACAAAATCACAGAATAAGGCCGCCTGCACACGGGCGGAAATCCCGCGGCGGTATTTCCCGCGGGATTTCCGCCGCTGAAAGTCTGCATAGGAGTGCATTACAATACGCGCTCCTATGCAGACGGCCGCGGTTTGGCCGCGCGAAATCTCGCGCGGCAAACAAACCGCGGCATGTCCTATTTTTGTGCGGGGCTCGCACTCACCCAGCCGCCGGCTACGGTCTGCGCATGCGCCGGCTGCGCGGCAGCCGGCACATGAAAGAGGCGGGGCCGCCAGGCGCGGGTGAGTATGCGCTCGTCACTGCAGGCTCTCGGGTCGGGTCCCGCGGCGAGAATTCTCGCCGCCGGATCCGACCTGCTCGTCTGCTGGCGGCCTAGAACAATATATACATAAAAAATAAAATAACCCAAAGTCGACGCCAACCAAAACCGTCGCTACATGCGCCTTGTAATCCCAAACCATACATAATATATATCAAAACGTCCGAAACAAAATGAGGAACCCGTTCCCATACTTTATTTAGCATAAATATACCAATTTTAAAAAAATAACTAGAAATGTTAAAAAAATCTTTTTTTTTTGCTTTTTACCCTATGTGTTATGGGAAAAAAAACGCTGCAAAAATAATTTTGGTAGCTGAAGGAAAAACAAATAGGGCAGTAAAATCACCACATGGGTAAAATCCCTAAAAGGTGTCTGGTCCCTAAGCTACAAAACAGCCTGGTCCTTAAGGGGTTAAAGGATCTGGGAATGTTTAGCTTGCAGAAGAGAAGGCTGAGGAGAGACTTAATAGCGGTCTACAAATATCTGAAGGGCTGTCACAGTGCAGAGGGATCAGCACTATTCTCATCTGCACAATGAAAGACTAGAAGCAATGGGATGAAACTGAAAGGGAGGAGACACAGATTAGATATTAGACAGTAAGGTGACCAATGAGTGGAACAGGTTACCATGGGAGGTGGTGAGTTCTCCTTCAATGGAAGTCTTCAAACAAAGGCTGGACAATTATCTGTCTGGGATGATTTAGTGAATTCTGCACTGAGCAGAGGGTTGGACCCGATGACCCTGGAGGTCCCTTCCAACTTTACCATTCTATGATTCTATGATCAGGCGGCCATTGTTAGTTCCACAATACACAGGAGAGAGCATGGAAGCATTTAGCTCCAATCACTGTGTAGTGGCCAGTGCTTGCAACTGCAGGCTCAGCTGTCAATGATTTTAATGAGAGATGCGCCTGCATCTGCCCAGTCGGATCCATCTGATTCCACTCCTCTGTGTATTGGCACTGACGATAGACACCTGATTGGCTGGGGTCTCAAGCGGTGGGCTCAAACTGATTAACTATTGATGACCTATCCTGAGAATAGGTTCTCCAAAGTATTTGCCTGGAAAACCCCTTTTAACTGGAGTCGGAATCCATATTTGTATGCTAAAAAAAACAACTGTATTTCTTTGTAAAAAACACAAAAGCAATTAAGAAAATGTAATAGTTCACCATTGTATAAATATTACAGATTATTTGTAGAAGTTAATCTTTGTGGAGCCTGGATATAAAATATGCTAAAATGTTCTTTCATTTGTTTGTTTAAGTACACGACTGTTACAGATTCTTTTATCCTAGGCCTGGTAATTAACTGGCAATTAAAAGCAAGGATTGTTCCACAAACAAAAGACAAGAAGTGCAGTAGTAGAATCTATTTCATTATAGCAATGCAAACAGTGTTTTCAGTTCAGCTGAGACAGCAGATTAGTTTCCTAACCTATACTGCATAATGGATGGAAGAAACTTAAGGATATACAATGGCTCTAAATAAAAAGGAGCAGTGCAATAATCTATGGATGCGGTCGAATGGTCACTTTAAGTGCTCTTTGCCATGAGCGTATATAGACCGTCCGTGATATACGCTGTGATCTGATGCATTGGATTCCAATGTATCAGATCACATGGCCGTATTCCTGAGACGTAAAAGCGCCCGGCTGGCCAATATAGCGCCGGGCCCAAAAGATAGTCCTGGGACTATCTTTTGGGCTGGAATACGTCGGCCACTGCATGGGCTCCTATGGGTGCCGATGGCAGCGACCGGAGGTGGGAGGGAGTTGAGCAGCGTGGCTCCCTGTGCTCTCCTCAGCCCATGCAGGGTCACCTCTGCTCTACTCCGCTCTCATTCTTTGAAATGGGAGGGGGTGGTATGGGGGCGGAGCTAAGCACCAGCCACCCCACCTCCCCTCATTGCTGGCTGCAGACAAGGGGTGGTACGTGGGTGGATCTAAGCTCACACCCTCTCCCCGCCCCTTGTCCATAGCCATCAATGGGAAGAGGAGGGACAAGACAGTGCTTAGCTCCACCTCCACTCCTCCCATTGCAAAAAACGAGCAGGGAGGAGAGTAGAGGTGAGCCTGCGATAGGGAGGGAGGGGAAAGGGAAGACGGCATGGTGACCTCGGCGCATATGCACCGTGGCCCATGCCATGTGAGAGGGTGCACAAACGTTATATTTGTGCACCTGTTCACAAGCTTCTATGCCCCAGATAATAGTGTATATCGGCCGGCCGTGAATACGCCGGTCAATATACACTCGTGGGAAAGAGCCATAAGGAAGCAATTACCTGTGAGCTAGCGGATGCTCCAAGCTCACGCATTATCCTGATATCTGCCCGGCTGCATGCAAGTGGAGGTACAGCCTGACAATTAGCACTATTACACGAGTGTATTAGCGGCCTAAGGGCTCATGCAAAAAGTTCTATTACTGGATGTGCATGCTATGTAGCCTTAATACAGAGCCCTTATAAGTCTACCTGGTCATAACGTACCTCCAGATGCTTCCGGTTGCATATAAAGACATACAGTTTTTCCCCTTTCATACATAGTTTAGAAGAAAAAAAAATCCTTCCATGTTCCATCCCATTCCTTACATAGACATGTGGCTGCCATCCACGCTGTCAGCTGACTTGGTGATTATTTACAATATAAGGGTGGCTTCACACAAGGCTGTACGCAAAAATGCTCGCAGCAGTGTCGAACAAGATTTGAAGAGGTATATAATCTGTGTTGCACACGTCTTTGTATAGTACTGTACTTTTTGCGCACACAAGGCCAGTTCACACGCATGAGTGACACCCCCTTTCCGTGGATTTAATGGCTATTTAACCCTTTGCAATCCAATTTTGGATTCATGGTTTCCTAGGGGACTTTCTCTTTCCACCATTTTACAATGGCGCCATCTGCTGGCTAGAGCCAGTACGGTGCTATGGGACATGCTGGAGAGGCCCCCGACAAGAGAGCGGCCAGTAATATACAGTAAGAATACCCTGCCGGACGTCTTCCGACATCGGAGCTGTACAGCCTTCAATCAGAATGTCTTTAGACGTCAGACAGTGGATTGGAAAGGGTTAAAGCCTAATAAACTCCCGATGTGTTCTTTTCCCTGAGTTTTGCGCAGTGTCACACCCTTCCCTTTGTGCATTTTCATAACACACACACATATACACTTACCTTCTCTTCCATCACACTTTTAACAAGAATCAACTTCTGAAATAAGTTCAGCTTTTCTTCCCATGCCGCGTGCGTTTCATCAGAAGATATCTGTAAGTTGTAGCCATCCCATGAACTCGGGTTAATCTGAACTTCAAGAGCCCCTGCGAAATTCAGAAGAATGAATATGATGAGATGTTCTCATGCAGCTGGTAGAAGAAGGAAGAATGTGAACTAACCCATGATAATAGGCGTAACATTAGCACTGCTTTATCACAGTCAGGGCACTTTACCATGAGCGTATATTGGCCCGCTGTTTTCACGACCGGCTGATATACGCTTTGATCTGATGCATTGGATTCCAATGCATCAGATCACATGGACGTATTCCTAAGAAATAAAAGCGCCCGGCCAGCCAATATAGCGCGCTTTTACGTAGGGCCCAAAAGATACGTCGGCCGCTGCATGGGCTCCTATGGAAGCCAATGACAGTGGCCGGAGGTGGGAGGGAGTTTAGCAGCTTGTCTGCTAAACTCCCTCCCTCTGCTCTCCTCCCCCCGTGGAGGCCCACCTCTACTCTCCTCGCCGCTGGCTCTTTGCAATGGGAGGTGGTGGGGTTAAGTGCCATCCTGTCCCACCTCCTCTCATTGCTGGCTGTGGAAAAGAGGCGGGATGTGGGCAGGACTAAGCTCCTGCCCTCTCCCCGTCCCTTGTCCACAGCCATCAATGGAAGGAGGAGGGACGAGACAGCACTTAGCTCCACCTCCGCTCCCTCCAATTGCAAAAAACAAGTGGGAAGGAGAGCAGAGGTGAGCCTACGATGGGGAGAGAGGGGAAAGGGGCGACGGCATGATAGTCTCGGCGTATATGCGCCGGGACCCATTCCATCTGAATGGGTGCACAAACATTTGATTTGTGCACCCCTTCACTAGTTTAATCTCTCCCAACGTAGCGTATATCAGGCGGCCGTGAAAACTGCGACCGATATACGCTTGTGGGAAAGAAGCCTGAATATGTAAAATGCCTAAAGTGATGGGATGTTTTCTTAACTCAAGAACTATAATGCTTTCAACTCTCTGCTTCACTACAGGCAAATTATAGCAGCTATTTGCCTCAAACTTACATCTTTTAGCACAAGAGGTTGATATTTTCCTGTTCGATCTTGATTAAATAATTTTCCCTTTCCTCCCAAAGGAAGACAGAATTAATCCTCTGAATCTCACCTAATTATATAGTTCTACGGAGGTTATAAATATTATAAGATATCACTAGCATTATAATATACCAAATCCTAATATATTGACTCTCCAGACAATCTGCTTGTTTCTATCACTATCATTTCTATCGTTCTATCCATAACATTTTGTTTTAATTTAAAAGAGTGCAAAATCCAATTATAGTGATTAGAAGTAAAATAGCTCTAATTCCTCTCCAGGGAGATCCTAGTATAAGAAGTACAATAGGGGTGAGTATGTTTACTTCTAAGGGTGGCTAAGAGAGCAACTATCTTTGTCTTCGTTAATAGAAACTATGTAGCTTTTCCCTTTTCATTAAATAACTTGCTATCTCCCATACAGTGCTGGACTGGGGCATCTTAAAGCCATCAAGAGACAAAACAATCAAAGGTGCCCCTTCTATGCTTTAGCACAACCTTCTACAGTATACAGCAATTAACCTATTTATTCAAAAGGGTCAATATGTCATTTGTGATATACCTAAATCAGCAATTAACCTCTCCTGCGCTGTCCGGGGCTCCACTGCATCTTCTCCCTGGGTCCCGGCACTGATCTTCTTCTTCTCTTCTGGACGGCGATTGAAAAATCCCCGCCTCCTGGAAGTGCCAACTGTGGTTGGCTGACCCTTAGCCAATCACAGCTAGCAGTCGATGAATGGCTGTGATTGGTTAATGGAGCTCTGGCTGTGATTGGTTAAGTGTCATCCAATCACAGCCAGCGCTTTCAGGAGGCGGGGATGTTTCAATCCCTGGCCAGAAGATGATGAAGAGAAAAAAATAAATTTTATATTTTTTTACACTAAAAGGGATGATTTTTCAGGGAAGAGCTTATATTTAAAGCTCTTCCCTTAAAAATCACTTCAGGGGTGACGGCAGACCATTGCCTTCAATGGAGCCTTTGGCAACAGCCGCGGCTCCATTGAAGGCAATGCGTGCAGGACCTATGGTGCACGCATGTCCTATCTTTACAGGCGCAAACATGGACATGTGAACACACCACAGGGAATGTAGTGGTTGTAATAGATGACATGGCCGTGCATGCATGCACATAAACACGCATGTGTGAAGGCTCCTATAGTGTATTAAGTATTAATAATATTTGTACATTCACACTGACCTAAATGGATGACAATAGGAGCTGATAATATATCTACTTTTAATCCTTTGAAACAAGGCAGTATCTCTTCGAGGTCACAACAACTATTCCAAAGAACATCGTAAAGCCAAGGAACATCTGGTTTACTTGGGCGCTCCTAAGGAAAGGGGAAAAAAGTGTCATGATAATCATTTATTGTAATAATTGCAAAATAATAAATTCCCAAAGCAAAAGTTGATAAATATTTTATAAAATTTTATAACAATTTTTGATAAAATTTGTACATTATAAGACTCACTGACTGTGTAGATAATTTATCATGTAGATATAAACATACAACAATTATGTCTTCCCTATAGATTTAAAGATTATTTTTAGAGATGAGCGAGTATACTCGCTAAAGGCAATTGCTCGAGCGAGCATTGCCTTTAGCGAGTACCTGCCCGCTCGAGACTGGAGGTTCGGGTGCTGGCGGCAGGCAGGGAGCTGCGGGGGAGAGCGGGGCGGAAAAGAGGGGAGATCTCTCTCTCCCTCTCCCCCCCCCCCCCCACGCTCCCCCCCTGCTGACAGCCGCTACTCACCGCTCCCCCGCGCCGACACCCGAACCTTCAGTCTCGAGCGGGGAGATACTCGCTAAGGGCAATGCTCGCTCGAGCAATTGCCTTTAGCGAGTATACTCGCTCATCTCTATTATTTTTTGATCTATTCATTTTAATGAAGTCAAACAAATTATCATTTTATATCTAAGTCAATTTTTAAGAACAGAAATGTCCCTTTGAGTTAGAAGATCTCAAGTTATTACAGTTCCATCTGAATATAAAGATCTCTATTTTGGAGGCAATTTTTGCTTTAGAGCCTTAAAGGGGTTGTCCCGCGGCAGCAAGTGGGTCTATACACTTCTGTATGGCCATAATAATGCACTTTGTAATGTACATTGTGCATTAATTATGAGCCATACAGAAGTTATTCACTTACCTGCTCCGTTGCTAGCATCCTCGTTTCCATGGAGCCCGCCTAATTTTCGGCGTCTAATGGCCAAATTAGACGCGCTTGCGCAGTCCGGGTCTTCTTCTCTTCTCAATGGGGCCGCTCGTGCAGGATGCCGGCTCCGTGTAGCTCCGCCCCGTCACGTGCCGATTCTAGCCAATCAGGAGGCTGGAATCGGCAATGGACAGAAGCCCTGCGGTCCATCGAGGGAGAAGATCCCGGTGGCCATCTTCAAACGGTAAGTAAGAAGTCACCGGAGCGCGGGGATTCAGGTAAGCGCTGTGCGGTTTTTTTTTTTAGGTCCCTGCATCGGGGTTGTCTCGCGCCGAACGGGGGGGGGGTTGAAAAAAAAAAAAAAACCTTTCGGCGCGGGACAACCCCTTTAATAGTCTTTTTGCTTAAAGCACCATGAATGCCCTGAATATGGATGCTTAACTTGAGTCAGTCTTCTTCTTAGTGGGAGTATCACACTTTATTTACAAGTGTGGGGACTCCGCTAGGATTTGACTGACTTGACTTTTCATCCTTTTCACCCTATCATAACTTTGCACTTTATTTTTGACCTGGTTATATTGAAGGAACTAAGCTATTTAGTTGATGTACTCCTTCTGTAATTGAGCATATAAATTTTGCATATCAGCTCTAGAGATGAGCGAGCACCAAAATGCTCGGGTGCTCGTTACTCGAGACGAACTTTTCGCGATGCTCGAGGGTTCGTTTCCACTAACGAACCCCATTGAAGTCAATGGGCGACCCGAGCATTTTTGTATATCGCTGATGCTCGCTAAGGTTTTCATTTGTGAAAATCTGGGCAATTCAAGAAAGTGATGGGAACGACACAGAAACGGATAGGGCAGGCGAGGGGCTACATGTTGGGCTGCATCTCAAGTTCCCAGGTCCCACTATTAAGCCACAATAGTGGCAAGAGTGCCCCCCCCCTCCCAACAATTTTTACTTCTGAAAAACCCTCATTAGCAAGGCATACCTTAGCTAAGCACCACACTACCTCCAACAAAGCACAATCACTGCCTGCATGACACTCCGCTACCACTTCTCCTGGGTTACATGCTGCCCAACACCCCTGCACGACCCAGTGTCCACACCGCACACCAAAGTGTCCCTGCGTAGCCTTCAGCTGCCCTCATGCCACACACTGGCCTCATAGCCACACCACCCTCATGTCTATTTATAAGTGCGTCTGCCATGAGGAGGAACCGCAGGCACACACTGCAGAGGGTTGGCACGGCTAGGCAGCGACCCTCTTTAAAAGGGGCAGGGCGATAGCCCACAATGCTGTACAGAAGCAATGAGAAATCCAATCCTGTGCCACCTCCATCAGGAGCTGTACACGTGGGCATAGCAATGGGGAACCCATGTGCCACACACTATTCATTCTGTCAAGGTGTCTGCATGCCCCAGTCAGACCGCGTTTTTTTTTATAAATAGTCACAGGCAGGTACAACTCCGCAATGGGAATTCCGTGTGCACCCACAGCATGGGTGGCTCCCTGGAACCCACCGGCGGTACATAAATATATCCCATTGCATTGCCCATCACAGCTGAGGTAACGTCAGGTTTAATGCAGGTGGGCTTCGGCCCACACTGCATGCCCCAGTCAGACTGGGGTTCTTTAGAAGTGGACATATGCAGTTACAACTCCGTGTGGACCGACAAGATGGGTGGGTCCCAGGAAGCCACCGGCGGTACATAAATATATCCCATTGCATTGCCCATCACAGCTGAGGTAACGTCAGGTTTAATGCAGGTGGGCTTCGGCCCACACTGCATGCCCCAGTCAGACTGGGGTTCTTTAGAAGTAGACACATGCAGTTACAACTCCGTGTGGACCGACAGCATGGGTGGGTTCCAGGAAGCCACCGGCGGTACATAAATATATCCCATTGCATTGCCCATCACAGCTGAGGTAACGTCAGGTTTAATGCAGGTGGGCTTCGGCCCACACTGCAGGCCCCAGTCAGACTAGGGTTCTTTATAAGTAGACACAGGCAGTCACAACTCC
This sequence comes from Eleutherodactylus coqui, assembly GCF_035609145.1. NCBI lineage: Eukaryota > Metazoa > Chordata > Amphibia > Anura > Eleutherodactylidae > Eleutherodactylus > Eleutherodactylus coqui. Next base: position 212,108,750 of record NC_089843.1, read on the forward strand.
GTGTGGACCTACAGCATGGGTGGGTCCCAGGAAGCCACCGGCGGTACATAAATATATCCCATTGCAGTGCCCTGGACAGCAAAGCTAACGTCAGATTAAATGCAGGTGGGCTTCGGCGGTACATTAATGTATCTCATTGCAGTGCCCTGCTCAGCAGAGCTAACGTCACATACAATACAGGTGTGCTTCGGCCCACAGTGCATGCCCTTGTCAGAGTGGTAATATGTACCTTAACAGTAACCGCGTTGGTGGGAATGTGGTGGCGACTGCGGACCTAGTAGCGCGGTTTTATTTAGTTGGTTTTCGGAATGTGGCCAGGATTAAGTGGGCCGTGGTGGGGGGATGGTGGGGGGGCTCTCTTGTTGTGTCGGTAAAGGTGAAATTCTTGGACTGCCACCAGACGGAGCTATGCAAAAGGTATTTGCCAAGAATGTTTTCATTGTTGGAGGAGGATGTTTTTGAGGCACTACGTGTCCGTGGTTATATGCACCTTAACAGTAACCGCGTTGGTGGGAAATGGCCTTGCCGCCATCATGTCTTTTGGAAGCCTCCGTTTCCACACCCCAGTGACATAGCATTAGCAGCGGTATAGGTGGAGCCCAGAATTAGTAACATTTCAGCGGTAGCATTAGGGACAGGCCCCAGTAACATATCACTAGCAGCAGTATAGGGGGAGCACAGTATTAGTTCCATTTCAGTAGTAGTAGCAGTCCAGACAGGCCCCAGTAACAATTCCGAAGCAGCAGTATAGGGGGAGCACAGTATTAGTTCCATTTCAGTAATAGTAGCAGTCTAGACAGGCCCCAGTATCATATCACTAGCAGCAGTATAGGGGGGGGCACAGTATTAGTTCCATTTCAGTAGTAGTAGCAGTCTGGACAGGCCACAGTAACATTCCCGTTGCAGCAGTTTAGGGAGATAACAGTCTCTTGCACATTTCAGTAGTTGCAGTATAGACAAGGCCCCAGTTACATTTATGTAGCAAAGGTGTAGGCCAACCCCACACACCTTGCTGTACCATGAGTGCAGGCGAAGCCCATAAAAATTACTAGGATTACACTGTAAGCGAGGGCCCAAAAAAATTGGTGTACCAACAGTACTAATGTACCTCAGAAAAATTGCCCATGCCCAACCAAGAGGGCAGGTGAAACCCATTAATCGCTTTGGTTAATGTGGCTTAATTTGTACCTAGGCCTGGAGGCAGCCCAGTTAAAAAAAAAATTGGTTCAGGTGCAAGTTTTAACGCTTTAATGAGAATTGAAACGTATTAACATTGTTTACTAAAGTCATATGACTGAGCCTTGTGGGCCTAAGAAAAATTGTCCGTTCGGCGTGATTACGTGAGGTTTCAGGAGGAGGAGGATGAATATAATACACAGATTGATGAAGCTAAAAGGTCCCCGTTTTTGATGGTGATAGAGAACGATGCTTCCATCCGCGGGTGCTGTCTACGTATTGTTTAGGTACCGCTGCTGTCCGCTGGTGGAGAAGAGAAGTCTGGGGAAATCCAGGCTTTGTTCATCTTTATGAGTGTAAGCCTGTCGGCACTGTCAGTTGACAGGTGGGTATGCTTATCCGTGATGATTCCCCCAGCCGCACTAAACACACTCTCTGACAAGACGCTAGCCGCAGGACAAGCAAGCACCTCCAGGGCATACAGCGCGAGTTCAGGCCACGTGTCCAGCTTTGACACCCAGTAGTTGTAGGGGGCAGAGGCGTCATGGAGGACAGTCGTGCGATCGGCTGCGTACTCCCTCACCATCCTTTTACAGTGCTCCCGCCGACTCAGCCTTGACTGGGGAGCGGTGACACAGTCTTGCTGGGGAGCCATAAAGCTGGCAAAGGCCTTGGAGAGTGTTCCCCTGCCTGCGCTGTACATGCTGCCTGATCTCCGTGCCTCCCCTGCTACCTGGCCCTCGGAACTGCGCCTTCGGCCACTAGCGCTGTCGGATGGGAATTTTACCATCAGTTTGTCCGCCAGGGTCCTGTGGTATAGCATCACTCTCGAACCCCTTTCCTCTTCGGGTATGAGAGTGGAAAGGTTCTCCTTATAGCGTGGGTCGAGCAGTGTGTACACCCAGTAATCCGTAGTGGCCAGAATGCGTGTAACGCGAGGGTCACGAGAAAGGCATCCTAATATGAAGTCCGCCATGTGTGCAGGGTACCTGTACGCAACACATGGCTGTCCTCACTAGGAAGATCACTTTCAGGATCCTCCTCCTCCTCAGGCCATACACGCTGAAAGGATGACAGGCAAGCAGCATGGGTACCCTCAGCAGTGGGCCAAGCTGTCTCTTCCCCCTCCTCCTCATGCTCCTCCCCCTCCTCTTCAACGCGCTGAGATATAGACATGAGGGTGCTCGGACTATCCAGCGACATACTGTCTTCCCCTGCCTCCGTTTACGAGCGCAAAGCGTCTGCCTTTATGCTTTGCAGGGAACTTCTCAAGAGGCATAGCAGAGGAATGGTGACGCTAATGATTGCAGCATCGCCGCTCACCACCTGGGTAGACTCCTCAAACTTTCCAAGGACCTGGCAGATGTCTGCCAACCAGGCCCACTCTTCTGAAAAGAATTGAGGAGGCTGACTCCCACTGCGCCGCCCACGTTGGAGTTGGTATTCCACTATAGCTCTACGCTGCTCATAGAGCCTGGCCAACATGTGGAGCGTAGAGTTCCACCGAGTGGGCACGTCGCACAGCAGTCGGTGCACTGGCAGATTAAACCGATGTTGCAGGGTCCGCAGGGTGGCAGCATCCGTCTTGGACTTGCGGAAATGTGCGCTGAGCCGGCACACCTTTCCGAGCAGGTCTGCAAGCGTGGGTAGCTTTTCAGAAAGCGCTGAACCACCAAATTAAAGACGTGGGCCAGGCATGGCACGTGCATGAGGCTGCCGAGCTGCAGAGCCGCCACCAGGTTACGGCCGTTGTCACACACGACCATGCCCGGTTGGAGGCTCAGCGGCAAAAGCCAGCGGTCGGTCTGCTCTGTCAGACCCTGCAGCAGTTCGTGGGCCGTGTGCCTCTTCTCTCCTAAGCTGAGTAGTTTCAGCACGGCCTGCTGGCGCTTGCCCACCGCTGTGCTGCCACCCCGCGCGACACCGACTGGTGGCGACGTGCTGCTGCTGACACATCTTGATTGCGAGACAGAGGTTGCGTTGGAGGAGGAGGAGGGTGGTTTAGTGGAGGAAGCATACACCGCCGCAGATACCAGCACCGAGCTGGGGCCCGCAATTCTGGGGGTGGGTAGGACGTGAGTGTTCCCAGGCTCTGACTCGGTCCCAGCCTACACTAAATTCACCCAATGTGCCGTCAGGGAGATATAGTGGCCCTGCCCACCTGTGCTTGTCCACGTGTCCATTGTTAAGTGGACCTTGGCAGTAACCGCGTTGGTGAGGGCGCGTACAATGTCGCGGGAGACGTGGTCATGCAGGGCTGGGACGGCACATCGGGAAAAGTAGTGGCGACTGGGAACCGAGTAGCGCGGGGCCGCTGCCGCCATCATGTTTTTGAAAGCCTCCGTTTCCACAAGCCTATACGGCAGCATCTCCAGGCTGATAAATTTGGCTATGTGCACGTTTAACGCTTGAGCGTGCGGGTGCATGGCGGCGTACTTGCGCTTGCGCTCAAACAGTTGCGCTAGCGACGGCTGGACGCTGCGTGAGAGACATTGCTGGATGGGGCCGAGGACAGCGGAGGTGAGGGTGTGGGTGCAGGCCGGGAGACGGTAGTGCCTGTGTCCTGAGAGGGGGGTTGGATCTCAGTGGCAGGTTGGGGCACAGGGGGAGAGGCAGTGGTGCCTCCTGATTGGCTGGAATCAGCACACGTGACGGGGCGGAGCTACGCGATGACGCGTAGAAGGAGGTGGAGCCAGAACGCCGCTGCTGCCGAACTGAGCCGAAGGCAGAAGACCTTCTGCGCAAGCGCGTCTAATCGGGCGATTAGACGCTGAAATTAGACGGAGACATGGAGACGGGGACGCCAGCGCAGGGAAGGTAAGTGAATAACTTCTGTATGGCTCATATTTAATGCACGATGTATATTACAAAGTGCATTAATATGGCCATACAGAAGTGTATAACCCCACTTGCTTTCGCGAGACAACCCCTTTAATTGTGAGATGAATCTGGGGACCTCTGAAACTTGCCTCTCTCCTAATCCCGCAGCAGTCGGCTGCGATACACCTGGATCAGGAGTTCGGCCTGTTCCCACACCCTGACTTGGGCCTCCGCGTCCTCGCCCGCGTCCACGTCCTCTAGGCCTACCCCTACCCCTCAGCATGGTGTATTACGAGTAGAGCAGAAACAGAACGCTGTAATTAAATGTGCCGCTTATTGGCCTGTGGTTGGAGGCTGACTTCACTTCCAGAAAAAGCCAAAAATACAATACCTGAATGTCTGCAAAGCAGACACGGTCGCCATAGGCACAATCGCCGTAGGGCAGGCACAATGGCCATAAGCCCTGAAGATATGCAATCAGCTAGACAATAATGTGGAGGAGCAGCTTGTTCCTGGCAGGCTAATATGCAGTCTCCCAGTCAACCCAGCCCAGATTGGGGAGGAGCGACTGCATATACTAATAGCCTGCACATGTGAACGATACCAAAGATGTCAGCCATAGATGGGTGGTGACCCACCATACAGGATATCAACCCTGGCTGATATAACAGCGGGTTGCCCTGTATCTCCAAGGTGGGCCACACTGGCTGACATCTTGGGCTTCCCCACCAACTAGCAAACTACATACAAAAGTACTAATGCATACTAATAAAATGCGGGTGTTGGTACTGCATTTTGGCCAAAACGCATAGGCTGATGGGCCGCGCCGAGGCCACACCGCTTCCGTCAGTACCTACGCTAACTCACGATAAATTACATAAAATCACAGAGGTGAGGAAAAAAAAACAAACAAACACATTATTCACAGAAAAAGCCAAAAATACAATACCTGAATGTCTGCAAAGCAGACACGGTCGCCATAGGCACGATTGCCATAAGGCAGGCACAATCGCCGTAGGGCAGGCACAATGGCCTTAAGCCCTGAAGATATGCAGTCAGCCAGACAATAATGTGGAGAAGCAGCTTGTTCCTGGCAGGCTAATATGCAGTCACCCACTCAACCCAGCCCAGATTGGGGAGGAGTGACTGCATATACTAATAGCCTGCACATGTGAACGATACCAAAGATGTCAGCCATAGATGGGTGGTGACCCACCATACAGGATATCAACCCTGGCTGATATAACAGCGGGTTGCCCTGTATCTCTAAAGTGGGCCACACTAGCTGACATCTTGGGCTCCCCCACCAACTAGCAAACTACATACAATGGCCATTGCGCCTGCCCTACGGCGATTGTGCCAGTGGCGATTGTGCCTGCCTTATGGTGATCGTGCCTATGGTGACCGTGTCTGCTTTGCAGACCTTCAGGTATTGTATTTTTGGCTTTTTCTGTGAATAATGTGTTTGTTTGGTTTTTTTTTCCCTCACCTCTGTGACTTCACTTACAGAACGCACAGCAGAACCAGCAAACAATTTTGCGCAAGCCTGCACTGTGACGTAGGTGCGTATGACTCAGCTAGTGGAATTCACAGCGCAGAAGCAGTCAAGCCTGCTGTAACGCTTAGCTGCGTATTAATTAGGACTACTACCCCCAGCAGACACGCAGTACACTGAAGACGGTCACAGGCAGCTCAAATATACTATTTTCCCCCAATTTTTTTGAAAAAGCCCACTGCCTATATAGCCTGTATATCTCTTTCACCTTTCCCTCTTTCCCTGCCTCACCAGTACTGGCCCTATACTCTGTACAATGACTGCAGACTGAGGACGCAATGCTCTGCACGCCCGATATACAAAAAAAAATAAATTGTGCAACACTGCTAAAAGCAGCCTCAACAGTACTGCACACGGTCAGATGTGGCCCTAAGAAGGACCGTTGGGGTTCTTGAAGCCTACACTAACTCCTAACACTCTCCCTATAGAAGCTCCAACATGATAGCACTTCCCCTCAGCTATGTCAGAACGCATCTGTGGCGAGCCACGGGAGGGGCAGATTTAAATACTCGGGGGACACCTGATCTCGCCAGCCACTCACTGCAGGGGGGTGGTATAGGGCTTGAACGTCACAGGGGGAAGTTGTAATGCCTTCCCTGTCTTTCTATTGGCCAGAAAAGCGCGCTAACGTCTCAGAGATGAAAGTGAAAGTAACTCGAACACCGCGTGGTACTCGTCACGAGTAACGAGCATCTCGAACACCCTAATACTCGAACGAGTATCAAGCTCGGACGAGTACGTTCGCTCATCTCTAATCAGCTCTTTTAGACACCTACAGGATTTTGCAACCTACTAGATGAGAATCGTTATCATTGTTTTGAGTTATCAGAAGTACCTAGGTGTTAGGTTTTCATATTCCATCACACCAAGTGTTGTTGGTTGGTGTGACTAATAGGTGGATTCAATTTTATGTGTCCTGTTTGTCACATAGCCATGTTTTTAAATTTATTAATAAAGTTGTTTTTTAAGGAGTTGTTTTCTGTGAATCCCTTCTGGAAGGGGAGTGATGACGCCCACGACTAGAGATGAGCGAGTATACTCGCTAAGGCACATTACTTGAGCGAGTAGCGCCTTAGCCGAGTATCTCCCCGCTCATCTCTAAAGATTCAGGGACCGGTGCAGGTGACAGGGGGGGGGGGAGAGAGATCTCCCCTCCGTTCCTCCCCACTCTTCCCCGCCTCTCCCCGCCCCCCCCCCCCCCCCCCAGCCGGCCCCCGAATATACTCGCTCATCTCTACCCACGACCCGTCACTTGGTCATGTGAGCACAACAGCTATTCATCGGCTAAAAGGGAACTGGTGCTTTGCTGCAGCAATTACATGGCTATTTTGTTGGGGACATCATCGCCGGCTCGCTGCACCCAGTAAAAACCAACAGGGACTGGAAAGTTGGCAAGGATGGGGGAGCACAGAATGGTGAGTATGTAATCTGTTATATTACTACTACAGGCTGATCAAAGTTTTACAGAATATTATATTCCCAAATAAACCTTTAAAATATGAAAAATGTATCAAATGCTGTATGATGGTAATAAATGTGTTGCATCTTTATATATGTGGAGTCACTTTGCTCCTGGAATGAGATTAGGACACGTTTAATGACTTTAAAAAGTTGCATGACATAAATGTCCCTAAAAGCTTTATTAGACTCAAACTCACCCCTTGATTTAGACATTTTTAAAAAGTGGAATAAAAAAGCGTAACATTTATTCTTTTTGGTACAAATCAACAGTAAATTTGTCGAAACTGATCTGTACAAAAAAGGCGCAACTTATACCACAATTCTAGCAAAACAGAATTAATAAATGTGCCTGATAGAAAACATAACTGGTCAGATATATAAATCCTGTCTAAGGCCAGGCTCACACGAGCGTATGATTACCACATATTGAGCGCGCCATACACGCATGTGAAATGCGGTAATTCGAAGACAATCAAATACATTGCCATACACCGTTCCGCTCACATTTGCGTGTTCAGAGACAGCCCATTGTTCTCTTTGGGTGCCTGCAATAAATACCAAGCAAAACAAAGTCATCTTCACTTCGCTACACCTAAGTGACTAGGCCACACATATTTCAACATTTCAACCAATCATTGAGAGAACCAAGAGCCGACAAATTGATTTATCTCCTAGATTTCTGCAGGACTCTTTTTTGGAGATATTTTTTATTTTCTTCACATATATTTAGTGCCCTTAAACCCTTAACGCTACAGGACATACATTTACGTCCTGCAGGTTCGGGGTATGTATGGAGGGGGATTGTGTGTTGATCACGCTCCCTACAATGTAGGTGCTGGCTGTATCTTACAGCTGACACCCGCCCACAGCAGCTTCAATAAGCGGCGCCACTGATAAGAGCTGTTAAGCCTAGAAATGTAGCTGTCAATTCAGACAACAGCATTTAAATGCTTGATCAATGATCGAGGTCCCGTACTGCCCCCTACGATGAGATTGCAGGGTGTATGGCAGCCCAGACCTTCTAAAAGTCCCCAGGGCTGCCATTGCAGGTTGCCTATCAAACCATGCCTGCGTCATGGCTTGATAGATTGCCTGTCAGATAGCAATATATTATATGTCATGTTAAATAGTACCACTGAAAAACACAACTCGTCCTGCAAAGAACAAACCCCCCACTATCTATGTAGATGGATAAAAAAATAGAGTAATGGTTTTTTAAAAGAGAGGAGGAAATATCGAAAATGGAAAAAAAGCAGTGTCCTTAAGGGGATTAAAAAAGTTAATTACATGTAGCTATTTAATTGTAATGGAGCAAATATCTTCATGCCAATTAACCCTTAATAAAGCGTGCCTGCAATTTCAGATCACTTTTCAGAATAAGCTGTTATGTGTGTACATGAGGAATAACACTTTATCTGGCCATTATATGTCCGGCATTTTTACGAGTTTTCCCCTGCTGGCTGCATCTTTAATTTTTAGTACGCTGCTGCAGTGTATCTGAGAGTCATTCTCCTTACTCCTCTACCCTCTTCTTCATAGACTTCTATGGGCAGCATAAGCCAGTAACCCCCTTCACTTACTGTTCTCTGCCTTGTTATACGTTACTATAGACAAACGTCATATGACAATAGTCAGTGGACAGCAAATTAGAAGTCAGGGAGTCCCTAAGTGGCCAACACTCTAGAGGAATTTCTCAGCATTTTGTCTCAAAGAGCATTGACAATTTAATATTTTATAAACCATTAATTAATTGCAATCAGTTGCAACTATCTTTTAGTATTTAAGTCCAATGCAAAAACTTCTCTATGTCTCAAGTGTAGCTGATCATTTTCTGTGATCATACATAGCCAAAACATTCAGTGAATGGTCAAATCGCCTCATTATGGGTTAATGGTTAGATTCTAAAGATGAAGCTTATCGCTGTATTTCCATGAACCCTTTTAGACTTAAGGCTATAGTTTTTGATTCCAGCTATTGAGATAAAATGACATCCTGAATAATCTGCACTAAAAGCATTGAAATCCCACCTTATCTAAGCCTGCAGCCCCTCGAAGGAAGAAATTCCATTCTGAGTCAGTGATTTCTCCTTTCTGTCGCATGATCTCTATGCAGAGCATAAAACTGTAGATAAGCTTGTGCTGCTCGAAGAGACCTCGTGAGACATTTGTGTAGGATGAGAAAAGGGTTTGGGTCAGCAAGGTTGCTAGACGAACATCCAGATGGTCATTCTTCTCAGCGGTCTCAATGGTTGAGTTAAATATCTGCACAAATAAAAAAAACGGCAAATTAAATATGCTGGACAATAATTTAAACCAATCCTGTCTATTAAGGCCTTAGTCAGACGGGCGTTTTTTCGCGCGATTTGCGGATCGCATGACGGATGCGCATCCACAAATCGCGTGACCGGTGCGCGCAAGTCGCCCGCAAATCGCCCGAAAATCTGCTCCTAGCCGCGTTTCATTAGAAACGGGCCGGAGCTGTCCAGCGCATTGCATTCAATGGAGACGGCAATACAGCCGTCTCCATTGAAAGCAATGCGCTGCGGGCGAGCCCGGGATGAATTGTCGGTAAGGGCTTAAATATATAAGCCCTTACCTGCAATTAATCCTAAAATGTGTAAAAATAAAAAATATATATGTACTTACCTTCTCCCGGCAGCTGGAGCTCCGAGCGGCCGTCCTGCAGTGGGTGTGAAGGGGGTGTGAGTCAGACCTGCCCCCTGATTGGCTCAGCGCTGAGCCAATCAGAGGCATGCCTCACTCACACCCATTCATGAATTCATGAATGGATGTGAGTCAGACCTGCCCCTGATTGGCTCAGTGCTGAGAGGCAGCAGTCACTCACCCATTCATGAATTCATGAATGGGTGTGTGAGTGAAACTGGCCTCTGATTGGTCAGGCTGTGACCAATCAGAGGCAGATCATTCAGCAGGCGGGGATTTTAAAGCCCCGCCGGCTGAATAGTGCCGAGAAGCAGTTCAGGAGAACTGACAGCGGCCGCGGCTGGACTCCGGCTGCAGCGGAAAGGTGAGTATACAATTTTTTTTTATTTTAACACATTTTAGGATGAATTGCAGGGAAGGGTTTATATATTTAACCCCTTCCCGACAATTCACCCCGCGCACGCCGGCAGCCCATTGCTTTCAATGGAGCGGCTGTATTGCCGCTCCATTGAATTCAATGGGCAAACATCGTTCTTCTCTGCCACAGCTGTTCCAGCTGTGGCAGAGAAGAATGATTTGTCTTCTATATGTTCTCAATGGGGTCGGCGCTGCTGCCGCCGGCCCCATTGAGCGCATATACAGAAGCGAACAGGAATCGCAGATCGCAGATAGGTGCGATCTGCGATTTTTTGTTCTATAATTTATCGGACGAGCGCATAAAAATGTGTCCGATACCATTGCAAAGCAATGGTTTTTAAAAATCGCCGGACGCATGCGCATGCGCAAATCGCGGCAAAAAACGCCCGTCTGACTAAGCCCTTACAGCAAACAACTCCACAGTATTTCAATGCAATGGGTCAAAAACAAGTTAAAACACACCTCCTGCTATACAATTAATCGGGTCTAATACTTGAAGTTTAACCCTTTGCAATCCAATTTTGGATTCAGGATTTCCTAGGGGGCTTTCTCTTTCTGCTCTTATACAATGGCGCCATCTGCTGGCTAGAGCCAGTATTGGGTTACGGGACATGTTGGAGAGGCCCTCGACAACAGAGCGGCCAGTAATATACAAAAAGAATACCCTGCCGGACATCTTCCGACATCGGAGCTGTACAGTCTTCAATCAGAACGGAAAGGGTTAACTCTCATAGGGAGAAACTGAGTAGGATGAGCAAATAGTCCGGTCTTGCATTCGAATCCCAAAGTACATCGTAAAGTCAGGCAACATGTGGTTGAATTGGGCGCTCTCCCAAACTGTTCCAAAAGTTTCTAAACTTTGCAGCAGCGCAATACACTGAATAACATTAAGTATTGTGCCATGTATTCCGGTGCTACATTGACTTTGTATATAAGTAAACAATTAACAATAAATAAATTAACCTCTTCTGCTTGATCCATTTTCTTTTAATTACTAATTGGGATACCATTTCATTCATATTGTGATCCAGAACTGTATAGTGTCATTTGCTGTATGGGGACCATGCTGTGACACATTTTATGCTACATTAATTAGGTCAGTTTCACACAAGTATCTTACGGATGTATTTATGTGTCGGTAGTACACCGTGTGTTCCCGGCCCAGGATCTATGATGCTTTGAGTTTACATTAGTCAGGCTAGAATACTCGTCTGCGTTACGGGCGCATCAATGCGCCCATCATACTCTCTTATGAAACTGGCCTAAGGCCTCATTCACACGAGTGTGAAGATAACCCCAAAGTTACCTGCACATAAAAATCGTGGCTAACTGTGCAAAAAATAGCGTGAATCGACAATTTCCCATAATGAAGTCCCAAGCTTAGGGCTTTTACCCACTAGCGTTTTTTTTAACGCTGTGATATTGCTGCGTTTTTTTCAATGGGAATCCTAATGTTAAAGGGGTTGTCCCGCGAAACAAAGTGGGTCTATACACTTCTGTATGGCCATATTAATGCACTTTGTAATGTACATTGTGCATTAATTATGAGCCATACAGAAGTTATCAGAAGTTTTTCACTTACCTGTTCCGTTGCTGGCGTCCTCGTCTCCATGGTGCCGACTAATTTTCGGCCTCTAATGGCCAAATTAGCCACGCTTGCGCAGTCCGGGTCTTCTGCTGTCTTCAATGGGGCCGCTCGTGCAGAATGCCGGCTCCGTGTAGCTCCGCCCCGTCACGTGCCGATTCCAGCCAATCAGGAGGCTGGAATCGGCAATGGACCGCACAGAAGCCCTGCGGTCCACAGAGAGAGAGGATCCCGGCGGCCATCTTCAGCAGGTGAGTATGAAGACGCCGGACCGCCGGGATTCAGGTAAGCACTCTCCGGTTTGTTTTTTTAACCCCTGCATCGGGGTTGTCTCGCGCCGAACGGGGGGGGGGGGGGGGGGTTAAAAAAAAAAAAACCCCGTTTCGGCGCGGGACAACCCCTTTAAAATCGCATTGCACAAATTCGCAAGTTGGTCATTAGAAATCCTACTAATGATTTCTAATGTGTAGACTTCAGACACCTGTCTTCTTTTCCGAGTGTTGGACGCAGCTAAACTCCCCCTCGCCTCCCGTTTTTCCAGCTCCCATAGGAATCTATGTAAACTCCTACACTTAGCGCACCAAGGATAGGTCAGGTCTAGTGATGAGCGAGAACACCAGGTGAAGGCTGACACTCGAGCGAGCATCGGTCTTCTTGAATAACTGCATGCTCATCCGAGCAAATGCCGTGGGGGGGGGGGTGGTGGAGGGAGCGGGGGGGAGGGGGGAGAGAGAGATCTCACTCTACCCCCCCACTGTCCCCCACCGCCCACCGCTTGGATGAGTATGCAGATACTCGAGAAGACCGATGCTCGCTTGAGTATCAGCCGTCACCGAGCGTGCTCACTCATCTCTAGTCAGGTCCTATCTTTTCACGCAGCAGGGAATTTCAGTTGCAGGATTTCAGTCGCTCATATCTAATTGTTTTAGGTGTGATTTTTTTTTTTTTCACGCTCCTAAAATTCTTTTGTCTGAACTTTCTATTGAAATCCATTGGTTCTAATTGTCGCGATTTCTTTGCGCTTGTAATTTAGCTGCGCGAACACATCTGTGTGAAGTAGATTCTATTGGAAGGTTCTTGACTCCTGTTCGTATTTATGTATCAATCTTTAAAACCTGGATAATCCCTTTAAAGATCACGTGACGAAATTTGCAAGTAAATTGCATTTGTGATGTCATGGATTTTTTTCTGCTTAACTTCATGTAAAAATTAAATAGCTTTTATGATAAATGTGCAAAAAATAACTGAAAAGATCTAGTTTATAACAGTGACTCCACTTGGAAATTGTGATGAGTGACTTTCTAAGTTACTCTGGAATGAGACCAAGTGTCCAGACCAATATCTGCCAGTTGTGCATTCACTTTCAGTAAAGCCCGGTCATCATGTTATTAGTTTAGTCAGGATTATTTTCTAATACCATCGTTATTTCGGAAATTGCAGTACAGCGCTGTATTATCCCCCAACCTGCAATATCAATAGAAGTATAGAAATTGTGGAAATGGGAAAATCATTTTGTAGCATTGTTTTTTAAACTAAAAATATGAAGAGGTCCTAAATAGAGATGAGCGAGCACGCTCGTTTAAGGCTGATACTCGATCGAGCATCGGTCTTGTCGAGCAACTGCTTACTCGTCTGAGCACCATGCAAGGGGGCGGGGCGGGGGGGAGGAGAGAAAGAGAGATCTCTCTCACTCCCTCTCCCGCCGCCCGGATGAGTAAGCAGTTACTCGAAAAGACCGATGCTCTCGAGTATCAGCCGTAAACGAGCGTGCTCGCTCATCCCTAGTCCTAAAGGTTATTGCATGATACTGAACATATCAGCATGACCGCAGAGAACCCCTCCATCTGAATAGATACACACAAGCATTATATAAATGTGTCTCTGCTTTTATCTGACACATACATTTCTATCACTAGGGCAAGTGTAGAATCTAGTTTCATACTGCGACTGATAAAAGCCTGGCTCAATGAAGAATGCTTTATGCAGATAACTGAATGAATATTTAACATACTTGTTTGAAGTACTTCAATGAGAATTGATACATTGGATCTATTTCTGAGAGACTTGAAATCACAAAGTAGATGACAGATCCCTGGGTGGCAACTGTCCTGTACTTCTCTCGAGCTGTGTTTATCTTTTGTTCTGTGGCTTCGGCTTCTACTAGTCGAGTCTTAATCGCTGCTGAAGTTATCTAGAATGGTAGAGGAAAAAGGACTGGAAAGTAGTGATTTGCAAATACAAACCCAAATCCAAAAAAAGTTGGAACACTGTGAAAAATATAAAATAAATGTAAAGAAAAAAATAACGCAATAGTTTGGAAATCTCATCTAACCATATTTTATTCACAACAGAACAAAGAACACATATCAGATGTTGAATGTGAGACGTTTATCCATTTCATTAACCCCTTAGTGACGGAGCTTTTTTGCTTTTTTCAATTTTTGTTTTTTCCTACTCCCTTTTAAAAAATCGTAGCTCCTTTATTTATCCATCAATGTAGCAGTATGAGGGCTTGTTTTTTGCGGGATGAGTTGTATTTTTCAGTGGCACTATTTATTGTACCCTATAATGTACTGAAAAACTTTTTAAAAATTCCAAGCGGAGAGAAATGGAAAAAAAATGACATTCCACCATCTTTCGGTGCGTCCTGTTTCTACGGAGCACAAACTGCAACAAAAACGACCTGATATTTTTATTCTACAAGTCAGTATGATTACTACGATACCAAACTTATATAGTATTGTTTTTGCTGTAGTACTTGTATATATATATATATATATATATATTTTTTTTTTTTTTAAGATATTTAATTTTTTTCAATTATTTTCCGCGGTCATTTTGTGCGCGCGATAACTTTTTTATTTGTCTGTCGACGTAGTTGAGCGAGGGCTCATTTTTTGCGGGATGTCCTGAAGTTTCCGATAGTATCAATTTGGAATACATACAACTTTTTGATCGCTTTTTATTGCATCTTTCTTGAAGACAGGGTAACTGAAAAAAGTGTATTTCTGGCATTCTTTATTTTTTTTTTCGGACAATGTTCACCGTGCAGGAAAAATAATGCACCACTTTGATAGATCGGACTTTTACGGACGCGGCGATATCAAATACATACTTTTATTTTATGATTTAGATTTTTTAATAATAGATATGGCAAAAGGGCGGTGGTTTAAACTTTTATAACTTTTTTTTTTTTTAACAATTAAAAAAACTTTATTGATTTTTTTTTTTTACTTTACTTTGAAGTCCTCCTGGGGGACTTTAACATGCGATGCTTTGATCGCTCCTGCAGTATGACGTAATGCTATAGCATTACGTCATACTGCTTTTTGACAGGCAGTCTATCAAGCCACCCTGTGTGGATGGCTTGATAGGCAGTCTGTTAAGGCAGCCCTGGGGCCATTCATTAGGCCCCCGGCTGCCATGACACCTGCACGGCTTCCCCGATATCACCGCGGGGGGGCCGTGCGGGACCCCCGAACAGCGTTCGGGGGATTTAAATGCCGCTGTCAGAATTGACAGCGGCATTTAAAGGGTTTATAGTCACGATCGGCCGTATGGCCGAGCGCGGCTATTGCCCGCGGGTGTCAGCTGTAATAAATAGCTGACGCCCGCGCTGTATGGAGGGAGATAGCGCCGCTACCTCCCTCCATACACGTCCTGCAACAGCAGGACGTAGTTTTACGATAGCGCCGTCACTAAGGGGTTAAAGAAAATTAGCTCATTTTGAAATTGATGGCAGCAACACATCTCACAAAAGTTGGGACAGGGGTAACAAAAGGCTGGAAAAGTGGGTGGTACTAATGAAGAAGAACTGGAAGGTCAATTTTACACTAAGTCGCACAACTGTGTATAAAAAGAACATGTTAGAGAGGCAGAGTCTATCAGAAGCAAAGATGGGGGGGGGGGGGTTACCAAGCTGTGAAAAACTGCGTCTAAAAATTATGGAACAATTTCAGAAAAATGCTCCTCATTGTAAAATTGCGAAGACTTTCAATATACCTCCATCTATAGTACATGATATAATCAAAAGATTCAGAAAATCTGGAGAAATTTAAAAAAATAAGAGACAAGGTCAATACTGGATGCTCAAAATCTATGGGCCCTCAGGGTGCATTCGCATGCGCACAAAACCGCGTACCAACGTACGTGCACAAACACATGTGAATGCAGATCCATGCCCATTGCCTTCAATGGGGCTGCAGCTGCTGCCGGCAGCCCCATTGAAAGCAATGGTCTGCCGGCAACCCCTGCAGTGATTTTCATGGAAGGGCCTTAAATATAAGCCATTCCCTAAAAATCATTCCTGCTTGTGTAAAAAAAAATACAAAAAACAAAATATATATATATACACTCACCTCTTTGCTTCTGCCATGTAAATATTCCCCACGGGGAGTCCCCTTGTCACTGAACACTGTGACAGCAGGGAGTAAAGAATCCCCTGTGACAGCTGTGGCAGAGGATCGCGATGTTCTCCCATTGCTTTCCATGGGACCGGCGCTTCTGTAGTCCCATTGAAAGCAATGGGATGCTAGCAAGCCCTGTAGGGATTTTTCGGGGAAGGGCTTTGAATATAAGCCCTTCCCTAAAAATCATCCCTAAAATGTGTTAAAAATAAAAAAATCATACTCTCCGCCGCTGTCGGGGCTTAGGTGTGTCCAGACTGTCTTCTCCCTGCATTGCTCCGAAGCTCTTTTAGCAGGCGGTGATTTAAAATCCCCACCTGCTGCAAGGACTGTATCTGATTCAATGAATGGCTGAGAGCCGCCTGTGAATGGCTGAGCGCTCAGCCAATCACATACAGCTCTTTCAACAGGTGAGGATTTATAAATCCCTGCTGCTGAAAGAGCTTCAGGGCAGTGCATGGAGAAGACAGGCTGGATGAGCCTTTTTTATTTTTAATACATTTTAGGGATGATTTTTCAGGGAAGGGCTTATATTTAAAGCCCTTCCTCGAAAATCCCTGCAGGGCTTGCCAGCAGACAATTGCTTTCAATGGGACTGCAGACGTGCCGGTCCCATTGAAAGGAATAGGAGAACATTGCGATCCTCTGCCACAGCTGTCACAGCTAAGACAGCTGTGGCAGGGAATTCTTTACTCCCGGCGGGGATGAAGAAGTCCTCTGCCATAGCTGTGTCAGGGGATCCTTTGTTCCCCGAGGGGAGTCCCCTTGTCACTGAACACTATGACAGTGCTGTCACAGTGTTCAGTGACAAGGTGACTCCCCGCGGGGAATCTTTACACGCACCACGGACCTATGGTGCACACATGTCCTATCTTTTACAGCTATGTGCATTTGCACGCCTGTAAAACACAGACATGTGAACACATCATAGGGAACCAATGATTCTAATAAACGCGTGGTTTTGTGCACACATAAACACACTCATCTGAATCAACCCTCAGGCTACTCTGCATGAAAAACAGGCATGATTCTATAATGCAAATCACTGTATGGGCTCAGAAATGCTTCTAGATATAATTGTCTGTGACAACAGTTCGACATGCAATCAACAAATGCAAGCTAAGGCCTTAGTCACACGGGCGTTTTTTCGGATCGCATGACCAGGGCCAAAAAAAATCGCCCGAAAAATCTGCTCCTAGCCGCGTTTCATTAGAAACGGGCCGGAGCTGTCCAGCGCATTAAATTCAATGGAGCCGGCAATACAGCCGGCTCCATTGAAAGCAATGCACTGCGGGCAAGCGAGGGATGAATTGTCGGGAAGGTCTTAAATATATAAGCCCTTCCCTGCAATTCATCCAGAAATGTGTAAAAATAAAAAAAAATGTATACTCACCTTTCCGCTCAAGCCGGAGTTCAGCGGCGGCCGCCGGCAGTTCTCCTGAACTGCTTCTCTATAGTATTCAGCAGCCGGGGCTTTAAAATCCCCGCCTGCTGAATGAGCTGCCTCTGATTGGTCAGGCTGTGAATGATTTGTCTTCTATATGTTCTCAATGGGGTCGGCGCTGCTGCCGCCGGCCCCATTGAGCGCATATAGAGAAGAGAACGGGAATCGCAGATCGCAGATAGGTGCGATCTGCGATTTCTGTTCTATAATTTATCGGACGAGCGCATAAAAAGCGCTCATGTGTCCGATACCATTGCAAAGCAATAGTTTTTAAAAAATCGCCGGGCGCATGCGCAAATCGCGCGAAAAAACGCCCGTCTGACTAAGGCCTAAAGCTGTATCATGCAAAGAAGAAGCCATATATGAACACAATCCAGAAGAGTCAGCGTCTTCTCTGGGCCAAAACTCATTTAAATTGGACTGAAGCAAAATGGAAAATTGTTCAGTGGTCAGATGAATCAAAGTTAGCAATTCTTTTTGGAAAACACGGACCCCGCGTCCTGCGACCTCAAGAGGAGAGGAACCATTCAGCTTATTATCAGTGCTCAGTTCAAAATCCTGCATCTCTGCTAGTATGAACTGAATGAGTGCTATTACTATTTGATGTAATGGTAATAGCCAGCAGATATTTGTAAATATGACAATATTGCGTAATTAGATATGTAATAGGTATGTTACTATTCACACAGCCAAAATGCTCATCTGAAAAATCTGACTTAAAATCCGAGGCTGAGCCTTGAATCTCTCTGTGGATTTTTTGTTTTAAGTACTGCATATCTGCATAAGACTTTAGCCTCATTCGATGGGCCAATTCATATCCGGACATAGATTCTGCACAGAAACTGCAGCAAGAATTTACAGCTCAATTGGATATTTTTTGCAATGCAGATTTCAAAGTCATGGGTGGAAATATTTGAGCTACATGAAGTACAACACAAATCTACTGACCTCAATTAATTATGGAATCCACAGAATCCACATCAGAAGCTAAACACTAAAACCTCGAAAGGTGTAAAATGGGCTTAGGAAAATATTAGAAATTTTTAGAGACACAGAAAATGGTGGAACACTAGGTAGATTTTGTAAAAAAAAAAAAAGATTAATGAATCCAGTGAAATAAACCTGAGCTCTGTGTCACACAGTTATCCCTTAACCCTTTCCAATCCAATTTGTATCCTGGTTTTCCTAGGGGGCTTACTCTTTTCCTGCTGTTATACAACAGCGCTATCTGCTGGCTAAAGCCAGTACTGCATGAGGTGACACGTTGGATAGGCTCCGACAGTAGAGAGGCTGGTAATATACAGTAAGAGAACCCCGACGGACGTCTTCCAACATCGGAGCTGTACAGCCTTAAATCATAATGTCTTCAGAGGTCAGACAGTGGATTGGAAAGGGTTAAGTAACAAGATATGAATCTGTGCCTCATAGGTTACCTACTGTACACAAATAAAAATACTAGTGCTCTTCTGTTTCACAGAATGATATTTGATGTTTAACTGCTATGATATGGCACAAGGCATAAATTAGTGTTGCGAATGGAGCTTTGGCAAAATACCGTGAAAATGTCTGTGTTTTTTCAATTTCTAATCAATGTTCATCCATCACCGCCAACGTTATCTTCCAGTAAGTCTTTTTACTATCTTGTAAAATTCAGTTATTGTAGGTCGAAACTCCTTTTTCAGTACAGTGTTAATAAGCCTGGATGAGTCTGGAAACCTGGAAGCGCAGCTGGTTATAAATACTGGTAACATCTGTAACCAGGGGCGTAAGTATAGAGGGTGCGGAGGGTGCGGGCCCTAGGGGGCCCATAAAGTCTCTTTTCCCCATATTGCAAACCAATACTATCAATGAAGCTTTATAGTTTGGGGCCCAGTTCCAGATTTTGTACTGGGGCCCAGCAGCTTAAAGTTACGCCTCTGTCTGTAACCCAACTATTGGCTGCCTCAGACTCTTCTATTCCAGATTAATAGGTTGTTTCAAAATCAAATTCATCATACTAGTTCGCAATAATAATTTAGCAGTTCATTAATTTGACTGATTTCGTTTTGAGGAGGATTTCCCTTCTAGATGAGCTGATTCTCGTTTGAACAAATGAGCAAGTGGTGTCACCGCTAACTCGCTTGCACTCATGCGAACTGTTTAGACGGGCAAATCTTCATTGAGATCGGTCAGTTCTCGTTGCATTTAAACACTTTGGCTCAGTGTAGGAATGTGGAACACCGAACGAGAAGTGAACGATTCTCAATGATTTTTAGTCATGCTGAAAGTAAACGAGAAATGAAAAGTGACCGATTCTCGTTCGTCGTTCAGTTATTGGCTCGTGTTTAAACCAAATGATTATCGTTGACTTTCACTTAGTTTTAACGATTTTCTGAAGGAATTATGTCTAAACGCACCTTTAGGCCTTAGTCAGACGGGCGTTTTTTCACGCGATTTGCGCATATATAGAACCAATGGTTCGCTATGGTATCAGTCACATGTCCGCTTTTTATGCGGATATGCGATAAATTATAGGACACGACGATTCGCAGATCGCGCCTATCTGCGTTCGGCGTTTTATGTGCGCACCAACATCATTTTTTTCGCCGGCCAGTCTAAGTTTCATGCGCATTTTGATGCGCACGGCAATTTTTCTCCGGTCAGACGGGCGTTTTGCTGCGACGATTAACGCGGCTAGGTGCAGATTTTTCCCGCGATTTTTCGCCCCCAGTCACGCGATTTGCGCATGGGCATCCGGCATGCGATCCGCAAATCACGCGAAAAAACGCCCGTCTGACTAAGGCCTAAGGCCTCGGTCAGACGACCGTTTTTTGCCACGATTTGCGGATGCGCATGCGATCTGCACATATATAGAACCATTGCTTCGCAATGGGATCGGTCACATGTCCGCTTTTTATGCGGATATGCGATAAATTATAGGACACGAGGAATCGCAGATCGCGCCTATCTGCGTTCTGCGATTCCCTGTGTTCTATATATGCGCTTAATGGGGCCGGCGGCAGCAGCGCCGACCCCCTTGAGAACATATACTACAAAGATCATTCTCCACAGCTGTGGCAGAAAAGAACGATGTTCGCCCATTGAATTCAATGGAGCCAGCAATACAGCCGGCTCCATTGAAAGCAATTGGCTGCCGGCGAGCGCAGGATGAATTTTCGGAAAGGGCTTAAAAATATAAGCCCTTGCCTGAAAACCATCCAAAAATGTGTAAAAAAAAAAAAAAATTATACTCACCTTGTCCCTGCAGCCGGAGTTTAGCCGCGGCCGGCCGGCAGTTCTCCTCACCAATCAGAGGCAGCTGCCACTCACCCATTCATGAATTCATGAATGGGTGAGTGAGTGCTGCCTCTGATTGACTGAGCGCAAGGACCAATCAGGGGCAGCTCTCAGCTATTGAATGACAGCTGAGAGCTGCCCCTGATTGGTCCCTGCGCTGAGCTAATCAGAGGCAGCACTCACTCACCCATTCATGAATTCATGAATGGGTGAGTGAGAGCTGCCTCTGATTGGTGAGGGCTGTGACCAATTAGAGGCAGCCCATTCAGCAGGCGGGGATTTAAAATCCCCGCCTGCTGAATACTACACAGAGCAGTTCAGGAGAACTGCCGGCCGCAGCTGAACTCCGGCTGCAGGGACAAGGTGAGTATATATATATATTTATTTTATTTTTTTTCACATTTTTGGATGGTTTTCAGGGAAGGGCTTATATGTTTAAGCCCTTCCCGTAAATTCATCCTGCGCTCGCCGGCAGCCCATTGCTTTCAATGGAGTCGGCTGTATTGCCGGCTCCATTACATTTTTAATGGGCGGACAGTGCTCCTTTGATCGGGCCCGTTTAGCCGAAAACGCTGCTAGCTGCAGATTTTTCGGCGAATCGTCGGCCCCGGTCACGCGATTTGCGGATGCACATCCGTCATGCGATCCGCAAATCGCGGCAAAAAACGGTCGTCTGACCGAGGCCTTAGGCTACCTGTGGGTAAGGTGACACTGTAACCAAGGCAAGATTTCAAAGAAAGGTACATTGCATACTTTACATGTATCTTCCAATGTAGATTGTGGGGGCAGAAGGTACAAACTGAATAATAGTACCAGTTAACAGGTAGATAAACTGCTGACCTTTGATTCCTGTAGGGTGTTGATAAGTTCTTCATTATCCAGGATATTTCCTTCTGATGTGAACAGTAATTTTAGGATTCGGTCTTCTATTGCTTTGAGTTGATTCTTGTCAGAATTTATTCTGATAATAAGTTGGTTCCTTTGTTCTTCTAGATCCGGTCTCTCAATTCGTACAACATCACTAAAAGATGCAAAACTTTTTCATATACAAGTGCACAACAATTTCTTTCATATATGGCAGACAGAGCCATTTGTTTATTGCGTCCAACAAAACTACTTTTTAGGGTGGCTTCACACGAGTGTGTGCATACATAGGAGCGTACACATGTGCGCACCCCTGTATGCGCAAAAACACATGTGTATGTAGGTACGCATTGTCTTCAATGGAGCCGCAGCTGCTGCTGGAACCCTGTAATGTTTTTTGAGGGAAGAGCTTTAAATATAAGCTCTTCTCTAAAAAACCACAATTTTAGTGTAAAAAAAAAACAAAAAACTTTTCTGTCCACTGCTGCCGTGTCCCCCACGGGGATGAAGAACACATCTGCCGCATGGTGCCGCATAGGAGCGCACCCATGTATGCGCAAATCACACATGTATGAAGGTCCGCGCATTGCCCTCAATGCAGCCGCAGCTGCTGCCGGTGGCTGCATTGAAGGTAATGGTCTGCCAACACCTCTGAAGTGATTTTCAGGAAAGAGCTTTAAATATAAGCTCTTCCCTGAAAAATCATCCCTTTTAGTGTAAAAAAATGTTTTCTTCATCCCCGCGGGGAAAAAGAATTCCCTGCTACACCTGCCACATCTGTGACAAATGCAGCAAAGGAATTCTAAATCCCTGTGGGGAATAAAGAATTCTCTAACGCAGCTGACACAGATGACAGCTGCGGTAGGGGATCCAGCTGCCGGCATCCTGTAATTGTTTTTCAGGGAAGGGCTTTAAATATAAGCCCTTCCCTAAAAAACAAGGCAAAGTAGTGTTAAAAATGTTTTAAAAACTCACCTTCCTTTAGCTGCCGTGGCTCAGCCACGTCCTCTCTCGCTGTCCCCGGCTCTGTAATGCAGATTTAAAATCCCAGCCTGCTGAAAGAGCTGCTTCTGATTGGCTGAGGCGCTCAGCCAATCACAGGCAGCTCTCGCCTGTCATTCATTCAGCGAAAGCTGCCTGTGATTGGCTGAGGTGCTCAGGATGCAGCTGAACCCCGGCAGCTGAAGGAAGGGGAGTATTTTTTTTTAACACTACTTTGCCTTGTTTTTTATGGAAGGACTTATATTTAAAGCCCTTCCCTGAAAAACAATTAGAGGATGCTGGCAGCTGGATCCTCTACCGCAGCTGTCACCTGTGACAGCTGTGGTAGGGAATTCTTTATTCCCCGCGGGGATTTAGAATTCCTTTACCGCATCTGTCACAGATGTGCCAGGTGCAGCAGGGAATTCTTTTTCCCAGCAGAGATAAAGAAAAAAAAAACTTATATTTAAAGCTCTTCCCTGAAAAACAACTACGGGGTGCCGGCAGACCATTGTCTTCAATGGAGCCACCGGCAGCAGCCGCGGCTCTATTGGAGACAATGCGTGCATTCCCTGTGGTCTTTGCAGGCGCAAACCTGTAAAGTACAGACATGTGCACACACCATAGGGAATGCATTGGTTCTAATAGACGCGTGTTTTTGTGTGCGTGTATGCACGCACAAAAACACGCTCGTGTGAAGCCCCCCTAAAATGATAAGCAATTCTAAAATTACTAACTTTTCTAATTAAAAATGATTGGCCCTTAACATTTAACATTATTTACATGGAACACTGATTTATCAGGCCGTGTAAAGTGCTTATTTTCGACAAACGTCTTGGGCTTATAGAAATACACTGCCCTTGTTCTTTACATTTAGAGGATAAACAGACACATCTAACCTGAGCAGTTGATCCTCCAGGCCAGATCTGGTCACGGTGAAATTAATTATAGTAACTTTGATGCACACCTAGATAACAGAGACAGATAAGGATGAAAAACAACTAAGATTTAACAGTAGTGCGAGCCCAAACACCCGTTACTGCATTCCATTAAAGGAAAAATTTAAAGGGTAAGAAAAAGAGGTGGCGCCACACTCCGAGACTTGTGGTAAAACACTGCATGTTGTTGGAAAACGCCAAATGAATCAGGCAGGGAGAAGAGGTCCCTTCATTATATTTCTCTTTCTTTTTGAAATACACTTATGGTTTGGACTCAAAAAAACTACACAAAAAGTTGCCAGAAAAGCTGCAGACACTTCGTGTGACGCCACGCTGAGCCTATGTTCACACAGAATATCTGCCGCAGGTTGTGGTGCAGATCCACATCAAAGTGCGAACCAAATCCTGCTTCAGAATCCACATGTAACACACAGATTTTGGTGGGGGGTTCACTTCCTCTCTTGTGGTTTTAAAATCTGCACAGGAGGTAAATTTATGTGCAAATTTAGTACAAAAGTTTTCCGCATTGTGCGCATGAGATTTTCGGAATCTCATCCACTGTAAATACTGCTCAGAAAATTTGTTGCAAATCCTCCCCATGTGAATATAGCCTAACACTGCCAAAAATAGTGAAATAATATACCCTGTTTCCCCCCAAATAAGACCCCATCCTATATTAATATTTGCCCTAAAACAGGTGCTAGGTCTTATTTTCAAGGGATGTCTTATTATACTTACCTAGCAGGCTCCTGCTACTCTCCGGAGCTCCGAGGTACTGAACCACGGCATTGACTGGCCAATTCATAAATCCTGTCTCCACAACACGATGGCTGTGAATGGTTCTTTGACCGATGCTCAGCCAATCAATGCAGCGCTTGATGAACCAATCATAGCCATCGCATTGGTTCATTGAGTGCTTCATTGATTCGTTCTCCAGCACTGCTCAGCCAATCAGAGCCATCGCTTCCTGGAGGTGGGATTTATGAATCCCGTAACCATAAAGTGATTTTCTGTGGGTGAAAGAGGACTACAGGACCCGGACAGCAGCAGGAGGACCCGGACCTATCCTGCTAGGTAAGTATGCCTTTTTTATATATATATGTAATGCAGCTACAGCGTATTTTCGGGGTAGGGCTTATATTTCAAGCATCCCCAAAAATCCAGAAAAATCAGGATAGGGCTTATTTTAGGATAGGTCTTATTTTCAAGGAAACAGGGTAATTTTTAATACATCTATTTTTATAATTTCTCACATTTCCCTTGTTGGGCACTATTTGGGCCCCCTGCCATGTTTCTGTAGGATGGCGTGCTGGCCACAGGGACAAAACATTAATGTGAATGGTCTGGACAGTAGTAGTAATATATCACAATGGTTGATATGTTATTTGCAGGCTTATGTTTGACCCATATAATGTTCAGCATGAAGGCGTGTACATTCAAAATTCAAGTTTAATATTAAGTTTATTATTTTGACCATGTTAAAAAACTGTTCCACTGACTGTCTCATTTTCATGACTACCTATTGCACTTGTTAAAGTAATCACTTAATTTAGATAATAGTCAAGGGGTTTCGTGGCCTTATCAATCAGGTAAGCCTAATTATTGAAGCATTGGAGAAGAGAAACTCAAGTGATGTTTCCAAGCTATTCTGTTTCATTGTTACGATGCATCCCCAACAAAGTCAACAATTCAACGTCTGCAGCATGTGTGATACTTCTCTATTAGTAAAACATTACAAAGGTTAATTATGACAAAGTTGCATGCTCAGCGTCTGAGACCCTGTTAGTAAAACTTCACTACAATACACGTCTTTTGTACATATACTTCTTACTAAGCACATGGCACAAATATTATGCACGCTACACTACTG
Organism: Eleutherodactylus coqui; assembly: GCF_035609145.1. Taxonomy (NCBI): domain Eukaryota; kingdom Metazoa; phylum Chordata; class Amphibia; order Anura; family Eleutherodactylidae; genus Eleutherodactylus; species Eleutherodactylus coqui. The sequence continues at coordinate 212,134,206 of NC_089843.1, forward strand.
CATAAAATATAATTCAGTACTTTCGCACACAGAATGAATTAGAGCTTTGGTACAATAAAACTCTGAATCGCTATTATTAATAGAAACATTATCACTGTACAGATTACAACATTTCCTTCAGATTTAATGACATTGGCAAATACCAGAAGATTTTAATTTTTTTTTTTATAGACTTTTCAGCTACATTAGACGCTTGTGAACATTTTTCTACCAGCTTGTATAACACCACTAAAAAGGTCAGCACAATCTATTCAGAAAATAATATTAGCTTACAAAATATAGCAATTTGACAGCTCAGTGGAGCAACGAGTGCTGCGGGCCGCAGTAAATACCCAGAATCTCTCAAATCAATTATCTTTAATAACACAGTGACGGAATTATTGTGTGCGGGACACAGCAACGACTTTACGGGCCTGGGACAAGAGTTACTGCCATTTTACTGGCTTTGTATGTTTACTTTACAAATGCTATGCCAGGCTTGTTAAAACCATTAGCATTAATAAGACAGTGACATTTGGTTCGGCTAGATAATCTAAAATCATTTAGCGATGGATGGGTGAGGGGCTCCACTGGAATTCAGATCAGTGCCGTTACTTCATCGCGGGTACAACGTAACGAGATGCGTTCATAACTATGTGAAAACTTTTGAATTGGGCTTAAACTGGCCTGCTGACATTATCTATAAATGAGCTGTAAATGGATCTATTGCTTGGGTAATAATTTAAAGATAATTTACATACTTTACCATTTCCCCCTGAAATACCCCCAAAAATTAACATTACAACAAATATGAAAGCATTCATTGCAGCTCTTTCCACTGATGGGCCAAACGGATCAGACAGGACTAATCATCCTAACAACAAACACATCTGTCTTGTTTTTATATTGGCTGCTATATCCTAATGGAATCCAATAGGTAAAGTCCGATGTTAATTAGTAACAGGTACTCCAATGCTGAGCTCCCTTTGCTCCACCTCTGCAAGCCTGGCTCCTCTTCTATAGGTCCGGTACACATGACGTCCTGATGACAGTCAGCATCAGGACATGACGTGCGGTGGCGCACCGAATGTACTGCTCATTGTTGTATGTCCATGTGTATGGGAGGGCTGTGAGTTCATTCAGCTGACAGCTATTTAGGGTGGATAGAATATGCAGAGTCCAACTAGAACCGCAGGAGTAATCCCACTCTGGGTCAGGCTGGGTCATGCAAAAGCCAGAGAAGGAACTCAAACCAGATAAGTTCTAGTAAGTAGATCATCCAACTGAACAAGTGACTGGCAGCATAAGAAAACTTTATTGCCCCGACGTTTCGGCCGTAATGACCTTCCTCAAGCTTAGCTTAGTTTGAGGAAGGCCCTAATGGCCGAAACGTCGCTGTTATTGTGATGGGGCAATGAAGTTTTCTTGTCTACATCTGCTTATGCTGCCAGTCACTTGTCCAGCTATTTAGGGTGGATAGTCAGCCTCTGCCTGTCATTGTCCAGTGTCCCGAGTCTAGAGCTCTTACCCTCTTTGCTGTCCCATCACTAAGCTGACTGATTAGTTATATAAAAGTGTCGATTCAACTGTATCTTATATAGTGAGGTTCAGATAAGGGGGGGCAAACTGAATCTTTACTTCAGGAGCTTCGAAGGCCTAGCCATGCCTCTCTAGTGCTTCTTTACTTTCTATATTTTACATCAGAAATTGTGCCTCTAAGTGCATGTGTCAAAACAAAATGACCTTTTTTTTTATAAATCACATTTTTGTGTTAAACATATTTTTTTTAAAGAATTTTTGGTGATTTTCTTCTTAACTGTTGGTCAAATCCTAAAATCCTGACTACAGAGCCTAAAAACAGTCTGTCACTTTGTGATCTGTAGAGAAACCTTTGCAGCAGGCATCTCACTGACATCACTGGTAGGCTGGGTTCGCACGGGATGGATTTGTCGCGGAAATTCCATGCAGAATTTCTGTGCATCAAATCTACCCGCAGCTCCTAATCCCGGGATTAGCCAGCCATGTGGACGCGATTTTGCAAAAATATTGTCCACGCGGGGCAGCCAATCCGTCACAGTAAAGCCGGGTGGAACCAGTGATGTGGCGCGGAATTGGCAGCCACAGCATGTCAATTTTTTTTTTCTGTTGCAGCCTCACTCCTCTCTATGGGGAGAGAAAGCCGCAATGGAATGCCGGGGGCCGAAAAGCTCCAAAACCCGCAGCGAAATGCTGCGGGTTTTGAAGCTGCGGATCTCTTGCGGAAATCTCGCAGCTTTTCGGTGCGACCAAGCCACAAGGTTTCTGTCCCGTGGGAACCCAGCTGTAGGATTATACTGAGAAGTGACATGTACATGTAAATAACACAGGATTCACTATCAATAATAGGTCATCAGCTGTAACTATTGTGAGACGGTGACCGGCAAGGTGCTGGAGGGCAGGTACGTGTCGCCTAGGATGCTCTCCTATGCTGCCTTGGGGAGCGCTTGGGCAGATACGTGCCACCGAGCAGCCTGGGCTTGGTGGAGGAAGCCGGCAGTATAGTGTTAGTAGCATTAAGCCACTAACACGTTGTAGTATGTAAGTGGCTCCAAGCCACATAATCCGGGCCGGCTTTTCCTGGAGTGACCAAAGTGAAGGGTGGGATGGTCACTCCCACGTACCAGGTGGGGCTGGTACCAGGCCTTATAAAGCCTGGGCCTACAGGGCCTAGAGGGAGAGCTGAGACCTTTGCAGGTCTGAGAGTCCTGGCTGGCTGTGTGCAGGAGCCATTTTGTTACCAGTGTGTAGACAGGGACGCTACATGTATAGTAAGTGCTCAGACGAGCAGGATTTACTTTGTGTTTGCCTGATGTTAAGGCCTGTATTTTGCTTTTTTGCTTGGAAATAAACCCAGGCAAAGCCTGGACTAAAGACTTTATCGCAAGTGTCACTGTCTCTGACTGCTTATGCCCAGGTTGCTACCGATCCTAAAAGCTAATCCCTCACACTATCTACTACCCTCCCTGCAAAATGTCCCCTGCACAGTTCACAGAGCATGTCTAGAATAGTCTCCTATAGAAGTCAATGGGTCCCCTCCTGTCCATTGGGGGAATGGCCCATGAGACTGCGGTAAGGAATCTCTCTACACTCTCTTAATGCTGTTAAATGCAGCTCAGGATGCCCCCCCCCCCCCCTCATAGTCATGTATAGGCAACAGAATAAAAAAGATCTACAATAAGAAAAAAACCCAGATTAGAATATATTAAAAAATGTTTCTCTATCTGGTGCTAATTGATACAATAAAATGTGGTGATACTGTCCCTTTAAGTTCTACTGTCTCATCATGATGCTTTTCCTTACCTCGGGAAGATAGTGAGGATTTGGCATTTTAGTTGTCATATAGAACCTAAAATTCTTGTCATAATCAATGTCAGAGTCTCCGAGGCGAATTAGCGTTCTTCCGCCTGACACAAAGGTCTGCTTCAGAAGAATTGGCTCCAGAGCAGGATCTAAGCTTTCCTTCAGCTTTAATTAAAATGTAAACATGTTACAAACATAGAACCAAACATTTGCATAAAAATGTAAGTAATGTTAAAGTAATGAGTGCACATATAAAAACATTGGAAATTTCCATATCATTTTGTTGTTTATTAACCCTTTCAAGAACAAGACATTTGTATGCCTGAATATCTATAGCAAAATGTAACTATTTTTTTTCTTTTGGGGTATGAATGGAATAGATGCCTCTTCGTTCTCAACTTTCATATAGAGAAAAAATATGAAAACAGGAGGAAAATGCAAATTTCTGTCTTTTTAGCAATTTACATACAAAGTAAGGGTGGCTTCACACGAGCATGTTTTTGTGCGTACATAGTTGCGTACCCATGTACGTGCAAAAACACGCATGAATGCAGGTCCGTGCATTGCCCTCAATGGAGCTACGGCTGCTGCCGGCGGCTCCATTGAAGGCAATGGTCTGCCGACACCCTGTAATTGTTTTTCAGGTAAGGGTTTTAAATATAAGCTCTTCCCTGAAAAATAAGAAAAAATGGTGGTAGAAATAAAAAAAAATCTATACTCACCATTTAAAATCCCCGCCTGCTGAATGGTCTGTCTCTGTTTGGCTGAGCACTGTGACCAATCAGACGCAACTCTCAGCTATTGAATTCATGAATGGGTGAGTGAGTGCTGCCTCTGATTGGCTGAGTGCTGGGACCAATCAGAGGCAGCTCTCAGCTGTCATTCAATAGCTGATAGCTGCCTCTGATTGGTCACAGTGCTCAGACAATCGGAGATAGCCCATTCAGCAGGCGGCGATTTTAAATCCCCACCTGCTGAATACTCGTCACACCAGTGCAGGAGAAGAGTCGGCTGGACACGGCTGAGCCCCGGCAGCTGAAGAAAGTTGAGTATAGATTTTTTTTAAAATTTCTATCACCATTTTTTCTTGTTTTTCAGGGAAGGGCTTATATTTAAAGCCCTTTCTTGAAAAATAATTACATGATGCCGGCAGCTGGATCCCCTACCACAGCTGTCATCTGTGACAGGTGCAGAAGGGAATTCTTTTTCTTCGCGGGGATGAAGGAAACATCTGCCACATGCGGCAGATGTGTTCTTCATCTCCGCGGGGACAAGACAGCGGTGGACAAGTATTTTTTTTATTTTTGTTTTTTACACTAAAATTCTTGTTTTCAGGGAAGAGCTTACATGTCTGCCCTTATAGGGCTGCCAGCACACCATTGTCTTCAATGTAGCTGCCGGCAGCAGCTGCGGCTCCATTGAAGACAATGCGTGCATTCCCTATTGTGCACGCATGTCCTATCTTTGCAGGTGCATGCCTGTAAAGCACGCACATGTAAACACACAATGGGGAATGCATTGTTTCTAATAGAAGCGGTTTTTTGTGTGCACGTATGCATGCACAAAAACACGCTTGTGTGAAGCCACTCTAACATAGTATGTTAGGTTGAAAAGAGACACATGTCCATACAGTTCCGCCTATTACCCCTACCCACCCAATGTTGTTCCTGTGGAAGGAAAAAAAAATGAGGTAGATGCCAATTTTCCCCATTTAAGGGAAAAATTCCTTCCTGATTCCAATCTGGCAATCAGAATACGGTAATCCCCGGATCAACAACCCTTTTGAAGTGATTAATGATCATACATAACTTTTACTAAACATGTAATTAATGAACTATACATTAATAGAGATGAGCGAGCACGCTCAGATAAGTCAGTTACTCGAGTGAGCCTCGCTCTCCTCGAGTAACTGCATTCTTGTCTGAGCGTGCTCGGGTGGCCGGCAGGCGTGAGTGGGGGGCGGCAGGGGGTAGCGGGTGAGAGATCTCTCTTACTCTCTCCCCCGCTACTCCCTGCTACGGTGCGCATTCCACTAGGCATGTTCATTTGTGTTCGGCAAACAAAGACGCAGGGAAATAGCTAATTAGTCTAATTAGTTTCAGATGTGTCCTTTTCCCTGCCAATTACGCAGTGTTTCACGCATCCCCTAGTGTATTGTGTCTGCATTTTCGCATACCTAATGGCTTCTATTGGTGCGCAGGAAAATAGATCGTACTGCATTTTATTGTTGCGTGACCAAAATGCGCAGAAAAACACAAATGTGAACAAATTGGTTCTATTCTCCGCGTATTGCATACGCAAATACACCCAGGTTAAAGGGGTGTAAGGAGTATAGCAATTATGTATAAACTACGTTATACTACCTGCTTATACCACCTATAGTATTGGACTTCTACACTGTGGAGAAAAAATCAGGAGGAGCCAGCTGGGAGAAAAGCTTCCAACATTTAATACAATATTAATATTTTATTAATTATTAAAAATCTATGTTTTCCCCTTTTATCAACTGAAGCTTTTCTCATTTTTAGGGTGCATTCACACGAACGTATATCGGCTCGGTTTTCACGCCGAGCCGATATACGTCGTCCTCGTGTGCAGGGGGGGGGAGGCTGGAAGAGCCCAGGAGCGGGAACTGAGCTCCCGCCCCCTCTCTGCCTCCTCTCTGCCCCTCTGCACTATTTGCAATGGGGAGAGGCGGGACAGGGGCGGGGCTAATTCACGGCACTTAGCCCCGCCCCTGTCTCGCCTCCTCTCATTGCAAATAGTGCAGAGGGGCGGAGAGGGGGTGGGGAGGAGGCAGAGAGGGGGCGGAGAGGGGTGGGGAGGAGGCAGAGAGGGGGCGGGAGCTCAGTTCCTGCTCCTGGGCTCTTCCAGCCTCCCCCCCCCCCTGCACATGAGGACAACGTATATCGGCTCGGCGTGAAAACGGAGCCGATATACGTTCGTGTGACTTCACCCTTATACGCGCTATGCATCATTGTGTTATGAAATACACTTCATAATATTTGGTTTTGAGCATCTTTCACCATTTTTTGGTAATTTATATTTTTCTTGTAGTGCATAGTCTGTGTTTTTCTACATGCTGCCTTTATCTGCACATCCTTCCATTTTACACATCGGCTTATTGCTGTATCCAATGTTGGCCTTTATATTACCAATTCTGTCCTGTAAGGTTCGCTCGTCAACCAGGGATTTTACAAGACTCAGTTTAGAAACAAATATCGTACATTTAATTAAGAGCCTCGCTGCTATTCATTTCAGTTACATTAGAATTCCTTCTGAAGCGACCTTTGGTTTACTGCATGTAACTTCAAAAAAGTCTTCAATAGCAAATAAAATGAAGCAATACCATGAATGACTTACACCCTCAGCTGTTCGGTGTAATCCATCTCCATTACTTGTGTGCCGCCATAACGGACGTGGGCTAAACCTAATAACCTATCAATTAAAAAAGTTTTTTCCTCTTACTCTGCTGTAAGTAGAATGCCAATAAAGCTTGGAGCTTCATAATTCTTGAAGGGATGTTCCAGAAATATACATTGAAGGTCTCTCAATAATGTATGACCAGTTAGAGTCAGACCCCGAGGAAATCACCAGTCAGATGAAAAAAAAAGGGCTGCACCTCCTTGGAGCACTGCGGTCCCTTCAATGTTTTTAGAATGGCCACCATAAATAATACGATGTTCGGCAATACAAGCACGATCATAGTCAGATGTAGACAAACACTGAAGAGGCTGCAGCGCTTGAACAAGTATTGCAGCCGCTTCAATCAGCTGATCGGCAGGGATCTCAAGAGGCAAATCCCCAACAATCAGATATTGATGACCTACCCCTTTAAGATACATTCCAAGAAAACCCATTTGGTCTGCAGCTAGACAAAGTTCTTCCCTATGGAGTTTTCCATTATATATTGCACACTCAGGGCTCAGTCACACGGGTGCATCGGCGCCCGTGTCACTGCAGGAAGAAGATGGCTGTACTTCAAGATGGACATCTCTCTGCAGTGTCGGGAGAAAGAACATGTGACCGGCTTCATTGCCGGTCATGTGTTCTTTCTTCAGTGCTGCGGGGAATCTTCCGTCTTAAAGTACGGCCGTCTTCTTCCTGCAGTAAGGGCTCAGTCACATGGGTGCATCGGCGCCGGTGTAGGGTGCCGATGCGCCAGTGTGACTGAGCCCTCAAGGTGATATTATATATCCACTATTTACTTGAATGGGGATGAGATGCAATACCAGACATAGACCATATAAACATCTGGTCCTGTTTCTAAGAAGACAACTCCCTTTTTTTAATCCTGGACAAACCATTTAATAATTGTGGGGTTACAAGTTCAGGTATAGTTAAACAAAATTAAAAAAAAGAACATAAGATGAAGGTACTTACTTCTTCTAATAACACTGGCATACCAAGCCTGATCGCATTCTCCAATGTCCGAAGGAAACCAACATCAGTCAGCTTAATGACTTTCAAGCCATTTTTGGTTTCTTTATTTCTGATCCAACGGTTGGCCTAACAAAAGATTTGATTTCAATTACAGACTAGTCATTGCTCTCTATACAAAATGTCATTTGCTCCCTTCTCAATTGGAATCGCAAGAGTGAAAATGAGCTGCTATACAATAGGAGGAAAGACTGAACTTGAGGTCTATCTCAGCCACATTACTAACCGCTTCATGTTGGGGATTAGCTGACTGTAGTTTTGTTTGAGGACTGACAGGAAGATAAGAAAATGTCTGCCTCCATGAAAATCACTTTATCTCCCATTTCCACTTCTAAAAAACCCACAGGTCTTGGAGTGCATCCTGATTAGTTTTCCAACAGATCCCACAAAACTGCCTATGTAAAATCAGATCCAGGTGCTACTGGACTCAAACCATGCGTATAGGGTTTCCTTAGTAGAAAAAGGTTTTATGAGAAAGTATGTCTAGAAAACCCAGAAGAGTTGCTGGACTTCATGAGAAGATCCCAGAAGATCATGAGACAGAGACGGGCTTACTTTGGAAATGTGATGAGCCCGAATTTGCTGGAAAAAGAGATGCTACTTGGAATGGTCAGTGGTGAAAGGCAACAGGGAAGACAGAAGACACGTTGGTTGTACACTATCAAGAAGGACACGGGGATGGACATTGAGCAACGGAAAGCAGCCATGGAGAATACAGAAGGATGGAGAGAACTGGCCTACAGATTATCCAAGAGGTGGACATGACTTGACGGATAGAATTGGAATGTCTAGACAAACTTCTCACCAAAGAAGTCCAGTTTCCTAGAGCATGTGAGAGGTATGGGGCACTTAATTAAATTAAAATATGCCACAACATATAAAGCTATCTGGTAGTATTTACAAGCTGGCCACTTCCCATAACTATGATTTGACAGCTGTTTCTCGGACATCCCCATTAAGATGTGCACTCAGTAGAACGTGCGTGTTTATTGCACTAGGGAGACAGATAGAAGCTGCTGTAAGAGGAACAAAGGTCTACATAGTCTCTCAGGGGAACAAAGGTCTACATACAGTACCTGATCTTGAGGGTCAATCATTAGGGGCCAGCGCCTTCCACGAGTAACAAGGATACCATTTTCAGTTGAAACAAGATCTCGGGGTAAGCCATCTGTATTCCACTGGCGAATTTCATAGGCATCACCCAAAATGTTTATGAGGTTGAAATTTGGACTTATAGGAATTTCAAGTTCTTGGCACTTTTTAATCCAACACTTTACAAGCTTGATGAAAAAAAGCAAAGAAAATAAGACATACACAGTGTACATAAGTACCAGTGATAGTGCTGTATGTGACATCATACATATCAAAAATATGTTATGGTTGATACTGTTACACATGATGCTATTATTTGCTATTATTTTCCTGAGTCTTTCTGCAAGTAGGAAGACCCATTATTCTCCCACTATATGAGGGACTTGTCAGGCCCCACATGGAATACTGCGTACAGTTCTGGTCACCGGAGCTCAGGAAAGATGTTGCAGCGCTTGAGGGGGTTCAAAGAAGGGCAACTAAACTAATAAACGGAAAGAGAGAACTGGAATACCCAGAGAGGCATCAAAATTGGGATTATTTACCCTGGAAAAAAGACGGCTAAGGGGCGATCAAATAACTATGTATATATACATGGGGGGACAATACAAGGATCTCTCCCATGATCTGTTTATACCCAGGACTGCGACTGTAACAACAGAGCATCCGCTACATCTAGATGAAAGCAGGTTTCATCACCAACACAGGGGGTTCTTTACTGTAAGAGCAGTGAGACTGTGGAACTCTCTGCCTGAGGACGTGGTGATGGCAAAATCCATAGAGGAGTTTAAGAGGGGACTTGATGTCTTTCTAGAGTGCTATGATATTACAGAACATAGACATTATGTGACCAGCGTGGTTGTTAATCTCGAATGCTGATCCAGGGATTACTCTTGCTGCCATTATGGAGTCGGAAAGGAATTTTTTTCCTCCAAATGAGCTAAATTGTCACGTTTTTTGCCTTCCTCTGGACCAACAAGGAGGGGGTGGGGTTGAAACAGGCTGAACTTGATGGACATTGCCTTCATTCAGCCTAACATACTATGTTACTATGATGGCCAAAGGGTAACCCGTAAGAGCAGTCATAAATTATGTGAAGTAACTTGGAGCCTTGGGGAGTTGAGCTGAAAGCTTCAGAAATGAAACACAGAATGAAAAACAAGTAATGTTTGAAACCTGAGTTCTGTGGACAATGCTAGTAATATTTTTCAGGCAAGTCAAGAAACTGCATAAAAAGAAACAGGTCCTATGGCTTAAAGAAATATTCTGGCTTCTAATAACTACTTGGGAGTATGCAAGGGGTGAGTCATATGCCTAAAACACCACTGAGCCCCTATCAACTGTAGCAGCGTCATTGCAATAGGATTAGCTACTTTCTGTTGTAGCTGGCCTACATTCACTAGGGTTGATTTTCTTGCCTTCATTATCTTATTAGTCCCACCTCCGGACCTCCCCTATAACTTCCTTCCATTCCCGATTATTGTGCTTCCTGTATCAGTCTAGCTTACTGTTTCTGTACTGCCTCATGCTACAAACTGTGATTGTTCCCAGCAAGAAAAACCAAGTAATCTTGTAGATATGATACCTTTTAATGGTTAACAAAAATACATGATGTTAATGCGAGCTTTTGGAAATACTCCGAGTCCTTCATCAAAGCATAATGAGATCACCTATGATTACTGTATATAGCGATACTGTAGCTACTTATATGGCCTGCAAAGCACCTGTGTAGAGCTGGAACCTACCATTACATGGTCACTGTATGCGCTATTGTAGAATAAATACTACAAGTGTTATGAAACACTGCAAAGGGGTTAAAGGGGTTGTCCCGCGCCGAAACGGGTTTTTTTTTTTTTCAATAGCCCCCCCGTTCGGCGCGAGACAACCCCGATGCAGGGGTTAAAAATAAAAACCGCACAGTGCTTACCTGAATCCCCGCGCTCCGGTGACTTCTTACTTACCTGCTGAAGATGGCCGCCGGGATCTTCTCCCTCGGTGGACCGCAGGGCTTCTGTGCGGTCCATTGCCGATTCCAGCCTCCTGATTGGCTGGAATCGGCACGTGACGGGGCGGAGCTACAAGGAGCCGCTCTCCGGCACGAGCGGCCCCATTCAGCAAAGAAGAAGACCCGGACTGCGCAAGCGCGTCTAATCTGGCGATTAGACGCTGAAAATTAGACGGCACCATGGAGACGAGGACGCCAGCAACGGAACAGGTAAGTGAATAACTTCTGTATGGCTCATAATTAATGCACGATGTACATTACAAAGTGCATTAATATGGCCATACAGAAGTGTATAGACCCACTTGCTTTCGCGGGACAACCCCTTTAAGGCCTAAGGGCCTGCATAAACCTGGAGCTGCCATTGATTCGTGCCATTAAAAAAAAGCCCTCAGATGGCTATGTCTATGGAAAAATAGAAAAGTTAGGGGTCTTGGAATGCAAGATGAAAAAATGAAAAAGCAAAAACATTTCTGGTTTTAAAAAAGTTAATGATAGCTTCTACGAGAACATAAAGTATCTTCATTATAAATCCCGGGTACAGAACACCTAAGGAATCACCCATGTTTTTTTTCATTGTATGCTTTCTTGATAGTGTCACATAAATGATCGAAAAAGCAGAGAGTTGACAGATTTGGAAGATTAATCTAATAAGTCACAGTGTGGCTACGGTGGGTACGATATATTTTTCCAGTTCCCGTGGTGATGTTTAATGCTTTATGAGCTCAACCCCAGAGTAGAAGCCACAATGCAGAACATCACATTTAGCCTAGGGAGATTTCAACATGACTAAGAAAGATCTCTGGCTCACTACATGCCTCACTAACCAAAGAGACCCACATTACTACTCATTCCGGTTTGGCTTAAAATAACAGGCAATATATACAAACATTTAATCAAAATTGCTACATACTGCATCTTATCAGAATATTAAGAGGGTGATCGTTGCTTAAAAGGAAATACGTATAAAGATATTGGTATAGAGAATCATGCAAAACTAGAAAATATAATTTCCTGCAATAAAAATAGGTAAACAATAGAGATGAGCGAGCATTGCCCTTAGCGAGTACCTGCCCGCTCGGGAGAAAAGGTTCGGGTGCCGGCGTGGGTGAGGGGTGAGTTGCGGCAGTGAGCATGGGGGAGCGGGGGGGGAGAGAGGGAGAGAGAGATCTCCCCTCTGTTCCTCCCCAGCCGCTCCCCCCTGCTCACTGCCGCAACTCACCTGTCTCTCCCCCACCACCGGCAGACGAATCTTTGCTCCCGAGCGGGCAGGTACTCGCTGAGGGCAATGCTCGATCAAACAATTGCACTTAGCGAGTATGCTCACTCAACTCTATTAAACAACTGTCTGGAAAAAGAATGCAAAATGATGCCATTTGCTTGATGTAATTTCTCTTCTGTTATGTGACTGTGAAACTCCACTGATCTCATTCAGGTAACCATGCAATCATGTAACCCATACATACTCCCGCCCCTTCTTTTCGCAGGCCCTTTCCACAAACCATTCTTCAAAAGGGACGTTTTTTTCTCCTAATTTGCATTACCCTTTCCAATCCACTGTCTGACGTCTGAAGACATTCTGATTGAAGGCTGTACAGCTCCGATATCAGAAGACATCCGGTAGGGTATTCTTACTGTACATTACTGGCCGCTCTGTTGTCGGGGGCCTCTCCAGCATGTCCCATACCGCAGTACTAGCACTAGCCAGCAGATGGCACCATTGTATAATGGCAGAAAGGGAAAGCCCCCTAGGAAACCCTGAATCCAAAATTGGATTGCAAAGGGTTAAAGAGACTATCAATGCAATTTTGAGGGGGGGATAGGGTGGAGCTTAGGATGTATGGTAAGGAACTGCATGTCTCTAGCATGCAGTAAAAAAGTTTTCTAATTTTTTTGTCCTATAACTTCTAAACCAGTAGATTAATGAATCATAGAATGGTAGAGTTGGAAGGGACCTCCAAGGTCATCGGGTCCAACCCCCTGCTCAATGCAGGATTCACTAAATCATCCCAGACAGATATCTGTCCAGCCTCTGTATAAAGACTTCCATTGAAGGAGAACTCCCCACCTCCAGTGGTAACCTGTTCCACTCATTGATCACCCTCACTGTCTAATATCTAATCTGTGTCTTCTCTCTTTCAGTTTCATCCCATTGCTTCTAGTCTTTCCTTGTGTAAATGAGTAATGGAGTAATTGCATTTTTAAAGTCCTTATTCCTGCCACTACCTCCTGAATTTCTCCACAGACAGCCATGTTGAGGCTTTCTTCCTTATTTTCTATATAATAAAAGAGTTAAAAAAGGTAATACTGACAGATCTATCACTATGCTGCACAAACAAGACAAGGAAAAATCAGCACTTCCCAAGTATAAATCTATTGGTGCACGTTAAACAATGACCGCAACTAAACAGTACAAACAGAAACACATGGTAACAATAGTCAACTCAAATATATTTTATCAGGAAAATATATAACTAATGTATATACTAGTCACATTAGAAAATGCAAGGTTTGTAGTATATAATATGATCAGAGTATATGGGCACATTCACCAACGTCCAGGTGATGATGCTTTTGGATAGGTCCTAACACTAATACCAGGCAGTTTAACGATAAACTGGGAAAGATGGGTTCCTACCTTTTAGCATACATCTCTTTTTGGCCTAAGCCTACAAATAAAACCAAGGACAGTAGGATACCAATGTATGTGGTCCAATTAAGGGAACAGGAAGCAGATGGGCGGGAGTGTACGACAAGGCGGAGGCAGCCAGGACTCAACCAATGTATATGCCGCACAAGCAAGAAAAAGTCAGCACTTCCCACATATAAACCTATAAGGGCACGTTAAACCGTGGCCACGACTAAACAGTATTGGATGGGCCTATATACTTTGATCATATTATATACTAAGAATACTGCATTTTCTAATGTGGTTAGTATATACATCAAAGTTATGTATTTTCCTGCTAAAAATGTTTTTTAGTACGGTTTCCATGTGTTTTTACAGATCTCTCTCTATGGTCATAACACTGTCTGTGTATACAAAAAAAGTCAGTAAAGGACTTCATTAAGCCCCGCCTATGAAAAGTGTCTAACCAAAAAACTGTCCTCATTGTCTACAGCAACCTGTCAGTTCTTAAACTGGTAGTTGATTGCCGCAGCTCATAGGGCATATGGACAAAAGTCATCTTCTTAGATATCCCCTTCAATAGGCATGATGCCATTGACTATACCATATACAATAATCCAAGAAGTCTGCTCAAACGTTTTACAGTATATTGACATTGTAGATCACAGGGTTAAGTTACATATGTGTTTGCATTCATAATTCTATATGTAATAATGTTTGAACTGTACTCCGAATTTTCAAATTGAACCCTGAAGAACACAACTGTTTCATATAAAGGAAAACAACCTCCTCGAAGTAAGTGTACAAATCCAAGTACTGAAAATGAAGCGATAGCAGACACTTACCAGTTGCCTATAGACAGCAGTAAAGGCACCAAAATAAGCAACACATGCGGCAGCAATTAAAACATTCCCTATAACGTTGGAGATCTCTTCTTGAAAACTCTCAATGCTCTCTTTCCATCGAACCTGTTCATCACCTAGTGCTGCTGTCAGCTTTCCTGCCCTGTTAAGTCGTGCTTGTGTAAGGGCCATGGTTTTGGCTAGAAGAAAGAAGATAAGCTTTTAAAAGAACATGTACGGTACAGGAAACAAAGACGAACATGAGAAAATTTTTTTTAAAAATCTAGAAACAAAATATTCTATCTTAGGCCTTAGTCAGACGGGCGTTTTTAGCCGCGATTTGCGCATGCGTCCGGCGATTTTATAAAACCATTGCTTTGCAATGGTATCGGACACATGAGCGCTTTTTATGCGCTAGTCCGATAAATTATAGAACAAAAAATCGCAGATCGCACCTATCTGCGATCTGCGATTCCTGTTCTCTTCTGTATATGCGCTCAATGGGGCCGGCGGCAGCAGCGCCGACCCCATTGAGAACATATAGAAGACAAATCATTCTTCTCTGCCACAGCTGTAACAGCTGTGGCAGAGAAGAACGATGTTTGCCCATTGAATTCAATGGAGCGGCAATACAGCCGCTCCATTGAAAGCAATGGGCTGCCGGCGTGCGCGGGGTGAATTGTCGGGAAGGGCTTAAATATATAAGCCCTTCCCTGCAATTCATCCTAAAATGTGTTAAAATAAAAAAATTGTATACTCACCTTTCCGCTGCAGCCGGAGTCCAGCCGCGGCTGCTGTCAGTTCTCCTGAACTGCTTCTTGGCACTATTCAGCCGGCGGGGCTTTAAAATCCCCGCCTGCTGAATGATCTGCCTCTGATTGGTCACAGCCCTGACCAATCAGAGGCCGGTTTCACTCACACACCCATTCATGAATTCATGAATGGGTGAGTGACTGCTGCCTCTCAACGCTGAGCCAATCAGGGGCAGGTCTGACTCACATCCATTCATGAATTCATGAATGGGTGTGAGTGAGGCATGCCTCTGATTGGCTCAGCGCTGAGCCAATCAGGGGGCAGGTCTGACTCACACCCCCTTCACACCCACTGCAGGATGGCCGCGCGGAGCTCCGGCTGCCGGGAGAAGGTGTGTATACAATTTTTTTTTATTTGAACACATTTTAGGATGAATTGCAGGGAAGGGCTTATATATTTAAGCCCTTACCGACAATTCATCCCGGGCTCGCCCGCAGCGCATTGCTTTAAATGGAGCGGCTGTATTGCCGTCTCCATTGAATGCAATGCGCTGGACAGCTCCGGCCCGTTTCTAATGAAACGCGGCTAGGAGCAGATTTTCGGGCGATTTGCGGGCGACTTGCGCGCACCGGTCACGCGATTTGCGGATGCGCATCCGTCATGCGATCCGCAAATCGCGCGAAAAAATGCCCGTCTGACTAAGGCCTTAGAGGTTTATAGATGCATTTAAAAAGTAATTCCACAACAGTTATCCATGAATAAAATCCACCCAAGAAGTAGACTAAAGTTTGTCATGACCTCCAAACTCATTTTTTATAGAAACAAAGAAAGGGGAATCAGCTTAGTTATCGAGAAATCTCTAACAAGAAATCACATCCAGCTTCAAGGATGGATAATAGTTCAAAACTTGGCATTATAGTTACAAACACAACCTAGCGAGTAAGTCTGGCTACTTATGCTTTTCAGATGTAAGTGTCCTTAGTCATAGCTAATTATTGAAGATGGATGTGCCCTCAAAAAAATATTCATCAGAAGAGAGAATTAAAGGGGTTCTGTCACTAAAAAAGAAAACTGCTATACTTCTCTATTCCTCCCCCATCAGTCTACTTACCAGATCTTCACCTCCCCTATCTTCTCCTGTCTCCTGCAGTCCAAGGGGGTCACTTCACCTCCAGCTGCCTGAATCTTCTCCTTCCTGTGAGGTTACATTATGTTGGCAGTCTTCCAATGTACATTACGTCACAGCTCACAGGCCAGCAGGAGGACTGCCTATCTTCTTCAGAGATTGCTCATGCCACCTATCTCTGAAATAGATTACAATTCCTTCCTAGGCAGTGAAGCTACAGCACAGGGATGTGACCTTCACTGACCCAGCAGGAAGGAATTTGTGATAAGCAGCCCTCATAACAAGCAGCCTGCTGTGAGCTGACCTGGGGCACTGGAGAAGCTCAACCAGGAGAAGATGTGATAAGGAGACTGACAGGGAAGGAATAGGTGAGTTTAGATAATTTTTTTTTAATGACAAAACCCCTTTAAGGCTGTAAAAGGGAGTCCGATAACATTTTTACTCTAGAAATAGCTCTTGACCAAAATGTTTCACCAACTACTAATTTTTAAAGTTTTCTTAACAAATCAGATCCTTTGCCAGAAAGTCAAGTAATTGATATTGTATTTTATTATTTTGGCTGAAACCTTCAGTAGAGTATATGTGGTGGATGAAACCTATACTAAGTAAAATTATGAAAGAAATGTCAAGATGAGCAATATAGATAAAGCAAAATTTAAACAAAGGCTGATAACTTGCTGAAACAAATTATCTTAACACAATTAAAAAGCCTTTGAAATGCAATTGAAGCAGCAAGAAAAATTTTGTGCCACAGTTTTTGTAATGTGTTAAGTTAAACTTTGCTATATCTGTAAATACATTTAACAATCTACATATATTTATATAAAGGTGCAAACCCTCACTGACTCACTCACTCACTGTCTGACTGACTGACTCGCCACTAATTCTCTAACTTCCCAGTGACGTACAAACATGAAATTTGGCAAGAGCATTCTTTAGGTACAAAATAGGAAAAGTAAGGGGGTCACAACTCAAAAATTCAATGCTAATTGCAAAAGTATTGGCAGCCCTACGTAATGTACCTAATCTGATTCTCTAACTTCCCGGTGTCGTACAAACATGAAATTTGGCAGGAGCATTCTTTAGGTCCGAAATAGGAAAAGGGGTCACAACTTGATTATTCAAAGCTAAGTGCAAAAGTATTGGCACCCCTGTGTAATGTACCTAATCCAATTCTCTGACTTCCTGGTGTTGTACAAACAGGAAATTTGGCATGACCATTCTTTAGGTCCTAAATAGGAAAAGTAAAGGGGTCCCAACTTGATTATTCAATGTTAATTGCAAAAGTATTGGTGCCCCTGTGTAATGTAACTTCACTGTGTTGTACAAGCGTGAAATTTGGCACGAGCATTCTTTAGGTCCTAAATAAGAAAACTAAAGGGCTCACAACTCAATTGTCCAATGCTAATTACAAAAGTAAGTACACCCCTATGTAATATAATATTCCGGTGTCGTATGAGCGTGAAATTTGGCACAAGCATTCTTTACGTCCTAAATGAGGAGAATGGGAGAAGTGGCACATTCTGCAAAGGGACATTGGTACATGCAGCCTGATGAGAACCTAACGCTCCTCTATGTGTATACATATTTTATTCCTCGATTCCTCTAAAGAAAACTTGACTTCATAAAATTTTCCGTGCGAACAACACATAAACATCTGTATCAAATTAACTCAGGCGAAGCTGGGTATATCAGCTAGTGTATTATATTTATAGATCGTATACTAAGGTAGCAACCAATTTGTAAAGAAAAACAATAATCATATTCATATTCATGCTTCTGAGTAGGGTATATTAACTTGTATATTCCCTAACTAGTGCTGTGGGATACATATACACTACAATCATTTTAAATACCTTACAAAGTCTGAAGAGAGATTATAATCCTGACATTTCCATTTTAATTTTGTGGATTCAACTAACCAAATATTTTGATGAGTTTATATACCCTTTGTCAAAAAAAATCAAGCACCTAGAAGGAGTTGTCGCTTTGAGCAAAACTCGATATGCAGTTATATCTCAGGCAGATATGCAAATGATTAGAGTTGTGGTGTGATTAGATGAACGGTCTTGCCACCTGAATGGCACCTAAAAGTGGGTGCCATTCAGGTGGCTCCCAGAAGCTACTTGTGTGTAATGACCTCTTCTTCAGCTTGTGTAGAGCTTGTTGACCACTAAACATGCCTCTATGATGCAATAGGAGAGATTTTGCCCAGTTATTACAGTTTAAGAGGGGGCACATTATTGGAATGCGAGAAACTGTATGCTTGTATCATGGAATTGTCCGCCACCTGGGCTGTTCTGACCACACTGTTAGGAGGTGTTAGGACCAGTAGATGCGTGAGGGCACACAACGCGACTGGGCTCAGGATGCCCTCGACAGACCACCAGTAGAGAGGATCATCAGATCATCTGACAAGCACGAGCAGCAACAACTGTTTTGTTGTCCACCATCCATAGACAAGTGGCACCATCATTACAGACCCCTGACACACACCGACCACCGCCCCCATTTGGAGTGGTGTTGTTGATGATGAAACTGGATTGCTACGGACTGGAATCTGCCTTTGTTGTAAAGTGGCACACTGTGCCTACTGCTGGTGTGATGGTCTGGGGGGCCATTGTATACGACAGCCAGTCACCCTTAGTGGCAGTATGAGGGACAATGACATCTCAGCGATATGTTCAGGACATCCCACAGCCACATGTGTTGCCTCTCATGACAGGGCTTCCAAGAGGCATTTTACAGCAAAATAATGCCCGGCAGCACACAGCAAGGGTGTCACAGGAATAACTTCCATAGTCTGCTATGTCAGCAGATTTATTGCCAATAGAGCATGTATGGGACCATCTGAGACACCAACTTTGACAGCCTATGAGTTTGCACAATCTAGTGGCTCAGTTACAGAAAATGTGGACTGAAATGCCTATATGCCTCCATTTCTTCCCATATCACATCTTGCATCTAAGCTAGGGGTGGTACAACAGGGTACTAGAGCTTCCATGCCTGCCCATATCACATCTTGTATCCAAGATAGAGGTGGTACAATAGAGTACTACAGCCTCCATGCCTGCCCTATCACATCTTGTATCCAAGCTAGAGGCGGCCCAACAGGGTACTAGAGCCTTCATGCCTACCTGTATCACATCTTTTATCCAAGCTACAGATGGCCATACAGGGTACTACAGCCTCCATGCCTGCCCTACCACATCTAGTATCCAAGCTAGAAGTGGCCCAACAGGGTACTACAGCCTTCATGCCTGCCTGTATCATATCTTGTATCCAAGCTACAGGTGGGCATACAGGGTACTAGAGCCTCCAAGCCCGCCCGTATGACATCTTGTATCGAAGCTAGAGGCGGTACAGCACGGTACTAGAGCCTCCATGCCAGTCCCTATCACATCTTGTATCCAAGCTACAGTAATACAGCAGGGTACCAGAGCCTCCATGCCCACCCATATCAAATCTTGTATCCAAGCTAGAGGTGGTACAACAGGGTACAAAAGCCTCCATGCCAGTCCCTATCACATCTTGTATCCAAGCTACAGTAATACAGCAGGGTACCAGAGCCTTCATGCCCACCCATATCAAATCTTGTATCCAAGCTAAAGGTGGTACAACAGGGTACCAGAGCCTCCATGCCCACCCATATCAAATCTTGCACCCAAGCTAGAGGCAGTACAACAGGGTACTAGAGCATGCCCACCCATATCAAATCTTGTATCCAAGCTAAAGGTGGTACAACAGGGTACTAGAGCCTCCATACCCTCCCGTATCACATCTTGTATCCAAGCTAGAGGCAGCCCAACAGGGCACTAGAGGTTCTTTTTTAAGTATTCAGTTTTCCACAATAAATTATCCTTTTGCTCTGATACTGTAATCACTCATCAATGTTATAATCACACATACAATGTTTCATTTAATTCCGACAACTGCGTCTAATTTTTTTTTACAGTGAGTGTATATAATATACATATATACACAAACATAATTTTCAAGCTGAGAGCAGGAAAACATAGTTCTATTTGGTGATTTGACCCCACAAAGGGTATCTGACACCACTGAACCAGACAGAAACCAGGGAACATTTCATCAGATCCTATAACTATAGCATTAGGCTTTGCAAAGTCGGTTGATTACATCTTAGCAAAAAATTCATTTTTTTTAATTTTCATTGTACAGTAACATGTCGTTTGTTTCTCTAGGTAAATCTTTAATAATTGGGTGCAATGATGCAAGTTGATAAAATCGTTAAAATACAGAAAACATTATACAAAAAGTGTAACTTCATTGAGCTGTAAATTAAATTAAAGTGTAAAGTAGTTTCCATAATATCAGCGCAGCAGCATTTTGGAACAGTTGTAGTCAGACGCACCAGCAAAATGTAAATGTGCCATTCGTCAGTGTGTTTTGCTGTTAAAGGTTCTTCCAAAAGTAGCACAGTAATGCTCAAGAACAACATGCAAATGGCATTGCTTACCAAGAGTTTCTTTTTCTCCAAGGCTTTTATCATATTGATCTTGTAGCTGCTTAATTTGCTCTTCTACATCTTTTAATTTTCTTTGCTTCTCTCGAAGAGTGGCCATAGTAGCATCAAGCTCAGCCTGAAGAAATGGGAAAACAATGGGAAGAGATGGGAACTAATAATGCTATATGTAACGTATTTCATGACTATCTTTGTATGATGGAAAAGCATTCTAGATTCATTTCCAGATATTGATTTGAAGTCAATAAAACACACAGGATCAAAGAAGATTAAGTTACTGCTACTGTTTCTCTTAGTGTCCCGAAACTATTAGTTATGCTCAAATGAGTCTAAGGAATTTGCCCATGTCTGAATGAGAATTTAGGGGGGGGGGAGGTGTGGACTTGGTAGGGAAGTTGCTAAATTATATTATATAAAAACTGGTAAAACTTATTGACTCGAGTATAAGCCGAGCTATACTCAAGTATATACTAGGTAAAGAAAAAAGGCAATACTCAACTCCCAGCCAGTGTCTGTGTCTCCGACGCAATAGTCTCCCCGGCGGTGCGGCAAGCTGCTTGAGACTTCTCCCCACTGTCATCTCTCTGCTCGGCTTTAAATTCCCCCGCCGTTAGCGCTGTGTAAGTAAGCGCTGTGATTGGATCAAGCGCTAGCCATTCACAGCTGGTGCTCGATAAGCCAATCACAGCCATTCAGTGATGTCATTCACTGAATGGCTCTGAATGATCGAGCACTGGCTGTGATTGGCTGGCCCTCGATCCAATCACAGCGCTTACCTACACAACGCTGATGGAAGGGGGATTCAAAGCTGAGCAGGGAGATAACAGTGGGGAGAATTCTCAAGCAGCTTGCCACACCGCCGGGGAGACCATCGTGCCAGAGACACAGACGCCGGCTGGGAGGTGAGTATTGCAGGTTTTTTGTTGTTTTTTTTTTTTTTACCTCACTCGAGTATAAGCCGTGGGGGGCTTTTTCAGCATAAAATGTGCTGAAAAACTAGGCTTATACTCGAGTATATACGGTAGTTCACATTGTTACCTTGGCATGTTGAGTACGAAAATGCAATACAGTCATATATCAATTATAACTGGTAGTACCTGTGCAGTTGCCAGTTTTTGTTTCTTTGGCTCAACTTCTTTTAGCACTCTGGAATACAAATCCATGGCTCTAACCCACATACACATGGATCGGCACGCTTTAGAGACTTTTTCCACCTTTTCTGGTATAAAATTGGAATTAGAAATATATTTTTGCAGTTTCAGCAAAATTTGAGGCTTTATGTTTTCCTTATCATATTCCATAAGCCTTTTTAGAAAATCAGAGTCACCAAGCAGTTTTTTTGCAGTAGTCCAGTCTGGCCTAAACATCACGAAACACATTCAGGAAAACATAACTTAAAATAGGGCAATAAACTGATTGCGTTTACTACAAAAATACAATTGCGTAAATTTTATGTCATGGTCAAATATGAAAAAGAGGCATTTACAAAAACAGCATACGATGACCTCCTGATGCGTGCCATTTATTAGAGAACGGAAGTGTAGTTTTTCATACTACTAAATATACTGTATATAGTGTGTTTACAACCATACATGTAATGGGACATCACAGTGTTTGTGAGCTCAATACAAAGGTTGCTGAATAAAGCATCATATAAATATGAATGACTGCCTGTTTACTGTGAATGGAGGCAGGCAGGCGGGAACAATCCCCAGCCTGCTCCACCTCCATTCAGTCAGTGATGCTCATTCCTCTGTAGAAGCACATGAACAATTAGTGCTGGAGATAATGCTATGTGGGGCACTTCAGGTAGCTTTTTTACTATCTGGGGTACGATAGGAGGAGGGATTGTGTAGAGATGTAGGAAGGATGTTAGAAAAATAAGGAAAAACAAGGAAAAATTAATGTCAAACTGCAGATTCAAGTAGTGGCTGGGAGATATTAACATAGCGGTCTGGGCTGGATTCAGAAGAAAGGGGAATGTGAACAACTCCCGTCAGAGAGGACATCACCTGTGAGCATTGGATATAAAAGTACTGTAATCACTTATATGTTCTGCGCTCCGCTAGACATCAGTTTTAGGACAGCATGTTGGTGTTTACCACATGCAGCATTGAATGGAGCCATTAAAAGTGCCAACTTGGCACCTCCCCTACCACTGCTGATATGTCCTTTACCCTGTGCTTTCTTCCTTGTTCTCTTTTTTCCTTTTTTGTTTACTATTTAGTGTAGTTTTATGTAAGTTTTCGGCTAACTTTGTAATTGTAGTCAGACTTGCAACTTTGAATGACTTTGTTACGTCTGCTCAGCGCACTAAAGAGGCACGGCTCTGTACGGATGCAGGAATGTATCCATTTAAAACTGCAAACACTCACACAATGTCTCAAGGACCAACAGCACCTCTCCAAGCTAAGATGGAAGGACCCTTGTCCCTTACTAATCAGGGAAAGTGGGGAACCCCTGCCTAAAAGCGGGGTAATCGTCTTGATAAGGTCGGCCCCACTGTCTTCATCCTGGACATGGCTACCCTTGATCAGGAACCCAGAAAGATGCACCAAGAACACACCAGACACAACACTGTTTACACACACTGAAACACAGAACAGGACTGCACCTAAAGCACATATCTGGCCACTTGCACAGACATAACACACACGTCACTGTTCACACCAACTGAACACAGAACAGGACAGTTCACACCTCATGTCTAGCCACCAGCACAGACATACAGAACATGTCGCTGTTCATACCAACATACAACAAGTAATGCACACCACATAGAACAGGACCGCACATAAAAGCAAATGACTGGCCACTTGCACAGACATACCACACATGTCACTGTTCACACCAACACACATGGTTGTGCATACAACATATATTATAGGAATCCCACTCAAAGCTCACATGCATACAGATGTAATACCATAGTCAGTCCAAGTGTCCTCACACCACGGGGAATAGAGATAGTCAGCCAACGTGCTGACAAAGGGATGTCTGGGGGGGCTACACCTGCCCAGGGATAGGGAGAAACCTGTGGCCACCTGCATCTGCGTGGTCACCGTACCACAGACTACACAATGTATGCACCCCAGACTGCAAGGAGGTGAGGGATCGCAGGTGACCAGACCATCTCCAGGGGAGGAGAGGGACACTTCAGACAAAGCATGCAAACACCAGCTCTGAGTGGGCACAACCCAGGGTACAAAAGTAAAGCATTAAAATGATTTGTAGTGTCCGGACTCATGACTTTAAGTAATGTCTGAGGCCACAAAGAGAGAACAGACCACATTTTATAGAAGCATATAAACATGATTCAGCTTTTTTCTCTGGTCCCTCCAATACAAGCCTGATAAACAAGCTTTCACACCAGCAGCAATATATCTGCTATAAAATATGTGGGAACAGACCGGGTTTTATAAAGGTATATACATGTGATGCAGCTTCTCTCCTGTGTTCAGTTGTAAAATGGCTGCTGGTTACAGTATGCCTATGTTATATATGGCTAGGCCTTGTGATGCAGGCGTCTCATGAAACTACTCTCCATATGCAAGATGGAGGACACATTTGGTGACATTATCTGCAGCACCATGGCTGCATATTGGCTGCACTCTAACATCTGCAGCACGCATTTTGGAAAATTAAATTTTCGCCAAAAATCAGGTCAGACTTACCTGGTTCGATTGGGTGAAAATTGGGGTGATTTTATTGCCCAGCCAAACAAGACAAGCAACACTAGTTAGCATGTTATTGATTCTGCATGCTGAACACCGTAAAAATGAAATCCAAAAGACAATGGTTGAATTTCTTTTTTTTCCCCTATTCCCATCAAAAAAGTAATAAAAGTTGTACAATTTGTTACATGTACTCCAAAATGATACGATTAAAAATACTTATCTTTAACTTATCTTGCAAAACCAAACTTTCATACAGCTATGTTGATGGAAAAATGTAAATGTTATGGTTCTATGAAAGTTACAATAAAAAACATGAAAAATTAGTTGGTCACTGAGGCTTAAAATGGGCCTGTTTTTCAGGGGTTAATATACCAGGGACACAGAATCCCCTTGGTCAGAACTCCAGGAGATTGTATCAGGAGACAAACTGGGGGGGGGGTGTGCAGTTCCTGTGCCTAACACCCAGACCTTACTGATCCACTCAGTAAGGTCTGGTATCCTACTTTTTTTCATTCCACTTATTTTTGTACGGTAACTGTTTTGCATGCCCCCTTTTCTTATATTATCTTTTTTTTTTTACTTTTATAAGCATAACTACTTGTTTTAATAAAGTCTTAGACTTTATTAATTTCAGTCCTTCTCCCTCTATACAAAAAACCCAGATTAGAGTGTGACTTTGCTGGCTTGAGTGCAGTTAGTGCAAGTACTGTACCCCACTAAGTTACCAAGGTTTAGGCAGCTGACGTGCCTTACAGTCGGTGGTGGCAGCAAGTACTTTCTGGGGCCCGTAGAACCATGCATGATTTATGTTCCATCTTACAACGAAGGATTAAAGAAGTGGAAGTAAGTCAACCCTACATCAAGTGCTGTGAAGCTCTGGTTCGTGACATACCACATACTAAAAGCATATTCCTTACTTTGCATTTAGTAGAATACAAATGGCTTCCATAACCGTCATGACCATATCTGGTGGGTTAGTGAACACTCTGATCTCAGATATGTCTGCTTTATCCAAGGAGTCCAAAGCTTTATTTGCAGCATCTAAAGCAGGCATTGTCTCATCGAGGTCTCTCTGGGCATCATCAGCTATCGCCTGCGTTTCTTCTGCTTTAACTTTTGCAACGGCCTCATCCTCTTTGACAATGCGCCGCACCTGCCACAGTAGAAAGAGCATCATTTTTCCAGCGAACCGTATAAAAATACCATGAAAAATGGAATTGTAACATACAAATGTAGCATACTATAATATATCGCGCTTAGGATATCCAGCTGGACGCGAGAAGACTAAACAGTGGTAGCTGTATAATCCTGATGGTCCTCCGCTGCCTGTAGTTTCTGATGCAAATAAGATTTACTCACCTTTCGTTTGAAGACTTTGCACTAAAAAGGATGTTATGTGCAAATCTAGAAGGTGAGCATGAAGCTCGGATATATGCAGAGTACAAAGCTAATGCCTCTCCCTGAATATAGATGACACTATTTAGAAAGCGGCACAACAATTATATATCCTGTAACAATTAGCATTTTCTTCTGAAGCTTATATAGTTTAAAGGCTTCTAAAGAAAGGAAATATATTATGCAAATAACCAAACTGAATCAGCTAAATGTGTTCCATTCATCCTATACTGACAGTCCCCTCTGGTACGACTGAGGTCAAGCAGCTGCACAAAGTAAACCAATTTTATGTGCGGTGTTTGTTGGATAAAATTAACCCAATAAGGAGCAAGTTCTGTAAATTTAAGGCACTTGGGTCCTGGGCTTTAAACCTTTCCAATCTAATTTGTATCCCGATTTTCCTAGAGGGCTTAC
Source organism: Eleutherodactylus coqui (assembly GCF_035609145.1). Classification (NCBI taxonomy): domain Eukaryota; kingdom Metazoa; phylum Chordata; class Amphibia; order Anura; family Eleutherodactylidae; genus Eleutherodactylus; species Eleutherodactylus coqui. The sequence goes on from NC_089843.1 coordinate 212,160,377, forward strand.
TCTTTTTCTTCTGTTAAACAATGGCGCTATCTGCTGGCTAAAGCCAGTACTGCATGAGGTGACACGTTGGATAGGCTCCGACAGCAGAGAGGCTGGCAATATACAGTAAGAGAACCCCGACGGACGTCTTCCAAAATCGGAGCTGTACAGCTTTAAATCATAATGTCTTCAGAGGTCAGACAGTGGATTGGAAAGGGATAATCCATAGTAAAAATATGGCGTGGGAATAAGGCCTCCTTCACACGGGCGACAAATCGCATGTATGTGAAGCCCATGCTGTCCTATGGGTTCCTTCACACATGCGATGTTTTGTAGCATGCAACAACCCGACACATAAACCTCACGGGTCTGGCAATATGCCCGCGACTCATGAGGTTTTGTAGCCCATGTTTCCCTATGGAGCCTTCCTCTCTGTTGCATCGCATCACACAAAAATGCAATTTTCGTGCGGTGCGGTGCGATGCAACTTTAACAGTTGGAAATCCTACTGTCAAAGCCAAATCTAAGCCTTGGCTGCAGGGGAAAAAAACCCACATACATGACCTTAGAAGCGCTGTCCGACACCTCCGCAGCTTCTCCCCAGATCCCGGCACTGTTTCTCTACTTCATCCTCTGGCCAGGGATTGAAAAATCCCCGCTTCCTGGAAGAGCTGGCTGTGATTGGCTGACGCTTACCCAATCACAGCCAGTGCTTGATGAATGGCTGTGATTGAACCAATCTTATATTTCAAGCATCAACCCCCCCCCCCCCCAAAACACACACACACAAAACGCGTGACTTTGTAGTGTTACATGCGACTTTGTAGCGCTACAGAATCGTGGTATTGAGACGACGCACCGATATCGCACGGACCAGCGATTCGATATTGCTGTGGTTTTCCCGCGGCGATGCCCTGTCGCCATGTTCAGGAGGCCTAAAGCTTCTACTCCTGCAATGTAGCAGGAGTACATCAGTTCCTTGGCTGTTAGTCACAGCCGAGAACCAGGAGGAGAAGGCAGAAGTGGTTTTTAACCAATTCTGCCCTTGTTCTTGCAGGCTACATAGCGCTCAATGAATGCAATGTAGTAGATAGAGAAAGCGGAAGTTGCACTTCCTGTGATCGGTGGATGCTCCCGGCGATATTCATGAAATTTTACAAGACCAAAAAAGCCAAATTCTTGGAGATTCAATAATTGATTCTAACCTGATCCTCTTTCTCTTTATTTATAGTGACTAGCCTTCAAGCTTATGCAATGACTGAGGGCCCATTTACATGCGACGAACTGTAGAGCAAACGATGCCCGACAGTGTCTCCCAGTGAAGCTCGCTCCTATGCTGTTACAAAAGAGCGAGTACCACTGGATCGCTCACAGCATGGCCAGCATGGAGGCGGAGTGAGCCGTGGAGCATTCTCCCCTCGCCCGCCCCCTTTCACTATAAGCAGGCAGTCGTTAAGAACTGAACGACTCCTGTTTACACTAAACGGCTAGTCATTCAGGTTTCTGCATACATTTTCACGGGATGACTATTGTCCAAACTCCTGCGGGAGGGCGATGTTCTGAACAACTCTTAATGATAATCATCCAGTGTAAAAGGGCCTTGAGCCCTTTCAATCAACTTCCTGTCTGTGTTATTGGTGCATGCACTACCAGAGAGCGTGGATATTATATATCTTCCATGTAGAGACACTGTGGTCACTGATCCTGTAATATGTAATAAAGATGATTTATGTGAAAAATGCACAATTGTAAGATATTTATTATATTACATAAAACAGTTTTTCACATAGTGAATGGAAAGAAGACTCTTGGTCACTATACGCAGGTTATCAGGCCAACCCCTATGATGAGTAAACACAATGCTGAGCCATTAAACTACTTCTGAAACTTTGGGAGGCATTTATAAAACATTATATCCCATTTTTCTTGTGTCAGAAAAGTTACAAAACTGTGTTTAAGGCTTGCCTTTACAAGAATTGTGTGACTTTCGGTGGTTTGTGCCATTGTCTGCCACTTTCCTGAAAGGAGGTTGACACATTTATATATAATTTACTCCAAAAATGTGTGTCAGGTGGGACCTGGCATACATTTCTGTGTAGGAGCATGAAGGTGACAAGATGTGCCTGATATATGAAGTGGTTTGCATCTCTTCATACGGTGCATTACGCGTTGTGGGAAATATTAAGACTCGTATTTGAAATACAAGTCCTAATACAATTCCCCTTCAGTTATAGTATATCAGTCATTAAATAGCACAAAGATTCACAAGGGAAGATATAATGGTGTTTAATATGCTAGTCTTAAAGGGGGTTTCAGGGAGAATACTATTAATGACCTATCCTTAAAATAGGTCATCAATAGTTGATCGGCTGGGGTTCATCGCTCAGGACCGCGACTGATCAGCTGAGCGAGAGCATGGGGTCAGTGCCGCAAATACATCGAGGACGGAGCAGAAGCAGTGGAATTCTCCACGCCGACCTCTGTGTAGAGGTCGGTGCTTGTAACTGCAGGCACAGCTCATGTTGATTTCAATGATAGCCATGTCTGCAGTTACAAGCGCCAGCCACTACACAGAAGTTGGCGCTGAGACTTCTGCTGCAATCTCTGTGTATTTGCGGCGCTCAGTTAATCGGTCGGGGTCCCGAGCGATGGGATAGGTCATCCGTAGTATTCTCCCTGGAAAACCCCTTTAATGAAAGGTCGGATGGAGTAAAATGTATCAAATTATTAAGAGTTGCATGGCTCTTATTACATTTGGCGCATCTTGGACTATCATTGTGCCAGGAATTAAAATCTACGCCTGCTATGAGCAGGTAAAAATTTCTGTCGGGTTCAACAGCTAAACCCAACACACTTTTTCCTCAATTTGAAAAAGAGACAACAGAGGTGTAAAAAATGCAAAAAGTTGCAATTTAGCATGTACCAATGTATGCAACTTTTTACCGCCATCAAGGTGGCGCAAATTGGTTAATAAATTTCACTGACAATTTTTAGATGGAACTTTCTTAGTATCGAGAAACGCTTACCTGATCTGCATTTTCCTGATCTACTGATAATTTCTCCATCAAGGCTTCCACATCTATAGACTTCTGTTTCAGCACCGGCTCTAAAGCAGACAGCTCAATCTTCATTTTATCAACGAGGTTATTAGTCTCCAGTAATTTGCTTAACCCATTCTTTACACGATCACGAGCCTAAAGGACACCAAAAGAACAAATTGCTGCTTAAATATGACCCATTGCTTGAAAAAGGCTATGCTCAGCCGAAACGTTGCACCTGCTTTCATTGAATGGAAATTCCATTTTTGCCAAGCGCACTTTGGGAGCTGCCTTCAACCTCTGATGATCTAAATGGCTGGATAATCAGGATTGCTCCCACAGACGAGGTATGCCTCCTTTTTTTATGCATGTTTGGAGCGCTGTTTAGCTTTGTCCATTACTGATGTATATGCCATAGACGAAGCCAACAAAGAGATGGGTGTAGCAGCAAAATTTTATAGTTAATGTCTTAGGCCTCGTTCACATGAGCGTTGTTCTACATGCATGTAGGTGCATGCAAAACAGGGTTGCACGGATGTGCAAAAAAACCCGCTTGAACGAGGCTGCGAGCAAATTGCTTTCAATGGGGTATTGCTACTGCCGACGGCCGCATTGAAAGCAATTGGCTGCCGGCAACCTCTGCAGTGATTTTCAGGGAAGGGCTTTAAATATAAGCCCTTCCCTGAAAAATCATGCTTAGCATATGTAAAAAATTAAAAAAATATATATACTCACCTCTCCGCCAATGTCTGGGCCCAGGAGCATCTAGCTGCTTGGGTCCACGGCACTGCAGTGAAGTTCTTTCAGCAGGCGTGGATTTTAAATCCCCGTCTGCTGAAAGGGATGTATCACATTGGATGAGCTCTCAGCCATTCACAGGCAGTGCTCAGCCATTCATTGAAAGACAGTTGAGCGCTGCCTGTGATTGGTCACAGCGCTCAGCCAATCACAGGCAGCGCTTGGTCATTCATTAAATTCAATGAATATGAGGTAAGTATATTTTAAAAATTTTTTTTTTACAAATGCTAGGGATGATTTTCAGGGAAGGGCTTATATTTAAAGCCCTTCCCTGTAAAGCACTGCAGGGGTTGCCTGCATCCCATTGTTTTCAATAGGGCCGCCAGCAGCAGCGGTGGCCCCATTGAAAGCAATGCTAGAACATCTCGATCCTCTACCACAGCTGTCACAGCTTTGGCAGGGGGTTCTTTACTCCCCACGGGAAGTCCCCTTGTCACTGAACATTGTGACAGTGCTGTCACAGTGTTCAGTGATGAGGAGACTCCCCGCGGGGAATATTGACGTGCAGCATGGACCTATGTTATATAGAGACAGACTAACAGACTAAGCAAATTTCAATGTTGATAAGTTTGATGGATATTCAACAAATAAAGTTTCTTTTTTGCATAATGAAAAGTTCGTCAATTTTCTGATTTACTTTGTATATTAAGTTCTCGTAGTTTTCAAGATCTTTGCTTACTATTAGTAAGGGCTCATGCCCATGACCATGTTTTTACTGCATATCTATTCATGGCGGTGAATAGAGTCAATGAACGTCAATGGACTTTCATTGATCCATGCACACTAGCATGTAAACACTGTGTATTGATATGCAAGAGAAATAGATCCCAGCATGCTCTATTTCTCTGTGTATGTATGCAGTGTGAACCCTATACACTTGTAAGGGCACCGTATGATATGCTGTCCATACACAATACATAAATAAAAGTCCCACTGCGCATGTCCTTGTGCATGTGATTCGCGGGCATGCGCAACCATACGCAGTCTCTGCCGGCAGAGCATAAGACTGACGAATGTGTAAAATGCTGCGGGGAAACCCGCAGCAATTTATGCATATAGTCGTGGGCATGAGCCCTTAATGGGAATCTTCGATGTTTACTTCCCGTCAAGGTGCTTCATGGCATTAAATATTAATGTCATGTGTACAATTTTTTTTGCCAAGAATCGTTAACTGGACAAGCTCTGTCCTTAAAAGCTATGTATTGTAAATCTGTACTTGGAGTTAAAAAAAGATTCAAGCTTCAATTTAATTTAGTTTAATTAATTTCCCTTAATTAATTTGCAACTCGCTCCTAGTTTCAGACTTGTCCCATGCCTGTCCAAATAATACTTGCTGCTTGTAAGCTCTGTGAATCAAGAAACCTTTTGCCTACATTGGCTCTCATATACACAGCATAGCTCAACTCCTCTACTGCTTTCTCCTTCTGCAGGCCATATAGTCCATGAAGGATCGATCCTCTTAACAGACCAGCAGACTTCATCATGTTTGCTTTCTTTGCTTTCTATACTCTGATAAGTCAGTATGATCTTCTGTACCTACTGGTTTGTATGTGCCCTCTCCCTGTACACAATGCCCTGAGTACTATATTATCCGAAGGTCGCCAACCCTCTAGAAATAGAGGACTGGTTTCCAGAGTTGTTGTCAAATGGAGTTGTGGATTTTTTGAAGTTGGTAATACTTTAGCAGGTTATTATGATTGTAACTATCAGCATTTTACAGCTCACAGTAAATGCTGGTAATGAGTTCATATCAGTATCTGACCTGTAGACATGTAGCTCTTATAATCTTTATCATTCAGTACGATTTTCTGATGGGTCAGTAAAAAATGTTGGTCGTCTATGATTTTTGGATAAGTTGTTATTCTTTTCTCTCTCTTGTTCTACTGTATAACTTTATCCCCTTCATGAAATTATCTCCCACTGACTTTACACTGTGCTACTATGAGAGAAGGGAGACGGAAAGAAGTAAACTCCCAAACACAGAGAGCAAACTCTCAATATAGCAGCTAAATGATGTCTCTCCTGAGCCGACAGCACTCAAAGCTTTGTGGGTATCTCAGAAGCAGCACCATGATCATCCATGAAAAACGAATTACAAAGACTTTATAGCAGCAAAATGGTAGATAAAGTTCAAATGAGAAAGTTGCTTATTTTTGCATTGAGGAAGTATATGAACAAAAATCAAATCAGTACAAAGTTGTCCATTGGCTTTAAGAAAGATATAGATCCAAAACTTTGTGGCTAGTTTCACAAAAGTGTAATCTAATAAATCCATAATATGGAGGGTTTATAGATAAAAATTGTATTGTTAGTGAAATGAATATGACTCTGGTTCATCTTGATTGGATATGCGCCTTCCATCTTGTATAATATAGTGGGTCAATGTTTTGTACTTTTCCTTTAACTAGATTTGCTCAAATCTTGTTAAAAAAGGGACCTCAATATTTAGAACATCCCAAGTCATTGCGCCCTGTTCTTTCGTTACTCGCTAAACAGTTAATTGTTTATACTTACTGTACTTTTGTATTCTAAGACGTTAATCACATATGATTGTTTCTGTGACTGTATTACGCTTGCCTGGCATTTTAGATATTATAATTCCTTATCTTGCATATTCATATTTTGTTTATGTTTATTTGACCATTGGTAATATATTAATTATAATAGATTTGAATTACTGTAATTGAATCGTGTGCCCCTATAAAAACTGCTGACTGTCAATCAATAAACGGATTACTTTGGATCACATCCCATGCTGTGTGGTTTGATGTTAATTTCTTGAGCTAAGCTTATCATTTAAGAATTTGGACCCCAAAAGCATATTGTATAGCAAATATTGATGTTTGTACCAAGTACAAAGGTGTCTATTGGCTTTAAGAAACATATCCATCCAAAACTTGGTGGCCTGTTTCACACAGGTGTATTCTAATACATCCATAATATGTAGGTTTTACAGATGATATTGCATCCATATTTCATCTGCATTTGCCTCTGTGTTTGCTTTCATTGGTTTTATTTTCTACTGGGCAAATGCAATTTGTTTGTTGCCCAACAGGAAATAATACCAATGAAAGCAAATTAAGAGAAGCAAACATAAATCAAATACTGATGAAGGATGCATCCATATTTTAATCACTTTCCAGAGATTATAATAGGTATATTTTTCATCAAAAACACATGCTGCATTTTTAAAATATGACTGCAAAAAATAAACCCATGTAATTAGATTCATAGATTTACATTAGCTCTGTATTGTTGTTTACAAAAGTAGACTAAAGCAATTTTCACCAGTCGAGACTAATCGCCTTGAATGCCATAGATGTCGTGATTATCATTAGCAACTGTAAAATCTATTGGTGGCAAGCATTTAAGAGGTTTTCCAGGAGAATACTATTGATGACCTATCCTCAGGATAGGTCATCAAGAGTTGATCAGCTGGAGTCCATTGCTCGGGACCCCGACCGATCAGGCGGGCGCATGCTGTCACAGAGGTCAGAGCAGCGGAAGCCTCCATGCCGACCTCTGTGTAGTGGCCGGTGCTTGTAACTGCAGGCACAGCTCTCATTGAAATCTATGCGAATGACGGACCCCAGCTGATCAACTATCCTGAGGATAGGTCATCAACAGTATTTTCCACAGAAAACCCCTTTAAGCTGTGTGCACAAAAATCTGTCATGTTATACATGTTATAGAGATATGGCTAAAGTTTTGCTAGGATTCTAGGTTCTAAAACAAGCACTAATCTTTAAAGCTTTTTTCTCATCGGCGTCATTAAGGTTAGACGATTTCAGGCTAAGGATTATACTATAATGAATCTATAGTGTCCTTCCTGTGTATAACCAAGAAAGGCTGATAGGAACAGTTCAGTCTCTTAGCCCAGATCTCCATGACAGAGTGGAAGATTTGTGTCTACTTTCACTTTAGTCTAGGTTATAATCCAGAAGGTTTTGATAGTCTGGCACCTGTCAGATTTCATTCACACGGGATTAAAACAGTTTTAATGCATTTAACTAGATCTTGAAAATGAATCCTTTGCATAAATATAGGCATTTTTGGCCTAATTATTCAGATTTTAGGTTGTGTTTCAATTACACAAACACAGATTGGGGAAGGCAAAACAGATGGGGCAGAATTACTCTTGGGTATGAATGATAAATCAGCTGTAAAGAAAAGACGTTTTATACACTTCCTATAAATAAAAGATGCAAGCTGGATAAATAAGTGAAAGACAAAAATGAAAACCTAAAAGAGTGTCTAATGACTTCACTTCTCAAACTGTAACTGATAGAAGCAGACAAAGTGGTAATCTTTCTGACTACACTTGTGTGGGCACCCGTGTGTTCAGTTGTTTATCTTTGATAGCTCAGTTGTTAGCACTGTTGCCCTTCAGTCCTGGGTTCAAATCCCATGAAGGATAACTTCTGTATGAACTTTGAAAAACTGCATGTGACTATACTTTGGCACAATAGCATCAAGTAATTTAAGTAATTCCCATATAACATATGGTCAATTATGTAAAAGGTACGGGCAATTAAACATCCGTATGTACTAGAATAATGTCTGAGTTTTTTTGGGAGATGAACAAATGAACAAAAATAGCATTTTTTGTTTTGAATGCTTTGATGAAAGAAAAAAAGTATTTTCTTACAAATTTTTTTCACAAAGAAAGAAATAAGTGCGCAAAAAATGTATATATTTTTTTTTCACCCCTTTTTTTTACATGTAGGAGACTTGAACATGGGATCCTATGGTTGCTCAGATTATACAATGCAGTACTTTTATATTGCAGTGTATTATCTCCTATCTTTTAAAAGGCTGCAAAGAAAACCACAAGCAAGTCCATCAATTGAATCTGTACATACACAGTGAATACACACTTGTTACGCGTATTCACTGAGTGTTTACTCATTTCCGCTGATTTTAATGGGCTGTTTTGGTCCGTAGGACATGCTGCATTTTTTTTCACGAGCCTAAATACTCATGGGGAAAACGCAGGTCTGAATAAATCAATCTACCCATTTAGTCCTGTCCGACTCTTGGTGACTTTATAGGCAAGCATTTTACATGCTTCCCTGTCAAGCCCTGATTCTTTTAACTGTTTGATGCACATAATGTTATCCATTTTGGTGGTGTTGAGCCAGAGTGTTCTTTGTCGGCCCTTTCTTCTGGTTCCACTGATCATTCCCAACATTATTGATTTCTCTAGGGGGTATGCACGCATGATTTGGCCAAAGTAAGTCAATGGCAGTCTAGTGATTCTAGCTTATAGCAATGTCCCTGGTTTTACGCTTCTGTTTGTTATCCTGGCTGTCCAGGATATTCTTAATAATTTTTGCCAGGACCACATTTCGAATGCATCGATTCTCCTTTGATCCCTTCCTAGTGTCCAACTCTCGAACCCAGAGGCGTAACTTGAAGCTCCCGGCCCCGATGCAAAACTTGGAACAGAGCCCCCAACTATAATGCTTTACTCATAGTACTGGGTTTCCTATATGGAGAAGAGAGGCCTTATGGGCCCCCTAAGGCTCCTGGGCCCGGGTGTAATTGCATCCCCTACATCCTCTATAGTTACACCCCTGCTCGGACCCATACATCATCATGGGAAAAACAATTGCTCTAACTAGTCTGCTTTTGGTAGTTAGAGTGATATCTTTGCTCTTCCAGATCTTATTCATGCCAACCATTGCAGAGCGGCCCAATGTGATCATACGTTTGATTTCTGGGGTGGATTTGCCATCGTGGTCAATTTTTGATCCAAGGAAGATATGAATACTTCAATGCAATCAAGGGGTACTCAGCACTCCGTATTATGCTCGTAAAAAATATGGGGGGGGGGAAATACTGATGCCTAATAAAAAAGAACACAAATAAGGAGGCAACTACACAAAAAATAGATTATACTGCATTTTTCGAAAAACTGCTGTAAAACGTCGCCCATATGATTAGCCCTATAGATTTACATAAGCTCTGTATTCGGTCCCCTCAACTTGGATCTAATACAGACACAAAATTTGCTCATCTGAAAGCGGCCTTACAATATAGCACTTTTCAATCATCTGACTTAAATAGTACACAGGCCTGTGCCTGTTTGAGCATTGTGGAGATATAGCTCCACAGCATCTACTAAGCCATATGCCGAAGTCCACTGCCTAATCACAGAGCAGTCTTCGATGTTTAACACTTAGGAATAGTAAATGAATGTCTAATATCATGCATAGTGTTTCCTTTCCTTTCTGATGGGATTTATATCATGACACTGTCAAGTATGATGCTTGCTATAACCGACGTACCATTGGTTCTTGGAGAAAATGGTTCCATGCTCTTTTTTGTCAGATTTCTTTTTTAATAATACAACCATCCCATTGCTGAGCAGCTAGAAGATTGCTGTTTCCTAGGACGAGGGTCCTCAGCTGTTATTGAGAAAACCCGCTACAGTCTATCACATGGACTTCTTATCAATTATTGTGCACATAAATACCAGACTCTCTTGATAGAAGATGCAAGTCATTATATACATATCTCCTTTTAGAACCCTAGTAATAGTATGCATGCATTTCTGTTTGGTTTATGTGTGTCTGGTCTGAACTCTGTAAGATGTATTGTATGATGCCTGAACCCATGTTTGTCTGGTCTGAACTCCGTCTGATGTAGTGTTTGATGCCTGAACCCATATCTGTCTGGTCTGAACTCCGTCTGATGTAGTGTTTGATGCCTGAACCCATGTTTGTCTGGTCTGAACTCCGTCTGATGTAGTGTTTGATGCCTGAACCCATATCTGTCTGGTCTGAACTCCGTCTGATGTAGTGTTTGATGCCTGAACCAATGTCTGTCTGGTCTGAACTCAGTCTGATGTAGTGTTTGATGCCTGAACCCATATCTGTCTGGTCTGAACTTCGTCTGATGCCTGAACCCATATCTGTCTGGTCCAAACTCCGCCTGATGCCTGAACCCATGTCTGTCTGGTCTGAACTCCATCAGATGTAGTGTTTAATGCCTAAACCCATATCTGTCTGGTCTGAACTCCGTCTTATGCCTGAACCCATATCTGTCTGATCCGAACTCCGTCTGATGCCTGAACCCGTTTCTGTCTGGTCTGAACTCCATCAGATGTAGTGTTTAATGCCTAAACCCATATCTGTCTGGTCTGAACTCCGTCTTATGCCTGAACCCATATCTGTCTGATCCGAACTCCGTCTGATGCCTGAACCCGTTTCTGTCTGGTCTGAACTCCATCAGATGTAGTGTTTAATGCCTGAACCCATGTCTGTCTGGTCTGAACTCTGCCTGATGTAGTGTTTGATGCCTGAACCAATGTCTGTCTGGTCTGAACTCAGTCTGATGTAGTGTTTGATGCCTGAACCCATATCTGTCTGGTCTGAACTTCGTCTGATGCCTGAACCCATATCTGTCTGGTCCAAACTCCGCCTGATGCCTGAACCCATGTCTGTCTGGTCTGAACTCCATCAGATGTAGTGTTTAATGCCTAAACCCATATCTGTCTGGTCTGAACTCCGTCTTATGCCTGAACCCATATCTGTCTGATCCGAACTCCGTCTTATGCCTGAACCCATGTCTGTCTGGTCCGAACTCCGCCTGATGCCTGAACCCATGTCTGTCTGGTCTGAACTCCATCAGATGTAGTGTTTAATGCCTAAACCCATATCTGTCTGGTCTGAACTCCGTCTTATGCCTGAACCCATATCTGTCTGATCCGAACTCCGTCTTATGCCTGAACCCATGTCTGTCTGGTCCGAACTCCGTCTGATGCCTGAACCCGTTTCTGTCTGGTCTGAACTCCATCAGATGTAGTGTTTAATGCCTGAACCCATGTCTGTCTGGTCTGAACTCTGCCTGATGTAGTGTTTGATGCCTGAACCAATGTCTGTCTGCTCTGAACTCTGTCTGATGCTTGAACCCATATCTGTCTGGTCTGAACTCCATCAGATGTAGTGTTTAATGCCTAAACCCATATCTGTCTGGTCCAAACTCTATCTGATGCCTGAACCCATGTCTGTCTGGTCTGAACTCCATCAGATGTAGTGTTTAATGCCTAAACCCATATCTGTCTGGTCTCAACTTCGTCTGATGCCTGAACCCATATCTGTCTGATCCGAACTCCATCTTATGCCTGAACCCATGTCTGTCTGGTCCGAACTCCGTCTGATGCCTGAACCCATGTCTGTCTGGTCTGAACTCCATCAGATGTAGTGTTTAATGCCTGAACCCATGTCTGTCTGGTCTGAACTCTGTCTGATGTAATGTCGAATGCCTGAATTCTCTTCAGTCTGCAGGTGTGCAGATGCCTGGTCAGAGTGAACTAAGTCCTTGATCTAAGTCTGAATCCCTTGAACAAAGTCCCTCTTGGTTTTTGTCTGAATACCCACAGTTTGTAGGTGTGCAGATGCCCAATTCTGAACTATGCCCTTTTTGTAGTTTGCTGTGTCTGGAGCTGCTCTCACCGTGTCTAGTACTCCCTGTCTCCTTCCCTATTTCCACCTAGGGCAAGTTAGGATTACCCCAAATTCCTGTATGGGGCCATCCTTATTGGTACGATCGCCCCACTACTTTGGTGTAGGGTCAGCCTTCCCCTTTACCCTTACTTTGTTTCTTGTTTGGTCTATTTGGTGATCTGTGTGTCCGGTCTTGATGGGTACATTCATCCTTCTAGCTATAGATATATTAAAAATCGTGTAAGTCATCTTTCACATAGCCTGCACTAACATAACAGATTTGTTCTACCTTCAATAATATAGTCGTATTCCCAATTTATAGTGAAAAAAATGTTATATGTAATATAATAAAAAATAAAAGAGCAGAATAATACAATTAGATATATGCATATTCTCAATCTTACTTACTGAAACCAGCTGTTTGCTTTTTTCTCCTAGCATGGATAGGTAAAGGTTAATTAACTCTAGATATGAGGTGGGTGTCGTATAGTAGCGTCTCCTCAGCTCTGCATAGTAGCGGTCAGCCATTTCTGTAACGGTCACATGAATCTCCACACACATTTCGGAAAGTCTCTCCTTCATCTCTTCCTGGCCAAGGTCAATGTTGGTGAAGAACGTTTGGGAAACTGAGAGCAGCGCTTCCCTAGGCCACTGCGAATAAAACCAAGAGAAGAGAGGTCACAAATCCCCTTTGTAATAATATTTGCTTAATTGAAGCTGAATCAATGATGTGCCTTTGCTATGAGAAATGTTTCCCATGGCCATTTCAAATATCCATATAAAAGTAACTAAAATCAAATACATTCTTTCAGTTCTCTTTTTTTCTTGCATTTGAGAAAATGAAATACGTGCGACTGCTTAAGAACACAACGTGCCCCGCTCTCCAGAGTAAACGTGATTTAAAGGTTACGAGTATGTAATTAAATTAAAAGGGGCTAATACTTTGTTTAGCGTCATTAATTGCAATTTTGTGATTCCATTCCAAGTGACTGACTGAGGGGGGAGACTATGGCCCTCTGCACAGGCGGAAATCCACGGTGGGATTTCCCGCAGAATTTCCGCCAATGCCCGCTGCCATAGGATTGCATTAGATAACGCAATCCTAGGCAGATGGCGGTGATTTGTCCGCGTGAAAACACGCGCGGAAAACAAATTGCGGCATATCCTATTTCTGTGCAGGTGATGCAGAGGACCGCACAGAAATGTCAGTGGTGTCGGGCCGGCTCCTCTCTGCGCCTCTGCCGGCAGCCGGCACACAGCGCAGAAAGAAGACGTCGGGAGCGGGTGAGCTGCTGGCCTCTACAGGGGCACGGGTCCGCATCCCGCTGCGAGAATTCTCGCAGCGGGATCCGACCCGGCCGTCTGCAGGCGGCCTTAACCAAGAAAGGTGTCCCTAATAATATTTGTGTCCTACTACACACAGATCAGAAGGGGAATGTTCCTACTTCAGCCAATTGTCTTACAGCCAGGCACAGAACAGTGAGGAGGAAGAGGAGGAGAGGGGACACGTCTGATCTCCTGGGACACACAGACACGATTTCTTTATATGCTTCTTAATTTTAATTGTAATATGACACAAAATAGAATCAAAGAAAAAAGGAGTTATGGGATGAGATGGTAGGAATTTTTATTCTGTATTTTCTGTTTAGGGTTTCTTTAACATCTTAAAGGGTGTAACCCTTTTTCTTCATTTTTGGTTTTATCTTTTAACTTTAAAAATCATATTTTTTTTATTTTTCCATTTACATAGCTACACAGGACCTTGTTTTTTTGTTTATTTTCTAGTTATACCATTTACTGTACCACTTAATTTACTAGAAAACCTTTAAAAAAATTTAAGCGTAGAGGTGTGGCTAGCTGATGGAGAGCTAGGACGCTCATCTGTCGATCTCTCTGCCCAGGACCATTAAAAACAGCACCCAGACCCGCTGAGACCCAGTAACACTCACCCGATGGTGAAGGGGAGGAAGAGGAGCACCCCGGAGGGAGCCAGAGACCAGTTGCGGGCTCCCTGACAGCGTTCCTGCGGAGATCAACGGCCCGCGAACAGCAGCAGGAGGCTTTCAAGAAGGCGCCGGAATACAGCACCAGGGAGGAACAGCATACAGACGCCGGTCGAAGGTCCCGTGCCCGGTCGGCAAGCCCAGCAGTTTACAGGTACTCTGGCAGGAAAGGGACCTCCCCGGGAGCCAGAGATAGCTGCGGCAGCACCAGCGGGCATGAGGGGGAAGGAAGAGCTGACAGCCTGGTCCCAGCAGCAGGGCCCGAGGCCGGTGGAGGAACAGGCTGCATAGTCCATGGCGTCGGTCCCCTTGCCCCCGAACGTCCCACACAGAGGGCTATGGAGGAGAGCACAAGAGCCCACACAGCTGCCCAGACATCAGAGAACAGCGGCACCCCGGCAGAAGCTCCCCCGCTGTCCAGTATGCACAGAAGGGGGCAAGCAGAAGATGGAGGACAGGCGGCCCCACAAGATAGGGAAAGCCTCCCTCAGGAATCCACACAAACAGCAGGCCCCCTAGGAGAGAGCCAGGCTCTGTGCCACAGCCAGGGCACACAGTCCTGACCTGCCTTTTTCCCCCATGGCCAGTCACCACAACATGCAGACAACCTGCAGGCCCAGTGGAGATTGGAGAGCACGGCAAGCCCCCCAGGGACAATCGGAGGTCAGTACGAAAGCCCCTCCATGGAACCCTCCCCTCCAAGCCAGCCAGGGAGCAAAGACATCAATAAAAGCCAAGCTTTAAAGGGCTATACCCCATCCCAGGAGGCCTCAAGCTCCTCGCTGCCACAGCGCATCACCCACAGACATGGGGAAAAAATCTCCGCCGTCCAAAAAGGGAACTCGCAGACTAGTAGTGAATGCCAGGAAAGAGCTGCAGACTCTCAGAGTCAACGGGCGAAGGCTAAAACATACCCCAGAAACACGCCCGTGGCCAGCTCCCATGTCAGCCAAGGCACCGTACCACAAGTCACTCGAACACCAAAAGGAGGAGAAGAGTGGGACTGGAAGGAACACCTGAGAGCCATGCGAACCAGGCCAGAAATGGATTTTTTATTCCAACGGATCGAAGCAGAGTGAAAGAAAGACGTTGCAGCCCTACATCAAGATATCCACCAGGTGGCCCAAAGAGTAGAGGCAATGGAGGAGGTTCAAGAGAAAATTATGGAAACCATTGACGCTCACACACAAGAACTGCACACACAGGCCCAACAAGTTTCTGATCTGTTCTCTCTTATCGACGACTTGGAAAATTGTCATAGAAGAAACAACTTGAGAATTAGAGGTCTGTCAGAGAAGATTGAGCCAAACCAACTTGAGAAGGGGGCGTGGGAATTCTTTAACAATATTCTGAAAAGCCCAGTGGACACAGTGCTGGAGATCGATTGGGGCTCCCAAGTTCACCAGTCCCAAGACTGCGAGATGTGACGTCACAATTGGGTCTGAGACCGCTACGGGAGATTCTGGAAGACAGTGAGGCCCAGTCGGGCATGTGGCTACAATATTTTCAGCTAAGAAGCTTTGTGCATACTCTGACGCCACGGGTAAATGAATTAGAGCTCCCCACAGATTTTGAGCGACTTTGCCTTTCCTCCTCACTCCCCAGGCATATGATTTCCAGACTATATGGCCTGCTGCTGTCTCCGGGGACGGGGGACGAAGACCCCCGACTATGTGGGGGCGTGGCAGAGGGAGCTGGGTAGGACCTTTTCCCCAGAGAGCTGGAACAGAGCATGGCTTTTGACGCATGGACTCTCCTTGGCGGGTAGAGTCCAGGATCTGAATTTCAGAATTCTGTCGAGGTGGTACAGTACCCCGGACCGACTCCAGAGGATGTTCCCCCAGATTTCATCCACTTGTTGGAGATGCAATAACAGCAGAGGCACAATGACACATATCTGGTGGGATTGTCCTCGGGTGTCGACCCTTTGGAAGGAGCTGATTGAGCTTTTCAACCATGTCTGCCACGCGGAGCTGACCCTTACCCCAGAGCTAGCTTTCCTTTCAATATTCACGGGACCAATGAGGGAAGCAAAGAGGAGCCTCCTTCGATTTTTCATTATAGCAGTTGGACGAATCATTCCGAGACTGTGGCGCTCCAATACTGCCCCGACACGCACAATGTGGGTGGAGGAACTCCACTCTCTTATGCATTTTGAGGAGTTGGGGGCAGAGGAGCCGGAGGCTTGGGGAAAGTACTGTGACACCTGGCAGGCGTGGGTGGCTTTTAGGTCTTCGGATGGGTTTGGCAGGTGGTTAGAGACAGGCACTCCCAGAAGAGCCAGGATTCGGAGTGAGACCCTGCCGGGGGGAGGACCGGACCTAGAATCTGGGTCTCTGTTGCCTCCTCGCCCGTTCATGACCCCTATGTTCAATCCTGGATGTGACCCTTCCTGATCTGCGTATTTGTCTGGTGTCCTCCCTATGTTTATTTGTTTATCTGTTTGGATTCTATTACTAGGTATATTGTTGGAGGAGCAAGATTATGGGAGTCTAGTTGGGGGAGGCAATCTGCCAGGAGAGAGGAGAAAGCCTTAGCTGAAAGGGCCCATACAGGAAAGCTTGAACTGACGCCCAAAAGGGTGCTGGCCCACCCCAGTACTGATGGTTTTCTCCACTCGGACACTGAGGGGTCAAGTAGATTGAGTCGAGTTGCCGTCTGGTGACCCCAGAGGGTACAGTTTTATTTTCTGACAGCCTGTCATATTAATAGATTGTATTGTTCGATCGGCAGGTTTCCCTATTCCGTCTCCTTCTTTCAATACAGATGAAACTATAATACTGAGCAATGCTTATGAATGCCCCCACTATCCTTACCTTACCCAATTCCCTTAAAGGCTTTGTCCCGCGGCAGCAAGTGGGTCTATACACTTCTGTATGGCCATATTAATGCACTTTGTAATGTACATTGTGCATTAATTATGAGCCATACAGAAGTTATAAGAAGTTATTCACTTACCTGCTCCGTTGCTGGCGTCCTCGTTTCCATGGAGCCCGTCTAATTTTCGGCGTCTAATGGCCAAATTAGACGCGCTTGCGCAGTCCGGGTCTTCTTCTTTTCTCAATGGGGCCGCTCGTGCAGGATGCCGGCTCCGTGTAGCTCCGCCCCGTCACGTGCCAATTCCAGCCAATCAGGAGGCTGGAATCGGCAATGGACCGCACAGAAGCCCTGCGGTCCACTGAGGGAGAAGATCCCAGCGGCCATCTTCAGCAGGTAAGTAAGAAGTCACCGGAGCGCGGGGACTCAGGTAAGCGCTGTGCGGTTTTTTTTTAAAGTCCCTGCATCGGGGTTGTCTCGCGCCGAACGGGGGGGGGTTGAAAAAAAAAAAACCGTTTCGGCGCTGGACAACCCCTTTAACCTTTGTTAATGCTATTATGTATGATGAAAATGTTCAATAAAATCTTTTTGAATCAAAAAGTTTTAAGTGAAGTGAAATTGGAAAAAAACACAATTCTGCCATCTTGAGGGGCGGGGTTGTTTTCACAGCATACAAACTGTGGTAAACTGACATAACTTGATTCTATGGGTCTGTATGATCACAATGATACCAAAGTAATACAGCTTTACTTTTGCTGTGCTACTTTTAAAAAATAAAATATCTTTGGAAAAAAATACAATTATGTTCTGCTGCCATCTTCTGACAGCCAAAACCTTTTTATTGTTCCGTTGATATAGTTGGGTTAGAACTCATTTTTTGCAGGATGTCCTGTAGTTTCTATTGGTATCATTTTGGAGTCTATGTGACTTTTTGATACTTCTTTCTTACATTTTTTCTTGGAGATAGTGTGACCAAAAATGTGCAAATTCTGGTGTTGTTTTTTTTCTAATGAGGTTCATCGTGCAGGATAAATAATGTGTTACAATAATATCAACAATACGGTGATACCAAATATGTTTTTATTTTTATATTTTTTTAAAGCGGCGGAGGTTAAACTTTTATTTCCTTTTTTTTTAATAATTCAAACAAGTTTTTTGAAAAAAAAATTTTAACTTTTGGTTTTTTTTTGAGTCCCCAACCTTAACTTGCGATCATTTGATTGGTCATACTGTATAATGTAATACCACAGTAAGGGCTTGTTTAGACGACCATATATCGGCTCGGTTTTCACGCCGAGCCGATATACGGTGTCCTTGTCTGCAGGGGGCGGGGGAGATGGAAGAGCCAGGAGCAGGAACTGAGCTCCCGCCCCTTCCCTGCCCCTCTCCACTATTTGCAATGAGAGGGGCGGGGGCGGAGCGAAGCGCTGGGACTTAGCTCCGCCCCTGCCTCGCCCCCTCCTATTGCAAATAGTGGCAAGGGGCGGAGAGGGGGTAGGAGCTCAGTTCCTGCTCCTGGCTCTTCCATCCTACTCCCCCCTGCAGACAAGGACACCGTATATCAGCTCGGCGTGAAAACTAAGCCGATATACGGTCGTCTAAATAAGCCCTAAAACATTAAACCACATTTTCACAGGCAGTCTATGAGGGTGTGCTAACATGCCACTATCAGAATTCACCGTGGCATTTAGAGAGTTAACGGCTATGATCAGCATTAGCGCTGATCACAGCTCTTGCAAGCGGGGATCAGCTATTACAGACAGCTGGCACCCTCTCTATATAAGCCCTGCACACCCAGGACATAATTGTATGCCATATGGTGTTAAGGGGTTAAAGTAAATAAAATTGCAAAACTATCTACAAAATTAAACAAGGGAAATTAATTGATATGAGTGAAAGCCTCCAAGAGTACAGTGCCGCGTATTAGCCACATGGCCAACAAGACACAGCCCAGATGTAGCTTTAAACCCCATCGGCATTCCCCTCGCACATTTTTCATTGATTGATTCTAAAACATTAGTTATTTGTTAGTGGACACACGATTTTGCATGTTTACCCACAAGTACACAAAGCCATTAATCTACTATTAATTAATTAGTTTGATCTGGATGATACCAACAGTGGCAGCAAAGTTGATGGTGTTCATTTATTAGTATAGGGTTTTTGTTTGACATTAGAAAAAAGTGTATTTTCTTTGGAAACAGCACTATTCCAGTCCATAGGCTGTGCCCGATATTGCAACTTATACCCATTTACTTGATTTGGGCTGAGCTGCAATACCAGATAGTAGTTTTGGGGGAAAAGGAACATGATCCCCTGTACTCACCCCCCACCCCGTCCTGATTGAGCCCCTAATTTCTTCTAAGCACTCACCTGGACAAACCAGTCAATAGTGCAGCAGTTGACAAGTGATGGAAACATTCGACATCTCGCTCTAAAAGCCTCTCCAACCGGACTCATACAGAGCACAATGTGCAGCTTCTGACGCACTCGGCTAATGAAATACTGAAATACCTAGATAGTAGAACCGAAGACAGAAACCTGTTTATCACAAGTGACTTCCACAATTCAGAAGAAATCAGTAGTTGGGAATAGTCATTAAAAAGAACATTTCAGAGTTCTATGGAAGTGAAAAGAAGTAGTCATTAAAGGGTTTTCACAGGGCTGAAACTTTGCCCACGAACTCATCTGCACTTAGAATCTGCATGTTTTACATGAGCACTTTGCTGTAGAATTACTGAGGATTTTCCCTTTAGCAAATTTGCAGCAATTCCGTGGCAAAATTGGCATGTAGGACACCTTACGGTGGACAACAAACGTTACATGTAAAAGTAAAAGTTGCCTTACCAGTGGTCCCCCACAAACCTCCCTCCCCCCACTTAGATCTCCACTGGTATGCAATGGTTACGACTAGAGATGAGCGAACGTGTTCGGCTCCGCCCCTTTTCGCCCGGACACCGAACTTCGCGAGGAATTCCGTGTTCGGGCGAAAAAAGTTCGGGGGTCGCCGTGGCAGCGCGGGGGGTTGCGGCGGGGAGTGGGGGGGAGAGGGAGAGAGAGAGGGCTCCCCCCTGTTCCCCGCTGCTGCCGCCCGCGCCGCCGCGCCTCTCCCCGCCCCCCGGCGCCCCCCGAATACTTACGCGCGAACACGGAAGTCCTCGGAAAAGCCGGTGTTCGGGTGCGTAAGTGTTCGTTAAGAACACGTTCGCTCATCTCTAGTTACGACCTGTAAGGTCCTCTGTTTTACCGGTCAGGCATGCTCCAAGCCTTAAAATTCTATAACAGATTGTACAGTTGTGAATCTACACTCATTAGTAACTGGCAATGGGGCATTGCGGGAGATGTAGTTTTTGCACTCCTCAGTGGCCATTTTTAAATAGCAATATGGAACTCTGAAGCTGGCAGAAATGCATCAGTGGTGCAGGTCAGAAAAAAAAGGTTCAAGAGTTCAGTGTGATGATTTAGACGGATGTTTGGAATAATGGCAATAAGTGGAAACGTTAGGAAAAATTTTTTCCCAATCTCTGGAATACTCCTTTAAGCTTCATGCACACAAGAATATTATAGCCCTCACAGAAGTTTACCTGGAACTGGGGGTGGAGCTAAAGGCTCAAGGGCCCGGGTGCAAAAGTTTATCTTATGGTCCTCCAACTTCTCTTAACACAGAGGCATAACTTGAAGCTCCTGGGCCCCAATGCAAAACCTGTAAGAGGGCCACCAACTATAATGCTTTATTCAAAGTACTGGTCTCTCTATATGGAGAAGAGAGGCCTTATGGCCCCCGAAGGCTCCTGGGCAATTGCATGCCCTAAAGTTTCGCCAGTGCTTGGACCCTACTCCACTTTTGCATGCCTCCAAGCTCACATAGAGGCGTTCAGAGATTTCCTATGACTCTGAGAGCAAAAAACTTAGTGGTATGCTCCATCAGATGCTGCAGTATAGGAGTATAATCTCCAAAACCATTGCTTCTGCAGGGGAATATCTCTGTATTATAGTGCTGTAATAGGACACCATGCAGTGGGACACAGAGTACTTAATAAGGTCATATTTTATCTTCTTTTCTTCTTCTAATGCCGCCTGCACACGAGCGGAAATCCCGCCGCGGGATTTCCCGCGGGATTTCCGCCGCTGAAAGTTTGCATAGGAGTGCATTAAAATACGCACTCCTATGCAGACGGCCGCGGTTTGGCCGCGCGAAATCTCGCGCGGCAAACAAACCGCGGCATGTCCTATTTTTCTGCGGGGCACGCACTCACCCGGCCGCCGGCTCCGGTCTGCGCATGCGCCGGCTGCACGGCAGCCGGCACATGAAAGAGCCGGGGCCGCCAGGCGCGGGTGAGTACGCGCTCGTCCCTGCAGGCTCTCGGGTCGGATCGCGCGGCGAGAATTCTCGCTGCCGGATCCGACCCGCTCGTCTGCAGGCGGCCTAATTTATTCAAATAATATGTTTGTTTACCTGAGCCACATATGTGTTAAAGGAGTTTTCCAAGAGAAAAAAAAAATGCCAGGGGATTGATAAAGGTGTAAAATAAAGAAAAGGGTCTTACTCACTTTTCAATGGCTCCCCAAATCCAGCTCTGCTGCTTCAGTCTCCAACAGTCCGATCTCAGAAGTGACTGCAGCGGTCACATTCAGTTCATCGTTCAGGTGACAGCTCAGCACAGATGGCCACCAAGGCCAGTGGTCACATATGTGGCATAGAAGTGCACTTTTTTGCATCATAGCCGTGATGTGGCATGTAGGATATATGACTAACCCCTGAGACATCACTAAAGCAAAGAGGTTTCACCACTTTTGCCCCACATTCCTAAGTTCTTGCGGTAGGACCCCACTATCGGAGAATAATGGTCCATCCTTAAGAGACCAGCATCTTAAAGGGGTTGTCCCGCGAAAGCAAGTGGGGTTAAGCACTTCTGTATGGCCATATTAATGCACTTTGTAATATACATCGTGCATTAAATATTGGCCATACAGAAGTTATTTACTTACCTCCAGGGGGTCCCCCCCCCCCCCCTGTGCTGGCATCCCCATTTCCATGGCGCCGACCAAACTTCTCCTCTGGTCGCAGGAACAGTCGCGCTTGCGCACTGAAGATTCCTCTTCTGGATGGTCCAGGCTCATGAGCTGCGTCCTGGCCCCTCCCTCTTCTCCACGACATCACATAGCTCCGCCCCCGTCACGTGGTGCCGATCAGCCAATGAGGTGGCTGTAATCGGCAGTGGAGCTCAGACTGGAGAAGAACATCCACGGTGCACCATGGGAGAAGACCCGCGGTGCACCCTGGGAGAAGACCAGCGGTGCACCTTGGGAAATGACGGCAGCCATCTTGGAAGAAGAATTTTATAACTTCATAAAACTGCTTCATGGTGAGTAGAAACGCTCTATACAAACGATTTACAGGGGTAGTTTGTGATGTTTGCTGAACATGGGGGACTGAGCTGTGAAACAAATTTTCATTTTGGCCACGGGACAACCCCTTTAAGTATCTTAGAAAGGCTATTTATGACAGTTTAGAAGTTGCTGAGTAGTGACTTCGGCTTGTGACATTTTTTACTACTTTATTCCTGTTATTTGCCAATAAAATTAGGACAATAAGTCCTACAAAAGTTATGGTGAAGATATCAAAAAAGTATAGCGCTTTCAGTGACAATGAAGTGGCTTAGCCAACCATTGGCGACCATGACTGAGGCAATACAATTCTTATGTGCTCTATCTTATCTTTTTCTGTTACCAAACTAGTAAAGTCTTAGAAAAGAAAAGAAAAACATAACTAAAATGTAAAAGTTTTGCTACATGCATATTTATCACACTTGGAAATGTAAAACTTCATGTGTCAAAAACGTACTGAGTTCTATGAATTAAGCATATACATCATATAGGCATACCTCATCTCTATTTCCTTCAGGTATTCCGGCTGCTTTTGCTTTGGGTCTTGTTGCAGCCAATACGAACTCTAACTCATCTTTCTCAAATAAATTAGGCACCTCACCAGAATTCAGCATATTATTGATATCTTCCAGGAATTCCTCCACAACAATCTACAGAATTTAAAAAAATAATTGCGAAAAGATGAAGTGACGGTGTGCTCTTTGCATAACTATGCAGATTTGTTAGTCGGGGGTCATGAAAAGCTGGAAGACAAGCCCTGTGGGAGCCATAATGGGGCCATGTCAGTTGTCACCCAACTTCCTCAAAGACAGCTT
This sequence comes from Eleutherodactylus coqui, assembly GCF_035609145.1. Lineage (NCBI taxonomy): Eukaryota > Metazoa > Chordata > Amphibia > Anura > Eleutherodactylidae > Eleutherodactylus > Eleutherodactylus coqui. The sequence goes on from NC_089843.1 coordinate 212,183,665, forward strand.
AAAATTTTAATGCATATTAAATAGAGATGAGCGAACACCAAAATGTTCGGGTGTTCGTTATTCGTAACGAACTTCCCGTGATGCTCGAGGGTTCGTTTCGAACAACGAACCCCATTGAAGTCAATGGGCGACCAGAACATTTTTGTATTTCGCCGATGCTCGCTAAGGTTTTCATGTGTGAAAATCTGGGCAATTCAGGAAAGTGATGGGAATGACACAGTGACGGATAGGGCAGGCGAGGGGCTACATGTTGGGCTGCATCCTAAGTTCACAGGTCCCACTATTAAGCCACAATAGCGGCAAGAGTGGGCCCCCCCCCTCCCAACAACTTTTACTTCTGAAAAGCGCTCATTAGCATGGCATACCTTTGCTAAGCACCACACTACCTCCAACAAAGCACAATCACTGCCTGCATGACACTCCACTGCCACTTCTCCTGAGTTACATGCTGCCCAACCGCACCCCCTCCCCCCCACAGTGCACACCAAAGTGTCCCTGCGCAGCCTTCAGCTGCCCTCATGCCACACCACCCTCATGTCTATTTAGAAGTGCGTCTGCCACGACGAGGGACCGCAGGCACACACTGCACAGGGTTGGCACGGCTAGGTAGCGACCCTCTTTAATAGGGGCGGGGCGATAGCCCACAATGCTGTACAGAAGCAATGAGAAATACAATCCTGTGCCACCGCCATCAGGAGCTGCACACGTGGGCATAGCAATGGGGAACCTATGTGCCACACACTATTCATTCTGTCAAGGTGTCTGCATGCCCCAGTCAGACTGGTTATATGCACCTTAACAGTAACCGCGTTGGTGGTAATGTGGTGGTGACTGCGGACCTAGTACCACGGTTGTATTTTGTTGGTTTTCGGAATGTGGCCAGGATTAAGTGGGCCGTGGCGGGGGGATGGTGGGGGGGCTCTCTTGTAGTGTCGGTAAAGGTGAAATTCTTGGACTGCCACCAGACGAACCAATGCAAAGGCATTTGCCAACAATGTTTTCCCTGTTGGAGGAGGAGGGGGATGTTTTTGAGGCACTACGTGTCCTCTCCACGTGTCCGTGGTTATATGCACCTTAACAGTAACCGCGTTGGTGGTAATGTGGTGGTGACTGCGGACCTAGTACCACGGTTGTATTTTGTTGGTTTTCGGAATGTGGCCAGGATTAAGTGGGCCGTGGCGGGGGGATGGTGGGGGGGCTCTCTTGTAGTGTCGGTAAAGGTGAAATTCTTGGACTGCCGCCAGACGAACCAATGCAAAGGCATTTGCCAACAATGTTTTCCCTGTTGGAGGAGGAGGGGGATGTTTTTGAGGCACTACGTGTCCTCTCCACGTGTCCGTTCCATGTAAGCAATAGTAGCACTCAAGACAGGCCCCAGTAACAATTCTGAAGCAGCAGTATAGCGGGAGCGCAGTCTTCGTTCCATGTAAGCAATAGTAGCACTCAAGACAGGCCCCAGTAACAATTCTGAAGCAGCAGTATAGCGGGAGCGCAGTCTTCGTTCCATGTAAGCAATAGTAGCACTCAAGACAGGCCCCAGTAACAATTCTGAAGCAGCAGTATAGCGGGAGCGCAGTCTTCGTTCCATGTAAGCAATAGTAGCACTCAAGACAGGCCCCAGTAACAATTCTGAAGCAGCAGTATAGCGGGAGCGCAGTCTTCGTTCCATTTCAGTAGCCTTAGTATAGCCAAGGCACAAGTGACATTTATGTAGCTAAACTGTAGGCCAACCCCACACACCTTTCTGTACCATGAGTGCAGGCGAAGAACATAGAAATTACTATGATTACACTGTAGGTGAGGGCCCCAAAAAATTGGTGTACCAACAGTACTAATGTACCTCAGTAAAAATTGGCCATGCCCAACCAAGATGGCAGGTGAATCGCTTTGGTTAATGTGGCTTAAGTGGTAACTAGGCCTGGAGGCAGCCCAGTGTAACGAAAAATTGGTTCAAGTTAAAGTTCCAACGCTTTTAAGCTAATTGAAACTTATAAAAATTGTTCTGAAAAATTATTTGAGTGAGCCTTGTGGCCCTAAGAAAAATTGCCCGTTCAGCGTGATTACGTGAGGTTTCAGGAGGAGGAGCAGGAGGAGGAGGAGGAATATTAGACACAGATTGATGAAGCAGAAATGTCCCCGTTTTGGATGGTGAGAGAGAACGTAGCTTCCATCCGCGGGTGCAGCCTACGTATTGCTTACGTATCGCTGCTGTCCGCTGGTGGAGAACAGAAGTCTGGCGAAATCCAGCCTTTGTTCATCTTGATGAGTGTTAGCCTGTCGGCACTGTCGGTTGACAAGCGGCTACGCTTATCGGTGATGATTCCCCCAGCCGCACTAAACACCCTCTCCGACAAGACGCTAGCCGCAGGACAAGCAAGCACCTCAAGGGCATACAGGGCTAGTTCAGGCCACGTGTCCAGCTTCGACACCCAGTAGTTGTAGGGGGCAGAGGCGTCACCAAGGATGGTCGTGCGATCCGCTACGTACTCCCTCACCATCCTTTTACAGTGCTCCCGCCGACTCAGCCGTGACTGGGGAGCGGTGACACAGTCTTGGTGGGGAGCCATAAAGCTGGCCAGGCCCTTAAAGACTGTTGCACTGCCTGGGATGTACATACTGCTCGATCTACGCACATCCCCTGCTACCTTGCCCTCGGTACTGCGCCTTCTGCCACTAGCGCTGTCGGCTGGGAATTTTACCATCAGCTTGTCCGCAAGGGTCCTGTGGTATAGCAACACTCTCGAACCCCTTTCCTCTTCGGGAATCAGAGTGGGCAGGTTCTCCTTATACCGTGGATCGAGCAGTGTGTACACCCAGTAATCCGTAGTGGCCAGAATGCGTGCAACGCGAGGGTCACGAGAAAGGCATCCTAACATGAAGTCAGCCATGTGTGCCAGGGTACCTGTACGCAACACATGGCTGTCTTCACTAGGAAGATCACTATCAGGATCCTCCTCCTCCTCCTCCTCCTCCTCCTCAGGCCATACACGCTGAAAGGATGACAGGCAATCAGCCGGTGTACCGTCAGCAGCGGGCCAAGCTGTCTCTTCCCCCTCCTCCTCATCCTCCTCATGCTCCTCCTCCTCCTCCTGTACGCGCTGAGAAATAGACAGGAGGGTGCCCTGACTATCCAGCGGCATACTGTCTTCCCCCGCCCCCGTTTCCGAGCGCAAAGCAGCTGCCTTTATGGTTTGCAGGGAATTTCTCAAGATGCATAGCAGAGGAATGGTGACGCTAATGATTGTAGCATCGCAGCTCACCACCTGGGTAGACTCCTCAAAATTACCAAGGACATGGCAGATGTCTGCCAACCAGGCCCACTCTTCTGAAAGGAATTGAGGAGGCTGACTCCCACTGCGCCGCCCATGTTGGAGTTGGTATTCGACTATAGCTCTACGCTGTTCATAGAGCCTGGCCAACATGTGGAGCGTAGAGTTCCACCGTGTGGGCACGTCGCACAGCAGTCGGTGCACTGGCAGCTTAAAGTGATGTTGCAGGGTGCGCAGGGTGGCAGCGTCCGTGTGGGACTTGCGGAAATGTGCGCAGAGCCGGCGCGCCTTTACGAGCAGGTCTGACAAGCGTGGGTAGCTTTTCAGAAAGCGCTGAACCACCAAATTAAAGACGTGGGCCAGGCATGGCACGTGCGTGAGGCTGCCGAGCTGCAGAGCCGCCACCAGGTTACGGCCGTTGTCACACACGACCATGCCCGGTTGGAGGCTCAGCGGCGCAAGCCAGCGGTCGGTCTGCTGTGTCAGACCCTGCAGCAGTTCGTGGGCCGTGTGCCTCTTATCGCCTAAGCTGAGTAGTTTCAGCACGGCCTGCTGACGCTTGCCCACCGCTGTGCTGCCACACCGCGCGACACCGACTGCTGGCGACATGCTGCTGCTAACACATCTTGATTGTGAGACAGAGGAGGAGGAGGAGGAGGAGGAGGGTGCTTTAGTGGAGGAAGCATACACCTCCGCAGATACCAGCACCGAGCTGGGGCCCGCAATTCTGGGGGTGGGTAGGACGTGAGCGGTCCCAGGCTCTGACTCTGTCCCAGCCTCCACTAAATTCACCCAATGTGCCGTCAGGGAGATGTAGTGGCCCTGCCCGCCTGTGCTTGTCCACGTGTCCGTAGTTAAGTGGACCGTGGCAGTAACCGCGTTGGTGAGGGCGCGCACAATGTTGCGGGAGACGTGGTCGTGCAGGGCTGGGACGGCACATCGGGAAAAGTAGTGGCGACTGGGAACTGAGTAGCGCGGGGCCGCCGCCTCCATGATACTTTTGAAGGACTCCGTTTCCACAACCCTATACGGCAGCATCTCAAGGCTGATGAATTTTGCGATGCGGACGGTTAACGTTTGAGCGTGCGGGTGCGTGGCGGCGTACTTGCGCTTGCGCTCGAACACTTGCGCAAGCGACGGCTGAACGGTGCGCTGAACTACACTGCTGGATGGGGCCGAGGACAGCGGAGATGAGGGTGTGGGTGCAGGCCATGACGCGGTAGTGCCTGTGTCCTGAGAGGGGGGTTGCATCTCAGTGGCAGGTTGGGGCACAGGGGGAGAGGCAGGGGTGCAAACCGGAGGCGGTGAACGGCCTTTGTCCCACCTTGCGGGGTGCTTGGCCATCATATGTCTGCGCATGGTGGTGGTGGTGAGGCTGTTGGTGTTGGCTCCCCGGCTGAGCTTTGCGCGACAAAGGTTGCACACCACTGTTCGTCGGTCGTCAGGCGTCTCTGTGAAAAACTGCCAGACCTTAGAGCACCTCGGCCTCTGCAGGGTGGCATGGCGCGAGGGGGCGCTTTGGGAAACACTTGGTGGATTATTCGGTCTGGCCCTGCCTCTACCCCTGGCCACTGCACTGCCTCTTGCAACCTGCCCTGCTGATGCCCTTGACTCCCCCTCTGAAGACCTGTCCTCCTGAGTAAGCGTTGCACACCAGGTGGGGTCAGTCACCTCATCGTCCTGCTGCTCTTCCTCCGAATCCTCTGTGCGCTGCTCCCTGGGACTTACTGCCCTTACTACTACCTCACTGCAAGACAACTGTGTCTGATCGTCATCGTCCTCCTCACCCACAGAAAGTTGTTGAGACAGTTGGCGGAAGTCCCCAGCCTCTTCCCCCGGACCCCGGGAACTTTCGAATGGTTGGGCATCAGTGACGATAAACTCCTCTGGTGGGAGAGGAACCGCTGCTGCCCAATCTAAGCAGGGGCCCGAGAACAGTTCCTGGGAGTGTTCCCGCTCCTGAGCAGGTGTCATTGTAGTGGAGTGAGGAGGCTGGGAGGAAGGAGGAGCAGCAGACAGAGGATTCGGATTGGCAGCAGTGGACGGCGCAGAACTGCGGGTAGACGATAGGTTGCTCGAAGCACTTTCTGCCATCCAGGACAGGACCTGCTCACACTGCTCATTTTCTAATAACCGTCTCCCGCGTGGACCCATTAATTGGGCGATGAATGTGGGGACGCCAGAAACGTGCCTCTCTCCTAATCGCGCAGCAGTCGGCTGCGACACACCTGGATCAGGAGCTTGGCCTGTGCCCACACCCTGACTTGGCCCTCCGCGTCCTCGGCCGCGTCCACGTCCTCTAGGCCTACCCCTACCCCTCAGCATGCTGTATTACCAGTGATTTGATTTCACAGGCAGGAAATAAATTGGCGCAAGACTGCAGGCCAAATATAATTTTTGCCCTTTTTGGAAAACGAAAGGCCCCACTGCCTCTAGTGAATGAATTATCTAAGTTTAATAACTGTGCTGTGTCCCTGCTTATGTGTCACAGAACGTGAGGGTAGCAGAGTTATTATAACTCTTGGAGAGCAGGTATTTTTTTTCCCAATTAAGGAAAGCAAATGGCGAACCCAGCAGTAAAGCGTAGCTGGGTGCGTATGATTTAGCAATGTTCTTCACGCAGCTCACACGTCTCCACCGCCCGTAAGGACGGACAGAGGCTGGACAAATAGATTTGTTTTCAGTTTTTTCCCACCAACAGGCAGCACTGCGTATATTCTATGAATAATAACTGTGTTGTGGCCCTGCCTATACAATTCTTTCCCTGCAGTATCAATGGAGGGTGGAATGCTCTGCAGAGGCGATTTTGAGAAGCCCAAAAAAAATGCAGCACAGCCAACAGCAGCCTGGACAGTACTGCACACGGATAAATATGGCCCTAGAAAGGACCGTTGAGGTTCTTGAAGGCTACACTCACTCCTAACACTCTCCCTGCCTATGCAGCACTTCTGTCCCTAATGCCAGGTGCAACGGTCTGCAGAGGCGATTTTGAGAAGAAAAAAAAAATCCCACTGCTAACAGCAGCCAACACACAGCTATCAGTGGCCCTAATAAGGACCTTTGGGGGGTCTTGAAGCCTACACTAACTACCAATTCTTTCCCTACAGCAGCTCCGGTATAAACAGCACTGTCCCTCATCTAACTCACACGGCATCTGAGGCGAGCCGCGGGAGGGGCCGACTTTTATATTAGGCGAACACCTGATCTCGCCAGCCACTCACAGCAGGGGGGTGGTATAGGGCTTAAACGTTGCAGGGGGAAGTTGTAATGCCTTCCCTGTCTTTCAATTGGCCAGAAAAGCGCGCTAACGTCTCAGGGAAGGAAGTGAAAGTAACCAGAACACCGCATGGTGTTCGTCACGAATAACGAACATCCCGAACACCCTAATATTCGCACGAATATCAAGCTCGGACGAACGCGTTCGCTCATCTCTAATATTAAACAGTTTTTGTATAAATATTAAAAAAAAAAATATATATATATATATATATATATATATATAATATTAATGTAAATGATAATATAATCACTATTCTATAATAGCATAGTTTGGTTTTAAACCACTTACATCTACTAGCCAAAAAATAAGCGAGGTCTTGTTAATCGAGCACTAACTGCCAGCATGTAGAAATATAAAGGGGGTTAAAGTTGAAACAATCACTAATGGGTTGTCTTTTACTACAGACTTCTCCCCCACACTTCAGTCTTCTTTGTTCGGACTACCAAACATCCAGCCAATCATATTCCTTGGTAACTGGTTCTTTGCCTGGATAATGATATGTTACCGCATATGATCACTGTATTTGAGCTACACAATATGATATATAAGGCTTTGCTCATATGTGTATCAGGATATTCTGTTTTCCTGTTCTGCCATAGAAACATATAAATGGAGCGCCAACCAGACAGACCTCATTGACTATAATGGGGTCCAATGGGCTTTCATTGTGCCATGCGGCATTTTACCGGACAAAACAGCCTGCTGCACTGTTTCATCCAGGATTTTGTGCCAGATCTGCACTGGAGCCTTCAATGCAGATGCAAACAAAGCCTAATAGCTGACAGTACTAGGCCAAGAGCAGTGCTTCTGAAAGTATAAGGTGTGCTTCAAGGGTAAGGAACATTAGCAGGTCTCCACCTGTGCCAGGCATCGGCACTAGGCAACAACTCTAAAGCAAAAACTGTACTGAACATGCTGAACTTGCATTATCATTGAAGTTTCCAAGACTAGAAGACTGAACCTTTCCAAGGCATGCTTGGTTGTGTAGTTTAAAACTTTCTGGAATACATAGGTTTATTGGGTGAACTTTGCTTACCTGTGTGTCAGTAAAAAGAAAAACCATGTCCTTGTCTTCCACTCCAGCCATTTTGTACAATTTTCTTAGGTCGTCATGGAAAGACTCATAATTGTAGCCCCGACTCAGTTCAATTTGGAAGCACTTATAACCACATATATGGGCTGCAAGTCTGGTAAGGGACTGTTTGCCTGTTCCTCCAACACCCACCAAAAGAGCATTTCCCCTTTCCTGACGGATCATTCGAGCAATCCTATAAATGAATATAGCATTACTATACGAAGAGTTCATAAATAATGTGTGTAAAATACAAAGTGACATATTTATTAATTCACTGCTGTAGCAAAGGACTTAACCAGAGGGAAAAAGTTTTTGCAAACAATGTCAGGATGGGGGGTAAAAATGAAAAGTGGGACCACGTATTGGGAATGGGGGTCGAGGAGGAAGTAGGGTTAGTACAGTTAGAACTGAGAGAACAGCTAATAGGACCATAAGCAGCATAATGAATAAAAAGAACAACAACAACTGTATAAATTGTATGGCAGAGCTTGAAGCGAAAATGACTGATGAAATTTACGATATAGTAGGAATAATGGAAACATGGCTTGATGATAAGTGCGACTGGGCGGTGAATTTACAGGGTTACAATCTCTTCAGAAAACGCCATGACAACCAGAAAGGGGGACTGGTATGTCAGTATGTTAAATCCTACTTAATGCCAAGGCTACGAGAAGATATAGGTGTAGGAGTTGAACACGTGGAATCTTGGGGGTAGAAATACAGAGAGGGAAAAATAACAAAATACTGATAGGGTTTTTTTTATAGGCCATCGAAAATCAAAGAAATTGAAAACTTATTATTAAGGCAAATAGGACAGGTGTCAAACCGCAATGAAGTAATTATTATGGGAGACTTTAATTATTCAGATATAATATGGGAAGATGAAACCTGCGAATCTCACAAGGGTGATAAGTTCTTGAGAACAATTAAAGATAACTACCTTACCAAACTTGTATGGGAGCCAACTAGAGGGCGGGGCCATCCTGAATTTATTATTAACTAACAAATCGGACAGAATCACAGGGGTACAGTTTGAGGGACACTTGGGAAATAGTGACCATAATACAATTAATTATGAGCTGTCAATAAATAGGAAGCCTTATCAGGGAGCAACAAATAAACAAAACTTTAGTAAAGCAAAATTTGATCAGCTCAGAACTACTATTGGTAACATTTAATTGGGACAGCGTCCTCAAAAATATTAGTACAGGAGACAAATGGGGGAAGTTTAAAAACATCCTAATTACCTCATGTGAGCAGTTCATACCCTTTAAAAATAAAAGAACTACAAGTAAAAGCAAACCAATGTGGCTCAACAAGACAGTAAGGGTGGCTATAGGTGAAAAAAAGAAAGCGTTTAAAATATTAAAACAAGAAGGCAGCGAAGAAGTGCTAAAAACATACAGGGAAAAAATCAAATTAATAAACAAAGGATAAAACAGCAAAGGAGGAGGCAGAGAGACTGATTGCCAAAGAGAGAAAAAAAAACCTTAACTATTTTTCAATTATATAAACGGTAAAATAATTTGCACTGAGAGTACTGGCCCTTTAACAAATAATGCAGGAGAAATCATAGGAAATGATGGGGGGGGGGGGGACAATCTATTAAATAGTTTTTCCTCAAGTGTATTCACCAAGGAAAAAGAAATGCCACATGAGATGCAGGAGGATAAAACGAACCCCCCACAAAATATCACCTGCCTAATTCAGGAAATTCAGGAGGAAGTGCAGAGCCGTTTAAAAAAGATTAAAATTGAGAAATCACTGGGCCCAGATGGAATACACCCAAGGGTTCTAAGGGAACCAAGTGACGTGATAGACAGACCACTATTTCTTATATTTATGGACACTATCGAGACCGGGGTTGTACCACTGGATTGGCATATTGCCAATGTGGTTCCAATATACAAAAAGGGGTCAAAAAGAGAGCCTGGTAACTACAGGCTGGTAAGTCTCACTACTTCAATAATTGGAAAAATATTCTAGGGATTTCTGAGAGACGCCATACTAGAATACCTCAAGGAAAGCAATGGTATAACTCCTCATCAGCATGGGTTCATGACGGGTCGATCATATCAGACCAATTTGATCAGCTTCTACAATGAAGTAAGTTCTAGTCTAGATCTGAGAGAGTCTATTGATCTCATATATCTGGATTTTTCCAAAGCATTTGACACCGTGCCGCATAATAGGCTGATATATAAAATGACACAGCTATGTCTGGGCAAAAACGCGTGTAGTTGGGTAAAGAACTGGCTTGGAGATAGAAAGCAGAGGGTGATATTAAATGGTTCATACTCTGATTGGGCCATGGTCACTAGTGGGATGCCACAGGGTTCAGTATTAGACCCCATCTTGTTCAATATATTTATCAACGACCTGATAGAGGGGCTGCACAGTAAAATATCAATATTTGCAGATGATACAAAATTATACAATATAATTAATACATTGGAGGACAATGTACGGCTACAAATGGACCGAGATAAGATGGGGGCTTGGATAGAAAAAAGGCAAATGAAGTTTAATATTGATAAATGTACGGTTATGCACATGGGCAGGAGAAACGGATATCACCAATATACACTAAATTGGGTACTGATAGGGAAAAGTGATATGGAAAAAGACCTGGGGGTACTAGTGGATTGTAGACTAAACTGGAGCAATCAATACCAGTCAGCTGCTGCAAAAACAAATAAAGTCTTGGGGTGCATTAAAAGAGGTATAGGGGCGAGGGGCGAGAACATTATCCTCCCACTATATAAGGCACTTGTCAGGCCTCACAAGGAATACTGCGCACAGTTCTGGTCCCCGGTGCACAGGAAAGATGTTACAGTGCTGGAGGGGGTCAAAGAAGGGCAACTAAATTAATAAACAGAATGGGAGGACTGGAATACCCAGAGAGGCTATCAAAATTGGGATTATTTACCCTGGAAAAAAGACTGTTAAGGGGCGATTAAATAACTATGTATGGATACATTAGGGGACAATACAAGGATCTCTCCCATGATCTGTTTATACCTAGGACTGCGACAGTAACAAGGGGGCATCCTGTACTTCTAGAGGAATCAAGGTTTCTTCACCAACATAGAATGGGGTTCTTTACTGTAAGAGCAGAGAGACTGTGGAACTCTCTGCCTGAGGACGTGGCGATGGCAAAATTGATAGAGGAGTTTAAGAAGGGGCTAGATGCCTTTCTAGAGCGCTATGATATTACAGGATATAGGCATTAAATAACCAGCAGGGTTGTTAATCCGGGTCTTGGAGTCAGGTGGGAGCTTTCAAAACATCAATCCAGGGATTATTCTCACTGCCTTTATGGAGTCAGGAAGGATTTTTTTCCCCCAAATGGGCTAAATTGGCTTTTGTCTCATTGGGTTTTTTGTTTTGTTTTTTGCCTTCCTCTTGATCAACACTAATATTTCACAAAAATACATGAACAGGAACTCAGCAATAGATAATGAGAACAAAATGATGAAAGTAATCGGTTGATGATTACATCAAATGGTGCATATAGCGAAGGTGGACAAATAATACTAAATTGATAATAACTGACTCTAACTCCAGCTTTCTTTAAGTCTTTCCCTAATATATCCAGGATGCTTGCCCTAAAACTAGACCCCACTATTCTTAAATATATCCCTAAAGATGTCCCGTATAGTGACCCTATCTGAAACACTGATCCTGACAAACAATGAAATTCTCAGAGACAAGAAAACTACACTTGAGCAAAGATGAACCAAGAAGCAAGACAGATGCAAACTGGAAAAAAGCAACAACAAACAACAAGACTAATAAGGTTAAGAAGCAAGGACTGAACTATCCATAACCACAGGAAAAAGCCTATAAAGATAAGGAATAAGATACTAGAGGCATACAAGGAGTACTGGAAAAAATAGCTTACATTATAACCGGCGATAAATTACAGAAGCAAGGAGGCCAAATAATCAGGAACCACTCTCCAAATGAGTCTGACTACAGCAGTGTAGTCAGCTGCCCCACTCCAATGGATCATGTTAAGGAGAGTTGCAAAGCAACTGCCCCAACAACTGGCTAGAAGACAAGAGATGATGATATAGCAGGTAAATTACTACTGACGGTCACTGTAGTTGGTGATGTCATTACTGCAACCGGAAGTGATGACTAGCTCGGAATTTGGCACTGATGGAATGGGAGCGGTGTGGGATCAGATAAGGTATGACTTTTTTAATGCTTTCCCACCACTCTGACCTGGTTTGCTATTTTTTTTCTCCCCGGATAAGGCCTTTATTGTTTACCGACACAGCCAATAACCAACAAGATATTACAGTTTGTGACTGAGCATTGCCATGCGGATGTCAAGATCATTCCCAAATCCTATGGAAAGTTTGGTAATTGACATATATGATGGAGAACTCCTACACAGGTTTTCATATAGTTTTTAAAATGACATTTAAAAGAAAACATTTCTTTCTTCCTGGGCTGTTCATGTTTATCAGAAAAAGAGAACTTATTTGATGTGATAGGACCTCTTTAAAATAACATTCTTTACCCTTTGTTGTCTTTGATTACTCTGATGTTGGTCTCTATGATTACGGTTTGAGCTATTTCAAAATCGAACTACTGTGGCAAGCATGCGGAAGTGATGGATCTGTGGGCCCAGTGTCATGCAGCCACTAAGGAGGCCCCAAGGGGACTCTAAGCAGATATCCTGGTGGTCTTGATGGTCGTAACATCCGCCATCTTTAAATTCTTAAGTTTGTATTGCGGTCCTGCGTGACCTGCTATGAACCGGTAGTTCCATTTCTTACTGATTTTCTTCTCTTTTTTTAATATTATTTTGAATGTGTGTTTATGTTTAATATGTTTCATTAGGACTTTACATATTAAAACACATACATAACATAACACGGATGAAGAGAATAAGGCAATTGTTTGTGCCGAGCCGTACAGGGCTAAGACAAGGGGATTAATTCTGAGAAACTGGTGCAACAATACTTCAATAAACCAAATCGACATCAGCTTTTCTCTCTTGTGGCTCCCTGAGGGCGGCCATCGATGAGCGTGAAATAAAAGTTATTAGCACTTGACATTTAAATCATAACATTAGATCCTTGGCTCTGATATACTCCCATGCCTATTTAACTGATTCTGTTCTCGGCTGATTGAGCCTGTCTCATATAATGGTAACTGTGTGTTTAAACTTGAAAATTTCAATAAAAACATATTAAACATAAAATAACATTCTTTTTCAGAATCACAGTCGTATGAAACTTTAGTAATAAGCTTAAAAAGTTCTTTAAAAATCAATTATTAAAGGGGTTGTCCCGCGAAAGCAAGTGGGGTTCAGCACTTCTGTATGGCCATATTAATGCACTTTGTAATGTACATTGTGCATTAATTATGAGCCATACAGAAGTTATTCCCTTACCTGCTCCGTTGCTAGCGTCCTCGTCTCCATGGTGCCGTCTAATTTCAGCATCTAATCGCCCGATTAGACGCGCTTGCGCAGTCCGGTCTTCTCCCTTCTGAATGGGGCCGCTCGTGCTGGAGAGCTGCTCCTCGTAGCTCCGCCCCGTCACGTGTGCCGATTCCAGCCAATCAGGAGGCTGGAATCGCAATGGAACGCACAGAGCCCACGGTGCACCATGGGAGAAGACCTGCGGTCCACCGTGGGTGAAGATCCCGGCGGCCATCTTCGCAAGGTAAGTAAGAAGTCACCGGAGCGCGGGGATTCGGTTTAAGTACTATGCGGTTTTGTTTTTTTTTAAACCCCTGCATCGGGTTTGTCTCGCGCCGAACGGGGGGGCTATTGAAAAAAAAAAAAACAGTTTCGGCGCGGGACAACCCCTTTAAGGTAACAATATTCAGTTAGCAAAATGTCTATGAACGTTTCAATCATTCATTGTGGTCACCGTATATCTAGCAGTGATCCTGTAAATCAAAATGAGCTGTAATTACTAGGAATCTTAGGCCTCCCTCACACAGGGCGTTTGCAGAAACGCAGCGTTTTTCAATGCTGCATTTACTGCACATTCCGCCTGGTTTCAGCAGCACCGCCATACTTTATGCCAGCGTTTTGGCTGCATTTTCAGCACAGCTGAAAACGCAGCCAAGGATGCTGAAAAAAAAAAAAAGGCAATACTCACCTAGTCACTGCTGTCCGGAACGCGGCCGCTGGTCTCTGCCCCTGATCCGGGCTTCCCCTGCACTCACAAGTCTATTGCCGTAGGCCATGTTTGAGAACCCCGCCTCCAGCAACAGAGTGCTGTGATTGGTTGTCGGCGCTGGCTCGATGCCCAATCACAGCCCTTCACTGACTGTCTCAGCCAATCAGCGGCGGCAAGCTCTGGGAATGAGCCTGATAAATACATCTGATGGATGCCTCTAACATGTGCACCTGTATAACTGCACACAACTGCATACATGAACCACAAGCTGCTATTGTTAAAAGAAAAACTGTTTTAGCATTGCCTAGCTGTAATCATAAAAAATGAAAAAATATATATTTAATTGACATTTAAGAGCTAACAAGTTCTCAATATTAGTTCTGTGTGTGCATTGTTTTACCTCGATATTCCTAGTATACAACAATATTTAGTCTGTACCTGGAGACATGTTCTACTGCATCCTGGAAAAACACCAGCTTGACATCTTTAGTGTTAGTCATGTTATAGTCATCAAGGTAGTCCTGCAATACTGATCTGATCTTCTCCACATCAGTCAGGTCCTCATAAACCCTGTCCGCTTTGTCTGCTCCAACCTAGGATCAGAAATTGCATGATATTTTTAATAGGACGTAAAATGCTTCAAATCAGGAAAAGTGTATTGCAGAAATACTGGCAAATAAAATGTTCACAATCTGTGCAAATTAAGGAATTCATATAACACTAATGAGTAATTAACTCGGTGTGTTGTGTTTGAAAATGAATAAAGTATTCTAAAATTGAATTCAATGAATGGCTGAGCGCTGCCTGTGATTGGATGAGCGCTCAGCCAATCA